>NC_079322.1:43936041-44561041 GCF_029931775.1 Euleptes europaea | reverse complement strand
CTAGCCCAAGGTCACTCAGCTGGCTTCGAATGTAGGAGCGGGGAAACAAATCCAGCTCACCAGATTAGCCTCCGCTGCTCATGTGGAGGAGAGGGGAATCAACCCCGGTTCTCCAGATCAGAGTCCGCTGCTCCACACCTCCGCTCTTAACCACTACACCACGCCGGCATATTGAAAAGACTCAGCCGTTGGCTTTGGGGTCCAGAAACCTGAACCTAGCCCCAGAGAGGGCTGGCAGCATGGTTCTTCTGCCTTCTGGAAGGACCATTGCCCAACCTCTCCCCATAAGAAGGTCCGCGCGGCCCTGGGCGGCAAGGGGGGGGGGCAGGGAGGGCGGCTTGAACTTCCTCGGGAGCCCCTTCCACGCTCTCGCTGACCCAAAGGGAGGTGGGCTACGCTTGGGGGTTCCTTCGTCTGTTCCCCTCCTAGTCCCAACAACTGGTCCGAATCAGGCTCCTGCAGGTACTGGCTTCCAGGCGTCGCAGGCCCCCCTCCCTTCCCCTGCGAAGCTCTCCTGGTTCACACCAGTTCTTGGATCCTCGCCTTCTCCCCAAGGCGCGGCCGAGGAGAGGTCAGTGGGAGCCTACAGTTCAGCACCCGGGGCCCTGGAAAGAAGCGCCGAGGAAATCTTCTTACTTCCGAGGAGAGGTGCTGCCTGAGGAAGAGCCGCGCTCTCTCTCATACCCCTCCTCTCATACTCCACCAAATCGGATTGAGGAGGGGCCCTGGCTCAGTGGTAGAGCATCTCCTGGCATGCAGAAGGTCCCAGGTTCAATCGCCGGCATCTCCAGTTAAAGGGACTAGGCAAGTAGGTGATGTGAAAGACCTCTGCTTGAGACCCTGGAAAGCCGCTGCGGGTCTGAGCAGACCATACTGACTTTGATGGACCAAGGGTCTGATTCAGTATAAGGCAGCTTCATGTGTTGATGTGATTTCGTAAAACCTCCATTGGCTTCTGAGGCTGCCTACCGATTTGGCTCGCCTGGCACTGAGGTCGGCGGCTCTTCGATCCGGGTAAACGCGGATCGGTCCCTATTTTGAGACTTTTGCCCCAGAAAAAGTACGCAAACCCCGAAAGAAAGAAAAACTAGCCTCCCTGCTTCGTCAGCTAAGGCAAGAAAGCGAGCTCCCCTCTCCGCCTGGCCAAGCTGACCAGCGTTCTTTGCAAGGCGGGCTGAACATTTGGTTCGAAGGCCCCAAAAGCCAGACTTCAAACCGATTTACTGGCAACGTCTCGCCTGCATGTCGGTACGCTTTCCATCCCGGCAAAGACTCCTGGCAACCTAACGCAGGACCGCAAAACTGGCCTCCCGGAAGGACGAGAAAGCGCTAATCTTGACCAGACTGGGGCTGCGATCCTAAAACCAGGGAGTCAATCCCAGGGTCGGATTTCCTTTCCAAGCCACTGCGCTGAGCTTCCTTCTGCAAGTCTAGCTTTCGTGAGTCAGCCCAATTCTGTCCCTCCTAAAACGCTTTTCTAAAACGTCGGGGGAGAAAGTTGCAGCCCCAATCCGAATTTATTTCCGCGTGTTTGCATGAGTGTATTTACTTAACAAGGATTTTGACTATTTAGTGACCAGCTACTTTCAATTTCAGCTTCTGAAAAACAACAACAACCCTACTTCCTCTGAGTCAACCACAAAGTTTGGGAGTGAAAATCAGACCTCGAGTCCTTTTTGCAGTTTTCAAAGGGAGCTAATTTCCAGCTCCTTTCACTCCTTCCGATCGTCTTGTGGGAGAAACTCTGTTCTCTCAAAATAGAAGGACTTCTATTTCATCCTGCACTGGATTAAAGAATTACAATGGAAGAATTGCATTGGGATCAAAACCAAATAGTTGTACCGGCTAACAGAAGACCATTCCGACAAGAGCATTAAAGAAGAGCTTTGTTAAAATCGATAATAATTTCATAGCATGGTCGGCCAGCTTTCAGGCTAGGCAGAACTCTTCCTTAAGAGGGTCGTAAAACGAACAAGCGCACAAACCCAAATACAAGGATGGTACAAACCGAAGAAAAAGCATCTTCTTTCTCTTAAAAAAAAAAAAACCCTACGCAGGAACTCTGTGTGACACCAAACCTGGCACACTACACTACAGTAAGGAATGGTGTCAGAGATTGGTTGGGCCGGCGTCTTCTAATCCAAGGCAAAGCAGCTCGCCTCTCTTCGGTGGGGAGCTTCACTACCTCTCCCCTGCCATCTCCCTAAGGACAGAAGTGCAGCTCTGCTGGATCAGACTAACTGTGTATTCCTAAGGAGAGTTACTCCAGTCTAAGCCCATTGAAATGAATGGAATAACTCTCTTTAGGAATGCGCTGTAAGGCCCTCTCGTGCAAAAAGGAAAGGCGGGGTACAAATGGTTGGGTGGGTAGGTAGGTAGGTAGATGATTGATAGATAGATAGATAGATAGATAGATAGATAGATAGATAGATAGATAGATAGATAGATAGATAGATAGATAGATGGGTCCCTCTAGTCCAAAATCCTGTTTGATGCCCCCGATTTCAGGAGATTCTAATTGATTGCCCATCCCCTTAAACATAAGGGAGAGGGATTGCTCCTTTGAACGCAATCCAATCACTTTGAAAAAAGAATTCTCCTTTCCAATCCGAAATGCTATTTGTGTGTGTTAAGTGCCGTCAAGTCGCTTCCGACTCATGGCGACCCTATTAATCTAAGTCCTCCAAAATGTCCTGTCTTTGACAGCCTTGCTCAGGTCTTGCAAATTGAGGGCCGTGGCTTCCTTTATTGAGTCAATCCATCTCTTGCTGGGTCTTCCTCTTTTCCTGCTTCCCTCAACTTTTCCTAACATGATGGTCTTTTCCAGTGACTCTTGTCTTCTCATAATGTGACCAAAATACGACAGCCTCAGTTTAGTCATTTTAGCTTCTAGGGTCAGTTCAGGCTTGATTTGATCTATAATCCACTGGTTTGTTTTTTTGGCAGTCCACGGTATCCCTAACACTCTCCTCCAACACCACATTTCAAAAGAATCTACTTTCTTCCTATGAGCTTTCTTCAATGTCCAGCTTTCACACCCATGCATACTAACAGGGAATAGGATGGCATGAATTAACCTGATCTTGGTGGCCAGTGACACATCCTTACACTTAAGAATCATTTCTAGCTCTTTCATGGCCGCCCTTCCCAATCTCAGTCTCCTTCTGATTACAGACAGACAGACAATCCGACAGACTAATAAAAGGGTCCCTCTAGTCCAAAATCCTGTTTGATGCCCCCGATTTCAGGAGATTCTAATTGATCGCCCATCCCTTAAACATAAAGGAGAGGGATTGCTCCTTTGAACGCAATCCAATCACTTTGAAGAAAGAATTCTCCTTTCCAATCCGAAATGCTATTTACTGGGAAGTAAATCCCACTGATTTCAAGGCTTCGCTTCCAAGGAGCCCGGCGTCTTCGCCCCGAGGTTCTTCTCTGGGGCCATCTGCTGTGAACACGCGTTTACGGGAGAGGGTCGGGGGTACCTGCGGAGGGGCCGAGCGACTGATCATCTCTGGTTACAGGGAGGGCGGCTTTCTTCTTTTGCAGGAGAAAACGCGTGTTTGTTCCCACGGGGCAGCAGCCCTTTCCGCCTTCGCGCCACGTGCTGGCCCTTCGAAAGTGGAGCTGGGGGCCTGCTCTTTCGGGGAGGGGAGGGGGCCTTTCCGCGAGTGATTTTAACCTGCTCCACCTTCCCGTGACCTGCCAAAGGCTCTTTCTTATTTTATAGACATCTGGGAATTCCATACATGCCTTAAACGCCAATTACACACCTTCTTCAAAGGACACGTGCTTTGATTTGCCAAGAACGTTTAAGTCGAGTGAGGTCTGAAAGAAAGAAGGGCCACGGAGGAGGAGGGGAGACGTGTGATGTTTAAAAGAAGAAAGCAAAGGGGTGGGGGAGAAACACCTTGGAGCCTTTGCTGCTGGAAGAAAGGAAAAGGGAGGGATGAATCGGTCTGGTCTGGGATCCAAACTCTTTAAAAAATGATCTCGCAGTGTGATCTTGTGAACCTAGACCGAACCCAGACATTTCGAAGGGTATAGGCTGGAATCACGCTGCTTAGGCTGGCGCTGTAGGTTTCCAAGACGGCCCCCGTAACTGAACACGCCGAAGAAGCCCGGTCTCGCGCTTTCTTCCGTAGAAGTAAGCCCGGCTGTATTTAGTGGCCCGTGGGCTGCCCTTTGTGGGGACTAAAACCCCCAGGGCTCGAGGAGGAGGGGCGCTGGCTTGACTTACTACCCTCTTCGCAGCTCTCCTGCCCGAGCCAGGGGGGAAGGACGGATACCCGCGAGAGCCTGCTATGGGCAACAAATGCAAAGGAAAAGGAAATATAAGATAAGGCTGGATGCGGAGGACATCCTAAAGGGAGGCCAACGCGGTTGTGTGGGAAAGGGGCACGGGTTAACAGGGAAAGCCGCCTGACCCATCCTGAGAGCCTGCCCGCCCGCCTCTTGACTGGCACATATATTAATTTCCTTGGCGGAGCTTCAGAAGAACCGAGGTGGGGGTGGGGGTGGGGGAGAACCCTAGCACAGAGCACCTGACCACCTAAGATCTGCTCAGACTGGCAGCGGCTCTGCAGGGTCTCCCACCGAGGTCTTTCCCATCACCTCCTGCCTGGTGCTTTCAACTGGAGATGCCGGGGACCGTCAGCCTGCCACACAGGTCTTCTACCCCTGAGCCATGACTTCGCAGGTACCAGGCTTCTGCAGCATCCTTAGTTTAAAGGGGTTAGGAAAGGGATTTAAAGGTGTTAGGAAAGTCCTTCCTTTGACCCAAGAAAGTTGCCCCGCTTTCAGTTTCATGCTGATGCGCCGCCCGGCAGTTTACAGGCCAGTTCTTAAACCTCCGCCAGGCATCCCTCGCCCACCTGTTTTGGCTGGCGAAGCAGATGCCAATGGGATCCAGGTGTTCCCCGAGCTGCTTCGGAAGCTGACCCCCCCCCCCATTTCCTTGCAGTAAAGGTATTTTGGGCCCTGTCAAAACGCTCCTCTTTGGGAGACCCTCCAATCACAGAAGACTTTAAAGCAACTTCAATATTTACCCCTCACCCTATGCATGCTTACTGCGAGCTATACTCCACAGTGGGGCTTACTCTCAGGAAAAGCTTGCCTAGGATTGCAGCCCTTAGTGCGCAGAGACAGGGGCCTGCGTTTTTGCCACAGTTACTTCGGCGATACTGGCTTGTGGATCGTTCTGCGCCTTCGTTCTCTCTTCATCCGGGCTGGAAACACGTCGGGTTTCTAATCGGCACCCAGCTTCGGGCCCCTTACTGGGACCCGACAGTCTTTGCAAGGAGGGCTGCGTTGCTCTCCTCCCTTGGGTGTAAGCACCAGCGGGACACCCTATAGGAAGGAAAAGCCTGCCGGGATTTAGAAGACTGTTGTGTGTAAGGCTACCCTCGACTCGGCCTTAAGCCTCGCTGAAATCAGGAGGAAGTTGTGTGTGTGTGTAAAGTCTCTTCCGACTCATGGCGACCCTATGAATCAATGGCCATGCATGCACGGGAAGTTTTGGCTTGGATTCTCCCCTCTCTAGATGCACATTTCCCCCATCCGAATTCCTAGAACTAAAAAATAAGCCCCCATGCAGGGTTTTGAGAATTCAGATAGGGAAAATGTGCATCCTGAGATTGGCAAGTCCAAGGCAAAACCTCCTGTGCCTAAATGGCCAATGTCCTCCAAAATGTCCTATCTTTAACAGCCTTGCTCAGAGCTTGAAAGAAGGAAGTTACTCCCGAGTAAACACACGCACACAGGCTCGCGCTGCAAGACCAGAAACCGGGTTCCCCCCCCCCAAGGAGCTCCTAGGCCCCCTGCCCTGCCCGAGACCCCCTCTGTCCCCCGAGGGGGAGGCGCTCCTCTCCCCCACCCTCCTTCCACCGTCCAGTGGATTTCCGCAGGGTTTTCTCGCCGCCCGCCCGCTCGGTTAGTTTTCCACCGTCGCGAGAAATTACAGGGGCCGGGAAAACCGCCCGACATCAGGGGCGCGGGGACGGATGCTCGCTTTGAAGGGCTGCCGGGCAGGACTTCAAGTGAAACCCTACGCCGGGGAAGAACCCGAGCCGGGCCTCGAGAAAATCACTAGGTCGGCCCCTGCCAAACCCTGGAATGTGCGGGAGAGAAAAGCGGGGCGGGCTCGCCCCCAGGCCGCTGTCCAAGCTGCCGCTGCAGCCGGCCGCTCCGTCGCCGGACTCGGCTGGGAGCGAGAGTGGAAGCCGCCCGGCGGGACCCCGGAAAGCCCCACGGGGAGGGAGGAGGAGTGGAAGAAGGGCCCCGGAGCCCAGGAGGCCTGGCTCCTGCCTTCAAAGGACCTGGCACCCCGGCTGCCCCCAGGAGGAAAACCCTGGCAGCCCAACGCGGGCCCTTCTTGCCTCTGCTCAGGCCATTTATGCATGGGAGGTTTTGTCTTGGATTTGCTGCTCTCTAGATGCACATTTTCCCAGTCCGAATTCTCAGAACTCTGCTTGGGGGCTTATTGTTGAGTTTTGAACATTTGGATGGGGAAAAGGTGCATCTACAGAGTTGCAAATCCAAGGCAAAAACTTCCGGGCATAACTGGTCTGGGAAGCAGATCAATTGCGAGGAAACGCAAAGCACTTTTGGAGTGGTTTGCAAACGCCCTGGCCATGTCCCCTGGGGAAACAACCCTCTCCCTTGTCAGGTTTATCCTCAGGTGAGAATCCTTCGCTCTGCCTGGATCCCACACCCTTTCCAATCCCTTTCTGGGTCCCCCAGAAAATTCAACCAGAGATGGAGATTCCATGCAAGATCCCTCTCCCTGAGGATCCTCATCGGTCGATGATCGGTTTCCAAACTGTGTGTGCCCCCCTCCCCGCACATCTGCATAAGGCTCTGGGGGCATCTAACAGGAGAGGGAGAGGGGACAGAATCGTGCCCAGTAGCACCCCCTAGTTAGGCAAGTTTCCCGGGCTGACTGGCTTTGATCCCTTGGGGATCTCGGAAGGTTAGCGCCAATTGCCCACCAGGCAGCCACGGCCGACCCTATGAAAGGCAGGGCAGATGCTGGATTAGTCCCACGGAAAACGCCTGGAAGCAAACTCAACGCTTATTCAGCAGATCTGCCACGCGCGCAGGTTTACAAGTATTGGGCCCATAGCTGCGCCGTCGAGCTTGTGGAAATCAATACTTTTCTGCCGGTGATCGGGCTGTAACAGGCACCGAATTTACCAAGTCTGAAAACCCGTGGGACTTCTCAAGCAGATGCACTTTAGGATCAGGGCGAAAAAACCGACTCCAAACGCACCGGAGCGCGTTCCGCAGGCAGCGCTCAAGAGGATTTGGCGCGGAAGTAAGTCCCAGCGAGTCCCGTGGTGTTCCACGGGCCTTACTCCCAAGGAAGCCTGCACAAGATCCGATCTTTCTTTGTTTACTCGGGAGTAGCTGAGGCGGAGCCTGACTAGGATTGAGCGCTGGCGAACCCTCCCAGCTGAAGGAGTCAGACTGAAAGAACATCATGGGTGCATTTCATGGGTTCGAATCCAAAGTGGCCGGATGGGATTACAGTCCAATGTGGATCTACTTAATCGGAAGCTAACCCCGTTCAGACCAATGCGACTCCCCCCCCCCGCTCGCCCCCAGAGGGACCGAATTTAGACCTGAGGTCGACGGAGAGTGTCCAGTTTGAATGTCCACATGTTTATTTCCCCCCCAAGGGCAAGGAGAATGAGAGAGAGGAGGGGGGAACTTGTTATGCAGTTTTTTCATCTTACCTTGCCAACAGCAGTGAGCTCGCTCTGTTCCGGGCTCTGGGTTCTAGTTCTGGTTCCTGGCTGGTGGTTTTCAAGCCGTCTGCAATCTCGCGCCTTTTGGGTCTGGCCGGCCTCCCTTTGGAAAATCCAGTCGGGTCCAGAACGCGCGACTCTGGGCGATGCACACGCGCTGTTGCCTTCGCACCCTTCTCCCTGACACTGGAAATTGGATTGAGGCTTGCGGTGGTCCCAAAGTCCTGCCTAATCCCCTTTAAATCAAACAAAAGGCTGCCGGACCCCTTTCCGACTGCCCAGAGCGCGCACCGGCTTCCAATCTCGCCTCTCTGGAAAGCCGCAAGGTTTTAGGTCGGAGAGAGAAAGGCAACTGTGTGTGGGGGGGGGGGGGGATGGAAAGGCAAACAAGACAGTCCGCGCAACCTGGGCTAAGCAAACAAGGCTCGTTGGGAAGAAACACCCCCTGCTAGGTCTTCTAAACATTGTCGCTATCTGGCAAGGGAAAGCAATTTTTGCAGCCGGCAGATCTCGCATTCCTGGGACGAGGTGAATGCGATTCAGCCCAGGAGCGGCAGATCCTGCAGGCTTCAGGCTCCGCTTTGGAGGGGGCTCTGCCGGGAATGGAGGCGCAGCCGAAGCGGAGGAGGGTCTTTCGGTCTCTGCAGCTCCATCCTCAAGCCGAGTGAGCCGGAAACCATGGCGCGCCAGCCCGCTCTTAGGCAAGTTAAAGCAAGCCCCGCAAACCTTCGGCTTGCGAGATGGAGGCGGACCTGCGGTGCCCCCGAGCTTTCCTGGGGCCGGGTGCAATCCAGCTCCGGGTTCCTCAATGAAGTGTTGCCATTCATGCCAACCAAAGCAGGATCGCACCCACCGGGTTTAGGGCAGCCTAGATGAAATCCGTCTACTACCCTGGGCTCGGGGTCTGTCCCTCATCGAGCTGCGGAAGAGTTTGTTGGCTTCACGTGCAAGACCCGATTCTTTCTCGCCTACCCCAAATCAACCACCGCCCTAAAAGAAAATACGACATGCTGCAACCCTATCGCTGGGCAACCCATCTAGGAAGCCAGGGCTAGCAAAGGCATGGGTTTGCGGGTGGGAGAGCGTGCGAGAGGAAGAGGGACTTTCCCTCCCATTTATTGACGTCCGTCATCTAGGGAGGCTGATTCTCGTACCCCGCCTGGGAGGAAAGCAACAAAGAAAAACCCCACTTTGTGGGGAGAGAGGCTGGCGGGCGGCGCGGCGCTTGTCTTGCTGAGCGAATCTGCAACGACAAAGAGTCTGAGACCACCGAACGACATAAGCCTCCCCCCCTGCTCTGAACCCCCGCGCCCCAAAACCGACCAGGAAACCTTTCCAGCCCAGTCCACCCCTTCCCAGGATATCTGTGTGGAGGGCGGAAGGGAAACTCCCCCAGCCTCTCCGGCCATTTATGCATGGGAGGTTTTGCCTTGGATCTGCTGCTCTCTAGATGCACATTTCCCCCATCCAAACTCTTAAAACTCAAAAATAAGCCCCCGTGTAGAGTTCTGAGAATTCGGATGGGGAAAATGTGCATCCCAGAGGCAACCCCAAGGCAAAACCTTCCATGCGTAAATGCCCTCCGTTCTTACCCACACAGACTGAAAAGAGACACTTCGGTCTACAGATGGGCATTAACTCCCCTCCCTTCCCTCCATACCAATCTAGATCAGACCCGGAACATCTTTCTCTCCAAAGAGACCAAGAGGCGTAGCGGCATAGAAATCAAAGACGAACTAAGGGTTAGTTTAGATCAGAGCATGAAAGAAAAACACACACCAAAATCCAGGCCCTTGCAAATCACCGTTAAAAACACACCACTTTGACTGAAGGATGGGGAGGACCCGAAATCCAGCAACCCCCCCAACCAGACCCATAAAGCTGTCTCGATAATTAACACCCCCGTGTCTGTCAGTAGCCGGTTTATTTGTGTTTTTCTCGCGTTTGTTTAGATTTCCCCACCCTCGCCCCCGACTCTCCCGGGCGACCTCAGATCTCTCCGATGGGCTGTTTACCTCCAGGGCCCAGCCTGCTTTCTCCCACAGACCAAACTTTTAACCATTCTCTTGGTAACGTTTCAGTCATATTTATTTTATTGCAGAAAAAATATACAATGATATTTACAAAACAATCATAAAAATAGGAATGCATTTAGACACCGGATCTATCTGCATTTTTTTTAAAAAAAACATGGGTCATTAATAAATAAATAGAATGTTTCATGGGGGGGGGCTTTTCCTCTCCCCCGCAGGAAGAATTAAAAAATAGAAGAGGGACCAGATAGGTTTGCATATGAGGAGTTTGAGCCAAGACTGTTTTGCCCCCCCTAAACCCTTTGTTTAAATAGATTTCCCTTTCCCCCCACTCGCTCTAAAAGGGGTCTCTCGATGCGGATTGTCACTAGATGTGCTCAAAATGAAGGCGTGGGGGAGGGGAGTCCACAGCAAACGTCTTTCCTTTCCTCGGTGGCTCATGAGATCTCTCGGGAATGCATGCATGCAAGAACAACAACGCAAAATAAGGAAGCAAGGAAAAGTTAAAAGTCCAACATTCTTCGTCACCAAAAATAAAAAATTAAACCGGTTCAGATTTTGATCAGAATGCAGAGATGAAGTGGTGGTGGTCCGTTCCGCCGCCGCGCCGGATCAGCCGCCTCCCTGTCCGAGGGGCCTTTGGGGTCTCCGGCCTCCAACGCTCCCCGCCTTGCTCTTCGCAGACTTGGCCAAGACGCTTCTCAATCTCCAAGAAAATCCTTGGCATGATTGTCTTGGGGGGGGGGAGAAAGGAGGGAGGGGAGGGAGAGGAATCCAAGTGCAGAGTCTCAAACGACTGTCCGTTTTTCTCTCTCCTTCTTTGGGAACAAGGTCATCTGCAGAAACCCAGAGAGAGGAGGAGGAAACGTCGTTATTCCGAACGGGAAAACCGAGTTCTTTTTTATTATTATTATTATTTCCATTTTTTTTAAAGTTGCTCCCCCCCTTCCGCGATGAAACGAGCGCGCTGAACAATGAGCGTGTGTGTGGAGGGGGGGAGGGGAGAACACAAAGGAAGGAGGGGGAGGGGAGTGCTGGCAGGGCATGAAATTCGGAAACGCGCAAAGGGAAGGGTCACGGGTATCTAGGCGGATCGGGCGTCCGGGAGACCCTTAACCCCCCTCCCCGGAGCCCAAGCCGAGGTCCTTGGCGGAGAGCGCCCTGGGCTCCAAGGCAGCCCGCCCCCAAGGCAGCCCGCGGCCCCCCGCGCCTCGAAATCGGCCTGGGGAACGGCTCCCCTCGACCCCCGGGCGCTTGGGGAGGGACCCCGGGGTGGCCAGCGGAGCGAGTTGCAGCCGAAGGCCGGCAAGGCGTTACCGCTCCAAACTTTCTCTTCCGGAGCATGGCCCAAACAGCCCTCCTGCCTGGGAGCGCCTGCACATCTGGACCCGAGGGGAGGGGGCCCCTGCCTGAGCCGGAGGCCTCCCGCAAACGGCAGCTCATGCCAGAGGAGCCCAGCCTGGGGTGGCGACTCTCGGTGCGATCCCCGAGGCGGCTGAGCTGCTCCGGCACCTACGGCCATGTATGCATGGGAGGTTTTGCCTTGGAGTTGCTGCTCTCTAGATGCACATTTTCCCCATCCGGATTCTCAAAACTCTGCACGGGGGCTTATTGTTGAGTTTTGAGAACTTGGATGGGGAAAATGTGCATCTAGAGAGCTGCAGATCCAAGGCAAAACCTCCCATGCATACATGGCCCGTTGGGCTGGCACCAGATGCTTGGCCCTTTTGCCAGCCAGGGATCTGCTGCTGCATATACACACACACATCAATTCAGTGTTAGGAGAGACCCACATCACTTCCAAGGTGCTGGTGTGTTCAGGACATCTGAGAGCCGAGGTGATGGAGTGGTTAATCGCAACGGACTCTCATCGGGAGGACCGGGTTTGTTTCCCCACTCCTCCACATGAAGCCTGCTGAGTGACCTTGGGCTAGTCACAGTTCTTTCTGAACTCTCTCAGCCCCACCTACCCCGGTGTTTGTTGTGAGGAGGGGAAGGGAAGGCGATTGTAAGCTGCTTTGAGTCTCCTTGCAGGGTAGAAAAGCGGGGTATCAAAACCAACTCTTCTTCTAACTGCCTGGAGGACCACGGTCCTGCAGCCCAGTCCTAGGCAAGCTCTGCAGAGCTCAGTGCAATCCAAAGAACGCCGTCCTTGGAGTAAGGCCCTTTGAATTGACCTGCATAGGATTGCAACCAGGCAGCCCGCTCCTAGGTATGTTTACGCCGAGGGAAGTCCCACTGTCTTCCACAGAAGGTATTCCTTACTGGTGTGCCTCATTATGCTTGATGATTTGGGAGGAAGACCCATTGAACTCAGAGGGGACTGACTTCAAACATGCTTAGGATCGGGCCTGAAGTCCTTGCTTCCTTTGCTGAGTGAAGTCTCCACCCCCACCCTTAACACATTTGCTTGGAAGGGGCTCCCGCAGGTTTCAAGGAAGCATGCTTTCTCCTTATTCGTGGTTATTAAAACCGCGGTCCTTCTCTAGAAAAGCTGGTAGGCCACATGGGTGGAATCCCGACCATTGCCCTGGCTGCAAACTGCATCCCAAGCAACGGGCAAGAAGAGGAGCCCAGGATTGAGTCCTGCAACCTCTCTTGCTTTGGGGGATTTTCCCTGGACAATTATAGACATGATCACAGCCTGCAAGCCAGTTATCCTGGAGAGTAAGGTCTGTTGGCCTGTGCTCGCTAAACTCAGGAGGTTTTTTACTAAAAGAGTAAAACTTCCGCCTACGTGCGCTTACTAGGAAGCCAATCCCACTGACATCAAGGAGACTACAATTACTTCCGAGTACCGGGGAGTAAGTTCCGCTGCGCTTCCAGTAAAAATGTGCTGACCCCCGCAATAAAGTGCAAGGCCATTTATGCATGGGAGGTTTTGCCTTGGATTTGCCGCTCTCTAGATGCACATTTTCCCCATCCAAGTTCTCAAAACTCAAAAATAAGCCCCCCATGCAGAGTTCTGAGAATTCGGATGGGGAAAATGTGCATCCACAGAGCGGCAAATCCAAAGAAAAACCTCCCGTGCATAAAAAGGCCCAAGTCACTTGCTCACTAACTTCGACGGTTGGCGTTATTGTACTTACTTAGTTACTTGTGAGTAAACTGCATGGGACACAGCGGGAGTAAATATGCAAAGGATCAGGTCGCCCAGCGCGTGTCCCAGTAGAGGAGTCACCAAAATTAGGGGCAATGACTAATCTACACAAATAATTTTAGCGAATGGGATTCTTGGCTTAATAGGACGAGGGATAGGCTGGGGGCTATGAATTCTGGATGTACAGCAAAGCTTCTTCGGGGTATCCTAAAAAAGGCCCTAGTGACTCAGTCTAACAGTGCAATCCTTAAAAAAGAGTGACACCCTTGGAAACCTCAGGGACGCCAATGGATTTCTAAGGGTGCAGTTCTGTTTAGGATCGCACTGTAATGGGAGAGCCTGGCTTTCGGCTTTCCAGGAACAGAGAGGCATGCTGGCGAATAAATCATTCCGAAATGTAGGTAGGAAATCCGCCTGTTGTCGCAACCCTCATCAAACTGTTGGGAAGCCTATCCCACGAGATCTCAGGAGATTTTTCTCGCGAGAAAACAAAAAAACAAATCTAGTTTGCCTCTCAGCCTTTCTCCTATCAAACCACTTTTTCCTTGGGATGCCCAAATCACTGGCAACTTGTTAATGGGAATACCTGGGAGATCTTTGTTTGTGTAAAGCAAAGGCTGCAATCCCATGCACATTTACTAAGGAGGAGGTCATATGAAACCCAAAGGCCCTTACTTTCGAGTAAAGATGTTGCACATTATTTCAGCGGAACTACTTGAAGCTTGCTCAGGGTCGCTAACAATGTGATCCTAAACAGATTTTATTCTCTTTAGGGTGGCACTGTAAAACCCAAAAGACTTGCCTCTTGAAGACTACTGGCTGGTTAGCTATGGAAGACTACTGGCTTGTTTTTCCGGTGAATAAGGGCCCTCAAACTAAACATACCTGAAGTCAAGAAGGAACCACTGCAAGTAAACATACTATGAGTGCATAGCTGGAAGCCCTATCTATTTATTTTGAAGAAATGCATCATTGTTTTTTTTTTTGGGGGGGGGGTATTTTAGTAGGCTTTGCTTCCTGCTAGGAAGTCCTCTTGGAGTGGCAACCCACTCCAGAACTAAGGCTCTTGACAAGAGCTCCCTAATTTCCAAACAAACGTTTTCAGGCCAGGATGGATCTAAATCCAAAGGCCACTTATGCGGGGGAGGTTTTGCCTTGGATTTGCCACTCTCTGGATGCACATTTCCCCCATCTGAATTCTCAAAACTCTGCTCGGGGGCTTATTTTTGTTTGAGTTTTGAGGATTCGGATGGGGAAAATGTGCATCTAGAGAGTGGCAAATCCAAAGCAAAACTTCCAATGCAACAAATGGCCTATTAAAGAGGCTTCTCAAAGGAGATCTGGCATCTTGATTCTAAAGAAAGCCCCCCCTCCAATTTCTAACGGAATTTCCTTCCAATGACCCGCGAATCCCAATACAGCATCCTTTGGAATGCGCTTTAATCCGGGTATGAGCTAGAGGCCAGGGGGTGCAGCGCGCCAGGCGAGGAGGGTCACTAAAACCCAGCAGCCCTCCTGCCAAATCAGAGTCCTTCCAACCGGAGGAGGATCGATGGGGGACCCAAGTCTCCCTCTCCTCGGAAGCCACACAGGGGACCCGCTGGCGCCGAGTCCCGCTCCCCTAGAGGCCTATCCACCCCCCCCACACTCCAGAAGAATCCATTCAGGAGGACTTTCTTCCGAAGTGGGATGGATTGCAGAGTCCTAGGCAGGCTTTCTTGGAAAGGAGCCTAGTCGAAAGCAGTGGGGGGAGGAAGAAGGGGGGGCGCGTTACTGGCCCGCTAACTACTTTTCCAATCCTCAGGAAGCAGCCAGTCCACCCTGGAGTCCAGAAGGACTCCAAGGGAAAGACTAGGCATCAGCGGGGGTGATCCTCCATTTCTCAGGAGCTGCGCCTCAGGGCCGAGGGACCGTAGAGGCCCGCCCCCTCCTCTCTACGGATCCCATCGGTGCAGGGTGGGGGGTTTGCCCCACCGCTCACCCTGGCTGGCCAGCCCTGGAAGTCCCGGGGGCTTCCTCTCCAGCGCGCGGGGTCGGTGCCAATTCCGGGGAGGGCGAGGGGAGAGAGCCCCGGAGATCCCGCCGCGCTAGCGGAGGCCTCCCCGGGCCTCCAGGCTGCCAGGAGCCCCCGGCTTCCAAAAGGGACTAACCTCGGAGGCTCAGCCCCCCCCCCCCCCCGACGCGAGCTCCTCGCCTGGGAGATGGCGAGGCCGTCGAGGGCCCGTCCGGCGCGCCTCCGCCGCGTCCCCGCCAGTCCCCCGGTGCCTTACCTCGTCCGGGGCGGACGGAGCGGGCCGCTAGTGGGAGGCGGACATGGACCAGGCGCCCTCCATGCGCCAGACGGAGAAGGCGTAGCTGAGGCGCTCGTGGGCCACATAGCTGCAGCTGGCCATCTTGGAGTCCAGCTCGTCGCTCTGCAGGACCTGGTAGAGGAAGTCGATGTAGCGGGCGGCCAGCTTGAGCGTCTGGATCTTGCTCAGCTTGTCCGACGGCAGGGTGGGGATGATCTTGCGCAGGGCCGCGAAGGCCTCGTTCAGCGACTGGGTGCGCTGCCGCTCGCGCACGTTGGCCATCACCCGCTGCGTCTGGAGCTCCTCGTAGGACTGCGGGCTGCCCCCGCCGCTGCTGCTCCCCCCGCCGCCGCCGCCCCCGACGGCCGCCTTCTTGCCCCGCTTGCCTTGCGCCGGGCTGCACGGCTCGTCGGCCGAGCCCGGCCCCGCGCCGCCGCCGCTGCCTGCGCCGCTCCTGCGGCTGGATCGCCTCTTGCGCCCCCCGCGCTTGCCTCCGCCCTGGAGCTGCTGCTGCTGCTGCTGCCGGTCGGGCTCCTCCTCGCTGTTGCTCAGGCTGTCGTCGGCGGGCGAGGCTGGAGAGTTCGACTCGTCCTGCTGCATCGTCGCGGGGCCCCGGCCCGCAGCGCGCCTAGACGGCCCGGCGAGGGGGCGAGGAGGGCGGGAGGGAGGGAGGGCGTTGGGGGGGGGGGCGACGCCTAACCAGCCAGCTCCCCCTGGCTGGATCCCGGGCCTGCCCAAAGGAAGAGGAGGAGGAGGACCGGGGTGGCGGTCGGGGGGGAGGAGGAGGAGGACCTCACTTGGGAGGGCGGGGGGAGGCCATCGGGAGCCAAAAAAAAGGGAGACAGGCGGCGGCGGCGGCCCGGGAGGAAGCCTCTCTCGGACGGGGGCAGCTTCCCTCCCGATGGCTCCTTGGAGCTGCCTGGGAGTCGGGCGCAAGCGGGAGCCGGGGACGCTCTTATAGCTCCGGCTGGCGGAAAGTTTGGGGGCAGCGGTGTCATTGGCTTGACGTGGAGAGGAGGGACTTTGCCGGAGCCGAGAGGGAAGTTTCCGCTTCCCCCTCCCCTCCCCTCCCGATCATTCCTTAGACCGTTAGCCAGGGATCTGGTTTCGCCCCCCTGCCCGAATCCACCGAGCCTTCTTCTCCTTTGCAACTTGGAGGGGATGGGAAGGGACGGGCTCCCCCACCCCCTTGGTAGGGGAGGGCGAAGAGCCCCGATCCCCTCGGATGTTTGGCCGTCGGCGCCCCTCGCATCGGTCAGAACCCTCTGGAAGCAGGGCGCTGGGGGCTTTGGGGGCTTCAGGGAGAAACGTGGGGGTCGGGCATTAGGGGACGGAAGTCTTTTGCTACCAAGCGAGATCCCTGCCGCGTCCCGGGAAGGCGATGTGGTTGGGATCAAGTTGCAACTGCCGAGTAATCCGGCTCAACCAGAGCCAGTTCCCATCCGCCCTTCCCCCATCCTAAAACCGTTTGCCTGGAGAGGGAAGGCTACGATCCTAAACAGGCTGAATCCCAGGGAAGCGACTTTCTCCCCACTAAAGACGGGTTGGATCGGCCTGCAGATCTCAGGGTCTCCCCCCTGTTCATTACCCGGGTGTAATTTAAATCCGGTGACGTGTGAACTGGGGGGATTCCTCTATCGTTAAGACGCTAACCCGTTTTAGTTGGCACAGAATTCCATTGGTATAAAAGGGAAGTTCATTCCACGTCCACGCGAGAAGGGATCCAGGTGTGCTCTTGCATTCCAGAGCGCCGGCTTAAGTGTTTCGACCCCCCACACACACACACACTACCTGGCCCACCTCTGTGCCGGTTCTCTGAGGCCCCAGCCCAACCATCTGATGTCTTGAGCACCGGGGGCGTCACCAGCTGGGCAAAGCCGCAGGCGGTGGGAAAGCGGGTGGGGGGAGGGGAGAGGCTTTTCCAGCGAGGTCGGTATGGATCAGACTGGAGCCATGCCTCCCTCGCGGACTGCCTGCCCACGTTTGTTTCCCGGGCGGGATCCCTAAGGATGCGTGTTTAGGATCTCGCTCGTTTTCAGAAGAGCCTTCAAAAAAAGAAAGACCCCCGCCACCTCCAAAGCAAACATCCGAGCCAGCAACCCGCTGAAGCTTCCCACCCAATCGCTCCTGCTCAGACCTAGGGTGGGAAGCTTGCCCCCCCCACACACACACACTCTGGATGCACAGAAAACAAACAAACAAAGCAAAGCAAAACACCCAGCCCTCTGGCTTTAAGGGTCCCGAAAGACCTCGACTCAAAGGTAACCCGAGATTGCAAGGAATTCCGTGGTACCCATTCGGGTCGGGGGCTCCCCTCTTAATTATTGGAATCACAAACAGAATCACTGGGTTTGAAACTCTCGTCCTAAGCCCAGGGATCTCAGTGGGGCTTCCTCTCAACTCGGCTGGCATCCTCTGAACTAGCCCGGCCCAAATCCCAGGGATTCCCTCCATCCGAAAGTGTTCTGCGTTGGTGAGATGGTGCGGGTCTACCTGTCAGCTGACTTCTTCTTTGCATTTGGAGGACTTTTCCTTCACCTTGCCGCAGAAGAGCAGGTGATTCGCCTCTTGGGCTTGTTTCTTTGTTCTCTTTTCCAAAATAAAGTCAGCTGCAATCCTAGCCTTTATCAGAATGATGCAAGCAAGACGCAAATAAATAACTGTGTTTTCTATCTATCTATCTATCTATCTATCTATCTATCTATCTATCTATCTATCTATCTATCCCGAATTTTTGCAAGAAGACTTTGCACTCTCGCTTTGTTGGTCAGGTTCAGCGTTTTTCTTGGGAAAGGATCCGCCGTAAAATGTCACTTTCTAACTTTCCACAAACCAGAGACAGAGAGAAGCCCGCAGTCGATGTTCACGAGAGGACACATAAATCGAAAGCCCCTCTGGTTCCCTGCCCCCACCCCACACACAAAAAAATCACCATCTCTTTCTAACATTCCTCTTCCTAAACTGTAGAATCGTCTATTAGCAAAAGTGACCCTGTTGGAGAGTGAAGTTTGTCTTCCCTAAAGAAAAGTCTACATCCACCGAGGTGTCTGGGGTTGTTTTGCAAGACAAGGCGAACCATTCCAAGCAGAATTAAAAGTCCCATTTTATTCAACAGGTCTTACTCCCAGGAAAGTGTTTTCAATATTGTAGCCAAGGTCACCTTTTTTAGAACGATTTCAGGAGGAGAAATGTACTGGCATGTCTCATTTCTGGGGACAGGCATAGGATCGCCTAAAATGCAGGTGAGCCTTTCCGAGCAACTCCTGATTTCTGCCCCCCCCCCAGACGAGAAATCCCACCTGGCTCCCGCATCCTCTGTCGGATACCCAGGTGACTCGCAAGGGCCAAGCGATTCCCTGAGAGCCGTCGGGGCCATGTTTCAGGGACCCAAGGCCCTTTGGCAAGGGGACTCCCGTTCCCGGTCCTCAACCGATTCCCGGAGGTGAATTCACTTACTCGACGTAAAAGCCACGCCCACCCCCCTCCAAAAGAGGAACGTCACATTAGCGCCCATAAGGTCGCCTTGGGCACGCTTCTCAATCTGCTTGAGGGGGAGACTGTTAAATCCGCGTGCAGCCCCCAAACTGAACGGATCCCCGCGCCTGGATCTCTCCGGATTAGGAGGGGGGGAAGGATGGGGGTCGCACATCCTCAGCTCTCGTCTCCACGTTTTCCAGTAAACACCCTTTCCCCCCTCCCAAAACAGACTCGACAGTCGTTCTAACATCTCGGCGTACCAAGCGCCCTCATTTCCGTTCGGTGCGGTTGCACACTCCAACACCTTGAGCCGGAGCATTGGATGGGAAAGGCAGCTTCCCCTCCGCGGGATTGATTTCCAAGCGGACCTTTTGAAGTCTCTTCCAGAGGCCTTCTGGAGTCCTTCTCCGAAGGGCAACAGTCAAGCACCTGGCGGGGTGTAAAAGCGTCACCGAGAGGATGCTGAAGAGGGAAACAGTCGCGCTCCAGCCCGCTGGGGCGGGGGAGCTCTGGAAGGGGGGGGGTGCGAGAGCCGTTCAGAGTTTCCGTGGCAATTGGCACCCTCTAAATAATGGAGCAAAAAGTAACATGTATATTAAATGGTAAGGGGGCGGGAGGAAAAGAAAGAGGGAAGAGACAGGGCTTTGGTTAGACTGGGACAGTGGTTTTATAAGACCGATTTTGCCAGCCGGAGGACATTTGGTACCCGGCCCAGTTCTGACCCGACTTCCTTAAGGCCTAACTGCGCATTAACTGCAAAGCCAGAGAGGGATTTGGAGCAGAAAAGCTAGGTGTGGGGAAGGCGTTTGACCCCGTTTCCACTTCTCCTCTTTACCCTCCCTTCCCCCACACTTCCTTCCCGTGGGGTTTCAAAGGCGCTTTCGCTTCTCCGACCGCTTTGGTTTTCACGGGTGTTTCTTTAGAAGTAAGTCGCATTGAGTGGCCTGATCCCAACAGCTATTTAAAAACGGAGTTCTCTGGGCTCCGTCGGACTTCCTTTGGGTCGGGCTACCAGGCGGGGATCCTAAGCACCCATACTGGGATACGAATGGCATCGACCCCTGTTTTGCCATTCCAGCGGACTCCGGGACCCCAGAGTCGCGCGCTTGAGCATCATGGCTCCCTCCTTTCCCCGACGTGCCCTTCCATTTCACACGGCACAAAAAGTCGGACATGCAGGACTTGTCGGCAGGAGCCGGCCCTGAGGGCTGAGTTGACAAACTCAGCGAGATCCCGGGATTTCTCGCCGTGGGGCTTCATTCGATAGCGCTCGACCGAACGTGTGAAGCAATTTTACTGAAATGCTTTGCGGTTGAGGGGAGCGAAGGCTCTGAGATGCGTCAGGAGGCCCATTCACACATGGGCAACACCACGCAAAGGGGCAGTCGTCAAACAATCACAAAAGTGGTGTGTGTGTATAAAGGGATCCATCAGTCCGTCCGTCTGCCTGTCTGCAAGCGTGGAGAACCAGCGTGGTGTGGTGGTGAAGAGCGGTGGTTTGGAGCTGTGGGTTCTGATCTGGAGAACCGGGTTGGATTCCCCACTCTTCCACACGAGCAGCGGAGGCTAATCTGGAGAACCCGGTTGGGTTCCCCACTCCTACACACGAAGCCAGCTGGGTGACCTTGGGCTGGTCACACTCTCTCAGCCCCACCCACCTCACAGGGTGTCTGTTGTGGGGAGGGGGGAGGTGATTGTAAGCCGGTTTGAGTCTCCCGTAAGTGGCAGAGAAAGTCGGCATATAAAAAACCAACTCTTCCTCTTCCTCCTAGGGATGGAGGCTCTGGTGGTACTGAAAGGCTACGTGGAGAGCCCCCAGCAGCTTCCCCTTCTCTTCCAGTGCTATGAAACTGACCTGGAAGCGACTGGGGCATGAAACGGAGCAGAAATAGATGGCCAAGCGGTGTCTCCTCTGCTTTCCACTGCACTCAACGCATAGGTCTGGCACAAAAATGGTCAAGGAAGACTCATAATTCCCCCGAATTAGAAGACTGCCAAATCCCCCCCCCCTCCCAGCCCCGTGCATCTTCCTCTGGAAAATGCCCCGTGTGCACGGATTGTTCTGCAGCCAGGGCGACGGCATTATCTGGAACTTACCCACTCCGATCTAATATAACCACCCAACAAAATACATCACACGGAGTTTTTTTTAATAAGCCACAAGTCAGATGCTGGGGGGGGGGGAATAAACGGAACTCCTTCAAGTGCTGCCAGCAAGGGGGGGGGAGGGCTGGCTTGGAAACTGAACAGAGCCCCCCCCCCTTCTTCCGGCACGTGAATACAATTGGCAGAGTCCTGGAAGCGAGGCTCGACTTAAAAGGGGCCGGCCCTTTTTCAAAATCGACGGCCTTTCGGCTGTTTTGCTTGCTTACCTTTTTCTACGAGGAGAGCCGAGACGTTTCGCGTCCGGGGAGAGAAATAAAGGCGCTTTTTACGCATTAGCTCGCGTTTTCATGCGTGGCGCAAAGGTGATTCCACCCCACATACTTCAAAGACCCCTCTCAACGCAGTTTGTAACGGGAATGTGCAACCCACGCTAGCCAGACCGCACCTTGGGCTAGCCTGGGCCATCCAGGTCAGGGCTGAGTTATCTTAACCCCGTGTGTATCACTTTGGGTTTCTTGGAGAAAGACTGGGGCGGGTGGGAGCCAATGTGATACATTAATAAATACATTGAACCCTCTCTCCTGCTGTTAACACACAATAATTAATACTCTGAACAGCCACATTCAGAATGCCCATAGCTGGTTTGGCCATGAAATGATTTCCTCCTTAGACTCCAATCCTAAACATATTGGCTTATATCCAAACTGCTACTTTGCACATGCCCCCAGGACTGGCTGTACCCCAAGGGATTCCCCTCCCCCCCATTTTCTCTGAACAACAAACCCCCTCCTGCTCTTTCTCAAATGACTTCCAGTCTCTCTTGGATTTCAAAAGCCCTTTGCTATGTAATATGGGGGTGCTGTTTGAGAAGAATGAAAAATACCTCCGTTGGGCAAATGGAACTATTTGTGTGGTTCCTTGGAACTAGGGCTTCATTGGGAATTAAGACCCAGCTAAGTCAATGGGTTTTACCTTGCCCTCAATCTTTAATTGTCTTAACAAACTAATTGTTAATTCAGTCATTAATATCAATAACATACTGAAGGATTTTTAGTTGCTATTTTGGACTCAAAATTAACATATTATTTGAAGAAAGGCTAATCAATGCCATTACTTTGATCACAGGATGTTCAAACTGAGTGTCTCTTTAAATATACCCCCTGGCTGTTAATGGAGGATCCATCTCCAATCACAATACTCATGAGTTCACTTAAAATCAACAAACCCTTGTTCTTTTTGACACATGGAAGCTTGCTGGATGGCCAAGGGCCAGTCACACAGTCTCAGTCTAACCTACCTCATAGGGTTGTTGTGTGGGTAAAATGGAGAACAATGGGTCCCCATTGGGGAGAAAGGTAGGGTATAAATTAGGTAAATAAATAAGTAAGTAAGGGCTGCAATCCCAAGCAGGCTAACATGAAAGTAATCCTCAAAGAGATTAATAGGACATACATTTAATAAATATGAATGGCTACGATTGGGCAGAAATTCTTTTGAAGTGGACCAGTAAGGTTACATGGGTACATTTAAACCCTTTCAACAATATTTTGTGCTTGCAGTCATTTTGTGAGTGTGTTGAAAAGATTGATTATTTGCACCTTTTTGTAATAAAAGTGGAATTCAGAATATATGGCTAAGATCTTAGGTGGCAACATTTTTGATCTGGTGGCTGAAAACAGAAAATATATTAGAAGCTCCTAAATGAAAAGTTTCCATGTCATATTTGTTTTTTGTTTTTGTTTTTTTAAAAGGAAATCATAATTTTACAATTGGCTGGGTGAGCCAGCAGCGGGATGACCAGAGTGGAAATCAAAGGCTTTTTTCCTACATTTCCCCCCCACACACACACACCAGGCGCAATGCAGCTCACATTTAACTCCACTGAAACAAAGTGTCCCTAGCATGGAATCAATGGAAATCCATCACATCGAAATTCAATGAATAGTATTCATAGAAGATACCTCTAATCTCAATTTATGTATTTATTTTTCAAATTTGTAGCCCTTCCTCCCCAGCAAGCCAGCTCAGGGCAGATCACTAATGACTAAAGACATTTTATTTGTTTGTTTGTTTAGGTATTTTTGTTTCATTTTTGACTCCAGTGGAAACCAAAAGTGGCTTAATATCCCTTCCTCCATTTTATTGTTACTACCTATGAGGTAGGTCAGGCTGAGATGGTATGACTGGCCCACGGTCACCCAATGAACATCCATGGCAGAGTGGGGATTTGAACCTGGGTCTCCTAGATCCTAGTCTAACCATTACATAATGCCAGCTCTCCTATTAAGGAAGCTAAAGGCTTCATACCTGATCATGGTTTCCACTGTTATTGTGGTTACATTTTTCTCTCATCCTTTCTTTTAGGAGCCCAGGATGGCATTTTTGGGTCTTTCTATCCCATTTTACCCTCACAACAACAAACCTGCAAAGTGGACATACAGACATAAGAAAAGCCATGCTGGATCAGACCAAGGCCCATCAAGTCCAGCAGTCTGTTCACACAGTGGCCCACCAGGCGCCTCTAGGAAGCCCACAAATAAGATGACTGCAGCAGCATTGTCCTGCCTGTGTTCCAAAGCACCTAATATAATAGGCATGCTCCTCTGATACTAGAGAGGATAGATATGCATCATGGCAAATATTCATTTTGACTAGTAGCCATAGATAGTCCTATTCTCCATGAATATGTCCACTCGCCTCTTACAGCCTTTCAAGTTGGCAGCCATCACCACATCCTGGGACAGAGAGTTCCACAATTTCCACAAAAAATGTGGATTAAGCTGAGGATGAAAGATCCAAAGTCATCCAGTTAGCTTGCTGGATGAGTGGTGCTTAGAACCTGGACTCCCCAGGGCTAGCCCAGCATTTTAACCAGTGCACTGCCCCAGTACTCTAATGGGCTTAGAAGGGCATAACTCTGTTTAGGATTACACTGTGCATTGAGTAGATCATTGGGGGGCATTGTTTTGACCATGTACACATTATTTTGACCATACATGCACACAAGGAACCGTCTGCGGCATGCCTATTTCTTTAGCGATGTGAAAATCCCAGCCTCTAGCAGCCATGCCTACAAAGGGCCCATTTTCACCAGAGGGTCTAAAGTCATTCTGGCAGGGCTTTGGACCATCTGTTTATTAGGCTGGGCCTTGGCCAGAGCAACTTCCGCTTCGTGTAGTATCTCCTTTTCTCCATTCTTCTTTAGATAGTTATCTGGATCTCTGTCAATTGAGCCATAAAACGGAGCATGAAGCTATCTAAAAATCCATGACGTCAAATGTTTTTGAAAATTAAAGTGAGTTTTAGGACAAAGGGGTCTCAGGCAGGCTACTGCCATAAAAGAAGCAATAACCAGCTGTGTCGGTGAACAGCAAGCTTGACCTTGGTCAACTCGACCTTCGTCAAGTTCCTCTTTATTTTCTTGGCCCAACCAAGGCTTGGATAAAAGCTTTTAAAAATAATTATTATTTGAAGGAAGGGGTCTGCAAAGATAAGAGTGCCACAGATAATGATGACGAAGCTAGAGAGTCACTATGTGGCAAAATAGGGACTCCCCTTCTTTTTGGTCCATTCTTTGATGGGATGGGCTAGAATTCTCCAGAGATTTAGAAGCAGTTTCATCGAATGCCTTTGTAATGCCGAGGAAATTATTTCAAAACCCAGCCTTGCACTAATTTTAAAAATAGCTGCACGCGTTCCTTCCAAGCATATCCATGACCTAGGCAAAATGGATCCCACTGCAAAAACCCCGCAGGTAGGTCAGGATTATTAACACCCTCCTATTGCAGGCTGAGTGAGAGAGGGGCTTGGCTCAGCAAGTTCAAGACTAGACCTGGAGATGTCCTGATTTCAATCAAATCATGCCACTTCTCCAGCACATTTCTAGACAGCAAATAGTTGCCTAATATAAACAGCCATTTGATTTCTAGAAATATAATGTATAACCTGATCCTGTTACTTAGAAGAAAGTCTAAGAGATAATAGAGGGTTTATCCCAAGAAGAACATGCCTGGCACATCAGCCTTGGCCTCTGAAAGGAGAATGTATTCTGCCAAGAGAATCCAGCAGCTCTATGGACAATGACAGTTCATGTTTTACATGTCTGGTGTCTGGGATTGTTGGCATCTCTTCCAAAGACTGACAGAATTTGTGAGTGTTAGTGATAAAATTATAGCTTTTTAATTCTTACACAGCAGGACTGTAACTGCAGTGTTCAACACAGGGGCAAACAAGAAGGTTAAAGAAATAATTTGACAACCATTTTTCTAAGTTATTTGTTTACATTTTCAATTGTATTTTTTTATGTTATCCATTATGATTATTGATGATTAGGTAAAATTAAACAAATATATAATAAAACAAGAAGAAATGTTAAATTTAGATATTATTAAAAAAAACTTCCTTGAATTGAGTTATTCGGCAGTTTCAGACTGTTTTTAAGATCTGTGTTATCATTTCATATCAGAGGTCAAGTGGTGTGTAAGATGCTGTGCTGTATTACTAATGGCCACAAGAGGACACAATTTCCCAGAGAACCCCATTTTAATTAATGACAAGTGGCTCAGGAAGAGCATAACAAGACAATCCACTAAGTAAACTGTCACAGGTTACCTCTCCTTCCATGTCGCTTTGAAATAAGCATGTACATTTTCCTCGAAGGGAAGAACATCTAGAATAACTTTTTAAACTTCCTGTGGAATTATGTCTGAATTACATTGGTGTTTCTGGCAATCAGATGCTCTTTGCACCTAAACATTTTCATGTGAGTTCTGAGTCGAAGTCGATCACAACAAGGCTGAGCAAATAGTTACTTTAGAATGGCATTCACAGTAGCCATATGGTCCTGGTTTCATCCTACAACATCTCAGTCATGGATAAATTTATGTTTGTGATGATTCGGGAGAGGGTTGTGACAACTAACTGGCTTTCGCATTCAAACGGGGTACAGTATGGGGCAGAAGTCTTGTGCCCAGTTATGATCAAATCCTTACAGCACAAACCCATATATGTTTATTCAGAACAATACCTGGCTGAGTTTGAGATTTATTCTCAGATAAGTGTGTAGAGAACTGAAATCATTGTTACAGTTCAAAGCAAGAATCTTCAAACCCATTGACATTCATGAGACAAATCTTAGGATGCTTCCACAATGTTCCTTATCAGAATATCTCCAGATGGTGGAGTTCCCAATTCACTTTCTTGTTTCCAAAGCAGTAGGGATGCTCCAGTCTTCCTTCCTTCCTTCCTTCCTTCCTTCCTTCCTTCCTTCCTTCCTTCCTTCATTTCTCCCCACCCCCATGTACCTTAATAAAACACTGGGGGGGGGGGAAGGAAAAAGAAATGGTAGTTGTAGTTCTCTTGCCTTGAGAACCCTATGGGGTTGCCATAAGTCAGCTGTGAGTTTGTGGCATATACACACACTGTTGTATATAGTATTGAATCAAGAGCCTTTTTCTTTGGTGTTTTCCCAATGTGCAGGAGTTCCTAATCCCCATCAGTAAAGCACAGCACAAGAAATTACCCATATATGAGGACTATGTCCAGATTGATTTTTTTCAATGTATTTTCAATGCACAAATTGCTTAGTTCTAGAATTTACTAAAGAACAACTAGATTAGATAACTGCAATGTGCTGTGGGGTGCTTTTGAAAAGTGTTTAAAAAGTCCAATTGGTGCAGAATGCTGAAGCTTGAATGTTGACTTGGGTGGGTTGTAAAGACCGTATCACTCCAGCTTATCTACACTGGCTTCCAATTTGTTTCTGGGAAAAACTCAATGTGATAGCATTGACATTTAAACCCCTATATGGATTGGGACCAACATACTTGAAGGACCATCTACTCCCTTATGAAACTACCTGACTATTGAGGTCTTCTTTGGAATCCCTCTTAGGGTGCCTCCCTTCTGAGATTAGGTGGGTGGCAACCTGGGAGAGGACCTTCTCAGCAGCACCATCAAAACTCTGGATATCTCTCCCCAGGGAGATACGCCTGTCTCCTTCAGCTGTTGACTTGAGGCAACGGGTGAAGACTTTTTGTTGTTGTTCCACTTGGTATTCCCTTAGTGATCTCTCCTTCTTCCCCAGTATTTTAATTGCAGGGTGTTTTTTTTTTTAAGTTTTTTAATACTTATTTTAAGCTCTGGTTTCCAATTGTTTTAATGTTGTGTTTGTGTCTTTGTTTTAATGGTTTTGAAGATGAGGTTTGAACTTGTATGTTTTAATTTGTTAGCTGCGTTTGTCCTACGAGGGCAGGAAGGTGGGGGTAAAAATCATAAGAACATAAAAAATACCATGCTGGGTCAGACCAAGGTCCATCAAGTCCAACAGTCTGTTCACACAGTGGCCAACCAGGTGCCTCTAGGAAGCCCACAAACAAGATGACTGCAGCAGCATCCTGCCTGTGTTCCATAGCACCTAATATAATAGGAATGCTCCTCTGATCCTGCAGAGAATAGGTATGCATCATGACTAGTATCCATTTTGACTAGTAGCCATGAATACCCCTCTCCTCCATGAACATGTCTACTCCCCCCTTAAAGCCCTCCAAGCCCCCCAATCTTGATAATAAACAAACAAATAAGAAAATCTGCTTTGTTGAACTGGGATTCAGGAGAAAAGGAAAGCAGAACAGGGTGAAATTACAGAAGTACAAGGAACTGGGATAATCCTTTCCTCCTTAAACAAAAGACACAGCAAGGTAGATCTTATCTGGTGTACCCTCATAAACAGCTTGCAGAGGCCAGCCATTATCCATTTCATTTTGTAGATAAGGAACTAAAGTTGAAGACTAGTGAGTTCACATTCACCCGAGATGCCCCTGAAGTCAAAGTCCTACCTTTTGTCCATTTGATCTTTTTTTTTTTGCTCTTACTACTGAAAGATGCAAAGTAGCAGACATTGTAAAGCTGTCATATTGAAGGCTTCCCCAGCTCCATGTTCCTTTTCTTTTGACTGGATTTTGGTGGTTTCCACACAGCAAGCATCTTCTGTGTTGTTTTCAGATGAAGTGCAGAATGCTGAAGCATGTGTGTTGGTAATGGAGCTTTTGCGCATGGGAGTTTTCTGCACACGTTCCATTGTCTTTCATCTTTTCTCTTCCACATGTGCTTCACCGTGACTCCACAATGACTTTCAGGGGCATGATTGTCAGGGCTGCCCTGGCAACTCATCTTGTTCTTTTGTTTACTTCATGCATGCATTACAGCACTACAACAGTTTGATTGCAGTTTGGAATAGATGAGTGGCAATAGATTGTTATAGCGCTATAGCACTATTGAGCCAAGACTATAATCATTGTCATTGTTTTAGAATTGCCAACACAATCATATGCTGCAAGGTAACCATTTCAACACATCATACTTTCACTAGTCAGAAGGAAGTACAGAGCCAGGGTCAGGAGTAGGCATGGTTGGGCACCTGCCAAGATTCACAGGCGGCCAGAGGGACCTCTCCTCACAAGCAGAGATGTTTTGGTCAGTCTTTCACTCCTCAGTGGAACTGAAGGGAATAGCAAGGAAGGAACTCACACTCTGCTCCCTTCCAAATGTCCCTTTCAGTTCTGCTTAGACCTCCCAGCACTGTTGAGGCTCAAGGAGTGAAACACATTTTGCTCCCTTTGGCATGTTGCCAATTGGAGGTGAAAAATGGGACCCACAAGTGGGATGAGGAAGGTGCCCTGATGGGAGGTTTAGTGGGGGGGGGGAGTGAGGTGGGAAGGGAGAAGGTTGGAGGTGCCACAGGGAGTCAGTCCTGACTTTGCACAGGACTTGAATCTGACTCCAAATGCTGAGCCCACAGGAAGGGGCAGTGAATAGAAGGGGGTAGATGTCAGGAGCCTCATCTTGCTGATGGCCATGCCCACTGCTGACACAGCCCTGAATTGAAGGATGGAAGCCTTGGGGATAAGAGGAAACAGGGTGGCCATGCCCTGAGGTCTCAACAGATGTAACCATCACCAAGGTGGAGCCAGCTAGCCCTGTCAATCAACTGGGCTGTGGCGGTGATCACCCTGGGAACTGGCTGAGGCAAGCTTGGCAGGTGATAAGAGCAGAGCACTGGGATGGGCTGACAGGGTTACAGGGGGTGTGACCAGGGCAACTGGAAGTCCAGTCGTTGGGAATGTGGCCAACAGGGAGAGGTCAAGATTGTGAAGCTTCTGTTGAGCTATTTAAGCCCCAGGCCAGACCAGGCTAAGGAGGACTCCTCTGCTGTCTTTCTCAGAAAACTCAAAGACAAGGAACCGGACTCCTTTTTCTTGTGGGTAATTCATGAATTAATAGTTTTCTTCTTATCTTAGGAGTCCCCAGAGAATGCTGAGAGCTCTACCCTGTCTGTGGACGGCTTTACACTGCTGCTTTCCTAATAGTCACCAGTATCAGCTGGTTCACTATCTGATATAGTGCAAAATTAAATGATGTGGTGGGCATAACCCTGCAGTCCCTTTGGAAAAGTCATTTTATGTGTTATTCCAATGGTAAATGACAAATACAGGTGATCAACAAAGGATTAATTCAATCATACATAGCACAACATAGGAAAACTTTCCATTCATCAATGCCTTTCCAATGAGGCAGTGTGGTGTAGTAATTAAGGTGCTGCCATATGACTTTGGAAACCCAAGTTCACATCCCTACTTTACCATGATGCTTTGTTTTACTTACTTACGGTATACCCCACCTTTCTTCCAAATGGGGACCCAAAGCAGCTTACATCAGTCTCCGATCCTCCTTTTTCGCATCACAGCATTGCAATCTTGGGATGTAGGTTAGGCTAAGAGTGCGTGACTGGCCCAAGTTCACCCAGTAAGCACCCATGACAGAGTAGAGATTCAAATTGGCTTCTCATAGATCCTAGTCTGACGCTCTCTAACCACTACTTACCGTATGACCTTGGGCCAGTCATTCTTACTCAGCCTAATCAGATGGTTGTTGTGAATATAAAATGAAGGACAGTAGAATGAGATAAGCCACCCTGAGTATCTTGGAGGAAAAGCGTATTTAAAATGTAATAACAATAATGTGTTGTAGAAGCCTTTCATGGAGGAAGCCAGCATATGGAATTGGACGGCTACTGGACTATAGTATAAGAATGTTCAAAAATGAAGATGTGACTCTACCCTTAAAGCCCTGATCCAAAAGTATCTCTTGAAAGTAAGGGCTTTTAAAATCAAAACAATTGATGGATGGATGGGTTGGATGAAGAAAGGAAATGGTACATATTTCCAGTTATAAAATATTGGGGCTTGCTTGCTCAGAAGTACTATTTTGAGAAAAGATATGCTGCAATGTGATCATTGTTGGTGGTGTTTCTTGTATGAAAAATCATATGGAAGAGGCTTTTAGAGACAGTGACTGGCTCAAGGCAACCAATGAGTTCATGGGGATTTGAACTCAGAGCTAAACTCCAACTATTTGTGCCGGATGACACGGGCTGCATGCAATATCAGCTTCCTGGGGATAAAATTCATGAACATGGTCGCCAAAGTGAACTTTATCTGCAAGGTAAGGGGGTTTCCTCCCTTCCAAATGTATGGGGGTGGGTGGGTGATGGGAGGGGGGAGACTGTAGAAGAGAGGGCCTTGGAAAGTATCATTTCCCCCTGAAAGCCAGCAGGAGTCAAATGCTGGTGTGAATGAAAAGGAACAGAAGCTTGTTGTCCCCAAATGCACATATGCCCTTCTGGGTAAATGAAAATATTTTCCAGTCAGCCAAGTTGATTGGAAGCCCGTGCTGGAGCTCTTCCAACTCTTCCCAGCCAAGGACCACACAAGCAGATTCGCCTGGCCTTTGTGAACTGAGGAAGGGAAACTACCTAGAAAAGGGAAAGAGGAGTAAAGGAGGCCTGATTCCATTCCTCTCAAGATGATCATGGTTCTTCTCTAGGCCTGGAAAGCATCCTTCATCGTCTGCTAGAATGTGATGCAAGTCTTCTAGTTAAGATGCAGCCACAAATCCTTATGACTGTTACACCCGTGTGATTTGGTCCCCTCAAGCAAAGTGGAGCAAAATGACTGTGAATTACAGGTTCGAGTGCCTCACCATCAAAAGTTACTGGTGGAGGAAATGGGCCTATGGTGCTTTAGAGTCATAATCACAGATAACTACGAAGGTGTAGTGCAGCCACAAGCTCAGCAGGGATTGGGTAGTCCTAGGAGAAAAGGGTTTTTTGACAGGCCCTCCCACAATGCTGATTCTGCCCTTGCTCCGAGACTGCTGCTTAGTTGCTATTGTCTCACCTCAAGGAAACACCACTTATGGTTGTGAATGTATAATCCCCCTGTACAGACTCTCAAGAGATGTGGAATGGTATTTAGAACTTGTTAGATCTCAGAGGCTAACTGGGATAAGAGATCCCCAAGGAAGACTGGGATAAGAGATCCCCAAGGCAATGGCAAACCAAACCACTTCTGCTTCTCAAGGACTTTGAAAGCCCCTTGCTGGGGTTTTCATAAATCATTTGAGACTTGACAGCACATACATACATACATACATACATACATGCAGGCATGCAGGCATACATATATACAGCCTCTCATTCCCTCAAGCACTTATCTATCAGCTAGCTCTGACCTGGATAGCCTCAGGCTCACCTGATTTCATCAGATTGCAGAAGCTAAGCAGGGACGACCCTAGGAAGTATTTGGGAGACCTCCAAAGAATACCAGGGATGTGACATGGAGGCAGGCAATGGCAATCCATCCCCAAATGTGTTTTGCCTTGAAAACCCCACCAGGGGTCATCATGAATCAGCTGTGACTTGATGCAAAAAAAGAAAGGGTGACCAATGGGTATGCAGGCAAAACTGTACATTTTTTAAATCTGCAGTTGTAACACCAAAAGAAGGATCTGAATATGTGAGTGAAAAGAATCTTCTATCAACACTCATACTTCAAGGATGTACCTGCAGTGGAAGCTGCCCTGTTTCAGGGATGGGCCAAAATAGACTTGATGGCAGTAGCAGCTATATTTATGTCTGCCCATTCACCTATAAAGATGGACCTACTAATGTCAACACCAAAAGGACTGTACAGGTGCTGGAGCTGAAGTCTTTTCTTCCCCAGGCCCTGTTTCACTTCTTTAGCATCATCACCCAAAACACCTTTTCGCCCCAGCCCATTTCTGAGACAAGAAGTGAACAGGGATGACTGATAATGGTAATAGATTACAGGGAAAAGAAGTGGTTTTGAAAGAGTGCCAGCACTCCTCACCCATATGCCCCCTTTGACATTAAAATTAGACCCTAGCTGTCACATACACACAGCAGTTTAAATAGGGCTGAGGTAATTGCTACTGTAACATCTAGGTGTATTCTTCTAAGATGTAGCTATCACTGAGGTGGTAAAGCTGTGAGGATCCTAGTGGAGGGCTGTAAGCAAAAGAACAATTCTCTGCACATTTAAAATATACGTATTGGAAAAAGCCTAGGACAGTGTTTTCTATATACAGCTATTATTTTAAGAACAGAGATGTTTTCACTCTTGTGAGCCCCCGCTGGCAGTCTGAATGGGTACACCCCAGACACAGGTTTTCTTCTTCATTAAGAACTAACAGCTCAATCCTAAGCAGAGTTGCACCCTTCTAAGGTCGCTGAAGTCATTGGGCTTAGAAGAGTGTAACTCCCTTTTGGACGGCACTGTGAGTCAAAAGAAGGAATTAATCTACCATCAAAGGATTGTGTGGAAGTGGAATGCGCAGCTCGTGCTGGCACCACAATTAGTCTCATCTGCAGTGCACATGGTTGAAGACCACTGTGCATTGAGTACAGGCGCTGTCTGGCTTGTGGCGTGAGATCCATTGGAGAAAGTCCCTTAGAATGCCCCTTTCAGACATGGTTGAGTGGAACATAATGGTTTGTGAAGGATCTTCCACTTATACACCAAAAAAGACAAAGGATACATACCTTGTGCATAAGTTCTGTGCGTAAATCAAATGAAGAGTTAGGCAAGTCCTGTTTGCATGATGCATTTATATTCTTGGATTACCATTTAAACTTGTAATAAGTTCATTCAACTGTAAATTTTAAATACACTCAACAATCTGGACTGTACAGGTGCAAAGGCTGTTACCATATATGGAACGAGAAATGCCTGATGTTCAAGCTGGTTTCAGAAAAGCAAGAGGCACTAGAGATCATATTGCAAACATACGCTGGTTACTGGAGCATACGAGAGAATTTCAGAAGAATATCAGCTTGTGTTTCATAGATTACAGCAAAGCTTTTGACTGTGTGGATCATGAAAAGCTATGGCTGGTTTTAAAGGAAATGGGTGTGCCACTACATCTGATTGTTTTGATGCGCAACCTGTACTCTGGACAAGAGGCCACAGTTAGAACAGAATATAGAGAAACGGAATGGTTTCCAATTGGCAAAGGTGTCAGACAAGGATGTATTTTATCTCCCTATCTCTTAAATCTATGTGTAGAACATATAATTAGGAAAGCTGGATTAGATTTAGAAGAAGGTGGAGTGAAAATTAGAGGGAGGAACATTAATAATTTGAGATATGCTGATGACACTACATTATTGGCAGAAAATAGTGAAGATTTGCAACGACTATTGCTGAAAGTTAAAAGAGAAAGTGCCAAAGCAGGACTACAGCTGAACATCAAGAAAACAAAAGTAATGACTACAGGATAATCACACAACTTTAAGGTTGACAATGAGGAAATTGACAATGAGGAAATTGAAATTGTTCAAGACTTTCTATTCCTTGGCTCCACTATCAACCAAAAGGGAGACTGCAGCCAAGAAATCAGAAGGAGATTGAAACTGGGAAGGGCAGCCATGAAGGAGCTAGAAAATATTTTGAAGTGTAAGGATGTGTCACTGGCCACCAATACTAGATTAATTCATGCCATCGTATTCCCTATTACTATGTATGGGTGTGAAAGCTGGACAGTGAAGAAAGCTGATAGGAAGACAATAGATTCCTTTGAAATGTGGTGTTGGAGGAGAGTGTTACGGATTCCGTGGACTGCCAAAAAAACAAATCAGTGGGTTATAGATCAAATCAAGCCTGAACTGACCCTAGAAGCTAAAATGACTAAACTGAGACGACAAGAGTCACTGGAAAAGACAGTCATGCTAGGAAAAGTTGAGGGCAGCAGGAAAAGAGGAAGACCCAACAAGAGGTGGATTGACTCAATAAAGGAAGCCATAACCTTCAGTTTGCAAGATCTGAGCAAGGCTGTCAAAGTTAGGACATTTTGGAGGACTTTCATTCATAGGGTCGCCATGAGTCGGAAGCGACTTGACGGCACTTAACACACACACACAAACAATCTGGAACCTTCCTGTTAAAAACGGTCCACAAAGGGAATGATGCCTACACATTAATTGTTAAAGTATACCTTTGAACGGTTTAACTATAGGGGATTCCTTCCAAAACATTCTCCTCCCACTTGCATATATTCAGATTTATGTCTGCTTTTCAGCTAAAAGACATTGTGAAGTTTACTAATATTATTTTTGCTGTCATCTGCATATTGCAAATGTGCTAACGTGGCCCGTGGTGACAGTAGATGTTTTGAGTAATTAGAAGGTAATAGTCTTGCTGGAAGGTCGAATAAGTCACAGCACAAACCAGTGTAATTTACAACGTCTCTCGAAATAACCCTTTCCAGAATAGCAATGAAGAGTATAAAAGCAACTCCGATGAGACATTCCAAGTAACATATTAATTTTTTTTCCAAGAGGCCATGTGCAACAGTGTAAGGCTGGCAACACAAGCACTACATAACGACTTTATTAATCCTGAATTAAGCTTGGAGCCCCTACAATCAATAATAATGTATAAAGGGAGACAAGGAACTGATGCATCAAAGATAAATGAAAGAGAAACATGAGTGCTGGTTTCTTATTTCAGGTTTCACATTTTGAAGCTCCAAAATTAGTTATTTAATGTGACTTGGTAACGCTGTTTATCTGTCGCCATCTTGCCTCTCTTCCCTATTATCTAATGCTGACACTTCCGTTTTTGCCAACACCTTCATCTTTGCCACCAAAATTCAACTTTCTGCAAATTTTCAGTCACAAACAATCAAAATAATTAAGAAGCAATTAGTAGCAAATGAAATGAGATCTTGGAATTCAAATTCCCAAATCTGAATGTTAATTTTCTTTACATGCATATATGTGGATTTGAATCTCAAAATGTAGTTCTGCTCCAGCAGCTAATGATATTTACATGGGATGTATCTTTGGAGACTGACCCATATCATATCAGGAACATAAGAACACAAAGAACATAAAAACGGCCCTGCTGGATCAGACCAAGGCCCATCAGGTCCAGCAGTCTGTTCACACAGTGGCCAACCAGGTGCCTCTAGGAAGCCACAAACAAGACGACTGCAGCAGCATTGCCCTGCCTGTCTTCCACCGTACCCAAAATAATAGGCATGCTCCTCTGATACTAGAGAGAAGGTATGCAGCATGACTAGAATCCATTCTAACTAATAGCCATGAATACCCCTTTCCTCCATGAATATGTCCACTCCCCTCTTAAAGCCCTCCAAGCTGGCAGCCATCACCATATCCTGGGGCAGGGAGTTCCACAATTTAACCATGTGTTGTGTGAAAAAATACTTCATTTTATCTGTTTTGAATCTCTCACCCTCCAGCTTTAGCAGATGACCCCGTGTTCTAGTATTATGGGAGAGGAAGAAAAACTTCTCCCTGTCCACTCTCTCCAAACCATGCATAATTTTATAGAACTCTATCATGTCTCCCCTTAGCCGCTTTCTTTCCAAGCTAAACAGCCCTAAGTGTCTTAACCGCTCCCCATAGGACAGTTGCTCTAGTCCCCCAATCATTTTGGTTGCTCTTCTCTGCACCTTCTCAAGCTCTGTAATATCCTTTTTTAGGTGTGGTGACCAGAGCTGTACACAGTATTCCAAATGTGGTCTCACCATCGATTTGTACAAGGGTAGCATAATATCAGCAGTTTTATTCTCTATTCCTTGTCTAATTATGGCCAGCATGGAATTTGCCTTTTTTTTACAGCAGCTGCACACTGGGTTGACATCTTCATTGAGCTATCCACTACCACCCCAAGATCCCTTTCTTGGTCTGTCGCTGCCAGCACAGCACAGGGTCGCCCTCTCTCCTGGCATGTGCTCTACTAGGTTGATAACTGCACACATCGTATATGAGAGACATATACAAACCAGTATTACAACTAGAACCATTCAGACCAGACGTTTGAGTAATTGGTAGTAGATTTTACAACCTATACACATGCCTGGTATGATTTGAACTGTTTGTATATTCATTCATTCATTTATTTATTTCTATAAATGTGTGCAGGCTTAACATCGGTTTTAATTAACCACTGATGAAGGCCCAATAGGCCGAAATGGGTTTGGTATGTGGTTATAGATATCAACCCTAGGAAATGCCATTGTGCTATTTTAATGTTTTTTAAAAATATTTTTAACCTTTACATAGGGCTTCGAATAAATTATATTTTCAGTATTTATATATATTTTCTTTCTGCCCAACCTTGAGTACCCAACCTCTTAACAGTCTCCCAGAGGTGGTAGGAGAGTATCTCTATCTTAGAACAGTTCTGGAGACATTTGGAAGACAATTGAAATATTGATATGGTCATGCATTTGAGTATGTATAATGGAGATGACGCTAGAGCTGCTTTTCCCCTGTCATTTTAGTATTTGTAATGTTTATGCATTCAGTGTTTTAATATGTTTGGGCCATGTGATTCACACCTGTGTTTGTAAGCTGCCTCGAGCCACTGTTTGATATGGAGAACAGCAACATATAAATATGTAAACAAATAATAAAATAACATTTGGATATTGTGCCAGGACATCACATACTTACAGCAGGTAGACTCTTTCTCTGTACTTTTCTGCTGAGCACTCACTGTAATCTTTGTGTGACATTTCCATTATACTGCCTTTCATGTACATGAACAAGTGTGTGAATGACTTCCAGCAGTTCTGTATACGAAACTCAATTTCGTTATACTCTGACAAGCAATTAGGATCTTCATATTCTGTCAAGTGAGTGTGGAAAACCCAAGAATATCCCCATTCATCATCTCCCCAGATCTTATAGAGGAAAACCACACAGGTTCATAATTATGAAGCTTTCAAAGTACTATACACCCTGGTATTGGTTAGGGATAGCTAATGTAGTAGCTTGTTGGAACTGAATTTCCTTGCATGTCATCTTAAAGGGATGAAGATAGAATGGGTATTCCTATTGTGCCAATAGAATATAAAACTCACAGCTCTATAAAATATACAAGGCATGTGCAAGTGGCTTATTTGCTGCTATGCCAGACTGAAGAAACATGGGGCATGCTTTGATATAATAGCTTAGTACTGTTATAGGGTGCCAGATGCTGAACTGTCTGTTGAATCTACCCTACAACGTTTGTGCTAAGACACAAAGGAAATATTGCTTGGCTAATGGTTAATTCCACATCCACCTGGATTAACTTTTGTGTTTTGTATAGGGAAGAGATTGCATTTTAGAGGAGCTAAAGTATCAACTTAATGATCATTTGGCAAAGTTTCAGGAGATCTGGTAAGATTTTGTGGAAACTCAACACTGACTCCAATGCAGAATAAAATTAATTCCATGCAAACTGAGTTTCTCTCTCTCCCTCCCTCCTTTAAGCAAAAAAAAAAGAAAAAGAAAAAAAAGATATTCATAATTTCTCCCCTTACTCTATGTAAAATCATTCTCCAGTTCTTTACAGGTCTGATGACTTTCCATTATATGGAATGGTCTTACAGTGCATTCCTAAGGAGAGTTATTCCAGTCTAAGCCCATTCATGTCAATGGGTTTAGACTGGAGTAACTCTCCTTAGTAACTCTCCTTAGTAACTGGAGTAACTCCCCTTAGTTATGAAAATTAAAACTATCCATGGGGAGGGGCTATGGCTCAGTGGTAGAGCATCTGCTTGGCATGCAGAAGGTCCCGGGTTCAATCCGCAGCATCTCCACTTAAAGGGACTAGGTAGGTAGGTGATGTGAAAGACACCTGCCTGAGACCCTGGAGAGCCACTGCTGATCTGAGTAGACAATATGGGACCAAGGATCTGATTCAGTATAAGGCAGCTTCATGTGTTCATTTTTTGTGCCATTTAAAGGCCAAACCACAGCATACATTCAAAGAGAATCATTTTGAATAGAAAAGGGCTAATTTACAGCTTCACGTGGATGATAGAATTCATTTGAGAAGTGTGCAACTTCTTTTACAATTCAGCTGGAACTGATTTCTTCTCCCATTCTGCAGTTCACAAGCACAGTCACAGTGCCATCCCAAGGTGAGTTACACCCTTCTAAGTCCATTTAAGTCAACGGGCCAAGCTGGAGACTAGCTCTATTGAGGTCCAGATCTGTAGTTTGTGTTCTCTAATCTAAGGACCCTCAGATCTGGAGCTGGCAAAAATATCTTTCTGTTCTGCAAGACCTGAAAACTAGGCTCTTCACATATTATCCTTGTCCTAGCTAATGTACAAGGTTTTGTGCTGCCTGCCAGTCATAGGAGCCCATGTAGCAACAGAAGAGGGATTCGAAGCCTAAATCCATCTAGTCCTAAAAAGGTCACTACTAGACTAAGGACCAGCCAGAGGGTCTGAGGCACTTGATTCAAGCCCTGGAGTTCTGAAGACTTTCTGACAAATGGATTTCATTGACATCGTTGAGATTTACTACCTAATAAATATGTTTGAGGGATTTTAATTCTTGGTAATTTTTTAAAATGAAAAATGTAGCATCGTTGAGTTTCACAAATACCATGTAAATCCCCAAATTTACAACACATCACACAGAAATAAGTCTCTTTGACAAAGCGATTGTCATATTTAAAGATACAGACGTGTGGCAAATGGTGATTTTCACATTCAATAAACAGAAAAGGTATTTCAAATCCCAGTCTACATTCCCCCCCCCCTTAATTCCCCTTTTATATCAGAAAGGGATATCATTTAAAAGCTCATAAGATAAATGTGTTGCACTAAGACTTTCTTTATCAAGTTGCCTTTGGTGAGAATCCAACAACTGAACAGCAAATATTACTATGCTTTATAATGGGAACATTGATAAACATAGTAATAAACATCAATCCTGGGGTCTTACTAAGGCAGTGCAGGAGTGATGTTTCCGTATTTTGCTCTTCTCCGTGCACTAGTTTTGCTAAATTGTGCTTTTAGATTAAAATTTTAAAACCTTGAGCAGGCTTCTTGAAGAAGCAGCATTAAAAAAGGTTCTGTATAAATAAACGTCAGTCTCAGTATGGATTGCAGTTTTATTCTTATTAATTGTATCATCTGGAGTCACAGGATTGATTAGTGACTGCGTTCTTCTTTTCCTGTTTTTTTAAGTAAATGCTCTGGTGTGTGGCATTTTCCAGTGTAATCACGAGGTTGAAAGTCCAGGACATCTAAGGGAAAATACAGCCATAAAACCATAAAAGCAATTGGAATAAAACAGTGGCTGATGAAAAATAGAGGCAGATTTACAAAGGGGACACAAACGATAAACACATAAATAAATCTAAAAGGAAATTCATAAGGAGGTGCAACAATAAAAAAATGACATTGCTGATCAATAGAGAAAGATCAGGACCAGATTTAGAACTCAGATATACTACTGTGGAAACCCAATGATGTCTTTGCTGGTTTAATTCTTGACTTATGCTCAGCAAACAGAGAGAAATTGGAACCATTTCTGAATCTCTGATTATTTGTCAGCTTCAACAGAATCAAACAGAAAGGGCCAGGAAACCACTGTGGCCACAGTTAGGCATAGGCAGCTAGATATGAAGCTTAAGCTTTATTCAGTGCAGCCAACGTAGCAGGAAACACATCAGAAGCCAACGGTATTACGACAACATCACATGCTATAGTTTTGAACACAGAAGTTAACTTCTGCATCGTACTGTTCAATACATGCAGGGTGGCTGGAGCACCTCAGGGTGGGTCTCATGGTACTTCCTGATACGTGGACTCGAGGCAAAATAAGCTCATCCATGCAGTTCGCCACACATTACAAGGTACCTCCTTCTCCCATTTAAAATGAAGTGCTTAGAATTAACTCGGTTGTGAAAGGAACACACACACACACACACACACACTTGCATCTGAAGAAGTGACTGTGAGCTCTAGCTCATGACAGCATCTCCTGGATACGATTTTGTTAGTCTCTAAGGTGCTTGAGCTGGCTCAAGGTTGACTCAGCCTTCCATCCTCCCAAGGTCAGTAAAATGAGTACCCAGCTTGCTGGGGGTAAAGGGAAGATGACTGGGGAAGGCACTGGCAAACCACCCCATAAAAACAAAGTCTGCCTAGGAAACGCTGGGATGTGATGTCACCCCATGGGTCAGGAATGACCCGGTGCTTGCACAGGGGACCTTTACCTTTTTAAGGTGCTACTACTTGATCCCTGTGTTGTTTTACATGCAAAGATTATTTATTCTCTCTCTGTGTGTATTAAGTGTCGTCAAGTCGCTTCCGACTCATGGCGACCCCATGGTGTCCTCCAAAATGTCCTGTATCTTTGACAGCCTTGCTCAGATCTTGCAAATTGAAGGCTGTGGCTTCCTTTATTGAGTCAATCCATCTCTTGTTGGGTCTTCCTCTTTTCCTGCTGCCCTCAACGTTTCCTAGCATGACTGTCTCTTCCAGTGACTTTGGTCATGACGTGACCAAAAATAATCGCAACTAACCTAATATAATCGCAATTCAATGGACCAAGTCAAAGGTAACGCTTTACAACATTTTAATGATAGAAATGACACCTCATTGTAAAATTAGAAATGGGAAACATCTGGATGAAAATAGAGTTCGTTTGCTGTAGCTTCGTTTCTTCTTACTCTTGGAAAGGAAGACTTTCTTAAGGGGGAGGGGGAGCTGCCAGTCAGCATCTCCTGTCAGATTCTCTTCAACCCTGCAGTCAAACTGACATCCTTGCCCACTCTGTGCCTCCGGCCTGCAAATCCATGGCAAAGAGGTGATAGGGAACCAGCCTCACAACTAGTACTCATCCAGCCGCACCCTCTCATATTTGGATTGGGGCCCCGGTTGTCAAAAGGGTTAGTCACCATTGTGGCATTCCTTGACTCTTCAGATGTTTCCCCCTTGGCGCCCCTGGGGGAAGATAAAGGCTTCTGGGAAACCACTCCGGCATCTTCCTCTAGTGCCTCTCTGGGCTGTGATGCCCTGTTCATGATCAAGCAGAAGAGGAAGCTCAGGGAGGGAGGAGAAACTGGGGGCCCAGGATGCCGACCTCCAGGTGGGGCCTGGAGTTCTCCCAGAATTACAACTAATCTCTAGACTATAGAAATCCGTTTCCATGGGGGGTAGACTCTGTGGCGTCACACCTCTGCTGAGCTCCCTTCCCAAACTCAGTTCTCTCCAGACCCCCCCCCCCCAATTCTCCAGTAATTTCCCCAGCCAGAGTTGGCAACCCCGCTGGGGGAGTCAGCCCGAAAAAGGAGAGCGAGTCACGACCCTAGAGTTCATCCGTGTTTCCTGGCTGGCCTTTGCCAGCGGCAAAAGCAGAACTTCCTCGGATGTAAGACTGTGGATCTACGGGAACTCTGGGCTGGTCCTGCTGCAGACCGGAGCTCTTCTTTCCAAAGGCAAAAGCCAACGAGGCTGGCTGGCTGAAGACAAAAGAGGGTTTTTTTGTGGAGGGGGCGTCCAGTCTAGATAGATACGGGTTGGGGGGGGCGCCCATTCCGCTGGCTGTAGGAGGACGGGGGCAAGGTCTGGAGCCCCGGCAGCCCGCCCCACATTGCACCTGTTCAAAGGGAACCCCGGGGCTTTCCTTAGGCCTCTCCGCCCACACTTCCCACCTCCTGGGAGCCCAACCAGCAAACCTGTCGGAAGCCACAGACCAGCCCGAGATCGGTGCTAGAGGAGGAGAAGAAGGTGCGTCGGGTCTCAGCCGAATCGTGGCGGTCCCACCCGTGGGGGTTCCCGGCACGGGAGGAGCAGAAGTGGTCTGCCGTTGCCTTCCTCGGCATCTCTCTTACTGGTCGCCTTCGCGAGTAACTGGCCGCAGTTGACCCTGCTTAGCTCCCAAGCCGGGACAGTCCGGCCTAGGTTGGGCTGTTCCGGCTGCTGCGCCCGGGAGACCTGCTGGCATCCCCTCCGCGTCCTTCCCTTGCTGCAGTGAATGAATATGTGCCTCCATCCCCCCCCCCGATGCGCAAGGCCCCCCTCGCTCCAGGCATCCACAGAAGGAAGCACATGCTGCCAACCTTTGGCTTTTAACCGCCCTCTTCAAAGGGCCTCATACCCTCTCATACCCGCTCCCCAAACTATTTAAAAACAATAATAGACTGATAAGAACACAAGAAAGACCCTGCTGGATCAGACCAAGGCCCATCAAGTCCAGCAGTCTGTTCACACGGTGGCCAACCAGGCGCCTCTAGGAAGCCCATAAACAAGACGACTGCAGCAGCACCGTCCTGCCTGTGTTCCACAGCACCTAAGACAATAGGCATGCTCCTCTGATCCTGGAGAGAACAGGTATGCATCATGAGTCGACTATACCCATTTTGACTAGTAGCCATGGAAACCCCTCCATGAACATCTCCACTCCTCTCTTAAAGCCTTCCAAGTTGGTAGCCAACACCACAACCTGGGGCAGGGAGTTCCACAATTTAACTGTGATCTGAAGAAGACCTCCTGAGCCCGATTCCCCACCGATTCCCCCTCCCTCCGCTTCTTCCATCCTAACACTGGTGAGACCTTTTCTCCCAGCCGCGCCCTCCCCTCTGTGGTCTCCTCTTGATCCGACGGCGGGAGAGAAACCGCCGGTCCCCCACGGTGCCCAAAGGAGGGACGATGGGGGACAGCGCATCACCTCTTCTGGCTTTTGACGAGTTCAACAGAGACATCCTGAACTAGGAAGCAAGCCTGGGGTCCCACCAAGCGCCTTCGTCTGGATCATGCACACAGTTTCGGGCCGTCTCCCTGAATGGCGCAGTTGCCTCCGGTATGTAACACTTCGCAAAGTTTCCATGAAGGCCAAGGCCGAGACACACCACCGTCCTTGACACAACTGACCACGCAACACAACACCCACCCACAAGGACCCAGACGCTGTTCCCTTCCCTCGCCCGAAGGGTGCCTCGTCTCTCTCCGGCTCCTGCCTTCCCGAGGTTTGGTGCCACTCGTGGCCGACAGGTGCCACCCACCCAGCCCTCGCTGCCCTCCTGGGCGTCCCGGGCCGCCCGCTCCCTTCCTGCCCTCCCATCCTGGTGGAGCCCAGCCTGGTGGCGCCTCTAGCCGGCCTCCTGCTTGCCGCAGCCGTCCAGCAGCTCGGCCATGAAGGCGATGTAGACGATGGCCAGGCGCAGGGTCTCGATCCGCGAGAGGCGCTTCTCGTAGGCGAAGGTGGGCACCTTCTTCCGCAGCTGGTCGAAGGCTTCGTTGAGGTTGAACATCCTCTTCCTCTCGCGGACGTTGGCCGCCTGGCGCTGGGCGTGGGTGATGACCCGCTTTCTCTTGGGTCGGCCCGGCCGCGGAGCCCTCCTCACCGGCCCACCTTCCTCCTCTTCCTCCTCCTCCTCCTCCTCTTCTTCCTCCTCGGGGTCGCCATCGTCCAAAGAGAGGAGAGGGAGGCCTGGGGCCGGAGCGAAGGCCCTCTGGCCGAAGGCATCTCCGGCAGGGAAGCCGTAGAGATCCGAGCAGGGGTCGTCCCCTCGGGGGGCTTCCTCGGACACCAGAGCGAGCAGGGAGGGGGGCCCCGGCGATCCTTCCGGCTGGGCCATCGGCTGGCCTCGGCGGCGCAGTTCATCGAGGAGCCGGAGGCCGGCTCGACGTCTCCCTCCCCCGACGGAGCCTCCGGTGGAGCATCCCGGCCCGAGGGGGCGGTGGGGCCGTTCAGATTTATAACCCGAGAGGGAACGAGGTTAGGGGCGCCCAGGAGGACGGCTGGCGGCCGGGCTGATGAGAGGCGACCGACGAGGCCGTCGGGGACGCGGGGACGAGCCAAGGAGGAGGCAGCCTCGCCCCGAGACCAGGGCCGGTTCCTCCTTGGCCAGAGCCCCGGCTCCCACCTGCAGAGGAGCCCTTTCTTCTCTTCCCCAGCCGCGACCAACGGATTTTCAGCTTGGCTAGAGCGGGGGGGGGAGCGGGGGGGGGGAAACCCGGCCGTCCAGCTTTCCCCCTTGATGTCAGACAAGTGCAGGGATGCTTTTAATGATGTCCTGAAGAGGGGACCTGCGCGCCAAGGGTCACCGCGGAATGTTTGTCCTGGTTCCCCGAGCGCTGGGAGATGAATGGCCAGGGCCTCCATTAGCCTAAGCAAGCACCGTCGGGGGGGCCTCCAGGACATTCCCCAGGGTAACTCGGGGAAGCATCCCGCTCCCCTCCTCCCCCCCTCCGCTTGCAAGGGTGGGCGAAGAAGTACCCAGCAGGGCAGCAGCGCGCTGGCTGGCCGGGAAACCTTCGGAGAGGGTAGGGGCTCCCCCATTTGGAGAGGGTAGGGGCTTCCCCCTCCTCCCTGGTTAAGGAAGGTATACAAAGTATCACCTCTTCTTCAAATACACGACGGGTCGATCCTCCCACCTGAATTTCTAATACGTGCAGGCCTTTGAATCCGGCTGTGGATCTTAATTTCTCTCCCCCTGCAATCTCTTAACCCTCCTTCTGTTTCCTAACCTGAAACGGAACCTCGGACTTGATCAGGAAAACTTTCTACTGGGGTGGGGGGTGGACTTCGGGAACAATCCTAAGCAGGTCTGCTCAGAAGTGAATATCTTTTTTATTTGGGCACTCATTGTTACAAGGAGGAGGAGGAGGAGGAAAAGGAGGAGGAGGAGGAGGAAAAGGAGGAGGAGGAGGAGTTGGTTTTTATATGCCGACTTTCTCGACCACTTAAGGAAGAATCAAACCGGCTTACAATCACCTTCCCTTCCCTGCCACAGACACCCTGTGAGGCGGGTGGGGCTGAGAGAGCTGTGACTAGCCCAAGATCACCCAGCTGGCTTCATGTGGAGGAGTGGGGAAACAAATCCAGTTCACCAGATTAGTGACCGCCGCTTATGTGGAGGAATGGGGAATCAAACCCGGTTCGCAGCTCCAAGCCACCACTCTTAACCACTACATCACGCTGGCACTGTACAGGCAAATATTTGTTCACGACCCGGGTATTCTCCCCAGTGGGGACCCAAAGGGGCTTACAATATAGTTCTCCCCTCCTGCGTTTTATCCTCATAACAACAATCCTACCAGGTGGGCAAGGAGAAAGAGAGAGAGAGAGAAAGACTGGCTCAAAGTCACCCAGCGAGTTTCCAAAGCACTAGGGATTCGAAACCGGCTCTCCCAGACCTCGTATTACCGCTAGTTTTCAGAGTGGTGATCATTCAAAGCAAATGCCATTTATATTGCCGGCATCTACTTCTAGGATCCTGCAATGAAACCTCAGCTGAGGGGTGGGGCTTTGGCTCAGTGGTAGAGCCTCTGCTTGGCATGCAGAAGGTAAAGGGAGGCAAGCAGGTGATGTGAAAGACCTCTGCCTGAGACCCTGGAGAGCCGCTGCCAAAGGCCTGATTCAGCGAAGAGGAGGAAAGAGTCGTCTTGGCGGCCCTTGAAAGGCGAAGCGAACGGATTACCTCTTCCTTCCCTTCCATTATTCTTATTATTATTGTGGGGAGGGGGACGAACAGCCGTCGCGGATGCTGGCGACGGGAGGGCGCCCTGCTGGACTTTGAAACTTTGGAGATGAGGACGCCTCTCACGGAAAGAGGGAGGGAAGCCAAAGGTCTGGAGAGGTACATTGGACAGCTCCCGGAACTCAGCCGCATCCAAGGCGGATGCAACAGGTAAACAACACCGGTACAGCCCGCTCCCTCTAGTCCCTTCCCTCATCATGTATAGACAGCAGGAGTCCTTTGGTTGCAATCGCTCTAAAAGGAGCCCATTTCATCCCAGAAGCGGATTTTTTTTTTTTAAGAGGAAGGTGGTGAGAGTATTGGGGGAAAAAACCCACCTGGTGCCGCCCTGTGTCTTGTATCTGCTGCACTAAACTTTGGGCCACCAGAGAAAGTTGAGAAGATGGTGCCCTGGGAACAAGACAACTGTAGAAATGACTGTAGCTATGCATCCATAACTCGAGATCACAGATACGGACTGCTTTGTTTCAGAAAAAGCTGGAACACCCAGCTTCATTAAAATACAACTCATTTAGTTTTAAGTGGCATGATCTTGTAAAGGTGCAAAGCAGAGTTCATCAGCCTGCTAACAGATGTGTTTCGACATGGTAATACTAAGACAACATAGGATTAATGATAAGAGATATGCCTTTGATTATTTATTTATTTGTATGTATGCTTCATTTATACCCCATCTTTCTCCCCAGTGAGGACTCAACGCAGCTTACCTTGTTCTCCTCTCCTACCTATGAGGGAGGTTAGGCTGAGAAAATGTGACTTGACTTACCCAAAGTCACTCATGGCGGAGTGGGGATTTGAACCTGGTTAGCCCAGATCCTAGTCTAACACTCTCATCACTACACCCAACTACACCGATAGAAACTAATTGAAATCCAAAGCAATGACAAAGAATATGGTTAGATTTCCCACTCACCAATTTCTTTTCTTTGTCAAAAGAAAAATGTGCTCAAAATGTCAGGAGTGTTTACATTTTGAAATCGAGTTACAAAATAGGAAAGGGGCAATCTGGTGGTTAAAAGGTAAAGGTAGTCCCCTGTGCAAGCACCGGGTCATTCCTGACCCATGGGATGATGTCAAATCCTGACATTTACTAGGCAGAGTATGTTTACAGGGTGGTTTGCCATTGTCTTCTCCAGTAATCTACACTTTACCCCCAGTAAACTGGGTACTAATTTTACCGACATCGGAAAGATGGAAGGCTGAGTCAACCTTGAGCCAGCTACCTGAAACCAATTTCCATTGGGATCGAACTCATGTCAAAAAAGTGAGAGGCAAAAATGAGGGATTTCAAAACATAACATAAAACATTCATCACTGTGAATGTTAATGATTTATAGGTTACTTTACTCATATTAACCCACGAGACTCTGGAAAGGATTCTCTGGTTAATATACCCCAGAGGCTGAGCTGGCTAGAGAACCAGTAATCCAACTTCCATATCTATTTTTAATATCTGTCGAAAATAAAATTCCCAGGCAGCAAATTACAATTATCTGAGGTAGATAGAAAATATATATTCCATGTACACATTCAGTCATTTCCAACTCCATCATTTTTAAGAACAAGAGGCTGCATATTCTTCTTCATCTTATAGGGTTACATTTTAAAATTTGGTCTATGTCCAAATATAATTCTTTCAGTATCCTCCTAAACATTAGTACTAGCTGAACTGCCTGCAAAACGACTGAGTCAGTGGCATGTTGCCACTGGAAGAACTATTATTTATTTATTTTATTTTACAAAATTTATACCCTGCCTTATTGCCTTCATCAGGGACACCAAGACAGCTAACAAATTTAAAACATACATACTAAAAACACATTGGAACCAACAAAAGCATATTATTAAAACAAAACCAGAGTTAAAATACATATAATAACATAAAAACAACTAAAACATTGGGCAGGAAGTTGGGATCACTAAGGGAATGCCAAACAAAACAAAAACTGATAATACTATCTGAAGAAGTGAGCTATGACTCACAAAGGCACATACCCTGTCAGAAATTTTTATAGATTGATTAGTTTCTACCCCACCCTCTACCCCCGGCTGAAGCTGGGCTCAGGGCAGCTAACAATAAACATAACAATATCATCAAACAATAAAACTATACATAGAAGAAGTAGAGTTGGTTTTTATATGCTGACTTTCTCTACTGCTCAAGGGAGAATCAAACCGGTTTACAATCACCTTCCCTTCCCCTCCCCACAACAGACACCCTGTGAGGTAGGTGGGGCCGAGAGAGTGTGACTAGCCCAAGGTCACCCAGCTGGCTTCATGTGGAGGAGTGGGGAAACAAATCCAGTTCTCCAGATTAGCCTCCGTTGCTCATGTGGAGGAGTGGGGAATCAAACCCAGTTCTCCAGATCTGGTAATAGTAATAGTCAGCTATCTATTTTCCATGTAGTTAGTGTCCCTAGGGCCATAGTTTCAGGACTTTAAGGCACTCCATGGGAGAAGCATGGATAGGAGCTGCCACTTAAGGGAGCCAGCGTGGTGTAGTGGTTAAGAGTGGTGGTTTGGAGCAGTAGAGTCTGATCTACTAAGGGAGGACGTGCAGTCATAGCTGCTGTCAAGCTATTTAAAGCTAAAACTCTTTCCCAAATGTTATATGGGGCGCCACTTATTACCATAGCAAATAACTCCATGATGGAGAAGATTCAATCTACATTTTTGAGAGCTGTACTACAAGTCCCTCCCAATGTCTCCAGCGCTGCAGTTTGAATGGAGACCAGGGAGGTTACGTCAAAGCAAGGATATGGATTGCTTCGATCTCTGGCTTAAAATAGCTTCACGCCCTAAAGGTCTTGTTAGCCTAATCTTGCATGATACTTTTGTTTCTCCCTGGCTGAGAAACTTGAAGCATAAACTAGGCTTCTATGGTCTCTCACAACAACTGCTCCAGTCTATGGATTACTTACAGGCCAGGACCTTGATAAGGCAAAGAGTTTTAGATGTAGAATGACAACATGACATAAACAGAGTTAACAATGTGTGTTACAACCAAAGCACTCTTACCATCTTGGCCCCGATGTCATATCTTACCCACTTGGATAACCCTGACAACAGGAGGGCCTTTACTCTGATGCGCTGTAATGCTCTTCCTTCAGCTATATAGGAAGGGAGATATACAAAGTTACCTTACAGTGAACGTCTGTGCCCTTGCTCTGATGGGAGTATAGAGACCCTCGATCATGTCAGGTTTGACTGTAAAATCTATAGTAAGATACGTGAAACCATCTCCTCTGTAATAGATGGCTTCCCAGGGAGATCCAGAGCAATCCACCTTTCTAACAGGCTCTCAGATAAGGACATGGAGCTAACCTTTAACATGGCCAAATTTGGATGGCGAGCTATGAAGACTAGGTGAGCCTGGGTTGAACTTAAGGGATGAGTGACTTTTAATTATATTGACTTATATTGACTGCAATTGTGTATCATATTTTAAAATAATGTTCTTAATGGCTCCCCCATGAGTGAGTGACTATTTTTTATCAAATATTTATTGGTGTATATAGTCCTTATCCTGTTACTATGTATATATATATTTATCTGCTGGTCTTGGACCATATTAAAGTTATTGACTGATTGATTGAGTCTGATCTGGAGAACCGGCTAATCTGGGTGTCTGTTGTGGGGAAGGGAAGGTGATTATAAGCAGGTTTGATTCTTCCTTAAGTAGGAGAGAAAGTCAGCATATAAAAACCAATTCCTCCTCCTCCTCTTCCTCTATGTGGTTGTAGTGAGATGGGAATTGGCACTGTGGAACATTTACCAAAGAGTTGAAGATGTCGACTGCTGAGCATATTTTAAGAGCATTCATTGGGCTGGATACCACCTAGGTTTCAAGGAGGGGGGCATTTTCCACCTAGTCCTCCCTCCAGTAGCAACCCCAAATGCCCCCAATACTTCTCCTGGGGGTGGGGGACCCCCAGGAATAGCTTGAGGGGAGAATTGGAGGTCTCCCATAGGAGAAGGGAATGGCCCTCTCTCTGGTTTCCCACAGAAATGCAGGCAGGATCTAAGCCTATGCTAAGTCAGCTGTTAATTTACAACCTGATTTAGAATTATGTTAGTATGTGCCTTCAAGTTGCAACTGACTAATGGAGACCCCAGCAAGGGGCTTTCAAGGCAAGTGATTAAGCAGAGGTGGTTTGCCATTGCCTTCCTCTGCAGAATCTTTCTTGGTGCTCTCCCAGCTAAGAGCTGATGAGACAGAGCTATACCATAACATTCCACATCCTGTATTAGAAATATATTCTAATAAATTATGGTTGGTAGGCTATAAGGAATAATGGGCATTAAACAACTGAAAATTTACTCCCTGAAGTAGCTCCCTCTAGGATTCTCCAAGCTCTCAAGTGCTTGAGCATGCACATTTTTGATTTCCTTTTATCCCCCCCCCCCCTAAATGATGCCACCGGTCCCAACATTTTGAGGGCAATGAGCATACTCAGTCCTTATCAAACTTAAAAAAATCTTTTTCTTTCATTTAATGCACAGTAGTATTTTTCAGCATACCTGGCAAGCTCTCAAGTATTTACAAACTCCCACCACTTCTGTGGTTTTCCTGGTTTTTCTGCTTTCATGATTGTCAGAAGCCACATACTTTACTATTTCATAGAGTGACGGTAATATATTAGTGCCTTGTGAAAAAAGGAAGGCATTACTTCCTGGTAAAGGTTCAATTATTTTCTTTATTTCTGTTCCTGTAGTAAATATCCAACACTGAATTCCCAAAGAGCAATGCTGGATGAGTGACAGATAAATTAAATGCATGGCTATGTTGGGAGTGTGCTGTGAGTCATTGTATATGATCAGTTTTATGAATGACACGTTATTCTTCAATCACATTCTTCGGGGGGGTGGATAATCAAAACAGGACATGTATGAAGGAAGGAATGTGAACCTCAGCTTTGAATTTTCTGGCTTTATATCAGCCTGTGTAAAAAATGTAATGTTTTTCAAACACAGATTCTTACATTTGGGTCCCTTTATTTAAATATTGGTTGCAAAATGCCACATCTAATAAAATACATTCATTGGCAAACATTTTAGCATGATTTTCAATACTTTTTAAAAAGTTACGTACAGCTGTTTTATCTACTTCTATTTACCTCTGCTTAAGGAATGTCTAAACATTAATGTACTGCTTGTTCAAAGGCCAGCTATTTGACTCATGTATCAAATGTTTGAAGCTCCTTTAAGTAAATCATAAAGTACAATTGGGACCACTCATATGCATATGTGTGTGGGGGGGTGGGGGAGGACAAACTATAGATAGATTTTAATGGAAATTTTTTGGCAAGCATTTACCAGAAAAGGCTGCACAATTTCCACAGACCTAACTTATAAGATTGCCACAGATGCCACGATAAAATATTCACTGACTCCTGGTCTGAGAAGCGTTACTTGAAATTAAATGTTAGTGATCCCGAAGAGATTCAAACATTATTTACACAGGTGCAATTCAACTGACCGAAAGATGACAGAGTTAGCAGTGACTGATAGGGCTGTTGATTCGGTTCGGCCCGAACTGAAAATCAGCCGAATTTCCCCTGATTCGGTGGTTTTTAGTTCGGGAGGAACCGAACTCAAAACTGGCGGGCAACCGGGGGGGCAGAATTCAGCGAGTTCGTGAGTTCGTGAATAAATTCGGCAAATTCGGGCCCGTCAGTAAGCAGCATAACCGTCAGTAAGCAGCATTCTCCTCCCCCGGCCAATCGGTGGCCAAGCTGGGTCTTCTTCTGGCCAATCAGTCAGGATTGAGTACTGGAGGAATCAGCTGATGTGCGGCCCGGCCAGGGAGAGAGAGAGAGAGAGAGAAATCCTCGTGTGTGTGTGGGGGGGTGCTTGTGCACATTCGCTCCTTTCTGTGGCTGCAGGGGGCGTATTTTTTGGGGTACAGACACAAAACTTTCACTGGAGCTTCAGATGAAGCTTCTTAAGATACCCCCCAAGTTTTGTAAACATTGGGTCAGGGGGTCTCGAGATATGGGCTCTCCCCCTTTTCCCTCCCCCCTTTTTCCATTTATGTGACTTTTGGGGATATAGTCCCCAAACTTTTAGCATAGCTTCAGACAATTATTCTTAAGATACTACCCAAGTTTTGTAAAGATGGGTTCAGTGGGGGCAGAAATATCGCCTCCCCCCCTTTTCTCTTTCCATGGCTGCAGGGGGCGCATTTTTGGGGGTGCAGATCCCAAACTTTGAGCAAAGTTTCAGACCAGTGTTCTTAAGATACCCCCCCAAGTTTTGTGAACATTGGGTCAGGGGGTCCCGAGATATGGGCTTTCCCCTTTCCCCTATTGGGATGAATGGATCAGCCGATCCTGTGCATCTTCTCCAGAGCAAAACGTCCCGTGCCTAATTGGAATCATCTTGGATTACAAGTCCTCTTCAGCCCCTCTTGATGGAACAGAAGACAGCCACAGTAAGACCCCTTTGGGGGCTTTAATCTATAATTTTTCTCCTGTGTATGTGTGTGTGTGTGGGGGAAAGCAGAGTCTGTGTGTGTGTGGGGAGGGAGCATTTTCTGTGGGTGGGGGGGAAGCCAAAGGGGGCTTTCGTCGGTTCTGCCTGGGGTGTGTGTTCCCCCTCGAGTCTCTCGCTACCTGGTTTGAGGGGGGAGGTTTCAGTTGTGTGTTGCAAAGGTGTTGTTTAACAAGGTTGTGTTGTTTTGCAGTTGTTTTGCAGTTGCTTTGCAAATTTCTCAGCTGTTGTCGGGGCTGGGAGCTTTGTGCGTGGGCGGCAAGCTCTTCTGAGAGATGCACATTAAGGGTGGGGGGACCCCTTTCAGGGCCCATATCTCAGCCCCCCCTAACCCAATCTTTACAAAACTTGGGGAGTCTTTCAATAAACGTCCTTTGAAGCTCTGCCGAAAGTTTGGGACCTCTAACCCCAAAAATGCCCCCCCCAGAGCCGCGGAAAGGCACGATTGTGTTTTTAATGGCTTTATTCGGCTGAATTTTTTTCCGAACTTTGAATTCCCGCCGAATTGAACGGATCCGAAGTGGGGGAGTTCGGACTTCGGCATATCCCAAATCTAAACGGGCTGAATTCGGCCGAATCCGAACTATACCGAATTTTTTTTATTCAACAGCCCTAGTGACTGACTTTCTCCTCTGAATGTGTGAAGGAGGAGCAGGAAAAGAACAGAAACATTATCCCTGGTAAGGTGAAAGATCGTTTGCTTACAGTTTCTGTAAGGAAGGACAAGACATGCATTTATCTTCCAATCTCCCCACAGACCGGTCTTCACAAATCCTGAGCTACAACAAATACACTTTACAAACACTCCTTTTGAGCAATAGTCAACTTGCTTCCTTCTTCCTAATTTGAAAAGTTGACAGAGCAATTGAGTGGTAGGTAGTAGGATTAACCAGGACAGTCGGCTTGCCAAAAGAACCACTGTTAAGTACTAGGGACAATTTTGCAGGTAAGTTCATGGAGGCATTCCTGTGTGTGGCCAGGAAGGCTGAGCATGGACTAGAGCTCTCCAGTGGGAGTGGAAGCCACCAGAGGATAGGAGATTCAAATTCCAGCCTAGAACTATTTTTTCCCAGATGGAGCATCATACCAATACTCAGTGATATGAAATGGCACCTTCACAGATTTTAATATAAAGGCTGGAAAAACACAAATAGGTTAGAAGTAGATAAACATATTATATCCCATGAAAGTTTAGCATGAAAAAAGTACTATTTCTATATTAGTCCAGAAAACCATTTTGATGGCAAGGAAAATAAACAGAAATATACTTATTTTAGTGGGTATTATTAACTGAATAGGAAGTACTGGATTCTGGATATAGATATGAAATACAGCCAATTTTCCTCCCTTCTTCAATTTCTAGAATTACTGTGTATATATATGGTGATGGGTAGGAAATAGAAGCTCACGTTTATGTGTGTGTGTGTGTGTGTGTGAGGTGTGTGGACATGGGCATGCACAAAGGAGAGATAATTACAGTAATTACTGTAATTGTTCTATGTACTGTAGACACGTATGGTGTAACCACGTGATAGATACAAAATGCTCTCCGTGGTTCAGAGTGACAGCACATCTTTAAAAAGAACATCAGAGTCCATGTTTGTTTCTCTGCCACTCTATGAATTCACAAGATGACTGAGATCATGCTGGTCTCAATGAACCTCAGATCCTGTGGTTGATAAGGATGCTAGAAGGGCCAGCATGTGCTTATTGCACTGGTGGTTTCCTGAAGTCAACATCATGGTATCCAGAAAGAAATGAGATCTGCTGTTTTTTTCTGGACCATTTCCCATATTCTGCCACTCAAGCAAGAGGGCATGTTCTGAGATGCTATTTCTCATCCAAGAAGAAGGAGGAGGAGGAGGGGGAGGGGAAGGAGGAGGAGTTGGTTTTATATGCTGACTTTCTCTACCACTTAAGGGAGCAACAAACTGGTTTACAATCACCTTCCCCTCCCCACAACAGTCACCCTGTGAGGTAGGTGGGGCTGAGAGAGTGTGACTAGCCTAAGGTCACCCAGCTGGCTTTGTGTGTAGGAGTGGGGAAACAAATCCAGTTCACCAGATTAGCCTCCGCCACTCATGTGGAGGAGTGGGGAATCAAACCCGGTTCTCCAGATTAGAGTCCACTGCTCCAAACCATCGCTCTTAACCACTACACCATGCTGGCTCTCCTAATAGTATTCCTTGGACTGACACATTTCATGCCATTTTATTCGGAACTTCCATGCCAGGTCTTTGGAGCTGGTCAAATAGATTGTGTTCCGAATGTGCTTCATGGGATGCCCAAGCTGTGCAAATCTTTTTGGGTGTCATAATTGATGCACTCACTGGGAAAACTCCTTGCACCGAATTGCACAGGTCATTCCTTGGACATGAAGATGGTGTGGCATCGATCTGTGAGGAGCCTCTTGCTACTTTTGCAGTTGTGTTAGTTCTCCTGCAGCATTCTGGCAAGCTGTTGCTTTACTTGCCTGTTCCCCCTACCTCTGAAACTGAGCTAACTAGCAGGTGCAGGCACTTAACATGGCCGTGCCTCTCAGTGGACTCAACCTTGCAGACTGAAGCCAGGGTTTCATTTCACTGCTTCAGAGGCTGCAGATGCAACCTTGTCATTGCCATTGGTCACACATTTTTGGTGTTCTTTCATCTTACGGTGGGCGCACTGGGATGACAGCCAGGAACAAAGTGCAGCCACAGTTGGCACCGGGCAGAGGTGAAATCCTGCAGGGATGCTTCATACATGCATGAATTATGCTGACAATTCTGCCCCCCCCCATCAGATGTGCAAGGATTACACTGCTTAGGATGCAAAGCATAGTCATGTTGAATGCCGGCATGTTTAATTACCACCTATATAAGCATTAGTTTCTTTTGCAGAACATTGTAATTCATGATTTCTTTGCAGCCCCATGGGCAAAGCGGCCCCACCAGGAAAAGGAAGGATAATGAAAACACAGACAATGATTTATTGGGATAACAAAGGCCACAGCTTTATTGATTACAACAGATGGAGCATTGGCAAGGCATCAGGAGAAACGGATCCAGGCATCGAATGACCTCTCTGTCATCCAATAGATCGATAAATCGAGCCCAACCCGACTGTTGGGGTAACAACAGGAGTGGCATATGTGTGGTTCCACTAGGACACAAATCTCTGAGTGTATCCTACGCCACCTGGGAGTGGAACTAGTGACAGCCCCCTAGCTGGGCATCAATGATGTACTCCATCACAACACCCCTTATTAGGGTCCCCAAATAGAGGAAGGCAGACACCCAGGCACATCGTCCCCCAAACTGGATACGCCCCAATGCCAAAAACCTAAGCTGTGACAGAAAGAAATGAGAACAAACCATAAAATAGAATGTGGGTGGGATCGCTGCCACCAGGGAAAAAGCTCCTTAAATAGGCGAAGGAGGTGGAGCGATGCAGGAAGAGCCTGTGTCATCAGCCTCCAATGCCTGCCTGTTACTACACCCGCCCCCCAAAGCAGCAATAGGCTGCAAGGCAGGATAGGGCGGGCAGGCACGTCCGGTCACATGGCAGGGGCGAGAACGGCAATGCTCACCCCCAGGAACTCCTTTTGGAGAGGAGTCGCAGCCCAGCTGACCACAACAGGGTGGCCCCGGCAAGTTGCAGCCACATGCTTTTTTGCTTTTTATAATGTCACCATGCATTTATTTCAGAGTATGGATTTCATTTGGTTGTTACTGTGAGAAATACCCTGAAAGTTGAATGCCATATTAAGCACTTCACAAAATGCATCTCTTTCTTGTGTCTACAGTCTCATTCATCGAATTGAAAGCTGTAACCAAACCCATGCCCAGACAACATTGCTTCTTTCCTAATATAGGGCTGTTTTACAACATTAAACATCTTCTCTAGTACATTTCTAGACACACGACCAGCAAAGTTTTTTAAGTTCTTTATGTTCACAAGCATAGGAGCCTAAATTCAATCAATATCCTTCAGGAGAAATTTAATCAATATCCTAAATTTAATCAATATCCTGCAAAGGTGAGTAGTCGCCGGTGCACAACCCATAAAACTTGGTGTTATGTACTTCTGAGCAACTGAATAAATAGTTACAGGATCAAGCTGCACAAGCCATCTCTCCCAGCTATTTCTTAAAAGGTGTTGCCTTTAACGGGTAGGTTTCTATGTTATACTGATTTTCTTGTACCTTGAACAGATAGGGGTTGCACCCAGGTCCCCCCTCCCCCGCATAATGCCCAACTACATCATTTTGTCTCACTAGGAATCTTTGCTGTTCAATTCAAATGGTATCATACCAGGTACTCTGCTCACTGGTTGTCAGAAAGTTTTTAATCATGCTTGCAGTCAGCCTTGGGTCCCAGTGGGAAAAGTAGGCTACAAGTGAAAATAATGACAACAACAAGGAAAATATCACAAATCAAAACTTTATCTGAGTTCATAATCAAGATTCCTAAAGTGTTGGGTGTTCAGCTATAAATCTGGAACTCCAATGTTCCTCCACAGAATAACGCCTTGTAAAAAGCATATTTAATAAAAATGGCTTGATCTCCTAGTATCAAGCTCTGAAAGCTTTCTGCACAGAGGTAAAGTGGGTGGTGGCCAGAGACAGGGCTTTTTCAGTAGTGGCACCTCACCTTTGGGATGCCCTCCTTCTTGCCTGAAGAAGAGTTGATTTTTATATGCCCATTTTCTCTACCTTTTTTTAAGGAGAATCAAACCGGCTTACAATCTCCTTCCCTTCCTCTCCCCACAACAGACACCTTGTGAGGTAGGTGAGGCTGAGAGCGCTCTAAGAGAATGGTGATTAGCCCAAGGTCACCCAGCTGGCTTCATGTGGAGGAGTGAGGAATCAAACCAGGTTCTCCAGATTAGAGTCCATCACTCCTGACCACTATACCATGCTGAAGCCTATTTTAATCTCCTTTAGGTGCCAGGTCAAAATGTTTCTCTTTACCCAGGCTTTTAACTAAGGGGTACCATTGTTTTAGATATTTTATGGCCTGCTCCTAGCCCGAAGACTAGGGTTGCCAGCTCCAGGTTTGGAAATACCTGGAGATTTTTGGGGTGGAGCCTGAGGAGGGTGGAGTTTGGGGAGGTGATCTCTATCGGCTGGAGATCAATTGTAATAGCAGGCGATTTCCAGTTGGTACCTGGAGGATGGCAACCCTACTGAGGACTGTTTTATCAATATCATTTTAGATTACTCCAATTTATACACTGTTACATCCTGGATTGCTTTTACTGGATTCTTTTATTTGCATGATTTTATCTTGACATGGATTATTTTATTGATATTTTTTTATTGGTATGATCTGTTTTTCTTTTTAGGTCAGCTGTGTTTGGTTTGGTTTTGTTGTTGTTAGCCACCTTGAGCAAATCTAGAGAGGCGGCATGCAAATTTTCTAAATAAATAGTTTTGGTTAGAAGCAATATTGATGATAGGAACACATCCTATTTTGAGGAGGACGGGTGCATGTGATAGGGGACATGTCATTTTAGATCTTGAATCAATCCTTTTCTGTATTAGATTTTGTATTAATCCATGCTTTGATTACACTCTGCCCTAGTGAATGTTATGGGAGAGAATGGTGACAGGAACGATTCCTTGAGAAAATGCCACAGGGAGCTGTTGTAAATGATATGCATCGATAGAAGGCCTGTAGCACCAACAGAGATCTAAGGCATATTGTTTATGCAACCTTACAAGGACAGTGAGAATCCAGAGGCTATGCTAGAAGAATGTATCTCTTAAAGCAATGATGGCAATCCGACTTCTATGCATATCAGTAGAACACACATTCTCACGATTGTCTACGTATTTCAAAGAAGACCCCATCAACCAATGTATCGCCAGTCCACATTCCAATATTGATTATACTAACTCAGATGTCACTATTACGTTTTTGGTCATGTACTGCTATATGTCACGTGCAAGTCATAATGTTGTATTACTACACACCAGCGAAAAGGTATATAAGGTGACATTATGCTTGTGTCAAATGCTCTCTGCATTCAACAGCCCTTGCTTGCTAGCAGTGGCCCTTATTGTGCACAATAAATCAAAGATTTTTACTTTATTTTTGCTTGTGGTTATTTCGTACTTGGACAAAGTACCAAGAGCTGAATCCTTAGCGTGACCTGCGGGTGGCGCTAACAGTTTTGGTGATCCAGGTGGGACTTATGTCTCTTGGCCCGGACAACCTGTGACTCCAGGTGAAACCCATTTTGCACTCACCTTGCTGTTTGCAGGGAAAAGTGGGATTATTCACTGGTGCCTGTAGGTTGAACGGTTTAATGGCTAACGTCCACTTTTTTTACTCTAACAACACTTTTGAGTTCCTTGAGCAACCGCTTACAGGTGTGGCAGACCCGCTGAACCAAACCATGGACCACCCGGAGTGGTGAGTATATTGGGTTTTATTATTTCTTATACTAAGCCAGTCCCCGAGGGGTCGCTCCCCAACTCGGGAATACCAGACAGTCTGTGATACTATCAGGGTGGGGCCTGGGTGCACAGCGGGGCACTAATATGTAGTGTGCTGTCTAGAATCGCTTCGTGGGGGAAGCTTAGCTCCGGAGCTTGGCTGACTGGAAGATAGGACAGGATGGGACAGGGAAACTCAGGGCATGAGATCCCAAGAGGGTCTCCTCTATAGTGTGTGTCATGTACCAGTATTTCTGTGCTGGGCGGATTGTAGCATGAGGTTCCATGGCTTTATATGCCTTGCATTCAAAACCATGGACAATGCTATAGACATGGTGCTTTAGGACTGAGAAGATAAGAAACAGCTATGTTCCAGAACATATGGATATCCTAACAGGATGTATGGGTTGCCCAACAATAACTACGCTCAAGACTCAATACCCCACTAATAAAAGCAATGGGAGGTGATATATAACAACAATGTGTCTGCTTTAAACCAGGTGTTGCAGGCAACGGCTTAAATAAGTCTCTTTCTTGCTTTGTTTCCTAAGCATGGGCAGCAAAAGTCCTTCTCAGTCCACATGAATATGTGGCCTGACCACGATATTTGTTATTTCATGGACATTAGAAAGAAAATCAAATTGAGGTATATTAAGACCATTTGTTTACCTCCAGCAGGTTCTTCATTGGAAAAAGACCGTCTAGTCCTTTGGTCTCACATTAGTGTATAACCTTATGTGATTTACTGGGGCTACTGAAAGACATACACTTCTTTGACTCCCTCCGACTCTCTGCAGGGGACTGTTCTTATTTTTCTGGCATAAAGTCAGCAACTGGCTAGAATGTCATTGAGCAGTTGGTCCCAATTCAGCAGAGCATGTAACTCAAACCACATGAAGCTTTGACCCTTTCAGACTAAGTCTGAACAGAAGCTTAAATACAGTCGAAGAAGTGGGTTTTGTATGCTAATTTTCTCTACCTTTTAAGGAGAATCAAATAGGCTTACAATTGGCTTCCCCTTCCTCTCCCCACAACAGATACCTTGTGAGGTAGGTGGGGCGGAGGGAATTCAGAGATAACTGTGACAAGCCCAAGGTCCCCCAGCTGGCTTAATGTGTAGGAGTGGGAAACCAACCCAGTTCACCATATTAGAGTCTGCCGCTCATGTGGAGGAGTGGAGAATCAAACCAGGTTCTCCAGATTAGAGTCCACCACTCTTAACCACTACACCACAGAACTCAGCTGCTACCTATAATCTTCATTCAGGGAAAAGGGGAGGGGCAGATTCATGTGTTCATGCATTCCTTTGCGTTTAAAAAGAGGGAGAATAATTGCAAACCAGTATAAGTATTGCAGTCAGTATAGTGAATAGTCAGAACCATTAGTCAGGGCCCAAACATATGGCTGGTGGGAAATAGGTACACTTTACTGTGTCCCAGACTGCCAGTGCAACATGTGAACACATGAAACTGCTTTATATTGGAGACAGACCATTTATTTATCAAGGTCAGTTTTGTCCAATCTGACTGTTGAAGGTCTTCTAGGGTATCTGGCAGAGGTCTTTTAACATTGCCTAACCTGATCCTTTTAACTATATTGCCATGAATTGAACCCAGGACATTTTGCATGCATCAAAGATGCTCTACCACTGAGCCACCTTGGATCCTACCTGATCACTATGATACGATCAAATTACTACATGTCACAAATAAAATGAATTTTTTTTACAACTCATGAGATTGTATGTATGGAATGAAATGGGAGAAGGCTGGAATTTAACTAGTATGTACCAGGCCAGAAAAACAATGATGGCAATAATTAATAAAGTTAATGATTTAAACGGCTTACTAATTCTTTTACCAGTGTTAAGTCCTAGGCTTGGTTATTTGATAAGTTCCTTGTAGTGAAATAGCAAGCAATTATATGGGCTTATTGATTTATTGATTTAAGTATCTATATCCAATTTTTCTCCCTGGTAGGATCCAAAGCCCTTTACAACAGAATGAAACCATATAAATAAACCATTGAACAAGCTAAACTAACAGGATAGGCCCAATATGTAGTTGGTTTACACACTGGCTGACTTGTTTGAAGATGGGGGCTGTGGATCATGGGCTAAGAGCCAAAGGATCAAGAGCCCTTTGATTCTTGCCCCTTGGCTCATGCCCAAAGGCTGGCACCTCTGGCATGAACGGAATTTTACAGGGTACCCGAAACGAGAATGGAAAAGCCAATCCTCAGCAAGGATGTTAAATGACTGGTAAGGTGTTCCTCCTGATCTTTCCCACCCTGCTAAAACTCCCTGGATTTAGAGCTTTCTTTGCACCCAGAATTATTGCATTTCTGGCCACAAGGAGAACAGAGGAGGAAATGACATCATTACACTTCTTTTTCCTGATAGAGAAGTTATGTCTTAAATACACTGGCAGCAGTTCAATAGTTGCAACTTTCTCCAGCACAGAAATGCACTGATAGGAAGAATCAGAGTGAGCGGCTGCTGAATAACCATGTGTGGAACATCCTTGCAAGCTCATCTGTTGTGAATTGTATACCACTTTCTCCTGAGAAATTTGGTCCAGAATAATCTTTGAGAAAATAGATATTTATACAGTATTCATTTATTTGAATAGTTTTACCGTGCTTTTTTCCACTGGGTGTAGACTCAAAGTGGTTTACAATATGAGAAAATAATAATGAACCATCAAATACAACAAATCTACAGGTCATGCTGATCCAGGGGGAAAGGAGCAGAGCAGGTGGTAAAAGCTCTGCCCTGATGGCAACAGTCTGTCCCCAGGTAATTTATATTTTTGTCAAAGGCTTTGTGGCTTCACTTTTTGCTGTTAGGTTTTTAGTGGTATTTGCATTGTGTATGCATATTGTAGAGAGCCAGCGTGGTGTAGTGGTTAAGAGCAGCAAACTCTAGTCTGGAGAACTGGGTTTGATTCCCCACTCCTCCACACAAAGCCTGCTGGGTGGCCTTGGGCTAGTCACAGTTCTCTCAGAACTCTCTCAGCCTACACAGAGGCAGGCAATGGCAAATCAACTTCGAACGTCTCTTGCCTTGAAAACCCTATGGGGTTGCCATAATGCCCCCCTCCACCTCCATCTTGTTCTGGGAATTTATCTCTGACCATTATGTGGGGGGACCTGACTACTTGCAGCCCCTGCAGCAGCATATATGCTACTAGGAGAGCCATCTTATATATTTATTGCTGATGTCATTTATTGATGATGTTTTTGGGGCTGGTTTTTATTTATTATAGGAATTATTTTAGTGTGATTTTATTGTAACTTTTATTGTATTTATTATGTAATTTTGTTGTGAACTGCCATGAGCCCGGCTTCACTGGGGAGGGCAGGATATAAGAATAAACAAACAAATAAATAAATCAGCTGTAACTTGTCAGCACACACATGCATATAGTATAGTTTTTATATACAATTTTTACAGTATTTATATATACCAAGTAGGTCACATATGTGTATTATATATGATGCTGATTTATTGTTATTAATTTTATTTCATATACAGAAGTAGAAAAAATCATACAAATATAAATTACAACATTAGCAATTGACATAAAATGTTAATAAAAACAACTAATATAGAATCAGGAAAAAAAGTTAGGCATTAGTATTAGTGTATATGCATACACAATGCAAATACCACTAAAAACCTAACAGCAAAAATAATGCAAAGCATTATTTAGTGATGTTAGTCATTATCTCATTAGTGAGAATATTAGTATAAAAGATGTACAGTAACACCTAAGAAAAATTCAGCACACAAATCTCCCGTTAGTACCTGGGGGTGCCTTTCAAGGAAGTTCATTTTGTTTATTTTGGTATTACACATCCCCAGTAAAGTGAATGCCATATTAAAACCTAACTCTGAAAGAACAACCAGCCCATTTTTAAAGTCCTACCATTTGTTCATCCCAGTGTATTTTAATCAATTTTTGTGATGAGCATGTACATCACCGTGATTCTTTGTAATGCAGCAGCCAATTTAACTTAAACCAAATAAACTTGATAAAGCTGACAAAAAGTTAATTGAAAAGACTGAAAGCAGTAGCCAGCAACAGAATAAATACCATCCTAATAACAAGGCGGGGGGGGGGGGAAGCAACATCAACATTTTAAAATTTTTAAATCAGCAAAGATAACTAGGGAAATACCAACAATCAGCAATCAAATCTACAGAATAAAACAGCATTAGGGATTTTTTAAAAAAATCATACATCCTCTGGAATAAAATCATTTTCACATGTTTCTGGAAAGCCGAAAGGGAGTAAGTCTTGTCGAAGGCTTTCACGGTCAGAGTTCATTGGTTCTTGTAGGTTATCCGGGCTGTGTAACCGTGGTCTTGGTATTTTCTTTCCTGACGTTTCGCCAGCAGCTGTGGCAGGCATCTTCAGAGGAGTAACACTGAAGAGACACTGTCCTTCAGTGTTACTCCTCTGAAGATGCCTGCCACAGCTGCTGGCGAAACGTCAGGAAAGAAAATACCAAGACCACGGTTATACAGCCCGGATAACCTACAAGAACCAATGGGAGTAAGTCTGTTGGATGACGTGGAGTAGGGAATTCTACAGTCGGGGAGGGGGCACACAGCTGGAAAAGTCCTGTCCTGCAACCATCCCTGTCTCATCTCTGTTAATATAGGCATATGCAGTAAGGCACAGTAATGTGCGAGGGTGGGATATAAGATAAATAAATAAATACTTGTGACTCCCCCAGTTTCCATCTATTTAAGTAGCCAGAAAACAGCGGAGAATCAGCAGCATGGGCATATGTATATGTGTTTGTGGATAAATATAAAAGAACAAGCATCAAGATGTTTCCGTTGTGCTGATGCTGGCAATTTTTCAGTCCTGGTAAAATACAGGACACTCATTCTAGAATGTCTTCGTTGTCTCCAAATGAATGATAATGATATAATGGCGAGCTGGTAGAAGTGAATAAAATGTATACAGACTTGATAATTCCTGTCTCTTCATCTTGCTATCATTCACAATCTATCAATGGATTTTGTTTTATCTAGCCATCCATCCAGATGGTTGACGTTATATGTGATTGCATGAAAGCTCTGATATAAAATGCCTATGGCTTACTGGATTACCCTTTAGCCACATGTTTTAAATTATTATTTTTTTAAAAGAACCCTTGCAATCTTGCAACAAAAGAACAAGACTTTATTGTATAACAGGATTGCAGATGTAGAAAGGTGCTCATAATAAAGTCAAAATATTTTTTTTCATTGTGCATCTGGAATGCCAAAGGATCTCTGAAGTCACCAGAAACTAATACTAGACAGTCTTGGGGTTGTGATTAATTTAATATTCAGAGAAATGAGTCTTTAAAAAAACTCTGTACTATTCATCATCATATTGTCATTTAGGTAATACTAAAATGATTTACAAAGTCAAGATTTTTTTTCTAATTTTTGAAACAATGTTAAGACATCAAAGAGTCTCAGATGCAAACATCAAAGGCTCAGGCCAAATCAGAGATTGCTGGCTAAGACAGTTTAGTTCATTTAATATCCTCTGGTTTTCTAAAGATTAAGTTACAGCGTATAAAATTCTTGGAATCTGGTTAAGGAAACAGGACTGTATATTTATTATTTATTACAATATGGCTGTTTTGTAGGGCAAAAGACTTTGCGGTAGAGAGAAAGCCATCTTTTCATTTTATCCCACCCGGAATTGAATTTCTTTGAACATTTTAGAAACAATGATATAATCTTATAGGAGATAAAACTATGTGATAACAGAGGAAATATTTACATATATGTGAGATGAAATTCAATGAGCAATATTTCAACCAGTCCTGTTAAATAAAAACTCTAGGGTTTAAGCTCATTTAGCTCCTGTGACTTTGAATTGCCTCAATTTACGTGATTTTGGCTTAATTCTTTTGTGGATAAATACAGTAAAGTATTATTATAGCCTCTAGAGAATTTAGGAACTCAAGGGGTTTTGAACATATTTCAGATACCTGGATGAAGTCACCAGATGACTAGGGTTGCCAACCTCCAGGTGTGGCCTGGAGATCCCCCAGAATTATAACTTATATCTGGGGAAAACTGATAAGTTTTAGTCTGGAAAAATGGCTACTTTGGAGAGTGGACTCTATGGCATTATACCCAGGGTTGCCAACCTGCAGGTGGTAGTAATGAAAACTGACACCTCTGTGTACAAAATAGATAATGCAATACTATAACACAGAGACTGGCACAATGCAGCAGATGAAATAAATATAATAAACACAAATACAAGTTAACAACCACTGGTCTGAGTGTGCAAAAACAAAGATGCAGTACATTCAATATCGCATCCAAGAGTCCAAATAGAAACTCAGTATAAATGAAGTTTCTTTCTTCCTTATAGATGATAGTCCTTTCTTCCTGTCAGGAAGAAAGGAATATCATCTATAAGGAAGAAAGAAACTGTCAGGAAGAAAGGAATATCATCTATAGGGAAGAAAGAAACTGTCAGGAAGAAAGAAACTTCCTGTCAGGAAGAAAGGAATATCATCCATAAGGAAAAAAAGAAACATAATTTATACTGAGTACCTATTTGGACTCTTGGATGTGATATTGAATGTACTGCATCTTTATTTTTGTACACTCAGACCAGTGGTCGCTAACTTGAATTTGTGTTTATTATATTTATTTCATCTGCTGCATTGTGCCAGTCTGTGTGTTATTGTATTACAACCTCCAGGTGGTGGGTGGAGATCTGCTATTACAACTGATCTCCAGGCAGCAGAGATCATTTCATCTGGAGAAAATGGCCACTTTGGAAGGTGGATTCTATGGCATTATATCCCATTGAAGTCCCTCCCCTCCCCAAACCCTGCTCTTCTCAGGGTTCACCCCCAAAACCTCCAGGTATTACCCAAGTTGGAGCTGGCAACCCTAATTATACCCCACTGAGGTCCCTCTCCTCTCCCCAGGTTTTCCCTCTCCCTCCATCTCCAGGAATTTCCCAAACTAGAGCTCAGCTGGCGGCCCAAGCGATGCCTAAAATGTGGCACAAATGTTTTGGAAAGGTCCAGGTTTTCTTCACATGGCTGAAGGCCCCAACATGCAGCTGGGGAAACATGCATTACTGGGCAAGCACATCCCATAAAAGGATGATTCCCATTGGGGGGGAAAGCAGGAAGGCCCTGCTCACGCCAGGAGGGATGCAGAAAATTTGCACAGCTCAAGGCCTTAGTGCTATGCTGTTCTCAGACCCTGATCCAGAAAAATTAGATTAAATTGGATTTGAAATGTCAGAACGTTCTTGATCTATATTTGGCATAAAAATCCAGTTGAAATGGCATTTGGTGACAACTTTATAAATGACAACAAGAAGGGGTTGTGTGCAGAAGGAAATGCATTCAGTCCTGAGTTCCAATGAATATTACCCCTCACCAGACTATTTTTTAGGTGAAAATAATGTGGGGATTGACTATCTTGATCATACAGTTCTGAAGGACCTTCTTTGACTTCAGTGGAGATAACTCCAGCTATCCAAGAATACAGCAGGGATAGCCTAATCATTAGGGTTGCCAGGTCCCTCTTCATCACCGGCGAGAGGCTTTTCGGGCAGAGCCTGAGGAGGGCGGGGTTTGGGGAGGGGAGGAACTTCAACGCCATAGAGTCCAATTGCCAAAGCAGCCATTTTCTCCAGGTGAACTGATCTCTATCAGCTGGAGATCACTGGTAATAGCAGGAGATCTTCTGCCACCACCTGGAGGTTGGCAACCCTACTAATCATACATGTAGTAAATAAGGATGGTTGACCTCTTTACATACTGAATAATGGACCCATTACTTTACTACAGAGCTGAAAACATCCATACATTCATCCGTGTAGTTCTCCCTCTCACGCAGTGCGATCCCAAGTTCCATCCATCTTGGGTCTGTGTATCTTCTGGATACTTTCCTCCTCACTGTAGCTGAGCTCAGTGCTGCTCTACTTTCCAGCTCACATGGGAAGGAGAGAAATGAGCTTCCTCACTTACACTGATGCAAATACTTGGGGACATCAGTCTTTAAAATGCTCTGCAACATCTATTGTAGTCAATGGGCATAGATGATATAACTTTACTGCATTGTGCAGATGGTGTGGGTAATGTCTAGGTGGTTCTGAGCAATTAAGAGATCATCTACCTGTTCAGGTCTTATGGATCTGCACGTTGCATTACCCAGGGGCTTGCCATAGACCCAATGTGCTAAGGGAGGCCTTCCCAGCCACCTCTCAACCCCAAGCCCCTTCCTCACAGTTGGTGAGAAAATCTAGCCACAAAGAGGGGCCTGCCTCAGCTCTCTTAGTCTAAGGAAGCATCTTTACTGATTTATTTCACTTATATCCCTCCTTTCTCCCAACAGGGACTCAAAGCAGCTTACATAATTCTCCTCTCCTCTCTATAGTATCCTCACAACAACCCTATGAGGTAGGTTAGTCGGAGAGTCCATGTCTCGCTGGCCCAAGGTCACCCAGCAAGCTCACTTTTGTCACCAATAGAAACCAAAAGTGGTTTACAATATCCCTTTCTCCATTTTATTGTTACAACAACATCCCTGTGAGGTAGGTTAGACTGAGAGAGTGTGAGTGGTCCAAGTCACCCAGTGAGCTTCCAAAGCAGAATAAGGATTTGAACCTGAGTCTCCCAGCTTCCAGTCCAACACTCTAACCACTACACCAGGCTGACTCTTTTACTTTCCAAGTGAAGGTTACCTATAGTTAGCTTCCACAAAAGCGGTGGCTTTCCCCACCTATTGGCCAACCTACAAAGCATGCAGCACTGGGGTCAGGGTACCTTCCTCTTCACTACAGCTCAGCTTAATGTCACTCCACCTTCTAGCTCATTGTGGGGAATGAAGAGTGCAAGTTTCCTCACTTACACAAATGCAAATGTTTAAGGAGACCCGTCTTTAAAGTGTCCTACAATCTTCTAGTTTGATACCTACCTACACAGAGGTCACTTTATTCAGATTTAATCTGCGTTACAACCATTCTTCTCATTAACAATGCAATCCTAAGAAAACTTTCCTGGGAGCAAACCCTATTAAATAAACCTGAGTAAAATTCTGAGTGGAGGGAAGGTTGCATGATATAGACTGGTGTTCTCAGATCTTGGAAACTAAGCAAGGTCGGTACATGAATGGGAGACCACCAAGGAGGACTCAGCAGAAAAAGGCAATGACAAACCACTTCTGCTTAATCACTTGCCTTGAAGGCCCTTTGCTGGCATTGCCATAAATCGATTGTGAATTAATGGAACTTTACACACATACACACACACACACACACAGAGAGAGAGAGAGAGAGAGAGAGAGAGAGAGAGAGAGAGAGAGAGAGAGAGAGAGAGAGAGAGAGAGAGGATTCTGAGTAGACCTGCTTAAGATTGCTCTGCAAATTGCCTCAGGAGATTGCATAAAAAGAATTTTGTTGGCTTAAAAAGTTTTGAGAACTCTTCTGGTCCTATTGGGATCTAACTCTATTGGAGGCTTCAGGATGACACAATCTATGCTTTTGTGATGAGACAATCAGAAACCACAGCCTCACTGGTGCACAAACAACTCTCACATCTTTTTTAAATAGAATTTAAATTGAGTTCTTGGTTTACAGTTTTGAAAGAGTTGAAACTAACTTCTCCCAGAATTGTCCCTTTAAGACTTACTGCTTTGTAGAACTCTGGCAACAGCAGCACATGCCAGATTCTGACCACTACTCCTCCTCCAAATTGCTGTCATTTCAACAACAAAAAAAGATTATCACCCCCAAAGTGATGGATAGACATGATGGTAAGTTTCATGTTTCAGTAGGGAGGCTGTTCACTCTTCATCTCCTGAAAGCCCTGGGAATTTAAACCCAACCACTGCAAGACATACACACTTAACTTTTGGACTTCCTTTGAGGTCATGTCTCATGTAAGTACAGGCTTCGTTTGGAGAACTGGTGCCAAATTGCAAAAACTTTTCACTCGCAGAGATGCTTTACCAATGCTTTCCCACTTCTATTATCATCTTGTCTCAACGGCTCTGCGGGGATTGCTGCGGTCTCATTATTTGCGAGATGCGATACAGTTTGGGACTCTTTAAAAAAAAAAGGCTTTAAGGGGTCCCCTGACAATTGTCTAAGGCAGGCCTATCAGATTGTCAGACAGTTCATCTGGTAAATGTGTTTATGCGAGCTCAGTCTGGTCCTATAAATCTCATTCCTTGTTCTGCTGGGCTCTTCAAGGTGTTTTAGGCTTGCTTGTTTGCCATGACAATTATGTCATTATGCTCGTTGAGACAGAAATGGTTTTTAAGGCTCTGGCAGAAATGATGCTGGCAAGTGGATGGAGATAGACCACAGCAAAGACCGAGTCTTCCAGCCAGAACATAAAAGCATGGCTGTTGGTAATCCTCGGCCAAATCAATAGTTTTAAAATTTTAAAATTAGTACAGCACATAAAAGAGGATTTATGGCAGCAGCAGCAGCATTGAAAAGTTTTGGGATATCACAAGAGAAGGATGGTAGTTCTTACCAGCTTTTGCCTTGCACAGATTGAGGCAAATGATATGGGGAAAGGGATACATAAAAAAGGATTGGTTAAAGAGGCCATAAATCTCTCTTAATGGAAATAAATCTTAAGAAAATAGCTATATATATATGTGTGTGTGTGTGTGTGTGTATGTATGTGTATATATATGTGTGTATATATGTAAGTATGTGTATATATATGTATGTATGTATGTGTATATGTATATATATATATATGTATATTTAAATGCTTGGAAACCTATATAGGGCCAGTATGTGCTTTCAGGTTCTGGCGATAGGCAAACTATTGTTTAGTACAATTCTATGCTGTGGAATTTCATAATGTTAAGGTGAAGGGGCAATAAAACAGAGGATAATTTCTGAGGCACCGCTGCACCTCTTTGTCTTGTAGAACTGCATCCTTAGATCTGGTTGTCTTTGTGTGCAAAGTGGGTGGTAGTGGTACATCCCTTTCCTTCCTGACCACCCCCTGGCCTCAGAAGGAGGGCAGGAAGCAGGCTGGCATTCATGTCCCTGCCTCAGCACTGCCTCCTGCCTCTAGCTGTGAGTCCTAGACAGTCCTTCCTCCTCAGCTACTCCCTCCTCTTGAGTCTGATAGGCAGCTTCCTGAGTGGAGCCATTTCCTCGCTTCCCTTCTTCCATACATTCAAGTAACTATCCCTGAGGAGGTTGCAGTCTTTGCTACTGGCTGGGAGGGCATCTCAGGCTGGCACAGAAAGAGACATCATGGGTAATCAAGACCAACAAGACATGTTTATTACAGAATTCACCAGAGTTTAGATAGTGGAAATGGTATCCTTCTCCAAACTGGTACCAATTCACTGCCGTACGTAGCAGTCCCAACACTAAATTTACAAGCGGTTTTTAGTGGCAATTAGACAAATGAGATGAGTGCAACAGCATCTCATATTTGCACTGACCAATAGCAAACAACCTGTTCATATAAGACTGGGATTCAAAGAGTCTGCTGAAGGTCTGCTCTTTATTTTTTTACTGCAGCACTTCTTCCTGCCAAGGTGACTGGGTTACTGCTCAGCTGGAAGAGAGGCTGGTCTCTTTGGCAGTAGGAAATGCTGCAGCAACAAACAGAAGACAACATTCTGCCCGAGCACATACCTCTATCATTCCCGAGAATGCCCCAGTTTGGTTTCTTGGACTAGGTCTTTAAATGAGCCCAGAATTGTTAGCATCTTAGCTGGCAGAGCAAGAGACATCATGGGTAATTAAGACCAACAAGACATGTTTATTGTAGAATTCACCAGAGTTATCTGATCTAGCTGACTTCACATCTGTTACTTAAGAGTTGCTCACTTTCCATAATTTAGTTACTGGCATTCATTTGGATAGTGTGGCATAGGACCTTCTTTGCCACATTCTTTCTTTGCCAGCTCCTTGTAAACAACTTGACAAAAGTGCTTTGCAAAATCTCACAATGTCTGATTCCTCTTTCTGTTGCAGCTTTAGAGTCTGGAAGTTCCTCTGTTGCCAATGCCTACACTGAATGGGCTCTAACCTACACAGTTAGCTTTTCAACAGCATTTGCACACACAAGAAACACAACCAACTGCAAACAGGGCTGCATGCAATTCTGGGGTTGTGGCCAACTGTGATCAAAATACAATTCTCCTAAGGCATTTGTAGTTGCAAGGGTGTTTCACCAGCATTTGTTTGAATAACTTTGATGTTTTTTTTTTAAATTAAATTTTCCCCCATCATATTATAAAACATACAACATCATACAACAAAAATCATACAAACCACATGACACAACAATTCTGCCTGTCAATACATCTCTAGAACAAGTTACTGTTTGTGAATAACTGGAATGGGTTTATAATCCTTCTAACCTGGACTGATATAAAACTATTAAATGCTTACACAACATAATATTGATTAGTTAAAACTACATTGACCTGCTATATATTTATCTATATATTTTACTTTACTAAAATATTACACTTTCATATCAGTGAATAATTAATAGAATTAAACTCAATTTGCTGATATCAAAAGTTAGCTTATATGGAATTTAAAAAGCAGGTTAGAATAACTTTGATGTTCACAACCAGAATAGCTGAGTACCATCTTCTCAAATGTTCAAGATTATTCACCTTCTCAAACCCTGTATTTTTTTCTTTAAAAAAGAGTAAAAGTTAAGCAATACTGACTCTAAAAATAAGAGGCATTTATTTGTCTGCAGATTATGGAAAAAAACACAATTTCTTTTTTTATGCTCCAAATAAATTTCCTTACCAGGGAGAGCATCCATAACCACCCTTTTAGTTTAACATCTCCTTATAAAGACAGTGTACTTTAGTAAGAAAATTCAACTGGACCAAAAACAATACAGATCCAGATTGCTCCACCGATTGGCCTACATATCTCTCTGGCTCCTGGCATGAATCAAAAACATGACTTTGTACCCAGCTACAAACAACCCCCCCCAACCCCGCTTTGCAGAATTTTCCAATGGAAAAAGGGCAAAGATTTAAACACATTTTTGGCTGCCTTGTTTTGACCACCCACGTTCAGAAATTCAAATCCCCGGATAGTTTATTGAACGGCACCAATATACCTCCATTCATTTTTTTTAAAGGTTTGGTTTCCTGTGGTCTTTCATATGGCATTTGCAAACATTGCTTAATTTGTATAGTTTTGATAAACAGAGTGGAATGTATAGCTTGATGACATTTCAGGTTTATTCTGCATCGTAGGTGACTTGACTGCCTGCTGGCAGAACAAAGTGCTTCGAAATCAATTCTGAGTTTCAACACAGCCATGTTAAAATGTACATTTTCAGTTCTTCATTGCACTTCACTCCAAAAGGCCTCTTTTTTGGGTCTTTTGGTGGGACTGGGGACTTTCACTTTACTTATTTTCTTAACAGAAAGGGAAACACAATGCTTACATTCCAGGCATTGCTATGGTGACAGCAAGAAACTGCAGCTGTAGACCTGAAGGTTTTTTTTTTTTTTTTAAAGGAGGTAATTTTGAGCCCTGGAGACTTGGTCAATATTAACTATGTCGAAGAAAGCAAAGGCGAGGTGACAAAAATATACTCCCTCCCTCAGTACTGATGAATCAATTTTTCAGGGGCTAAAAAAAGCATTATCTTGAGATTAGTTGCGACTTTTAAGTAATTCATACGGCTATTTCAAAAATATATATGATGGCAAGCCCATGTGTGTGCACTGCCAGTATTTAAATGTTTGGCTTCAGCTTTGATTTTGCTGAAGTATAAGCTTTCAGCTCTCTTCTCAGAGCCAGAAGGGTTATGGCTGGATCACACTGTGCAGGCAGGTTTGTGCTCTTAGGGGTTCAGTCCTGAAGTCAGCCTGTCCATGGCTCAGTATAGCAAGGAAGGCATATGCTGGAGTAACTCAGAGATATGTCAGCGTAATGCACCGTTGACACTGTAGGGGTGTAAACCTGACGCTGGCACAGTTCTGTGGGCAAAGGAGCCAGAGGTAGGCAGAGCTGTGCTGTGCAGGAGGAGGAGCAGAATTTCACCAGTGTGCCTAGATCTCTCAGCCCAAGACCTGCTTCTGCTGCTGGCCTAATGTTCTGCTGGTATACCTATAAACACTGCCATTAAACTCCATGGGAGTGACAAAGCCTCCCTGCCTCCAGCTTGCCACCCACCACACTTGCATAATCATTGCATTATTTAGGATGCTAAGGGCTGGATCCGGGCAGCTTTTCCACTTGTGCAAAAGGGAGGAGGAAGGCCCCTTAGGTCCCATAAACAAAAACCGTGTGTGACAGGGGCTTTAATGAAGAGGGACACTGGGCTAGATTTAGTGAAAAAGGTGGCTGGATCCAACCCTAACAGCCCATTCCTGAGCCTTTGGTGGCCAGGGACGGTGTGGCCAAGGCGCTGCAGCGGCACCTCCAAACCTGTTCCCCAGCTGCCGAAAGGCTTTAAAAAGCCATTTAAATTTATTTTTGTTGAAAATGGGGCATTTTGCCCCATTGAAAATAATGAGGCTGTGCCAGCAAAAGCTGATGCAGCAATGCTGTTCTTGTACATGACGTACCTGGGGCAAAAGGGGTCAGGAAGCTGCCTACTGGTAGCTCTGCCCATTATGCCCTGGGAATGCCCCTGGGATGCTGGAATGGTGCTTTGCGCTGGTGGGACGCTGGTGGGAGGCCAAGCCAGCATCCCTGGGCTGCGCTGATGCGGCAGCACAGGGAGACCGGCATGAGCAGCCCAACGCCAAGGTTCCTGCCTCTTGCAGCAGCGCAAGTGTTCCGGACACTGGCACAAACAGCCCAGACACCAGTGCGGGCACTTGCGCTCCTCCTCAGCTCTTTCCAGCTAAGAGCTCAGGAATGGGCTGTAAGTCTGCAGCCAAACACAACACACCTCAAAACTAGATCCACCTCAGCCAGGACACCCACATCTCTGATCACAGGGTGCATGACATGGAGCTACATCTTTCTGAATTTATATCATTCACCCCTTAGAATGCATATAGGGATGTATGATATGTCCAGAGAAAGGGCACTCTGAACAAAAGGAGCACTTTGCACATGCAGCTATTGAGAAAAACATTGGTATAGTATAGTAACTTAAATGTCTCTTCCTCCAACTTAAGCTGCTTTTTGTACAACAGAAGAACCAGTAAAGTCGGAGGAAACCTTATTAGACTGGAGGAAGACTTCAACAAGGACAGGTGGGGAAAGCCAAAAGGAAAGGTGAGGTAGCAATATTTTGATAAATAAATGAATAAACTTTCCTCAGTGGAGCGGAAAGGTCTATTCCCCTCAATTCATTTGAGTTCTCATCCAAAATATACACAAGACTAAAAAAGCCTGGGTACTTTCTGAACAGCTGACAACATATTAGCAAATATCTTCCATGCTGTTGCAATTATTTTCATTGAAACAATGCATGAGATGTTTGTTAGGAAATTGCTATTTCTCTGGTTCTGTGTGGACTCACCTTTGTTCAGGTGCTGCTGCCTGTAACAGACTGTATTCTAACTAACCACTCCAGGAGCCACTGAGGGCTACAGAACCCTTATAAAGTTAGGCACCAGATAATGAAGAATAGGCTACTCAATATATTAGCAGAATTGGAGATAAATGTAGAAAATTCAGTTTGTTAATGGAGGAGAAGTGTGATGGTATTATCTACTTGTTGAGATATCTATACATCGCTTTTCTCACATGAACACATGAAGTTGTCTTACACTGAATCAGACCCTTGGTCCATCAAAGTCTGTATTGTCTACTCAGATGGGTAGCGGCTCTCCAGGGTCACAGGCAGAGGTCTTTCACATCACCTAGAAGAAGAAGAAGGAGTTGGTTTTTATATGCCGACTTTCTCTGCCACTTAAGGGAGAATCGAACTGGCTTACAATCACGTTCCCTTCCCCTCCCCACAACAGACACCCTGTGAGGTAGATGAGGCTGAGAGAGAATGACTTGCCCAAGGTCACCGTGCTGGCTTCATGTGGAGGAGGGGGGAAACAAATCCAGTTCACCAGATTAGCCTCTGCAGCTCATGTGGAGGAGTGGGGAATCAAACCCGGTTCTCCAGATCAGACTCCACCACGCCAAGCCACTGTTCTTAACCACTACACCATGCTTGTCTAGTCCCTTTAACTGGAGATGCCGGGGATTGAACCAAGGACCTTCTGCATGTCAAGCAGAAGCTCTTCCACTGAGCCATGGCCCCTTCCCTTTAGGGCGGTCCCTCACAGCAATTCTGTAATGTAGGTTAGGCTGTGAGACAGTTATTCACCCAAGGTTCCATGGCAGACTGGGAAATTTGAATCTGGGTATTCCAGATGCTAGTTTGATGCTAAACTAATACACTACACTGGCTCTATTAGCCCTAATGGTCTCACTCCTTTCATAAGTGACAACGCTGAGATTGAGATCTTCTCTCTTTTTTGACCCAAGCCATCATCTGGTTCCCACAGACATTATACGGTCTGATTATCTGTATAGGATTGGTCTATTCTTATGTTACAGGAGCGAATGGATTCCACTTGCTTTTGTTTGCACTGGTAAGACTGATTCAAACCCAAGATATCACATGGGTGGGGCTGATGATGTCATTGCTTTCTAGTAAGCAGCCTGACCACCCTGACTGGATTGTTGTGAGGGGGTGAGATGGGCAACGTAGGCTGCCCTGAGCAGCTTGGAGGACATGTGAGATAAAAAGAGAAATCTTTCATGTAGAGAGCAATCTTAACAGGTTGACTCAGAATCCTACTCACATCAAGTCATTCCGGCTTACTCTCAGGAAAGTTTTCTTAGGATTGCACTTATTATATCCTAAAATTTGATTTTAGCCATTAGCTCAGTTGTAGTTTTTAAACATCTTCCCACCTGTTGATTCTCCTACAACTAATACGGTCATCTGCCATACAGGTTAGAATTTTGACTTCATTATTATTATTTTCAGGGCACTTTTAGGTGTATGCGTAATTATTTTTCTTTTTGCTTGTGGAGACTGGAATACGTTTTTTTGTGGGGGGGAGCAACAACCATCTGAAAATATGCTGTAACAACAATTGGCTGTTGGTGTCTAGAGCACAGGAGAACAGGTGGTGGAACAGCACCGTAGCCAACATTAAGAATACTAGGTGTAAGAGTCTGTAAATCTTGGGTCCCGTGGCTGCCAGGGAGAACAGGGACTTTTAAAAGGCTGTGCTATTCAGGCCTGCGAAAGAACCAGCTGGTAGAGTTTTGCGATGGTGAGACCCAAAGGAACTGTATTACATAGTGTTGATCGTGTTTTCATCTGTCAGTACTGGAGGCGGGCCGGGGGGGTGGGGGAGAGATTTAAATACAATGAACAAAACCCAAGCAGAAACATACAGGAAGGAATTCTGTGAATGAGCTGTATGTGAAAACACAGACCTTTTATTGGCCCAAATGTCCTCTCACTGAAATCTGCCAGAGTTTTGCTACTGCATTTGAAGGAGACATGGCTACCACCTTAGCACTGACTCGCCTTTGTTTGTAACGTGCAAAGATGGTTGCCTTAAAGAGAACATGTGGGCTGTGATGCACATTTGGGGCTCCCCCACCAAGAACATGTGAACTATGAGGTGTACGTGGAACATGTGAACTATGAGGTGTATGTTTTTCCCCCATGAAAAACATGCAAACGGCAATACATACATGGAGCTCTGCTACCATGAACATGTGAACTGCAGGGCGCACATGGAGATCCCTCACTCACAAGAGCTACCCCATTTATTTCGATGGAGGAGAAATCTTGGCACTGTTCCCTCCTTCAAAGTTAATGGGTGGGGAAAAGCCAGATCTGCCAGAGCCTCTGCAGCTAGGGTTGCCAGGTCCCTCTTCGCCACCTGCGGGAGGTTTTTGGGGCGGAGCCTGAGGAAGGCAGGGTTGGGGAGGGGAGGGACTTCAATGCCATAGAGCCCAATTGCCAAAGCCACCATTTTGTCCAGGTGAACTGATTGGTGATCAGCTGGAGATCAGTTGTAATAGTAGGAGCTCTCCAACTAGTACCTGGAGGTTGGCGACCCTATCTGCAGCACATCAAATAGCAGCGTTGGGCTGAGCACTTGTGAAGCTGCTCTTTTTTCTCATAATGTTTCTGTCACTATATAGAATCATCAGTGATATTTTCTGATTGCCCATGTAACATTCTCTGTACATTTACACACAGAAATACATTCAGAATTGAATGTGCTTGCAATCGCTTTTTTAAAAAAACCCAGCACACACACAATCCTGACTCTATATCTGAAAGAAAGTTTTGTAGAAAATGCCCGAATTCCCCATGGATCAACACGTGTCTCATTATAGCATTTTTTCAGCTCCGTTGTTATTGTACTGTAACCCCTCTTTCACCTTTGCGCATGCATGTGTCCACACACACACACACACTCAGCGCACACACAGCATGCAGTTATATTTTCCACTCCGACCCAATCTTCCCTTTTCATAATGAGGCTGGGAAATACTGTATTACACAGAAATTTTTTACTCCTCATAAAAGTAACTCCTTCTGAGCCAGCCTCCCGTGCATGCTCCGGACCACCAAGTCTTTTTCTTAATGAATTTCCACACTGTTGTAATGAAACGCCGTCATTCAGGGAGTTCTAGCAATGTGCTTTCAGAAGAACAGAAGTCCTTCACAGATGGCACCATACATCATTGTGATTATATTGTGGCCTTTAAAAAAAAAAATCTCCGTGAAGCCTAAACCGAAGGTGTACATGGCTACTGCTCTTATAAGCCTGATCCGCTGTGTTCTCAGGGCACAACTATCAAACTATTTTGATTGTTATGTGGCTTTTTCACCTCTTTTCATTATTTACTACCTTTCAGCTGACCAAGACAGCCGACAACGGCAAAAGGTTCAAAGCACGCACAACATTCAAAGCTTTAAGAGAATATCTAAAATAACATTACAGCAGTTTGGGAACACTCAATTTGTGTGACCTTAATCTATTTTCATAATTTGATTTCAGTGCTCTGGCTGTAACCGTGCATAAAAGACTGTACATTATGCATGATCCTCGTGATATGTGTGGTCAGCATTTTTTTGTGAATGGGGCAATGCGTGTATTGTTGGTGAGCATACAGCTTTCATAAGCAGGAATGCAATCCCGCAAAAGTCTCAGATTCTGTTTGCATATACCAAAGGTGTATAGCACATGGAAAATACATACGTTGCCCATTCATGTGTGTATTGGGAGGGTATACACAGTATGTGTGCCTATTACATGTGGTTGAAGCATTTAAACTGAGCATCTGAGAAGGGTTTAATTAACTGAATCATCCTTACATCCTGACCCCATAAAGTCAATGTTGTTGGTGTTTTTCTTAAATAGGTTATATTGAAGGCTGAGGGGGGGGGGGCAGTAAGCTTGACTGAAGGCTGGAGATTTGAATCCAACTCATCCCAGTTCTAGCCCAGTACTTTAACCTGCGCTCCATACAAGCTCCACTACTCCACACTAACTTAGCCACTATGCAACTTGCTTGATATTGAAATGTACGGGAAGGGGGTTGTTTGTAATTGCTTAAAAGGCAATAGGGAAAGGCTCTTTTTAAAAACTTTATTTTATACATAAACAGAATTGAAAAATGTAAATAAGAGCCACATAACTGCAATAATTACTATTACATCAGAAAAGAGAAAGAAAAAGAGGAAAAAAGCCCACAATGAGAATTATGCATACAACTTAATAAACATAATGTCATCAACAATAAGCATTGTTTGATGTTAACAATAATTATTGACCATAGTTATTTTAGTGATGGTAATTATCATAATTGAATGATGATTTTCATAATTCTTTATCTTAACATAAATCATAAAATACCCTATACAATACTCAGGGAAGACATATAAGAAAAAACTAACAATAGTAACTGCTATTATTATTATTTTCTAAACACAGACAAAAAGAAGAGTTGGTTTTTATATACCGACTTTCTCTATCACTTAAGGGAGAATCGAACTGGCTTACAATTACCTTCCCTTCCCCTCCCCACAACAGACACCCTGTGAGGTAGGTGGGGCTGAGAGCTCAAAGAGAGCTGTGACTAGCCCAAGGTCACCCAGCTGGCTTCATGTGAAACCTGATTCACCAGATTAGCTTCCACCGCTCATATGGAGGAGTGGGGAATCAAACCTGGTTCTCCAGATTAGAGTCCACTGCTCCAAACCCCTGCTAGTAACCACCACACCACGCTGGCTCTCCATACTTCCCAATTTATATATTATTATCATCTATCCATAATACAGCTAAGAGTTTAAAAGTTTATCACCCCTTTTAACATCATTTTCATACTCCATATCAAGAAGACTAATAATAATTTATATATATCATTTCATCACTCTTCTCTGAGCCCCATTTTTAAGAATAGTATACATAGAATGGTTTCCATTTGACTTCAAATTCTTTAATTGGTCTATTGTTCACATACAGCCCATTCCTGAAGGGAAAGGCTGAGGCAGGAGCCGGCACGGCCCCATGCTGGTGTAGGTGCCATCTTATCACGGAATAAGGTGGCATCTACGCTGGCATGAGGGCTATATATGGTATTGGTTTTATATAGTATTGGTTTTTAACTGCATAATAATGTTGTAAGCTGCTCTGAGCCTGACTCATTGGGACTGAGCGGCCTAAATGTCCCAAAAAATATTATTAATTAGAAGTCTTCTTCTGGTGGATTCCCAAATTCTAAATAGTCCATCTCTAATTACATTGTTTTTATTTTGTGTTATAATTTGTTTTTTGGTCCATAGATAATTATGGGAAAGGCCCTTTTAATTAGAGGAAAGATAACCAAAAAAGGCAGAAATCAGAAAAAAAAGGCAGGACTTTGTCTTGGAAACTGCCATGGGAGGAAAGGGCAGTCTGGCATAAAACCCAAAGCCACACCACTAATTTGTAAGCCATGATCTGATCTGAATGCCAGTTTCATTCTGGACAAAAAACTGTTGTTCCTATGAAAAATACCATTTACAATTGGCACCCTGCAATTATTTGTGTGACATCTCTGCCAGAAAGAAATGTTGCTGCTTACTGATGGCATTCTTACTGCAGGGAATGACAGTTCTTCAGGGAGGCTTGATTATTTGTTTAAAAATATGGTTATGCTGAAGTCAGTCTCAGGATTTGTAGGCTTTTGATTCATACGCTGTTATAATTATTGCATAGAAATGCCTTGGCTTCTGCTATTTACTGTACCATCGTGGCAACATGCGCCTTCACTTCTGGTACAAACTAGAAGTGACATCTTTGCATCACAATAACATGTTGATGGCACTTTCAGTTTTCTTCCAGGAGTGATATCGCACATCAGCATGGTGACAAATCATCCCCTATTTTTTCGCTGACAGCAGGGAACGGGGTCCAGACCAGGAGGTCATGCACTACGTTGGGAGCCCTGGCCTCCCTATACATCAGCAGAATAAATGTATTGTTCTTTCCCCCATCCTGTAAGGGGTTGCGTGTGGGGGACGGGCTTTGGAGGATGGCCCAGGGAAAGGGAGAGAGTCTGCATATATCAAAACAGCAAACTGGCAGACATAGGTATTCAGTGTTTTCTTTCCATAAATCTCAAAGAACTGACACTGGGATAACTCTGCATAGGACTGCACCAACAGAGAACAATCCTAAGCAGGTCTATTCAGAATCCTACTGAGGTGTGTTTGGTGAGCTGACACCCAGAACAGTAGGACTGCAATGGCAGTCTCCTTGAAAATTTGTCTGTATTTTTGTTCCCCAGTCTAGGCAAAAGTAACTTAGGGGGTGACATTTTTCAGCCTGAAAGCAACACAGAAAAAATACATTTCCCTTCACCCCTGTACATAATGCAGGAGCTAAAATACTGAAACTTTCCTAGCCTGTGGGATTAGGGTTGCCAACCTCCAAGTGGTGGCTGGAGATCTCCTGCTATTACAACTGATCTCCAGCTGATAGAGATCAGTTCACCTGGTGAAAATGGCAGCTTTGGCAATTGGACCCTATGGCATTGAAGTTTCTCCCCTCTCCAAACCCTGCCCTCCTCAGTCTCCACCCAAAAAATCTCCAGGTATTTCCCAACTGGAAGCTGGTAAGGCTATATGGGATAGACTTGGTTGAAGGCAATGGAGGCTGGTGCTCGTTGGGGCTAGTAGGTAGAGTGATCCTACACTACTGATCAGCAAGATACATAAAAAGTGTAAACAAACTACATATTGCTTCTTTATTATGTATATCTTTTTATCTGCTGGTCTTGGACCGTATTAAAGTTATTGATTGATTGACATATTGCTTCAGACTGTGCTTTTATGCACTGAATTCATACTCTACAAATATGCAGTTAATGCAGCCTACAGCTAACTCAACAACCAAGTACTAAATTGCCACACAGGCAGAGCGAGAAGAACACCAGCAGCTAGGAAAAGCATCCAACCCTACAGAACAACAAAACAGAGTCCACAATTTCCTTCCCCTCTCCAGTAACAAAGGAGAAGGCCTCCTGCATTCCTCATGCAAGTGTGAAAAAGAAATCACTATCTTTGTTTATTTTTATTTCACATTTTTGTTTGTACATTGCTTTGAGAGCTTGCATGAATGGGAAAACCAATTCAAAGATATACATAAAAATAAAGACTGCAGCCATTAAGGCTCCCACAGAGTATGTGGTTTGAGACTGATGGCATGAGCCTACCAATTTTTTTCTTTTGGTAAATGTATGATTGACATACTGTTTGAACCTTACAAAGAAGTACGTAGACTTTGAGTTGACTCATTACCAACCAAGTATACACCGAATTTCAGCATTAAACAGGTTTTAGTATCTATATATCTAATAGTGAAGTGTGACCCCACCTGCAAATACCTAAATCCACAGACTGGGGCCAAACTGACTCTAAACAGTTTTTACTTCAAACTTGGGGGACTTTTCTCTACCTTTAAGGAGTCTCAAAGCTGCTTACAATTGTCTTCCCTTCCCCTCCCCACAACAGACACTTTGTGAGGGAAGTGGGGCTGAAAGAGTTCTGAGAGAACTGTGACTAGCCTACGGTCACCCAGGAGGCTTCATGAGGAGGAGTGGGGGAACAAACCCGATTAGAGTCCACCGCGCTTAACCACTACACCATGCTGACTCTCAAAGAAGCGGGCAGCCAGTAGGGAGAGCCACCACCCTTGCTGTGGGAGGAAGGAGTGGGGAGTTAGCTGGGAGAGTGATGAGGGCCAGAAAGAGAAAGTGGTGGCATGGGGGGGCAAAAATAGAAAGAGTGATGAGGTGGGGGCAGAAAGAGAGCGAAAGAGTGATGAGGTCCCGAGATAGAAACAGAAAGAAAGTGTGATGGGGTGGGGGCATAAAGAGGGAGAAAGTGACAGGCATGGGGGAGAGAGTTAAGAAGGAAGTGGTGGGAGGGAGAAGTAGTGAGAAACTGAGAGAAGTAAGAGGAGAGGAGGGGAAGCAATACTAGGGGGAATGGGATAGCTGCTCCTGCAAGTTTCTTGTGGACGCCACTTGTTTTGTCTTAATTAGGCCAATTACATAGGTCTTGGGATGTTCATAAACTGCCTAGTAAGGTTCTGTAGAAAAACTACCTAATAACTAAGCTTAAAGATTATAGAAAAATTATGACTGGTTTCGATCTGGGAATCACCATTTCCAAAGGTGTTTCCATGAACCTCTAGCATAAACAGTAGGAATGACTGCAATGAAATCAGGCAAAATGCTTGTCTAAGGGAAAACTGCATGGATTTAGAAGCCACAGTTCCAAGTGAGGGCTATAGTTGAGATTTTCTCTCTGGTTTGGAAACCTGGATTGTTTTCTTCCATGTGCCCCTTGCTTTCCAGTGAACCAAATGTAGCAGCCTTATTGCACCCTAGGAGTCCAATGTCTGCAGTCTCATTGTGTAGCATCAAAAAGGATGCCCGTCAGTGAGTTGTCGAGATTGTCTGAGGAAAGTACACAGAGATTCTGGAGAAGGCTTACCAATGCCAGTTGACAGGCAGTGTTGTCAAAACAAATTTGCTGCCCATAATTATATGTGTTCTACATAATAATGGACTGTCCATCTTCTTTGGGAAGCCACTGCTGGCTGGATAGCTATTCAGGTGGTCAGCTTCTGAAACTGCAGACCCACAAATGAGAGACACTTTGTTTTATTTATGAGGCTGAAAATGCATTTTAAGATTCTGCGCTGTAAACCGGCTGCCACAAATGTTACATTTCCATAGCATTCCAGTGCCGATTTGGCTTTAAAGCCCTTTTCGCTGCCAAAAATACTTCACAAAACCCCATGTGCCTAAATAAGGGCTCTAGGAAGTCTAGTGGGTGTTCACAAATTCTTTGAACTAAGCTAAAGTGGCAACCATATCCTGCCATTACAAGACTGGGTGCTAGAAGTGGCCATTTTAGGGTATTGTGGCAAACATTCATGGGCTAGTTAGTTGAGGGAGGATATAAGGATTCTTAATAAAGGAAACATATAATATTGACTTAGATCACATCCAAATAAAAACAAGATGGTTGACAACTGCCTATGTCAACTATATTTGCAATGATTTAGCTGTCTAGTCCCAGTGGTATAGCCAGTGCTCAGAGAATGGCCATTATTTGGAAAGCCCCGCAAAGTACAGCAAAGTTTTGGTCAGCCTCAGACATAAAAGGCTATTTTCAATTCTGTCTGGTTCCTTCAACATATTTGGCTTCAAGCATAATGCTTTTTCCTTTTTTTTCCCCATTTTCCTGCTATTTAAAACTCCACATAGAACTGCGAGACTTCATCTTTTCTTTCTCCCATATAAATCCTAGTTTTCAGGTTTATTCTGAAGCAAGAGATTTCAGTAGCAGAATCTTTCCCCCCCTAGTGTGATCTTGCTCGTCTCCTATGTTTCTTGATTTTACTTTTTAATTTGTGTTTGTGATTGAAGGAAGATGGTCAGAAAGGCCACTGGTTTTTGTAAGATTCTAATACAAGCCCATAATTGTGTTGATTGTGTATTGTTTTTCAATGTTAGATCCACCCAGGAACATTGTAAAATGATAGAATTCTACTTCTCACCTTATCCAGAGCTAGACTTCTTTCTGTCTCCAAAAATAGAAGAGAAACCCGTTTCCCATATTCCTAACTGACCCCTCAGCCATGGGCTGACAATCCATCTGTGGACTGGGTGGTGATGAGATGGTATTTTAAACATGGGCTAGGAAACCCAGCTTTACAGCCATATGGTAACCCTCAGCAATCACTTAGGCCCAGTTCAGACATAAATCCATAGTTTAATTAAACTAACTATGATTAGTGCACTTGAACACAGGACACTCCACTGACTATGGCTTGGTTGGGTAAGTCAAAGCAGACCTGACAGCATGGTTTGAAGTTGGTTTATGGCTTCATGTGATGTACAAACGTGGCTTAACCCTGACATTCCCACAATGCAGTCTGGGACACCAGCAGGGTCTCGACACGGGGAGGCAGAGGAAAGAGTGAAAGGGATGCAGACGGCTTTTGTGGAGGCAAACCAGAATTTGAATCATCATGTGGAAACCAAATCCCAGTTTCACAAACCAGGTAAAGGTAGTCCCCTATGCAAGCACCAGGTCAATACTGACCTATGGGGTGTTGTCACATCACAACATTTACTAAGCAGACTATGTTTACGGGGAGGTTTGCCATTGCCTTCCCCAGTCATCTATGCTTTACCCTCAGCAAGCTGAGTACTCCTTTTACTGAATCAGCCTTGAGCCGACTACCTGAAACTGACTTCCGTTGGGATTGAACTCAGGTTGTGAGCAGAGCTTCGACTGGGGTACTGCAGCGTACCACTCTGTGCCACGGGGCTCCTGCTTCACAAACTAACCATAATCAAAATAAGCTACAGTTTCATGTTATGTTTGAGCTCAGCTGTACTGTCATACCACTCTACTTCACTAGGTTGTTAGAATAAATCAGGATAACTCCAGTTCCATTACACCGATGTCTTTAGAGGAAGGGCAGGGATCCAAATACCAAAATCATTGTTTTGGAATTGCAACAGAGTGTAGGATTTTATCTCTTAGTGCCAGTGGAACAAATATTTCTGACGGTAGTAGTGGTCCGATGCTATGTCCAGTGCTGTGAAACTGTCCTTCCCTTATGTACTTTCTTAGTGTGAACGTTCTTGGTCATTCTCCTTCAAAATCCCCATGCTGCAATTAAATACAGAAAGTTTTTTTTTTTTAAATGGTTAGGTTTAGTGCAAAACATGTTTGCAGCCTGAGTCTTTGTAGACAAAGTTAGCATTCCTTTTGGCTTTATAAGGCTGTGTGTTTTGCTGAGCAGCATTATTCAGCCCAAGGCTGTCCTGTCACGTGGTCTGACACAATGCTGACACGTGTGATATCTGGCATCTTGGAATGCAACAGAAAAGACTTTCAAACAAAATCCTTTCTGTCAGTGGTTGTCTATAAACATCCTTTACTGGGAGTCACAGCTGGAAAACTGGAACGCAGTCAAGAGCACATCGAGTAAGCTCATTCCACGGATTTAAAACGAGCTTCCAATCTCAGCCGCAGAAACTTGAGTTTTAGCGAAGACTCAGTGTCTTATAACAGTCAGCCATAAAATATTATTTCCCAGCTAAACAAAACAAAACACTCCAGGTTTTTTTTTAAATGCCTGTTTTATTTATTTGCTTTTTTATACAAGGCAGCAACAGGAATACGTGAGAGGGGCTTTAAAAAAAAACATGAATCACATGCATTTTGCACCGGTAGCTGAGCAAAAATAATTTCATGCCCAAGTGAGAATGAAATGGTAATAAAGGAAAAGAAACTGGGGCTACTGCCTGCAGGAAGAGCACCTTGCTATTATTAATTGGGAACCATGTGATCTGGCCGCACTTTGATTTACCAGCTCGGTCCGTTCCCTTGTAAATTCAACTTGGCTTTCCCATACATTATTATGTGGATTTTGTACAACCACTTCCCTTTCTGATTTTTCCAGAGACAGCACATAAAGTTTCCCCAAATGCCAATAAAATGCAAAATGCAAGCCCAACTCCATCAGTTGGCTTTGTGTAGTCATCTTCTAAAATAAGAACCAAAGGGGGAAAAGTTTTTATTTTGAACACAACCCTTTTCTATTTTTACATTCATTCAATAGTTACCATTCTTCATAAACATCACAGTTATTGTTTCAACATTTGGATGGTTTGGGGGGGGAAGCTCTTGGGTTTAATACTGAGAGAAAGTTTCTCTTTCAAAATGTAGCTAATGTTTATCGAAACCAAATGAACACATTCACTTCTCCATAGTAGGTTAGCTGGCAGCTAGCTATATAGGAGACAAATTCTTCAATGAATAACTTTTGCACACAAATCAATTAACATTTATGTATTAACTGAAACTTATCCAATCTGTTAGTGTTATTATTATTTATCCAGCGTGGCGTAGTGGTTAAGACAGTGGTTTGGAGCAGGGGACTCTAATCTGGAGAACCAGGTTTGATTCCCCACTCCTCCAAATGAGCGGCGGAGGCTAATCTGGTCAACTGGGTTGGGAACTGGCATAAAAGGGACAATGGTTGTATTTTCAGCTTCAGTACACATGAACCAGAATCTTGGAAAATGTGGCAAGTTTGTACCAAGGCTGAAAATATGTGTCGCCCGTTTCAAACAAAAGGCAATCACATGTATTGAGAGGGCTGTGTGTAGTTCATCCCCATCTCCTATATGTGAAAAAGATAATGACTGATAAGGGCTAAAAAGTCAGTTTACATATTTGTTTTAATTTGTGGAACAGCTCGTATTCATACAGTAAGATGTCAATGCTTGCCCACTTATCTTTTAACCTGGGGCCGAAATGTATACAGCTCTCTGTTTCCCCCTTTGGGATAGGGTTGCCAGGTCCTCTCTCTTTTACTGGTGGGAGGTTTTTTGGGGTGGGGGCAGGCAGTTGCACACTCCGAGCAGTTGCCACTCCAAGCAGGCTGCCCTACTTTGGGAGGATGATGGGATACATGCATTCTGTATTGTGCATTGATTACCTACAATGGCTTTGGTTGAAGCTGTTTCTCTCTCTTGTCTAACATTCAGGTTGTACTAGGGTAGTCAGTCATCTTCCAGGAGGGGCCTAGAGTTCTCCCAGAATTACATCTAGTTCCCAGACTACAGAGATCCATTCTTTTGGAAGAAATGAGAATGACAGCTTCTGAAGGCAGTCTATATTTTATCGGTTTATTTAAAACATCTGTATGCTGAGTGTTGCCAACCTCCAGGTGGTGGCTGGAGATCTCCTAGGATTACAACTGACCTCTAGGCTATAGAAATCAGTCCACCTGGAGAAAATGGTGGCTTCAGAAGGTGGACTCCATGGAGTTATACCCCATTGACGTCCCTTCCCAAACCCTGCCCTCCTTAGGCTCCACCCCCAAAATATCTAGGCATTTCCTAACCAGGAGCTGGCAACCCTATGGAGGAAGTCATGGGTCTTGGCAAAGACAACCAGCAGTTCTAACAAGGTGAGTGAATGGCTCAAATAGATGTGAAGCTGGGAGTTCCATGAATGGAGCTCCTATATTTCTTTTTCTCTAACAATCCAGGGTGTAGGGGCCCAATTTGGACTGGCCCTATGGTACGGGGTGGGTGGATTACCTCTTCCTCTCCCTACCATTTTCCTATTTTGAAATGGCCTCAGGTAGTTGCTATTTGTTACATACATTTCTGTGTTAAGTGCCGTCAAGTCGCTTCCGACTCATGGCGACCCTATGAATGAAAGTCCTCCAGAATGTCCTATCTTTGACAGCCTTGCTCAGATCTTGCAAATTGAAGGCTGTGGCTTCCTTTATTGAGTCAATTCATCTCTTGTTGGGTCTTCCTCTTTTCCTGCTGCCCTCAACTTTTCCTAGCATGACTGTATTTTCCAGTGACTCTTGTCGTCTCATGACGTGACTAAAATACGACAGCCTCAGTTTAGTTTGCATACTTTTAGATACTGATATATATTTATCTCAACATGGGCTTCTCCCAGATATGTCAACCTCCTTTGTGCTGATGAATGACCCATTTTTCTTCTTTCATAGTTGGTGCATACTGGCTACCCTTTTGCCTATTGGGAGAACAATTGGGGAACCGCTGGAAGCAGGAATTGTTTGGAAATCCCCTGCCAAATAACTTCTCTAGAATTCCATAAACTTTCAGAAAATCAACACATCTAATTTTCCCTCTCCTTTTCCCTTTAATTGATTCTCAGTATTCACCTCCCAGAGCATGCTCAGTCCTCACTGGTGGAAAAGGGGTTCGTCTTCTTTTTGTTACTTTACAAAGTCATATTTTTCTACATGCCTGGGGCATACGAAGAATCCACTGCCTTCTCTGTGAGAGGTTTTGTGTGCTGTTTCTCTGACTGGCACAAGCCAGCTTGTTTACTAATAGATGTAGTGATGGTAATAGTGATTATGCCACTTATTATACAAATACTATAGTTGTGTGTATGGGATTGGTGGGAAAGAGCACCCTCAAACAGCAATCACTTGGGGTGGTTGCCAAACCATTTGCTGTTAACAAAATATTGAAATCTGGAATTATCTGAATTCTGGCAACATATGTGTGGGCTGCAGTTGTTATTGCAGTCATGCGCATTCCTAAACTGCTTGGTTTCAAGTAATCTGATGGATTTCCATAATGATATCCATCCGTAAGTGAACTGAGGGTTGCTCCCTTAGTCACCAAAATAATGAAAGGCTATTGAAGGCTTAGCTCCATACTGCAGTGAATACAGTGAAAATGTGCGATAGACATATCTGCCAGTTCTGTCCTTTCTTCCTCTGCAAATCCCTGCTCCCCACTTCAAAAGCCAATTTGGACAAAGGCTGTAAAACTAATTTCTCTAGATGGTTTTCAGCCTGCACAACTAGAAGAAAAGAAGCTAATAATGTAATAATGGGCTCTTCCTGAGTCTGCAGTAAGTCTTCGCAATGGGTAGACACCGAAGACACTAGCTCTGCCTAGAATTTTCTACCATATATATCTGTATCTCTCTTTCTCTCTTGATCTTAATCAAAATTGGGGAATATGACATTGACATGTCAACCAGATGAAATCTTCCTCACCCCAATCCAGTTACACATATTTAGTAATAGCAGGATGTGGATGGGCAATGTGTTTTTCAACATGCATCTAAATAGCCATCTCAGTGGAAGTAATGTAGTACTCAGATTCATATCTAAATGCAGATGCTGATGTACTGTATTATTTTCAATAGGATGTACATTTGGATGTGCATTTAAATTCAGGAGTCTCTGTGAGGAATTATTTTTATGATGCACACTCCAACATACATTTAAAAGCCCATTCCCTGTCCATGTTTGAGGAAATCAGTTATATTAGCTATTTCCCCTCACTTTATAAAAAAATGAGCTCATGTTTTCTGTGGTTTTTCCCTGTTTTTGTTGTTATTCTATGTAAATATATAGTTAATAATCCATAGATCGCATGGATGGGATCTGTGGTCCTCTAGATACAATGTTTTTTTAACGGAGGCCTCATTGGGAAGAGATGTGTTTTGAGTTGAAATGATTATTTAATATAATTAGCTACGTAAACTGGTGGACTTACATTTTCAATAAGACTGTGATTGCCTGTTAAGTTGTATTTGCTTTCTGAAATATCTTTAATATAATGTGTACTAAGTCTTCCACAGAAGCACCATGAAAATGAAAGAAGCTGCAGAAGAACAATATATGATTTACCTAAAGGCATAAAGCTTGGAGAACTGGAAAACTAAAAAAAAACAAGAAGCGAAAGCTTCTGTATTGTTTATTTATTTGTATTCCATAGTTTCCAGAATCTGCCCCTGCAGAGGCTACAGACCATTTATAAATCTGGTTTTCACACAGAGAAATAAAACCATGATGTAGAAGTATTTCCCCTGTCATTCCACTTTATGTATATTAATTGTCTGGATTGCAGCGGACTTTGGTTAGTTTATACATTTCCATATTTTTGCAGGATTATGAAGGCAAGAATAATTTCCTTCCTTTTGCCTCGATTCTCTTTTCCTGCCCCACTTGGACTTCGTTTTTTCTTTCTCTACCACAATTCCAAAAAAACATATAGGCCAATTTTGTTTTGGCACAGAGATACAATGCAGAGGGAGGGGGACGGGGAGGACACATTGAATGAATCTTTACCTGCATTGATCTGGATTTAGATCTTTCTGGGAAGCTCCTTCCAGAATGTCTTCTCGGAACAGGGCAATGGCGTTAATGAGTAGCTTTCAAAAGGGAAGAAAGAATAGGGAAAGTTCAGTTTACCAAGGCCTTTGCTGAAAATTGAGGATGCTTATGTAAATATTAGTAAACTTATGAAAGAACAAAGCATGCCATGAAATGAACTTTAAATGAGGGCCACACAGCTTTATACAGCTGGCTTGCTGCTAATTGAAAATTAGGCAGAATTGTGGTTAGCTTAATGACAAGGCGAGAGAGTGTATCTTGGGCTGATGGCAAAGAGGTCTAAATCCAAAGATAGACAAGCTTTGCTTGATTATAGTGATTACATCATGCTCATTAGAACTTTAACTAACTAACCCAAACACAGACATCATATCTTTATTTGATAGCTGCAGTCTAGTAAATAGTGGGAAAGGATGTTATGTATGGATTAGGCTTGATGAAATGAAACCAGACATTCTTTTTGAACCTGTCTGGCATCGAAAACGAAAACTTCAAAATCAGGCAGTAAAGTTAACTTGTAAAGACACAGGCCTTTGATTGGGACACATCTGCACAGTGTTTTTTGGCCAAGCTTTGTTTTACAGGAAAACCACCTCAGCAACTGGGTATGAGACATCCGCACACATTTCTGTCATTGCATAAGATGTCTGTGGGAATTCTGGAGTCCTGACAATGTTCTCTTTTCTGCTTCACGGCAAGAATGTGTTCCTCACCCTTTGGTGATTCATTGGAAGGTGATTACTAAATCGAGCCATTGCCTGGACTAACAGTGATAAAAGTCATTTGACAAACATGAATTCAGTCAAATCCATTTTGAGCACCCTGTTTTATTATTTTTAAAACAATCTTGATCGCATACAACTTTGCCACTTTCAATAAGTGGTCAGTATTCTTCTAACTTCCCATCCTATGTTATACTTTTACCCTTAATAAGTGTGCAATCCTAAACGGAGTTACACCTATTGAAGTCAGTGTGCTAAGAAGGGTGTAACTCTGCTTAAAACAGCATTGCTTGTTGTTAAGAGTTTAGCCCAGTGCAAACTAGAGCCAGTGTGGTGTAGTGGTTAAGAGCAGTGGTTTGGAGCGGTAAACTCTGATCTGGAGAACCAGGTTTGATTCCCCACTCCTCCACAGGAGCAGTGGAGGCTAATCTGGTGAACTGGATTTGTTTCCCCACTCCTACACACGAAGCCAGCTGGGTGACCTTGGGCAAGTCACAGCTCTGTTAGAGCTCTCTCACCCCAACTACCTCACAGGAGGGGAAGGGAAGGTGATTGTAAGCCGGCTTGAGTCTCCCTTAAGTGGTAGAGAAAGTTGGCATATAAAATCCAATTATTCTTCTTCTTCACCACACTGAAGACCATAGATTGTGGTGCTTCAGGCTGGGGTCGCCAACCTCCAGATGGGGCTTGGAGCTCTCCCAGAATTACAACTGGTCTCCAGACTACAGTGATCACTTCCCCTGTAGGAAGTGACAGCTTCAAAGGGCTGATTCTCTGGTATGCCATAGATCCTAGGAGAAATCCCTCACGAAATTGCCTCCTTCACTGGCACTTCCTCCAAATCTCCAGGAATGTCCTAGGATGTAGTTGGGAAGTTTCTTCATCTACTTGATAATTCCATTCTTTTTGTAGTCCAAGGCAAAACCAGGAGTCTGACAGAACTCTTAGAAGAGTGTTATATGTGGTAGATGGACTGTATTCTGCCTTGCGGTGAGTCACAGATCTAGGCCAATAGGATTTGAAACCACTTTTAAAAACCCACAGATTGGTAATGGGAGAATGATCAATGTCATGACATATGATGGGATACAAGTTTATGATACAGTGATGTAATTTCATGGTACAGTGATGTCACTTAAGTAATTATTATAGCTATATAGGCATCTAAAGTTTCGGTCGTACAAAACTTGTGTGCCCCATGTAAACACTATGTGATAGTTCAGGTTTGCAGAAATTAAAAAAAAATCTTTTGAGTTTTTGCAAATTCTAGCTTGATTATTTTGCTCATCATTATGATTTAAAAAACAGAGGGTCCACTCTACTGGAAAATCCCTCTGTACAAGAAGCCTCCCCATGGAAAGAATTTTAAAAACAACAGAGAACGTTCTGGAGGACTGGGTCTTGAATATGCTTCTGTAGCAACTATATTATGTGATGATTAAAACAAATGCACAGAACTTTAACAGTCTGTGGGCTTCAGTTTATGTAGCACCACCACAAACTTGTCATAAATCTGCTTATTCATTAGGTTTTACTACATGGACATAAGGTTAGGCAATGACTAAAAATAGAGATCAAGATATATTCTAGCGCATGGGAAGTAGCCAGCAAGGATATGAGTCACAAGGTGGTGGTGAGATTCAATAAAGGAATTAATTATCCTCTATTCCCAGGAGTTCAATCTAAGTGATCATAAATCAGAAAAATAAACTTACATATTGGCAAAATTAGCTAGCCCTGTTAAGGAACAACTTCCTAACCAGGTATTTCTTTCCTTATTTGGGGATCTTGTGTTGATCATTAGCTGTAATGCCGGTGAATGACCAAATGGATCTTTTGTTAGCAACTTAAAGGCAGGTAGGAAACCATTTCCCATAATTCCCAAGGGCCATTTATGCAGGGTCAATTTTGATGCTGGAGAAATTTGTTCACCTGGAGAAAATGGCCACTTTGCCGAATGGACTCTGGCATTGAAGTCAGTCCCAAACCACGCCCTCCCAGGCTCCGCTCCCAAAATCTCCAGGTATTTCCCTACCTGGAGCTGGCAACCCTAGTGCCAAGAAAGGTGTCGGCGGCCACCATTGCACCCACGGACATCACGTTGGGGGCCCTTGATTTATACTGTGTATCCTGCTTTGAGACTCAGTGAGAAAAGCAGATTATAAAGTAAATTAAAATAAATAGTTACAAAGGAAGCAGAACAAGGTTTGAAAAGAAGAAGAACTATCTTAGTATCATGGTTTTTGTTCTAGAGAAACATCACTGTGAGAGGTATGGGTGAACTTGGGGGTGATTCCAGGCTGATCCAGTTCTAGGAATCACACTATTATATGTGGCATGATTTCATCATCCAGGTTAGGTTACTGTAATGCTCTCTGTGTGGAGTTGCCTTGGAAAACTGTTTGGAAACTTCAGTTAGACCAAAATGTAGCAGCCAGACTACTGTCAGGGGTTTGATACTGGAATCGAGTCACCCCATTGCTGAACATAAAACATAAGTGATCCTGCTGGCCAACCAGTTACTCCGAAGGGCCACCGAAAGGCACAGAGGCGAAGGCCTTCCCTGATGTTGCCTCTTAGGAATGGGTTTCAGAGAAAGATTTGCATGGGTTACCCTCTGGTGCTGGGCATAGTTCAAAGTACTGGTTCTTATCTTTTGAAAGCCAGCATGGTGCAGTGTTTAGCATGTTGGATTAGCATCTTGGATGTGTGTGTGTGTGTAAAGTGCTGTCAAGTCGCAGCCGACTTATGGCGACCCCTTACGGGGTTTTCAAGGCAAGAGACTAACAGAGGTGATTTGCCAGTGCCTTCCTCTGCACAGCAACCCTGGACTTCCTTGGTGGTCTCCCATCTAACCAGGGCTGACCCTGCTTAGCTTCTGAGATCCGATGAGATCAGGCTAGCCTGGGCCATCCAGGTCAGGGCAGCATCTTGGATACCCAGGTTTAATCCCCACACAGCTATTGGAGCTTGCCGAGTGACCTTGGGCCAGTTACACACTCTCAGCCTAACTTACCTCACAGAGTTATTATGAGGGTACAATGGGAAAGGGTTGTAAGGCACTTTGTATCCTCACTGGGAGAAAAGATGGGTATAAATGAAGTAAATACAATAAATGTAAGGCCCTAAATGAACTTCAGCTCATCACAGTTCTCTCAGAAATCTCTCAGCCCCACCTACCTCACAAGGTGTCTGTGGTGGGGAAAGGAAGGGAAGGTGATTGTAAGCTGCTTTGAGACTAGTCCTTAAAGGTAGAGAAAAGTGGGGTATAAAACCCAACTCTTCTTTGCCAGAATACTTGAAGGATTGCCTCTTCCCCTATTATCCAGCCTGCCAGTTATCTTCCTCACAAACCTTGATTTCTGTGCCCCCACCTGAATTGCTGCTTTCTTCCAAAGGCTAGTAAATTCTCTTAATTTAAGATGGCAGCTTGGTAGTATTATTTCTTTGAGATTGCAATGATGATATTCTGTACTATTCTGATCTTATTCAGCTTTTTAAATGAAAAACATTTCCTTTGGAAGAACATGCATTATTATTTGATTTTCTAATTTAGTTAAATGTTTTATTTATACAGTCCAAATGACCCTGGGTGGGTAATAAATTTAAAAACAATAACTTGAATAACAATTTAAATCAACCTGCCATCCGATTTCTAAACATTTCTCCTTGGAAATACAATAGTTCAATCTACACATGGAGAAAAAACAGCCTGTGGCATGATACAGCCAAAAAACTTCTCTGCATAAAGACAGGGGCATTCATCCCCACATTTCCATCCTCCCAATCACTCTGCACAAATGCACATACAAAGAACAGTGTCCCCCAACTCCATAGTAACATATATCTACATGGAACATGGACAGCTCCCACTCTACACAATAGGAGCCCATCAATCTTTCATTTTACCAATACTCATAAGGTTCATAAAGGAGGGAAGAATTCTTGGGCATGGGGACCTGAGTTCCTCCTGCTAACAAGAAATTATCTATGCAATAAAGGTGGAAGTGTGGGACTGTACTTTACAAACAAACAGAGAGAGAATCAGTGTCCCACTGTAGACAGTGAAATCTCCCAGAAGGCCACATTAGTGGGCTGTTCCAAGAGTATGTTGATTCCCCATATAAGTAAATGGCAAGCATGCTTTTTCTGTACCATAGAACATGTACTAAGCCAACCATGCACATGCAGCAACAATACATCCTGCCATTGTTTGTTTATAAAGGGTGGCTGAATTGTGCCCATCCAATGAGTCACAGGAAGCAGCCCTAAGCAGCTCTACTCAAAAGTAAGTTCCCTGTCATTCAATGGGGCTTACTACCTAGAAAATGTCTCTAGGACTCCAGCCATAGCTTTTGAGTAGGATCAAGACTTGCTCCTAAGCAATGCCTCCATTTGTGACCCTGATGTCTAACTGATGGGCAGATGGACAACTGAAGAGGATGTTGTTGGCCAATGCTAGAAATTACGACGGGCCACAGAAAGAATCTTTGGTATGTTGGCAGTAGCCCTCTAATTACATTTCTTTTACTTTCATGACTTTGTCAATTATCTTGATTTAAGTGGAATGAATACTTGATGGATCAGATGCAAAGAACCATAAGTGGAGTTTCTGCAAATGGTTGGGGCTGTTGAGTCCCTCTGCCACTATAACCCTTCAAGTTACTCCAGAAGGTTGTGCATACTCTGTAGGTTTTACATGCACTTTACAGGCTTGCAAAAAGGGGGGGGGAGTGCATAGTCATGTGTGAGGGAGTTTGTAATCTCTAAATAGATTTATATGGTTTTCTTCCTCAGAATAGAAAGTATGTTTGTATTTCAGATATCCTTGATTTATGTGCTAATATTCTTATTCCCACAAATATGTCAGTCAGTTACCTGTCAAAAACTAGCAGACCACTTAAAAGGGAACTTTCACCTTTAAAATATATCTTCTAACCATTCAGGGTAGTGCTGACTGAAAAAAGAAAACAGATTAGATTTTTTGATAATATAGGAAGGAAATATTATTATCACAGCCCCCAATCTTTTAGCAGGGACTTCCAAATAGGGCAAACATTAAAGCCAAATAGAAATTCAATTACAGGAAGATTTTCAACTTGTCAAAAATAATTGCATTAATGTCAGCAATGCTAAATATTTTAAACAAAGCAACCATTGTAAAACATCTATAGGAGGGAAAAGATGAAAGCTGTTGCATACTATACCTTGCAGCAGAAGTTCATTTTATTTGTTTTAAATTCTGAGGCCAAAGTCTACAACACTGTGCAAAACATTAAACTATTGCTTCAATAGAGTTATTATATCATATGTTGACCAGGAAATACTAATTACGATAAATCATTTCGTTATCCCCAAAGTGAGTTAAAAACTGTAGCATGCATTAATACAGATAAAGCTGAGCTTGTGGAAAGAGGCTTTACTTTCTGATTGAGAGCTTTCTATTTTTCATGTGCTGGTTTCTTTTTGCCACTAGCATAGATGGTGTGAAAACAGATGAGATAAATTCACGTAGAATAGGTCCACCAGTGGCCACTAGCCATGGTGACTGAAGGGAACCTCCACATCCAGAAGTAGTAACTCTCCTAACGTCAGGAGGAGAACTTGGCCTCTCTGACCTGATTGTTGACCCTCAAGAGCAATTGGCTGGCCTCTGTGAAATAGGATGCTAAACTACAGACATCACTAGAGTGATCCAGCAGTTCTTCTCAAGCTGTTATGCATTTGATCATTAGACCTTTGACTACCTAAGGAGAGCTAACTATATGCTACAAGCCAACAAGGGGGGGGGGCTGTGGCTCAGTGGTAGAGCTTCTGCTTGGCATGGAGAAGGTCCCACGTTCAATCCTCAGCATCTCCAGTTAAAGGGAATAGGCAAGTAGGTGATGTGAAAGACCTCTGCCTGAGACTCTGGAGAGCTGCTGCCAGTCTGAGTAGACAATATAGACTTTGATAGACCAAGGGTCTGATTCAGTGTAAGGCAGCTTCATGTGTTCAATTATCAACAGATAGAGGTTAATGATTTTCTTCTGCTTCTAATCCATGTAGTTTTATTTACACCCAAAATTCTAATGGGTGCCCATTGGCCCAGACCATTTATGCATGGTCAGTTTTGAAGCTTGTTCAAAGCTCTTTGTAAAAATGCTACTTTAAAAATGCCTATTCACAGTCCCCACGCAAAAGGAGAAGTTCCACCCACCCCCTACTCGCCTGCTCCTTCATTCGTTTGCATAGCTATTAGCATGTGCATAGCTAACGCGCTGCTGCTGCTGTTGTTTTGCATGGTTCCCTCTGGTTATTCTTCGCAGCAGCGGTGGAGCAAAGACAAAAGGTCACGTTTAGTGGGCTCTTTTGTAATGCGAAGCAGGTCTGCGCTGGCTTCGCAGTCACTTCTGGAATGAAGGTTTAGCATGCTTTTTTTTTTTAAATCTGCAGGGCAATTCAGGCTGGAACGCACTGCTAATTACCATGCAAAAATGGCCACAGAAAACCAGAGATGAAGAAGGTACCGTATATACTCGAGTATAAGCCGAGTTTTTCAGCCCTTTTTTTAGGCTGAAAAAGCCCCATTCGGCTTATACTCGAGTATATATGGTAATCTGAAACTGAGGAAGTTTCTTTTGGGAATGTGGCGGAAGTCTTGCGTGGCCGGGCACGATCCGAGGAGAAGTCTCCATGGCTTCCCCCCCCCCATACACAAATGCAAGCACCCGGGCACGATCCAGGGAGAAGTCTCCATGGCTTCTCCCCCCCACCATACACACACACACGCAAACACCCGGGCACGATCCAGGGAGAAGTCTCCACGGCTTCTCCCCGGCATCTCCCCCCACACACACAGAGAAAGGAGGGCGCCTCTGGGGGCGGAAGGAGGAGGAGAAGTGGCATGGCAGACGGAGCTCCCCGTCCCGCGTCGGGCAGCAGCCGCGGCGCCAGCCCAGTGTCCAGCCTGCTGCCGGCCAGGGGCGGCAAGAGCCGTTCGCTGCCTACCCCGTCGTCCGCCAAGCTGCCGCAGACGGCGGCGCCGCCGCGTGGGAGCGCGCCCGGCCACGGCTTCAGCCGGGTCACCCTCACCAAGCCCACCTTCTGCCACTACTCCACCAACTTCATCTGGGGGCTGGCCGGATACCTGTGCAAAGGTAATGCGTGTGTGTGTGTGAGAGAGAGAGACAGACCATCCAGTGCAGTGATCCTCAACCTTTTTTTTTTTTGCTCCATTCCCCCCCCCTTTCACCATTGTTCAGAATATAATTTTCCCCCCTTTCCCCACCCTCGGCTTATACTCGAGTCATTCAGTTTTCCCAGTTTTGGGGGGTAAAATTAGGTGCCTCGGCTTATATTTGGATCGGCTTATACTCGAGTATATGCGGTAAGTGTTCAGAGATATACACTACTCCTCCTTTTCTGCCTCCTCTTCCTTCTCTTCCTCCTCCTTTTGCTGCTGCTGCTATTACTACTAAAGGTAAAGGTAAAGGTCCCCTGTGCAAGCACCGGGTCATTACTGACCCATGGGGTGATTCACATCTCAATGTTTACTAGGCAGACTTTGTTTTACGGGGTGGTTTGCCAGTGCCTTCCCCAGTAATTTTCCCTTTACCTCCAGCAAGCTGGGTACTCATTTTACCAACCTCGGAAGGATGGAAGGCTGAGTCAACCTTGAGCCAGCTACCTGAAACCAACTTCCGTTGGGATCGAACTCAGGTTGTAAGCAGAGCTTGGACTGCAGTACTGCAGCTTACCACTCTGCACCGCGGGGCTCCTTGCTACTACTACTACTACTACTACTACTACTAAAATGAACATAAGAACACATAGATATATTACAATCCCCAAATCATCACACATTACTGTGTGCGAACATGAAAGGGTATTTGTTCTCTCATGGTATATACCCGATTTATGGCTGGAAAGCATATGAACTGGTCCTTCATAACCAATATGAAAATGGAATTAATGGACAGGTGAATCTGGGTCAGTAACTGGAGGCAGCAGGAAAAGAGGAAGACCCAACATGAGGAAGATTGACTCAATAAAGGAAGCCACGGTCCTCAGTTTTCAAGACCTGAGCAAGGCTGTTAACAATAGGATTTTTGGGAGGTCATTAATTCATAGGGTAGCCCTGAGTCAGAAGCAACTTGACTGCACTTCACACACACACACACACACACACACACACACACACACACACACACCCCTGGAGACAGGATGGGCAGGTGGATATTGAATATTATGCTATAGTGCAATTTGGATGTGTCATTATTTTGCATCTAATCTAAAAGGGTCTAATTGGATTGTTGGAACTCACTATTTATATGCCCATGTTAGGCAATCATATATGAAAATGATTGTTTTAAAAAGAAAATTATGTATTTCTTGTGTGATGGATATAACCATTGATAGCACTCTTATGCAGTAAGTACTTGAGAGTCAGATACTCAATTTTTTTTTACCTACCGTGATTCAGTTTTATATATATGGATCAGTAGGTCAGCTATATCTTACTTACAGTCTCATTAAATCTAATACTAATGTCAGACTTCCCACTATCCCAAGTGGACCTGCTTTAAAAGCAAACATAGACTTGATACAGGGATACCTCTGCCAATTCAGTTATCTGAATGGAACGTGAGCACTGTAAGCCTTTGATTTGTGTTGTTGTTTTGTGATCTCCATACACAAGCAATCTAGGAAGATACACAAACATATAAAGCTGCCTTATACTGAATCCAGCAATTGGTCCATCAAGGCCAGAATTATCTACTCAGATTGGAAGCTACTCTCCAGGGTCTCAGGCAGAGGTTTTTCACATCACCAACAGCCTGGTCCTTTTAACTGGAGATGCCAGGGATTGAACTCAGGAACCCTCTGAATGCAAAGCAGATGCTCTACTTCAGAGCCACAGCCCCATCCCCCACCCCCGACTTTTTGTTTGGGAACAACCAATGCTTCTTTCGTGTGCTCCTTTTGAGCGAGCTGTGGGTGAAACTAATTGGGTGAGAGTCATATATCATCCCACTGCGTAAAGGAGTGCATCTAGTTCATCTCCAGGAGGTTTGCTTGGTTTTCAGAATTACAACAATTGTAAGGAGCACAACATTTTAAAAGTATCTCTTCCTAACAACTTAAAATTTATGGTTGCGGCTTACATAGTAGCTCAGCAGCTCACATATGGCTTATGTCAATGGCAGAAACCATGTTGTTTTCTAAATCACGTTGATTTGTTATGTGGCACTGAAAGATCTTAAACAGAATCATTGGCCATAAATTATGGGATCTAGTCTTTGGCATTCTTATCTGTGCTTTAGATTCGTCAAAATGAGCCCAAGAGTCAAGTCTTCGACGTACACAATGCTACCAGTCAAAGAATGAGAACTAAGACTATTCAATTTCCTCCCTTTTTGGAGCAATGCCAAACTGACATTTTCCTTTCTGTTAGTTTTGGCAAAGGGGAAGGAGAGGGGGGACTTTACTGCTCCGTTACTGATGGTTTTTTTATTTTGTTTTTATTAAAAATGTTGAAACATGGGCCCTATGTCAAAATTATTTTATTATTGAAGGCTGGGTGGAGTGAATGAATGAACTGGCAGCTGTTCAGAAAGCCATTAGCGGTACTGATAATGGTGGATCTTAGTCAGCCGCTACACTGCAGCAAAGCTTAATTGCAATAAATTTTGCAGCAGTTCAGTGACGGATGTGCATAGTTAATGAATCGGTGCAGACGCAAAGGTTAATCTTCAGGGAGGTAACAAGCTCTGCCCATCTGATATTGGAACCAAAATATGATATTTGTTAGTTACATGATGATATATTTTGGGCATGGAACAAAAAGAATGAGTTTTTATTGGCTGCAGATTTGTTAGGCCTTGAAGACCAAAATATTGAAAAAGCAACAGCCCTAATGGCGATACTTGAACCGAGTACAAAAACTGAACTATATTAGAGGTGAAATGTGACCCGCTGAATAAAATATATTGTTGAACATCAAAGGGGTTGCATGAGAAACAGAGTGTTCCATGAAGAAAGGCTCAGATGTGTGTTAGAAAGGCCTCACGCCACAAACAACTTTCTTCACTGTCAAAGTATTGGCAAATTTAAAAATGGGCAGTGCTTTCCTTGGGGCCAAAGGGGTTAAGGCAACTCAAATGTGAGCAAATGTAAATAATGAGAACTTGTGAGTTCAGTTCTTAGTTTGTGGGGGCACTGTAGGGTTGCCAACCTCCAGGTACTAGCTGGAGATGTCCCGCTATTACATCTTATCTCCGGTTGATGGAGATCCGTTCACCTGGAGAAAACAGCCGCTTTGGCCATTGAACTCTATGGCAGTCCCTCCCCTCCCCAAACCCTGCCCTCTTCAGGCTCCACCCCAAAAACCTCCCATTGGTGGCAAAGAAGGACCTGGCAACCCTAGGCCACTGACTGGAACAGGATTACGGTTTCACTCTGTCTTAATGCTTTATTGGAGCTGAATACTACCATTGCCAGGAATGGAACACAGCATGAGTGGGCATGAGGGTAAATCATGGCCCACTAGGGATGACTTGCCAATTTCATCTAATGTTTCCTGATTGCTGCAGTTCTTGCAAGCCCTTAACACAGATCAGTTGTGCCGTAATTATTAACGTTAATTATACTTTAACTGTAGGGTTCCAGCCTCCAGGCAATGGCTGGAGATCTCCCACTATTACAACTGATCTCCAGGTGACAGAAATCAGTTCCCCTGGGGAAAATGGCCACTTTGGCAATTGGACTCTATGGCATTGACGTCCCTCCCCTCTCCCAACTCTGCCCTCCTCAGACTCCACCCCCAAAATCTCCAGGTATTTCCCAACCCAGAGCTGGCAATCCGACTTAACTGTCAGTTTGTGAATTTAAACTATAGTTGTGGTCTAGAAGAAGCTTGGTGGGGGGAAGCACACTGTGCAAGACTGAAGTCGGTACACTCCCGGCATATGGAATTTGCACGATTATACTGGAAATAAATCTCATTCTCGGTTCAGAACCATTGTAGAAAACCCTTCTACATGTTTTTTTTGCTTTTCAATATAGGCTCCAAATTTGAGTAACAAATGCCCAGGCCTGGCATCACAACCGGCTGAAGTGGCACGTTATAAGGTTGGGTGAAAATAAAAGATATATAAGTCTATGTATAAATACTGAAAGTATAATTTACTAGAAGCGCTATGTAAAATTTAAAATTATTTAAAAGCATTAAAATAGCATAATAGCATATCCTGAGGTTGATAACTGTAACCACATACCAAACGTGTTTTAAAGTTGACTGCTTTACTAGGTTGGTACCTGCACACATAGTATATGAGAGACTTATACTAACCAGTATTACAACAAGAACCTATTATACCAGATGTTTGAGTAATTGGGAATAGAATTTACAACATATACACATGCCTGGTTGGGTTTGAACTGTTCGTATTTGTATTCATTAATGTATTTCTGTAAATGTGTGTAGGCTTAAGAAATGGTTTTAATTAACCACTGATGAAGACCCCATAGGCCGAAACACGTTTGGTATGTGGTTACAGTTATCAACCTCAGGATATGCCATTGTGCTATTTTAAAGCTTTTAAATAATTTTAAATTTTACATAGCGCTTCTAATAAATTATACTTTCAGTATTTATACACAGACTTATATATATATTTTCTTTTTACCCAACCTTGAGTACCCAGCTTTAGTTTTTAGGTTGGGTTTTATTCCCCTCCTTTTTTTCTTCCACTGTGGCACGTTATAAGGCCAGAACATTTTTTTTTTTTAGCAGCAGCAGACAGAAATACTTTCTCTTTCCCATATTGCCATGTCTGTACCAGATGCTCAAAAACATCTCAAGGAGAGGATGGAGAGAAGAGCAGCAAAGCTCTTCATATATTATACAGGGTAGTCCTGTGATCTATTGCCAATGCACCCCCGCTGCATTACAGATCTTACGACCTCTTCCTCAAGTGCCCCTCTCAAAGTTCAGTCAGTTAGTCTGAAGAGGAGTACTGCCCGTGCTCAAAGTGGGATGTTCAGGGGCAATTTGGGGAGCATTCTACTTCCTCTTACTAATCCTTGAATAGGTGTCAAGAGCTGCCTTAGAACTGGGAACCCATGGATCCACAGATCTGCTTGTGTTGCCTCTGACTGGACCAACCTTGAATAAAATATGTAAAATTTGTTATCTGACCAACGGATATCGTGTTCAGTGGCAGACACAAAAGTCAACCTGGGGTTCAAAGACTGCTTAGGTTCATACAAACCGTTTCTACCCTACCTGTGTAATTTATGCTTTTTAAAACAGCTCTCTTTGTAATATCACAAACTACTTTTGAAAGCTCAGTTAGAAAGTAGTTCTGCATGGAGGCCTTAGTGGTGGAGGTGGTCCTTTAGAGGGGGGAAATGTCCAAACTTCCCTGAGACACAGAAAAATCCAAGATAAATTTTATGAATGCCTGCCGATAGGTATTAATCTTCCCCCTTTTGGAAATTCCTATGTGAGTGATGACAATTATGTGTAGATGATTGTCAAAAAGTGTTTCTTTGAGTTTATGGAATTTCATAATATTAGGGATAGTCCTCACGGACATGCAGAAGTTGACACTTGCCAAATGTTGGACAGTGCATATTCCATGTATGGTTTTAGAACACATAAGGAAAAGCTTTGTTTGTTAATGAAAGCAACATATGTAGCTAATTCACCTCACAAGATATCCAAAAACATGTTCCTTCTATGCCAACAACTAAGTATCCAACACAATTATTTTTTCTCTTATAGCTATTTCATAAGAGTTATAAAATATATCACAAATATAGGGATCTGGGGATCCCCAGTCTTGCACAAAAGCATTGCATAGTAGCCACTGAAATATCAGAAATTCTAACTCTCTACCCTCATTCCACAATATAAACAGTGTGAGCACACACGTGTGCATACAAAAGGAGAGGCATGAGACCAGTGACGATGAAGAATTGGGCCATTTGTATGCATGCTAGTGTGGTGTAACAGATTAGGGACTAGGGAATTCTGAGTTCAAATCTTTCAAACTCACTTGTTAATATGGGGCCAGCCACTCTTTCTCGACATAATCTACCTCACAGGACTGTAGTGGGGGTAAAATGGAAGAGGGAGAAGTATCTATGCCACTTGATCTCTTTGAAGGATGGGCGAGATTTAAAAAAAACTAATAATTAAACATACCTGCTGAACCAGGATATGAAATCTTTCAGATATTTTTAATTTAATTTAAAAACAGCCTCCGAGGAGGATATGATGTACTAGGGTTGCCAAGTCTGGGCTGAAAAATGTCTAGACAGTTGGGGGTGGAGCTTGGGAAGGCAGCATTTGGGGAGGGAAGGGGCCGTCAGAGGGTTATAAAGCCATAGATAAAGCCCTCCAAACCTGCCATTTTCTCCAGAAAAACAGATTTCTGCAGTGTGGAGATGAATTATCATTCCAGGAGATCTCCAGACCTTACCTGGAGGTTGGCAACCATATGAGAGACATGAATGGTTGTTCGCATATGAAGTTAAGGGGTTTATTTTTAAAACAAAACCAGAGCTCATGGGGAAGAGAACTAACCCTTCCTACTTTGACTCACTGTGTTTTGCTATTCAAAATATATTTCCTCCCAGTCAGGCTCCATTACAGTATATCCGTCATACTTGGAGAAAATATGTTGAAAGGAATGAGGCACAGTGAAGTAAGACATGTGAGGAGGCAGGATTAAACTTCTCTTGTGTGCACATTTCACTTTTATAAAAGCAAAACGCTAAATCTATGCACCCACCCCCCAAAAAAATATCCTAGAAAGAGAGGGGAAGCTCATTCTGAGGCCAATTTGAGCCTCCTTGTTACTTCCCTGAAGATAAGAATGCCAGTTGTCTGTACAATAATGATACTTCCTCCTATCTATGTGGAATTTGGATTGAAGGATGAAGAATTTCAGTGTGGTGAAGGGAAAAAAGTCACACCCAGAAATTAGTGTCTCATCGAAGCGACTTGATCCAATAAAAACAAAATGGAATGGTGGCGACAAAGACAACAAAGATAATAAATATAAATGGATGCAACAACAAAAAACGTGACTGAAATATGAATCTACCCCCCCAATTGCCACATTATATATTTTACTATATAAATCAGATAATTTAATATAATTCAATATAAATAACTGGGCAATTGCACATCTATCTTCAGATCATCGGCATGATTGTAAATGAAGACATGAAGAAAAGAATACCAAAAATTTTAAGAATGCCAAAAATGATAATTATCCTCTTTTGCAGCACATAATACTGGCCCATAAATACAAAGGGAATTGTTCAACATGAAGGAATCCTAACAGAGCAATCCTAAACACCCCTTTAAGCCCACTGGCTTCAGTGAACATAGGAAGGTGCAGTCAAGAGACATTAAACAACTTAACTTTTGTTGAATTGTGCCAAGCAGTACTGTGCAGTAAGGTATCTTCAAGCCCAGTAGCACCCTAGAACTAACAAGATTCTCAGGGTCTAAGCTTTTGATTGTCAAAGCTCCCTTAGTCAGAGACCATGCAGTAAGGGGAATAGTTTCCGGTACCCCTATAAAAAAGTTGGGAATTTGTATAAGGATAGGGTTCCCTGGTCCCTCTTTGCCACTGGTGGGAGGTTTTGGGGGCAGAGCCTGAGGAGGGTGGGGTTTGGGGAGCAGAGGGACTTCAATGTCATAGAGTCCAATTGCCAAAGCAGCCATTTTCTCCAGGTGAACTGACCTCAATCGGCTGGAGATCAGTTGTAATAGCAGGAGATCTCTAGCTAGTACCTGGAAGTTGGGAACCCTATTAAGACTTCCTGTGCTGTTATGCCTCCCAAATGGTTCCAATGATGGCGTCTTTGCAACATCTGCTTTACTTACAAACACAAAAGCAACTCATAGTGGAAACAGATAGGTTCTTGTAGCAGAAAACATTATTTTGAATCTTGCACCAGATTCCCCAAGAATTTCTCCATCTCCCCAAGATTGCTCCCTCCACTTTAGTTAATGCCACACTCTCTGCCTTCTTTCCTACAATTAAAACTGGAAAACAGGATTTAAACTGTCCCATTAGCCAGAAGGCTGAAGAGATTTTACAGGCTTCCAAGGAAAATATCCCCACTCAGGAGGGCCCAAGAGGGAAAGTGGGACAAAAATGTTTTAATAAATAAAAAATAGATAAAGGGACATTTAGTTTCTTTTGTCAAAGCCCAGACCAATTCTTAATAAGGAAGCTGTGAATTTAACAGCAAATTTAGCAGTTGAACTTGCCCTGCTTGATGGTTGTGAACTGCAATAGATTGATCTCCAGATCTGATCATTTCCTTACTTGCTCAGCAAATGTCTCCAACTACTTGTGAGGCAGGTTGCGGCTGTGCAGTGCCTGTGCTGCTTGCCACTAGTCGTACTAGTAGGGTTGCCACTCCAGGCTGGAAAATACCTGGAGATTTTGGGGGTGGAGCCTGAGGAGGGTGGGGTTTGGGGAGGGAAAGAACTCCAACTGGGTATAATGCCATAGAGACCACCTTCCAAAACGGCCAGGAGATCTCCAGCCAGCACCTGGAGGTTGGCAACCCTATATACTAGTTTAAAAGAGCAAGAGTCCAGTAGCACCTTAAAGACTAACAAAAATATTTTCTGGCAGGGTATGAGCTTTCGTGAGCCACAGCTCACTTCTTCAGAAGCCACAGCTCACTTCTGAAGAAGTGAGCTGTGGCTCAAGAAAGCTCATACCCTGCCAGAAAATATTTTTGTTAGTCTTTAAGGTGCTACTGGACTCTTGCTCTTTTCTACTACTGCAGACAGACTAACACGGCTACCCACTGTGAACTATATACTAGTTTGTCTTGTTGCCTTGTCTCATAGCGAGCCAGCATGGTCTAATGGTTAAGAGCAGTGGACTCTAATCTGGAGAACCAGGTTTGATTCCCCACTGAGGAAGGCGTTTGGCATGCAGTGACAGATATCAACCTTAGGGAATGCCATTGAGTGATTTTAAAGTTTTTAAAATAATTTTAATCTTGACATAGCGCTACTAATAAATTATATATTTCCATTATTTATATTTTTTTCATCCCACCCAACCTTGGGTACCCAACTTTTGATTCCCCACTCCTCCACATGAAGCCAGCTGGGTGACCTTGGGCTAGTCACAGTTCTCTCAGAACTCTCTCAGCCCCACCTACCTCACAAGGTGTCTGTTGTGGGGAGAGGAAGTGAAGGAGATTGTAAGCCAGTTTGATTCTCCATAAAAGCTAGAAAAAGTCAGCATATAAATACTAACTCCTCCTCCTCCTCCTCCTTCTTCATCATCATAATTTGTGCACGTCCAGTACAGTACTGTTATGCTATTTATGCACATCAATATATCACCTGCTTTTGTACTTTCTTGTGCAGTTATGAATTGCATACTTGCATTTAATAAACCAATTGGTTTAAAGGTATATTAAAATGAATTTTTCAAAAGTTGGCATGACAACCACCAAACAAACAGTGGGGATTGGAGCAGAACAATACGTCAGGTATCTTAAAAGTTATGTGGCCAAATGTGTATGTGTAAAAATCCAAACAACTAACATGGTCGGAAACAAATAGTCCCATGTTACTTTGCCAAACCATGATATCAGCACACACATCAGCAGCTATAATCAGCAATAATAAATGGGAACAGGGAAAGGTAGGATCTACTTTAGGACTCATTCCTTTCTACATTCGTGACTGATTTACATTTGGTTGCAGAGCAAAGAAATATGCCTATGCAGCAGCTCCAACCGGCTGTAAGAGAAAATGTGCCAATCATCCTTTCGCATGCACATGTACTATACTTGGTGGGAAAACACCCAGCAAACTCCAATGAGCCGTTCAGTGAGATCTCAATACGATGGATAAGTTGGTGGCAGGTTGGTGAGTAACAAGCAGGATGTGAACTGAACTCAAAGGAAGTCAAGCATCCCTACTTATTGGTTGTCCATGCATACTTCTAGGCCTATTCACAGCATTCAAGATGGTTATGCTTGCAATAGTGATATCTGGGAAATATTTTGTTCCAAATATAAGTTGGAACAAGAATTTAAAGTGTTGAAGTAACATTACCCCAATTTGGCAAGCTGTTTTAGCTCCTGCTGGCATTGGGATCAGGCTTTCAAGTGGCAATACCAACTCAATGCAAAAGTATTTATTTATGTATTTATTATTTAAACTTACTACCCCACTCTCCCCAGTCGAGACTGGGCTCAGAGCGGCTTACAAAGAATATAAATATCCCAGAAGAAGAATAGTTGGTTTTTATATGCCGACTTTCTCTATCACTTAAGGCAGAATCAAACTTGCTTACAATCACCTTCCCTTCCCCTCCCCACAACAGACACCCTGCGAGGTCAATAAAACCATTAAAACAACATTTAAAAGCAGACTGATAGAGAGGAGAGAACTGACTTCTTTAGTATATGTTACACAGTCTCCCTACCTTCCTAAAATTGTGAGAGATTCCTGGGATGAGTTGGTTCTCTTCATAGGAAAAAGGTGTGGACTCTTATGGTGTTTTTGTAGCACTTGCTTTATTTAGAAATAGATACAGCCCCGCTGGAGACTTAGAGGCACTCCTACAAGGCAGCAGGTCTTCTTCATCATATATTTATACTCCACTTTTCTCCCCAATGGAACCAAAGTGGCTTACAACATCTTTCTCCCCTCCTTCATTTTATAATCACAACAACCCTGTATGAGTAGGGTTGCCAACTGCCAGGTAGTAGCAGGAGATCTCCTGCTAATTCAACTGATCTCCAGCCGATAGAGATCAGATCACCTGGAGAAAAATGGCCGCTTTGGCAATTGAACTCTATGGCACTGAAGTCCCTCCCCTCCCCAAACCCCGCCCTCCTCAGGCTCTGCCCCCAAAATCTCCCACTGGTGGCTAAGAGAGACCTGGCAACCCTATGTATGAATGGGGCTTTGAGGCTGGGCGGGTCACCATAACCACTATACTTTGCTGGTATGAGAGACCCTGCATCCTGTCCATGCTTCACCTCACTCAAAGCAGCCTCAATCTGCTTCTCTTTCTATTCCTTCTAGCCCTTTCTTTCAACATATGCAAACACCTGCTGGCTGCCTTCAGCCAACAGAGGGGATCACTTCCTCCAACTGCTGCTAGTCCAGAACCATTAAGGCCCATTGAGGGGATATCCACAATCATTAAAACATAGGGTTGCCAGCTCCAAAATGGGAAATACCTAGAGATTTTGGGGGTGGAGCCTGAGGAAGGCGGAATTTGGAGAGGGGAGGGACTTCAATGCCATAGAGTCCAATTGCCGAAGTGGCCATTTTCTCCAGGTGAACTGATCTCTGTCGCCTGGATATCAGTCGTAATAGTGGGAGATCGCCAACCACCACCTGGAGGTTGGCAAACCTATTAAGATAGTCTGATTTCTTTTGTCATGTAGGATGAACAGAGCCACAGCCACCAGCACCCGAGGCCCTGATGGTATTATCAAATTGCAGTTCTGCTCTGAAACCTGCTTGTCCAACACAATAAGGTCCCTACTGTCTGTAGAACTTCAGAGAAATCACCATATCCTTAGCCTGGCCTTTGAAGTCATCAAGACAGTATTGCCTGTGATAAAAGAGTTTATTTATAACTTGCTTAGCTTATGTCTTTTCCCATTGAATCAGCAGGCTCTTGAAGATTTGGGGATATAATTTCAAGGGCCGTTAAACCTCTGTCATTGTTTTGCAGGCCTCCTATGGAGCTGAACTATCCAACATTTTGCTTGCTAGGACAGAGCTTCATGTAAAAAACGTTGGGAAAACTGACTGCTTCAAGTGCTCATTTTCGTAACTCCAAGTGGCATTTAATCTGAAAAATAACATTATCCAAATCAGCATATAATTGGCCCTCTTATTTCCTGTCCTTCCTGTTGTTGCTATCCTGTGAAATAAGTCAGCATAAAACTCTGCTCTTTTCTGATCTATTTGAAAGAAACCTCTTTCTGGGGGTGGTTGGGAGATCCTAAAACATATACATTAGCAGAAGAATTCTAAAAGCTACCACTAGGTCAATACATCATTATGCTAGCACTTTAAGGCAAAACCCTCACATCTCTGGCAAATGCAGCTTATGATCAGGATGCCGGAGCATTTTAGTACGAGATTTATTTATTTACTTTGTTTATAGTCCACCTTTCTTGCTGAGCCTGAAGGCAGGATAAAACAGTGCAATCAGACAGCATAAAACAACCAATGACCAAAGCAATACAGATTACAAAATTAGAGAACAATGCAAACAACACACTAAGGCAAGGTATACTATGAGCAATACAGAAAGTGGATCACAAGATAGACAATAGTGTGGTAAAAGCATGGTGATGCCTTCAATAATCATGGCCATTCCAATCTGCAGAACCGCCTCTCCTGGTATACTCCCCAGAGAAGGTTAAGATCATTGAACACTAATTTATAGGGTTGCCAACCTCCTGGTAGTACCTGGAGATCTCCTGCTATTACAATTGATCTCCAGCTGATAGAGATCAGTTCCCCTGGAGAAAATGGCTGCTTTGGCAATTGGACTCTATAGCATTGAAGTCCCTTCCCTCCCCAAACCCCGCCCTCCACAGGCTCTACCCAAAAAACCTCTCTCCGGTTGTGAAGAGGGTCCTGGCAACCCTATAGAGGTTTGAGAACCTTCTTGATCTTCCCAAGTTTCTTGCATGGACACTGTGAGAAGCTTGCTGGGGGAGGAGAACAGAAGCTCACTCATCAGAAGCCCATTCTCAACTTCTGATCTCCCCCCCCACCCATACGTTTCTGCCTACGTTCCCTAAAGCTTGGGGTGCAGGGAGAAGCTCAATCATAGGTGATCTCACCCAATCAGGTAAAATTTGGAGTCTGCCTCCCCACCCCCCAAACTTCAGATGAGATCAGAAACTGGAAAATGGTTTCTGTTGAGTGGGCACATCTTCTCACCCAAAAAACCTCTAGCTGAGTCCCTGCAAGGATGGGGCATAGCAAAAAGTTTTCTGTTTTCGTTGATCAGGTCGGAACAGGAAAACAATGGGTACCCTCGTTGTAACTGATGAAAAGAATGTGAGATTTAAGAGGCAAATGTTCAAGCATCCTTGTTCTCATCCTGCTTGCAAGTGTGGAGTTCTTGCACATTAAATCACAAGCAAAAATGGTAAAGAAGAAGGAGTTGGTTTTTATATGCCAATTTTCTCTGCCACTTAAGGGAGGCTCAAACCGGCTTACAATCACCTTCCCTTCCCCTCCCCACAACAGACACCCTGCGAGGTGGGTGAGGCTGAGAGTGTGGGACTAGCCCAAGGTCACTCAGCTGGCTTCATGTGTAGGAGTGGGGAAACAAATCCAGTTTACCAGATTAGCCTCCGCCAGTCATGTGGAGGAGAGGGGAATCAAACCCGGTTCTCCAGATCAGACTCTTTGTATAAATATACTCTTTGTATAAATATACTAGAAAAAAGATATTTTCCCTCCAATATGCCACTGACGGTTCAAACTATACATAGGCAGTGACATCACGTGAAATGGTATGCTGGGGCCTTAGCGCTCATGTGCATGCATTTATGCCTTAGCGTTCTTGCTCACTTCATGGTTGTCTAGTAGAAACCAGATGCATTTACTCTGACAGAGGGAGTTCAACCCTGAAGAATAACACAAGCATAGCACAAGAACAACAAAAAAATAGCACACCATTCCTCAAAGGCAATAACACAGACAATGATTTGTCAGGGACAGGATTCAGAAAATAAGGACTGTGGCTCCTGTGAAAGAAATATCTTTGTTGATTTCACATGTTTTTGTCCATGACCAAGAGAACATACTTTCCGTTGTGCACCATGCATGGAACAGTTAACTCAGAGAAGATCCCCCCCCCTTTTACACTCATAATCTGCTTGGCACGAACGTGAAAAAAGATTCCAATCTCAACATCAGGGCCACCAGATATACCATGATTTGCATCTCCCTAGGTTGAAACGGTTTAGTTTATCAAATAAATGCTGTGGCCATTGCCATATCTGTTTTCAGTGTGCATCTATTAATAAAACGGGTTACTCTTGAAATGTGGTTGTACCCATGCTAGACTTAGGTAACAACAGTTTTGAATGTCAATGTATATTTTAATCAGGAAATGACTCGGTATATTTGAAGTCTTACTTCAAAGCCCATTCCTTTACAGCACGCTAAAAATGATATAATATCTTCAGAATGTTAAACGGAATGGTTGTGCTGAGGCCAGTGTTCGCAGTATCTGGATCAACATCCTACCTATTCACTAGGAAATTGGATCACCTCCCATGATGATATTTGTCAAAGTTTGGAAATTAGGGATTTGAGTGCTTTACATATTTTCCAATTCTGTAACACCTCTGGCAATAATGCATGTCAAGGCTCCTTTATGGTACAACATGTACAATTTGCACAGAGTGTCTTAGGATTAGCAGAGTTATGGTTTTATGGATCTCCTGATAGTACATCCTGTTATTATTTTAGCTGTAACAGAATCCCGGCAAGCAAAAGCAGTAATAAAAGAAAACAAACCAAGCAATTTGAATAATTGTTACAAATGGGTAAATGACAGAAAAATATTTTAACAAAGCAGTATTAATGTAGGCTCAGAACCAGTGGGAATCTAATCTTTGTAACAGACACTATTTGAGAGGGGGGGGGGAGTCCTTTTCTGGCATCTTGGATATTCGGGTGCAGCTTTTAATAAAACTGCTGCCTATTTGTCATTGCAATTCCAAATACAATGTGTGAAGACTAGTTCCTATGTTACTTTGGTTCTTTTGTTGGGGAGGGCATTCTTAGCATAAAAGACTACCTTCTCATATACAGATGCACGTCTTTCTAATATATGAAATAAATGTTGCGAGTCTTCAAGGTTTTACTTGCTCAATATCCTTCAGCATCCTTAGAGAAAAGACATACAGTTGGAAGAACTGCAAATGAAATGAAGTCTTTGAGGGGTGTTTGTGTTCTTGCCCTTCTTATGGCAAATATGGAAAAACTGCTCCTAGGGGTCAGGATGCTTTGAAGAATGGGGTGGGATGAAGTAGGAAGTGGGAAGCGGCATGAATTGCTCCTTCACCTCTTGCATGAACTCTTGTCTAATTACACAAGAGGGACATATGTGCACATGTAATAGACTTGTGCATATGAGTTTCTTTGGTTTCTTTTATTCTTGTTATTAAGTTCCCAAAGGGACTGTTTCATTATTAAGTTGTTTCATATGGTTTTGTTTCATTATTGTTTCTTTCGTTATTGTCATTTCATTTTCATAATTCCATTTTGTTATTATTTCCCATTGGTTTCAATGAAAGGTTCCCCCCGCCCGCCCCAGGTCTGTTCCCTCATGATTTTTCCATCCAAACCAGACAAAACGCAGGAGGATTGTTGTATTCCCCAAGGGCACCACACTGCCAAATTTCAGACAGATAGAATTACACCGCCCCCCTTTTGAGGCAATGAAAGTCACCCCCATGTTTAACATTAAAGTCTATGGGAGAATTGATAGGAAAGGCTCCGAAAAATAACACAGACAGCACTGCAGCCACTGAGTGTGAAGAACAGTAGCATGAGGAAGAGGCAGACTGACTAAGCAAAGGCATTTGATGATACAAGTGTAAGGCATCTGGGCTGGCAGGCAGCAGGAGGAGGACCTTGAGGAAGATTTGCTGTGTGGGGGGGGAGATAAGATTTGAAAAGCAGCAGTCATTCAGGGGATAGCAAAGTGGAAGAGAAAATTTGGCACAGCAGGACAGGCTTTGGGAGGTGAAAGGAAGGCTAAGTCCCACACCATATCCTTCAGGATCAAAACACACATGTATGTAACCCTAGTCGCTACAGCTTGCAGTCAATCAAGAAAACCCAGAGCTTCTCTCCACTCCACCTAAGGGATACTGTGCTCTCTGTATACCTTTATTAGGAAAATGCTGTCTGCCTTTTAGAAGTGAATTTTCATAATTATTATAGTTAATAATGGAAGAAATGTACAAGTCTAATCTGTAACTTCTTGCAATTTTTCCTTTGGTGTTCAGATGCCCGTGACACCCCAAAGGTACCCTGACCCTCAGAAGTGGTGTTTTGTGGGGGAAAGGGGATGCAACTGTGGGTAGGAGAAAGCAACAACAATCTATTCTATCACCTCTCTCCATTCTTGTTTCTTGATGATCCAGCCTACGCTAGCATCTACTTTCTTTCTTTCTTTCTTTCTTTCTTTCTTTCTTTCTTTCTTTCTTTCTTTCTTTCTTTCTTTCTTTCTTTCTTTCTTTCTTTCTTTCTTTCTTTCTTTCTTTCTTTCGCAGGGTTTTGAGTATAAATATCCATGGAAACACAGGGGATAATTCAGCATCCCTCCCCTCCATCTTGCTTTCTCAGAAGACATTTGGATACTCAGACTCTATTGTGAAGGCTCAGACAGAGAGTTAAACCCAGAGAGTTAAACCCAACTGCAAAACCTTTTAATGGACTTCAGTTCATTAGAAAACTTCTAGAAGACAAGGAAGTTGAGGCCCCTCTTTGTATTAATTGCAACATCTTTCAATATAGTTCACAGTGGGTAGCCGTGTTAGTCTGTCTGCAGTAGTAGAAAAGAGCAAGAGTCCAGTAGCACCTTAAAGACTAACAAAAATATTTTCTGGCAGGGTATGAGCTTTTGTGAGCCACAGCTCACTTCTTCAGATCTGAAGAAGTGAGTTGTGGCTCACAAAAGCTCATACCCTGCCAGAAAATATTTTTGTTAGTCTTTAAGGTGCTACTGGACTCTCACTCTTTTCTACATCTTTCAATATGTCATGTTAATATGTATACCCATAAAGTTCATTCATTGTAGTTATCTGCCTTGAGTCTCAGTGAGGAAGGCAGACTATAAATTCAGCAAATAAACAAAAAGTAAGTAAGTAAATGGGTAGGTTGATTGGTTTCCTATTTAATTCTCAGTGATTCTGCCATTATAATTAATCAAACTGTAAAATGTGTACTTATGTATTACACAAATCTGATGATTCTGTATGCCATTTTGTATTGCATTGTTATTATTCTTTTGTAATGGTGTAACTGGAGACAGTGGCTGTGAATTGTTATATTTATAATACTAGATTCCCTGTACATATAGTTCTGCTTTTAGGGAGGGAGGAGTATGCTTTGGGTCTGTTTTGCATTTTGGTCCTCTTCCTTCACCCCCAGCATTTCTTCTTTTTTCCCTGCGAGTATTCTGACATTTCAAAGCTAAGTAGTGAAAGAACACCTCTGCACTCCCCTGGATTTCCTTTGAAATTTGGGATGAGCCAAGAAATGGTGAGCAGTGACATGTCAGCACTTTCATAGGAATGGTCAGCATGTGGCGGCTTCATGGCCTCAGTTGGAGGGCCACTTCAAATGTAGCTGCCATGTGGAAGGCAGGGCTGTTGGAAACCCATTCCCTGAAGGAAGCCTCATACAATGGTCATAACATTTGAAAGCCAGAACTCATGAAGGAAGGTTACATGCTTGATCTAATCTTTTGTACTGAGCATGCTTCTGTATTAAACAAATCTACCCCAGGCTGAAAGGGGCCCAACGCATGAAGGTCATATGCTAGATCTAACCTTCAGTCACTATGTGTTTACTATCAAGAGGTCCAGGAGAATTAACAGGGTTGCACTCCCCCACTCCATCTGCTGGAGCAGGTCATCCACCAGGGTGACCAAAGCCGTTTCAGTCCAAGACTTAACCTAGATCCAAACACTCTGCTTCATGCAGGAATCCCTGAAGTTGACCAGCCATCATTCGCTCGACCAACTTGCTCAAGGATGGTACACTTGAGTCTGGACGGTAGTTATTAAATTCTCCTGGCTCCAGAGTAGATTCAGAAATGCTGCACCACTGCCTGTTTCAAGGCAGGGGCAACCACCCCCTCTCTCAGGGAGTAGGGCTGCCATCTTCCAGGTGGTGGCTGGAGATCTCCAGCTATTATAACTGGTCTCCAGGCAACAGAAATCAGTTCCCCTGGAGAAAATGGTTGCTTTGGAAATTGGGCTCTATGGCATTGAAGTCCCTCCCCTCTCCAAACTCCACCCTCCTCAGGTTCCACCCCCAAAATCTCCAGGTATTTCTCAACCTGGAGCTGGCAACCCTATCCAGGAGGCATTTACTGGTTTCCTTAGAGTTTTATCTGAGATTGCCAGAGCATCCACGTCCATGTGAACGCAAGTGCACGCAGTGCCCACTGGCCATCAGCTGGCTGGCAGGCAGCCCAGTGGATCGGCGGGATTTTGCCCGCCACCACCAGGCACTTGGCAACCCTATATCCATAGCTGGGTACAACACAAGGATTTTCAATCAGATATGTGTTGCAAGTTCCTCACGGGGAACCTTTCCTGGATCAGTAGGCACATGTATAAACACTCAGTTTCCATGGATAGATTGCCATATCCACATTCTGGGCTGAAAATGTGGTTCTAGTTTGGGTTCAGACTGTACAGTCAATGTAATTGGTTGGTTGGCACTGTCAGTTTTGGCAATTCTGAGCATCTGCTTGGCGATAAAGGAGACTGAATCCAGGTGAATCTCTTTTCTCCACCAGGTTATCAGTGCTTCCAGAGGTGGCAGTGACAATCATCTGCCTGGCAAGTAGACATTTGGCTATACTTATGCACAGCTGTGCACATGTGTCATGTTCCCATTTCTGCATATCTGTGTACTGGAGCCAGAAATTTCAAGCCCCTGAAAATATTGTCTAATTCAATTTCTTTTTTTAAAAAATCCCTCAAAATTACATTATAGGTAACAGATTTTGATATTTTAGCTACTGGTTGGTGTGCATAAACATCAAACATGAAGTCCTAATATGTGTACCTTATGCTTATAACCTTACCCAAAAACTAGTTCCATCAATTTAAGTAAATGTATTCTTGCTAAAGTCAATTTGAGTTGTCTGCTTTAACTAAGTTCGTAAGTTATCGTACTTTATTCTCTTGATGGAGAATTCAAGTGAGCTGATTCATCCTTCTACAGCCCTTTTATGTAGGTATGCGAGCAGTTGGGGTGGTTGGGGTGGGCAACATAAGGAACACATGTGGGAAGAAGATAAAGAGGCTGTTGAACGATGCATCAGCTCACTACAATGCTTCAGTCAAAAGAAAAAAAATAGGTGCAATATTTTTAAAAGTCTGAACCCCCAAAGATTAGAGGATCCTTCTTATCAACATATCTTTTGCTTTTATAACATTTGTTCTAGCATTTAATCGTAATTACCACTTACTATTTTATCGACTGTACTGAGAAATGCAAGAGGTTTAGTCCTATACTTTCATGATTGGCTGCTAGCTGCTCTGAGTACCTCATAGCTGAAAGCTGGGCTGTAAATGTAAATATAAAATACATTGCTGCCTTTTCTATCAGTGCCATGGAGTCATAATAGTTTCGTTACCCCTGTACTTTGTACTGAAAAGGAACATCTTAGCCCCAGAAGTGGCATGGACTCAAAGTCACTGTCTTTGGGTGTGAACATCAGTTTCAAAGTAAACTCAGTTAATTGTAAATGTGTACATGCACTAACCCTGCAAAGAAGACCAAAGACTGATCTGTCTGTCTGCCTCTCCATCTGTCCACCATCTGTCTATTTGTCCTTCCATCCATCCACCCATCCATCTCTCTATCTCTCTCTCTCTATCAAATTTTTATTCCACCCTTCCTCCAAATGCACCATACCTCTGACACAACCACACTGAAATAAGTGAGATTGTTAGGGTTGCAGCCGTGTATCCTGTGTGTGTGTAAACCACCGTCAAGTTGAAGCCGACTTATGGTAACCCAAGCTAGGGGCTTTCAAGGCAAGTGAGAAGCAGAGGTGGTTTGCCATTGTGTACCTCTGCAGAGTCTTCCTTGGAGGTCTCCTTTCCAAGTACTAACTTTGCTTAACTTCCGAGATCTGATAAGATCAGCCTGTACCATGCTGCCTTCCCCCCTCCTGTATCCTAGCTTCTGAATTAATATGGGCTCTGAACTGGGCTCCTATATGGTGAGCATTTTGAGTTAATACGGGTAATAAACCGTTTTGATCTTTCATTGTCCAGTTGGTTATACTCATTCTATCTTTGCAAGGTCATTTTGTCTCAGCCACATAGAATAGTTGCTTTTATAGTCATTGTATTGCTCATTCTTGATGCAGCTGCAAATGACTAGCAGGTAAAAAATACCATTATATATGGCTTCCAAATGGTCCATATTAAAATTGGGGAGGGGAATGCTTTAAAGTCAAAAAGGAATTCTTATATTGTTTCCTGATTCAGCATTTTTATGTGCAACCGTTACATTCCTACTAGTGTATGTTCTCTCCAATTATAGCTGGGGAAATATTTATAGCCAGACGGTTGGAGGTAGATTCTCGGCGGCACTCCAAACTGTTTACATGCCACCAGCAGCACAATGTCATCAGTTCAACTGGCTGAAAATATTCTTGTGTGTGTGTGTGTGTGAAGTGCCGTCAAGTCGCAGCCAACTTATGGCGACCCCTTTTTGGGGTTTTCATGGCAAGAGACCAACAGAGGTGGTTTGCCAGTGCCTTCCTCTGCACAGCAACCCTGGTATTCCTTGGTGGTCTCCCATCCAAATACTAACCAAGGCCGACCCTGCTTAGCTTCTGAGATCTAACGAGATCAGGCTAGCCTGGGCCATCCAGGTCAGGGCGAAAATATTCTTAGAGGATGTAAAAGTGCTGTTTGAACACCTGTGCCACCTCTTGGCAGTGAGGTTACAAAAACAAATGAATGAAGACATTTTTAAGGAGGAGCAAATGAGGACACTTTGACGTAATGTCAACTGGGGGCTCTCCGCATTGCATTGTCCTTGTGTCCATTATCAGGATTTTGTAAAATAAGTGCTATGGGAGTTTTGCACATGTCAGACATATTTCCCTTTTCTGCTTGTGACTGTGATGCATGGCCATGGCCTTCACCTCTGCACCATTTTTGCATCCTCAAACCACCCCATGGAACTACTACAGCCTGCTCAAAAAATTATGTGCAGCCAAGTGACTTTGTAGCCCCATGGGCCCCATGGGCCAAGTGAATGATGTGACTTTGTAGCCCCATAGGACAGCTTGAGGATGCAACAGTGCATTACAGAGGGAGAGGCTGAAGCTGCTTCTCTCCACATGCTGTGGCTGCAAGCAGAAAAAGGGTTGGCAAAAATTCCCAGCACATATCTGATACAAAATCCGTCTGGTTGAACATGAGGATTTTGTATTGGGTAATTGTCCATGATGTCCACTACATTGTAGCTCATATGTCTGATTGTTCTCATTTTCATTGCAACAGCCAGGGTTCATCTGTATCAAAGGTAATCAAATACATTTTTCCCTATCAGTTTAGGAGTGTTTGGCTTCAGACAAGGATCTGTCTTGAAGAATTGCTTTCCAGTTCACATTTCCCCAAGTTGGCGTTCTCTTGCAAGTTACTCTCTCATTTGAAAATGCAACATGTCAGCACTGAGTGCCAAGCATGTTCCCCAGTTTGTTTCAGATCCACTTAGATATGATCATCTTCCCATATTGCGTTTTTAGAAAGACTCGTGTCATGATGCTAAAAAGCATGGAAACCTCATTTTCACACTGCGTATTGGTTGGCTATCTTGGTCTTATTTATAAGAAACTCAGTTTCTCCTAGGGCTGGTTGTACAACATTGGGATAATGGGAGACAAATGTGCATAGGGCTCTGCAGATTTTTAACTGGAAACTACATGTTGCGGGATGCACCCATTATCTTAGTACATTTTATAGAACATTGCCTGTATGCGTGGAGAAAAGTCAACAACAGGTTCATACTTGAATTATTGATAATCTGAGCAAAAGAGGAAGATAGAGGAAAAGTAGAAGAGAACACAAGTGGATACAGTTTACATGTAACCCAGCCTGCATGCTGTTTTTTAAAAGATGGAAAACACTTAGTGAGGAATTTATAAAGAACATGTGACAGAGAGATGGGATGCTCAACCTTCATCTACCATCTATTTCTCTGTTCTAGATCTTCTCCAAGTGCCTTTTCCTATACCCAAGGTCCCCAAAGTATGTTTATCTTAGGAATAATGAAGGAAAGGAATACAACCATTGCCATTTTTGAAGACTAATGATAATGGTCCTATGACCACGATGATTGTTTGGTTGCCATAGCCATTGATTGTGGTTGGACCCATCGTGGTGTGGAAACATTTTTGAGTGTATGGAATTTCCCTGAATAAATGAATGTAAAGGGTATTATCAAATATACTGTGCATATGTTACTGATTTGTTTGCATTGGCCTGTTTTGTATGGGACCCATAGGGTTACAACAGTTACCTGCAGAGCCTGTAAAGTATAGTCCATGAATTTTAGCATCAGAAAATCCTGCCACAATACAGTTTCCAGATGTTCAAATCATGCATTGTCTTTCTGGTTTCTTCACTACTGTGCATTTAGGTTTTCAATTGTTCATCTCTTTTATCTAGATGTTTAGGATCTTCTGATGCATACCCTATAGGGAAGAATGCTGGGATCCGTAGGTCTGCGGTCTAGTGAACTGAAAGCATTACTCACCGATTTGTCAAGCTTCTAAAGAATGATATATGCTCAACTTTTGAAGTGGGTCTACAGATGAACATTATGCTTAAAAAGAGTACATTGTAAATAGTGCAACTGACATAAACAATGTTCTATTTCAGCGGCCAACTAACCTTGTGCGCAAGACAGCCTCACGTCACAAGCATTACCAGTGTCTGCAGAATTCTGCCAAAAGTTCAAATAAAAATTTGAAAGCCAGCAAATCATTTGAAATGGGGAACTCAAAATATGCAGCTTTTAACCATAAGGAATATGCCGGATGACTGTGGGTTAAAGGTGGCTTTCCTTAAATCATTTTAAATTAATTAATATTTGGGTTACTGCTGGCAAGCAAAATTCCATCAGTAAAGAAGCTAGAGTTTATTCCTCATTAATTTTGATGCCATTAATCCGTGTTTCCTTGACAAAGCTTACCATAGCATTTTCAATACCAGAACCGTAACCACCTCCTCCATTTATCTCCATCTACAGTAATTTGTTCCATATGTAACTAATTAAACCCCCTTTTTTTCTCTATGCACAACAATCTTTGGGAGGCATCTGTTAGGAGACAGAACCCAAAATGCAACCCAGAGAGGTGAACACTTCTACTCCCTGTCTAGCAGCAAGTAGAAAAGTATTTCCTCCATTTGCTTCACAGTATTTTGTTGTTCATCGTACTTCCATATTCTTTCCTTTGAATCCTGAGGTATTCTGCAAATCGATGTCAGTATTTGAGTATGACTAATATCAAAACAAAGCCGCTTTGGCAGAATTGGCAACTTCCAAGTGACAGTGATCCAGGTTGAACAGAAAATAATAAATAGCAAAGGAACAGCTTGCTGAAATTTGAAATAGCGGTCACTAAAATATTCTGGGTGGGAAGGCAGTGTGATATAGCCTGCTCTTGTCAGGTATTGGGAGCAAAGCACCATTGGTACTTGGATCAAGGAAGATGTGCAGAGGAAGAAAAAACCACCACTGATTCTTCTGGAAAGCTCTTTGCTGGGATCGGCATAAATTGATTGCAACTTGATGGCACTTATGTACGTAAAACTATTCTGCCCTGTTTTTAAGGAGCTGAGGTTCACCAGAACCAATGGGTTGAAATTAAATCAAAAGAGTTTCCGTCTAGACATTAGGAAGACTTTTCTAACAGAGCGGTTCCTCAGTGGAACAGGCTTCCCTGGGATGTCGTAAGCTCTCCTTCCCTGGAGGTTTTTAAGAAGAGGTTAGATGGCCATCTGTCAGCAATGCTGATTCTATGACCTTAATCAGATGATGAGAGGGAGGGCATCTTGGCCATCTTCTGGGCATGGAGTAAGGGTCACTGGGGGTAGGTAGCTGTGAATTTCCTGCATTGTGCAGGGGGTTGGATTAGATGCCCCTGGTGGTCCCTTCCAACTCTATGATTCTATGATGGCCTTGCAACAACCCCATAAAGTAGGTAAGGCTAAGAGAGTATGGTGGAGCCTGGACCAGCAAATCAGCTTCATTTCTGAATAGGAATTTGAATCTGGGTGTTCCCTGTCCTGGTCTGACATTCTAACCACCACACCATGCTGGCTTACAATAGTCTCAACCAGCCATATATCCTGAATTTGCCAGGATAGCCTAGAGCCAGGGGCAACAAGGAAATCAAAATGTCCCAGGAACAAGCCAAGCTGAATAGCCCCCATGGTGATACAAGCCAGCTCTCAGGGGGCCACTCAGACTTGGCCAGGAGTGCCAATGATATGTGCTGCCTTACCCATTGTCTCCTTGATACCACTACAAATTAGTGGTTGTATAGGAGGAGGAAGAAACTGTTCAGCTAGCAGAGCTCCTGGGGGGGGGTTGACTCTGTTTGCTCCACACCACTAGTGGTCCCCCTGCAGCACTATACTATCCATCACAGCAGGACTGCCTGGTACTTCCTTGGGGCCAGGCTGCAGATAAAGCACACACTGACACCATGTGCCCCACTCCCCAACAAGAGGCTGACTGGAGATGCCACCAGAAGATTCATAGGCAGCGTATGCTAGCACTATGTATACCGTTGTTAACACAGTCAGCCACATACAGCACAATCCTGAGGTCCAACTCTGCCCCAGTATCTGGGACCAGCAGGGCTACACCAGCAGATGGGACTGGCATGGTGGCACTGTCAGAGTAGCAAGTTGCCCATAATAATCGGACAGAGTCAGCTGACAGGTAGCTGTCAGATCAGAGGCATATAGGATGATGCAAGAGGTTGTTCCTATGTTCTTAGACCAACTTCTGCTTGTGGCTGTACCTCTCAGACTGACTCCCTCTAGTTCCTCTTCATCTGAGAAAGTCGCAGCAGGCTGACCCATGACAAATGTATTTGGAGTTACAGGAGTTTTGGCACTAGCACAGGCATTTCCATTGTCATTACCTGTGACCAAGAATAGGTTTATTCTCCAAGGGGTACACTTGTCACAGTAGCAGATGGAACTGTATGAGCAGCACTCAGGTAGGCACGTGTTAGAACCTAGCTCATATTGATAAAGCAGACAACTTTGTTCCATACGTTTTACTTTGGAATGGGCATTTTCATTCTGAAATCTATTCAGTCACTATATTTCCCAGCATGACAGAGGCTCAGTCGTATGAAATTGGGCGTCATCTGAAACAAGGACATTTACACAGAATCAAGATTCGCTGATTTCAACAAAACTTACTTTCAAACAACTGTGGTTAATATTGAGGTGGGACTTCATCTTTTTGAAGGATTGCCTTTGTTTTGTTGCACCTTGTGATGTGGCACCAACCCTGGGTTTAATATAGTGTGATCCATTTTATTTCATCTTTCTCTTACCAGAGGAGAGAAGTACCATATTTATTCAAAAGGAAGATGACCCTGAAATTGACTATTCGCTTAAAAAAAAAAAGTTACACAGAGAAGGTTAAAAATTACTGCACATAACTGTAATTTGTAAGCAAACTTAAGGTGGCACACTGTTTTTCTGGACAGCACACATGGGGGGAAGTATTCTTTTTGAGTAAATAGGGTATGTTAAACATCAAAAGAAGTCACAGTCTGCTGAAAATAATATTGCTTCACTTTCCTTCAAAGAAAAAAACAAACCAGGGAGGATATGATGTGCTTTTAATGTAAACAGTTATTGCTGAGGAACAACCTGTATATGAAACAAGTATTTACAAGCAACTGGGGCTGATTAAAGTTTTAAAACATATGTATATATGCTGTTAAATGACATTCACTCACACAAATGAGGCAATATGAATTCATCCCTTCCACTTACCACTTACTATTCTACCACATTTTCTTCATCAGCTACCAGCAAAAAGTGTTGCTTTGGCTTCTCAACTTTTATTAGAATTCTGAATGGGCTCAGGTAGCTCTGCCGTAGAGAAACATCAAAGAAGGCAGGAGATTATGTGTGTAGGGTCTCGGGGAGAACTTCAAACGCTTCAAGTCCAGCTAAAGTTCCCCAAGAAAAACATTGCTGCTTTTATGAAACTTGACCCTTGAAAAATGTTAATATATTTTAACACAATCACTTCACTTTTTGTTGTCCTGTAGCACTTCTAGAGGTTTACTCATTTCTATAAACAGAGGTGCTTCCTGTCTTGAGTCCATTGGTTAGAAAGAAGCAAGTGGTGGTTAATGTCTGTGGTGCAAAGATAGTTGCTCTGGGATAACTTGGATGTTCTCATAAAGGCATTAGGAAATGAAGCGGCCATGCTTTAAAAATATATTTTAAACAGACTCTGATGCTTAGGTTATTGTTTTAATGTCCTTAGCAAAAGTTGAGCAGTTCTAGAGAGGTAGCCGTCTTCATCAGCTGCAGCAAAAATAACAAAAAGTCTTGGTGCACTGTAAGGACTGTAGGGTTTCCAGGTCCCTGTTTGCCACTGGTCAGATGTTTTCGGGGTGCAACCTAAGAAGGGTGGGGTTTGGAGAGGGGTGGGACTTCAATCCCATAGAGTCCAATTGCCAAAGCAGCCATTTTCTCCAAGTGAACTGATCTCTGTCGCCTGGAGATCAGTTGTAATGGCAGGAGATGTCCACTTAGTACCTTGAGGTTGGCAACCCTAAAGGACTGTCAACAAAGTGGTCATACAGTCTCACAGGGGATAATCTGCAAATCTTTGAGGTAAGAGAATTCAGAACTCTGGGGACCAATGGGGGAGCATTGGAGATTTCAAGCAGTTCCTTCTGCCAGCAGCAATGGCTTCTGGCAGAATGGCAAAGAAAGCTGTTTTATACTGCTCCCCCCACCCAGAGTAATCTGGGTAAAACTGAAGAATGTTGTTGCACAGCTCTCTCCTTGGCTGATGAAATATATCGGTTATAATCTGGGACAAATTTGGATGTTAGTTATTTTCCAGTGGATGTGTGTGAGAAAGAGTCCAGTGCTGGTGGCAATTCCTGCTACAGACCCACATTCACTTTAAGATTAGAACAGACCCCTTCACCTGTAGACAGGTATGGCTCTTGCAAATGACTGAGAACCCTGGAACAATCAGGCTTCCAAACATGTGGGAAAAGCTCTACGAAGCTTTTGTCAAATGACTTACGTAGAGTAGAAATCACCCACGTACAGGGAAAATGGGAATGGGTGCTGTCACCACAACCCCTGCCTGCACACAAGGATATTTATTTACTAACTTACTTCATTTACCCACTGCCTTTCTCCCAGTGGGGACCCAGATTGGCCTCCATTGTTCTCCTGTCCTCCGTTTTATCCTCACAATCACCCTGTCGAGGATATTGCATTTGTCGGGATATTGATCAGGCAGCAGGGCTTGCAAATGCAATCCTATTCCTCCCTACCCATGCACTCTGATTAGTGTTAATGAGTGTCCAAAAGTGGTAACGTGAACAAAATATGACTTGACAATGTTTACATGGGGGTGTAATTGGAGATAATTTATCAGATCTCCTAGTCAGTAGAAGATGAGTGAAAACAAATAATTTATGAGTGAAGAAAAATCATTTTTTAAAATTGACTCATTTCAAGCATATGCCTGTTCGTGCATGCTTCTTAGGATGTGTAGTGTGGGTACAGGGGTGGACAACCCATTGCCTAGGCAACTGTGCAGTGCTCCCTTTCTCTCCATGTGTGCCATTTGTCATCACTTATGGGCACTTTCACACAGGCTGAATAATGCACTTTCGATCCACTTTCAATGCACTTTGCAGCTAGATTTTACCGTGTGAAATGACAAAATCCACTTGCAAACTATTGTTAAATTGCATTGAAAATGGACTGAAAGTGCATTATTCGGCATGTGTGAAAGTGCCCTAGGTCTTGGTTCCATGATCAGCCTGATCTGATGTGATGAGTGCTGACCTTGTAGGTACAAGAGTGGCACATGAACTCAAAATACATTGTTCTGCTGACCTTACTGTTCTACAGGCAGTTTCCCGATCCTGGAGTCAGTTCAGACGAGCAACTACCTCTGCTTCTTGGAATGCCTTCAAAACAACTCCTCTTTAAACACCTCCATTGTGGCTTTTACTCCAAACGCTGCTGCCGCAGTAACAGGGTCAAAGGGGGATTAACGCCTCTCTATAATTGGTGGATTTTCATCATTTACAGGAGTAACGTGACTCCCCTTGCTCTCTTCGACTTTGTTTCATAAATCCCAGGTGTGAAATTACCCTCTTGTATTTGGAAGGATTGTTATGGGGTACAGAAGGGGTGCAAGCAGCAACATCGGCACACCATGCTCTGCATTTCATGCTCGGACGCATATGTTTTATTTTAGTTTTCTCAAAGTTTAAGCCACCTGATTCTCATTTTAAACTTGGTGCGTTTCATGTCCCATTACTTTATTTTGCTTCTTTTGTTTTTCAGTGTGTTGCGCTGCTTTCGAAGCCATAACTCCGCTGTGTGTTTGGAGGTGCTGGGATTCTGTTTTAAAAGAGGTCAACCAGAGTTCAGAAATGTTTGGAAAAGAGGTGGAAAGTAGGGGGGAAGTCTGAGAACGAATCTCTTTTGGAAGAGATGCTGATGGCAGCTCTGTGATTTCCAGGGTTGCTGCTGTTCAAAGGATGCTATTGCAGGACATTGTGCCGAGTATTCCTGATACTTCCCCTGTGACTAATGAAGATGTCTTCCCATAATACTGGATTACAACTGCAAAACCAGTAAATATTTCCTATAGTGGCCTACAAGAACATTCCACGTCAGCCTCGGCAAAAATCGCCTAATGAATGCAACTATTTTATGCCTTCCCTAACCGAAATAAAGTATAAGCATTATTAGAGAAGACTATAACTTCCAGTTTATGAAAAAGTGATGTTTAATCTATATTGGGGAAAATATACTTCTTCTTAAAGCATTTATTTAGTACCCTCCCCCAACCCCCACCAAATATATTTTGCCCTGGTCCAAAAAAGCCTCCCAAAACACACAACTCTTGCCGCAATTGCTGAAAGCCTGCAAAACTGGCTCCGAGAGACTTCTCTTGGGAGAGGACTCCATTGTTAAAGAGCCACCACTGAGAACTACTCACTGTGCCTTCTTCAATCCTGGACAGAGTCGGTCATCCATACTTGAAGTGCTCATATGGGAACAGAAGGTCACTTTGCTCCCTTTCTGAATTTCCAGTAGCTAATCCCAGTGATAGAACACTAAGCTGTATTGCAGATGCCACATCTCTTAACATCTATAAATCATACTTTCTTCTTTAAGGGGACACCTTGCCAAAAACCCTGGATGCAGGTGTGCGATGAATGGAGGGGGGAAGGGAAAAAAGCCAGTGCTAACTGGAGACAGAGGAGGTGGAGGCAGGCAGTTGGCTCCTCTAGTGAGCCAGTACCCTGAGAGAGGCCTCTTCACGAGTAATAGGTGCTTGCAAATAAAGATCTACTCATGAATAAAGTCCTACTCCTGAGCAAAGTTTGTGAATGAGTTGGAATGAATGAACCAACCAACCATTCAGGTAGGGATAATCTTGTTTTCTCCAAATGATCCCCAAAGGGACAGGGCTCGAACTTGCTCCACCCTCACAGGATGAAACAATTATGTGTCTTGTTCTTATTTTTGATAATATTTTTATGCAAAAGCTATGCACTGGGAAGTGCAAAGAGTTATACAAGCACTGAAGCCCAACCCACTCATCAATAAAAGTTCTCTCTTCCTGTGGCTTCTGCAATTTAAGGCTTTCAGAGTACAGCTAACCCACACAGCCTTAAGGGTTATTAGCCTTTTAACAAATGAAAACAAATTCAAGTCTGTCCCCAGTGACAAGGGTTGCCATTGCCTTATGCCAGTCCAACAGAGGAATACCACAACCCTGGTCGTAGAGAATGGCTTTCAGGCCAAGCTGAGGTCCAAGCTGAGGTTTTCTCTTTAAAAATTAAATTATTCCCTGTATACAATAGGAATCTTCTTTAAACAAAACTTTTCTTGAATGTATAATACTGCTGGGTCCCTATTAGGGATGAACTGGTATGGCCATTTTTAATCTCTTTATGATTTTGAATGTTGTAATTTTTACACCATTGATTCACCATTTATATGCAATGGATTATATATAACCAGCCATGGACTTTGTGGAGCAGGACTTTCCTCTCCCTTCACCCTGAGATGCAGCCCTCCCCCCATGCTTTGTTCCTTGGGGTCGACAACTTACTTAAGAACAGCCCTGGAGGCAAGTGGGGTGTGCAGAGGGAGGAGAATCAGTGGAAATTTCCACTCCCTCTTCTGTAAATGGAAATGTCATTCTGTTGGAGGAAGGCCAGTGCTGAAAAAATGTGTTTGGGGCAAGTGAAAAGAGACTCTGGTGTGAACATAAATACTCATAGGTCAGTTTCTCACAAGAGAAAAATGAAATTGAGATGAAGCTATTGATCGATTGATTGAAATATTTATAGCCTACTTTTCTCCCAGCAAGGTAGGAGGACCCGAGGTAGATAGAAGCATCAGTTAAAAAAATAAAATATCATCATTAAATTTTCAACCAAAAGCTAGCAGAACAAACATATGTAGCAAAGGTTGCTACTTTTTAAATTCCAGGCTTGCTACTTTTTAAATTCTCTAGAGAATGTTGTGTTTTTAACCAACTTGGCCTTACAGCCTGTCCTGAAAACCCCACAAGTGGTAAGTGAAAGCCTTTCTTATATGTTCAGGGAGGCTGTTCTACAGTATGGAGGCTGAGGTGAAAAACACTCACTTGAATCAAACTAGATTCAAACTTTCAAAATTATGTCTCATCTGGAGTTTCAAATGAAAACTAGAATTGTTAATCCAGTTCTGCCCGCATCAGTTCATGTAACTTATTCAGTCAATCAATCATTTATTTTACCGTCATTTGACCAAAAAAAGAACAGATCTAATCAGGAGCAACATAAATTCACAATAAAAACAGTATCAATCAGTCAGAGAATCCACAAAGCAAAATATATCAATAAAATCCCATATCTAAAGAGGCAAATACGCTAGCTTCTAAAATGTTTATCAATCAGATTTTATCTGTTTATAAATTGCATCCTTTCGGGCCTTATATATAGCAACACAAAATTTGGCCACACATCTCGAAGTTTGTGGGTTGCTATCCTCCAGTAGTCGTTGGATGCAAATTTTATCAGGTAGTCCTATATTATTTCTTAAACGTGTAACTTATTAGGTAACCCTTAAAATTTAAACTTCATCTGAGTCAGTCACTAAGTTAGTAGTTCCTTCTCTTCCCCTGGCAGATAACCAACCGTTCACCATTGTGTCATAGGAACCCCCCCTTTTTTGGGTGGTGGTGGTGGTAGTGGTGGTAAAGGAAGGAAATGGCTGGTTACTGGCTGAATTGAAAACATTTGCACAAAACTTCTAGCTTTTGCTCAGGTACAGCTTTTGTGAGGGGTTTCATAGGTCAGATAAGCTCTGCCGCTTCGGTCTTTGCCTGCCTGACTTTAACAAAGCCTTGCCTGTGTTTGTACAGCTGTGCTCGTAGCGGTGGGAGTTCCACAGATCTCACATGCCTTCAGTTCCTCTGCCTTCCATTTGCCATTTACCAGCATACAAATGCACACAGATTTGAAACTGTAGGAAAACGGTCTTACTAGCACAGGTTAAAAAGGGCCACAAATTCAAGTCCTGTTTATTTTGCATTGCTTAATTTCCTGTTGTTACAGTATGTAAAGGTTTTTATTATTTGGGGGGGGGGGGTGTTGCCTTTTCTACCTGTTTGCCTGTCAATGTGTGGATACAAATGAAAAAAAAACCCTGCCTTTCAGATTCTTTTATAGGACTTCAAGGAGCCCCCACTGTTTATGTGCTGCACTGGATTCTCTGGTGTTTCATTCTAGGGTTTTTTGTTGGGGGGAGGGAGAAATTAATGGTCAGAGACAAGGGGGAACACAGGTAGATCTACTGTGACTTCACAGTGAGAAAGAGAACCATTTGAATTAATATGAAAGCAAAGAAGTCCAATAAATACATGTTACTCAGTGGCAGAATAGCAGTTCATATTCCTTTTGAATAGCTGCCATGAATTACAAAGCTTAACATCTGGGGAGGTATTACATTTGAAATTTTATAGAATGAAGGAATCAAGACACACAGCTTTAAAATGTACCAGCCAACTCCAGTCAATCTTTTGTTCAACTTTCCATCCCTTTAAACTGTAAAAGAATACAAGTCAAACATTTTTTCAGCATTATTAATCTATTAAGCTAATAACGGCTGGACATTTCACATCGAAATTAAACCAGTGTTGTGAGTGATTTCAAAAGAGGCCTGATTTACCTTTCACATAATATTGCCATTCCCAGAGGCAACCAGTTTCATAAAAGGAAAGGCCTGAATCAGAAAAAAAAGTATTAATCACAGTGGGCTGAAATCCTTTCAAAATGAGAATACCATTAATGAATTCTTCACAGGCATTTCTCATTAGGGAGCTGATCATTCCCCATGATTTTTCTTTTTCATTTACAAGTATTTCCTTTTAAAAATAAAGTTTCTTTCAACATTCTTTGAATTATCATAGGAGAACTTGCCACTGTATTAAGTCACATTTTCCAACATGTGATAATATCCACCACACCTGTAATCAGATCAGGAAATGGCCAAAGTGTCTAAATAGTTATGTGAAGCGATCACAAGCATCGTGCAATAAGACCACTTTGGGTTTTCAAAAAGGAGCAGAACTTTCCAAAATGTGAGCAACGTTTTGAATCTGTTCTTCCTCCCATCCTTCCTTCCATTTGTCCATCTACCCTGATTTTCTCCCACACTCAGGATGCAAAGCAGCTCACAGAAATGAAATGCACACAAAACTACCATTTAAACACAAGTATACAAGGCAACAGCCCCCCAGAGCAATCTTAAAGCAGGCATGAGTCACTTCCCTATCCCACCCCCCATAACACTGCTGGGTACAGAGCAAAATTTCCCCACTGGGGGATCTGAAGCCAACTTCCAGCTGATCAGTCATAATGTAGCCTGTTCCTGTGACTACTCATTAACAGGTCAAGAATAGCTAAACAGCCATCGATTAGTTGGCTGCCCAGTCATCACTGGTGAATGGGAAGTGAGCTGAAGTGGCAGGTGTTTGAGCATTCCTATCCAAAAATATGACATGTGCCAAGTTCAGTGCGTGGGCCTCGCACGCACAAGACGGACATATCATGGCCCTGGCTGTCATGACAGGAAGTCAGCATCAATATGTAGTGCTAAGAGGACTGTGAGAATACTTGTAAATGCTTATGTGGGTTAGAAAGGATTATTTTTCCCTCCAAGACTCTACGGGGGTTTTCTCCCTCTGAGATAACAGCACTAGATTCACCTGGAGACAGAAAATGCAAAAACTTCAGGTTTTATTAGCCACAAAGTATGACATTTAGAATAAACTTTGCTTTAAAGAGTGAACCATCAGCAGTGTACGCAAGGTCTGTTACAAGAAGAAGAATTGGTTTTTATATGCCGACTTTTTCTGCCACTTAAGGGAGACTCAAACTGGCTTACAATCCCCTTCTCTTCCCCACAACAGATACCCTGTGAGGTAAATGAGCCTGAGAGAGTGTGACTTGCCCAAGGTCACCCAACTAGCTTTGTGGGTAGGAGTGGGGAAACAAATCCAGTTCACCAGATTAGCATCCGCCGCTCATGTGGAGGAGTGGGGAATCAAACCCAGTTCTCCAGATCAGACTCCACCACTCCAAAACACTGCTCTTAACCACTACACCACGCTTGCTCTCATGAAGGAATCAAGACACACAGCTTTAAAATGAGTGTAAACTGGGATCCCAACTGTGGCATAGTGGGAGCATACATCCTCCACAATGTACCTGATATGTGTGATTACCTTATTGTGTCAACTGGACAACACATTAATTGCAAACAGCCTTTTCATACATGCAAATCAGAAATCGTGATCCATTGGTGGGCTCCCATTTCTGTGAACATAACATTTGCACAGACAACACCCAGGCCTTGTTCCCATGTTGTTAGCTGCCATTATTAAGAAGTGGACAAGAGGTCTGGGCCTTGTGAGTAATATGTGTTTTCAGTCATATGGATAATTTTTTTAAAAGCTTATCATATCCTACATACTCTGTGGTCCCTCTTGGTCTCTGTTTGTGGCATGCTACTATAACCTTAAACGACCATGAAACTTTCTGCATTCTGTGAGCCAATCTGAAAAGAATGCTTAGGTGTGAGGATCCTTCCTCAGAGAAAGAGGTGCACATTTAAAAAAAATTATTCTTCTCTGATATGACTGAATGCTAATTTCTTGCAGTGCCACAATCTGTCCTGCTCCAAACCACTATGATCTTCTTACTCAATAAATGGGAGTGTGCATCGCTAGTAGTTCTCTTCAAAGTTCATCCAAGAAGTCATTACAGGCCAAACATTATGTGCTCTCATCCATGAACTATGGGTTGAATCCCATGCATCACCAGTAGAAGGGACTGGTGGAGATGGATTTCTCGCTGTTTCTCTGCCCACAACAATCTTCTATGAGCACTGAAAACGGGATTTCAGGGGCTGAGGGTGTATACAAAAAGCCATGGAGTACAAGCAGCTGCCACAATGAGGGGAAAATAAGCAAAATTGTCCCTCTCTGCTTCCTTTACCAGCAGAAACATTGTTGTTGGAAGAAGCAGGATGGACAATTTTGCCTAATTTCATGTTACATTTTCTTGCTCTTCAGTCCTGCTGATCAGATATGTGTTGTGTGTTCTGTGCTTGGGAGCATGTCATTTCAGAGGTTCAGAGATTCTTGGGCCAATTCTAGCCTTTGAGGCCATAATTTAAAAAATTTCAAATGTTGACAAATGAAAAAAAGCATAAAAGGGCAGAGATATCTGCATATTGCTTATTTAACAAATGCCTTTCCAGCCCTTTTTTGTGCAAATGAACTAGAGGAAAAAATCTAGCCTTTGTGCTAACTCAGAGTTGATATTAAGCATCTTTTAAACTTCTTTTATTTATAGTAGTAAAACACTTATAATTCTTTAATATGACAAAACCGTGCTAATATTCTTGACTGTTAACAATAAATTATGTCTTTTACCAAATCAAATATTTGGTCTGATGAAGTGCACATAAAAACAAGCTGTGAAACTTATCAAATGCCAACAAATTAGCAATTGGAGGAACCTTTTGAACTTGAGGCCAGACCTAATGGCCCTCTTGCCCTTATTGTCCCTGCCTCAAACTCATGCAGGGGATTGATTTGGATTGGGACCACAGTGTGTGGGGAGGGGGCTTAATAGGGATGCCAGGTCCCTCTTCACTACCGGTGAAGAGATTTTTGGGGCAGAGCCTGAGGAGGGTGGGGTTTGGGGATGGGAGGGACTTCAATGCCATAGAGTCCAATTGCCAAAGTAGCCATTTTCTCCAGGTGAACTGATCTCTATCGGCTGCAGATCAGTTGTAATAGCAGGAGATCTCCAGCTAGTGCGTGGAGGTTGGCAATCCTAGGCTTAAGCCATTTACTCTGTGACATTTTCCTGACCTGAAATGGCCCCAGGGAGCTGCTGTTTGCTCCACTAGGGAAGCCTACATGTAGCCCATCAGTAAAAGTACAGCCCTCAGCAGTGCCTCCTGTATCAAGTCAAGGAAATGATGTGGGAGGACCCTAAACTCCCTCTTCCTATTCTTCTGATGTGAAACATGAGAATTTTGGGGATGGAAACTCGCAGACCTGTGTTTGGGCATAACTAAGCTGAAGGGCAGAAAGCCAGATAATAAGACGAGAAAACAAGGAGTTGTACAGGTAGATAGGCTAAGTAACAAACTTCCCCTAAAGTGAGCAGAAGATATACTTTTTTCAGTGGCTGACAAAATGAAGGATAGTGAAGAGATGCTGGCTCTACAAAGTAATTGAAAGCAAAAAAAAAAAAAGTTTGAATACAAGAAAGGAAGGCACAGTGAAGCATTTCCCCCCCCCCTCTGTCTTGAGATACATTTGGAAATAGATGGGCAGGCAGACTGATAGGATTGCACCCCCACGCCTTTCCATTTCCCATGTGTTTAGTTTTGTTATACCGAAGCCCTGAAATAAGACATGGGTATAATACAAATTCCTCCAGTATGACTGAAGATGCCGCCATATATGTTAATCAAAACAATACAGGCACATTGAGTTGCATGAACACTGGTAATTTTGCTAAAAGGAAAGATTATTACAAAGGCCTAGCTTTGAAGTGGGCACGGAATGGGAGAAAGAGCAAATGCTGGCAGAACTAAACAAACATGAGGGGGGGAAACATTAAAGGGCTCTTTGTTCGAGGCACAAGAAGTTAAGCACCAAGGTTAAAAAAAGAAACCAACCCATACGCTTCTCAAAGGCCAGACAGTTTCCAAGAGATCTGGTACTGCAGAATCCAAAGACCCTTCTTTACAATTCTAATGCTTTCACATGACTAATACAGAGCTCAAGGAACAGGATTTACTCCACAAAGAGGAAAAGATAAGAGGGGAGGAATCAAGGAAAACAATGTCAAGACCAGGCCGAGAATGGAGAAGGGCCTTTCCCCTCGGGCTGACAGCAGGCTGGCGGCAGGGCCCTCAGAGGACAGGAGATGCTCCATCCACAGTATAGTTCCTGATTTGTCTTGGTTTTCTTGTGTTTTGCAAACTGCCACAAAAGCTTCACCTGCGGGTTTGAAGGGGAAGAAGGGAATGGGCTTCTTGATTCTTTCCTCGCTGTTGGTTTTTGTGCTAATGTCCCTATCCCAGATGCTGTTTGTTTTGCAAGAGGTAAGATACAGGCAACCAGATCTTTCACCCTGCAGGGATAAAAGCAGGTATCCTCCCCTTGGACTTCAATAGCTTCCCCTTGGGGACAAAAAAGATATATGGAACAAGGAGTTACAATTGTATGATAACATCTGCAAGTTGTTGCTGGAGGTTACTTTTTCCCCAATGTGCTGCCATGGTTAAGGTGTTGGTCTAGGATCTAGGTGACCATGTACAAATCCCCACTCTGCCATGGAAGGTTGCTGGGTGGCTTTGGGCCAGTGACTTCTCTCAGGTCAACCTACCTCACAGGATTGTTGTGGGGATAAAATGGAAGAGAGGACAACGATATGTGGAGCTGTGGGTCTCCACAGGGAAAAGGGCGGGTTATAGATGAAGTGAATACAATAGAAATTGATTTTTTTTTGTTACAGGTCCATTATATCCCTGCTGCATTTGGCCTACATGGACTCCTCAGACTGCCAGCCTCACCATCCAGCTCTGCCTTTTCTCTGATGACTGGAAGTCTGAAAGTCACACTTCCAATTTCCGATTGCAAGTGAATGCTTTCTCGCTTTCAGGTCATGTGATGGCACTCTCAGCCAAGGTTGCCAACCGCCAGGTACTAGCTGAAGATCTCCCGCTATTACAACTGATCTCCAGCCGATAGAGATCAGTTCACCTGGAGAAAATGGCCACTTTGGCAATTGGACTCTGTAGCATTGAAGTCCCTCCCTCCCCAAACCCCGCCCTCCTCAGGCTCCGCCCAAAAAATCTCCCGCCGGTGGCAAAGAGGGACTTGGCAACCCTACTCCTCCCAGTCTGCCTCGACAGAAAGGGCTGAACAGAAATCCCTTGAGTTCCTCTGCAAGCCATAATTTATTTATTTTTATTTATTTAAAAAATGCATAACCTGCCTGTTTGGGCATCAAGGTAGTATACGACATACTGAAACAGAAACATTGTCAGTCAGTCACTGTAAGAGTAGGAAAATTAAATGAATGCAGAGAGGGATTTTTTTTAATGCTGTGGCCTACCAGAGCTCTCCTGCTAGGTTGGCACTTGACCACAGTTTTAGGAATCAGTGGAGAGAGAGGTGCAGCTGGATAGCGAGTTACCTACTTTGGAGGCATCTGTAAAATCACACCCCATTGTTCAAACTACTTGAAGCTTAGGGGGTCTTTAGATTAGAGGGAGGACTGTGTTCTGTGCATTGGGGCCATTATTTTTATAAACAGCTGCCCCAGATCTTCTTGTACATTCTCCATTGAAAATAATAGTCCTGAACTGGGGAACCCAAAAAAGCCACACAGATTTGAATCCCAAACTGCCTAAAAATAAGCAATCACAGTAAAAAAAAAATTCCCTCAGAAGCCTGCATCCAAAATTATAACACTTTTTTTTCTTGGAGAACACCCCTCCTCATGGATTATTCCCTGGGGCCCAAATCCCAGAATGGCTTGAGTGATCCCTTCCCCTAAATTTTCCAGCCATCCCAAGGAATATAGAGAATGGAAGGGTCTCTCACTATCTTCAGGGTAGATAAAACAGGCTCTTCCCCCTTCCCTGACACGTGTAGTGAATCTTGGGAAGCGTTAGTCTTTATTTTGTAGGGCTTAAAAAGATGAGAAGTTCGTGTTTTGGGGGTCAACCATTTTATGGATGGAATGAGATGATCTTTGTGCCATCAGTTTCATCCCCAACATCAGTTAAAGGATCTTATTTGTTTCATCCCTCTGATAGTGGGAAGAAGTGAGAATCCCTTTCAGAGCCCCTTTGGGTAGGGAAGAGAAACCCCAAATAATGTCAAACAAAACCCACAGGCTTTATAGAAAAGGTGGGGTTTGAAGGGAATTTGAAGGAAGAGACAGGTGGTACCATGAAGGAAGAGAGGAGCGGTATCTGGACGTTTTAGACATAGGGGGCAGTAGAGGAGAATGAGTAATCAAATGAGACACTATATCTTCATAAGAAACAGCTTGGTCTAACAGATAAGACCATGGGCAATATATTCACTTTCTTCATCTTTTTCATAATTGCAATTAATCTCATGCTTCCTTCACAGACACATAACTCACTGCAACCTGAACTTGGGCATGTCAGCAGTTAATATTTTCCATGAATGTTACATCTGGAGATGTTCATATGTTAACCACAAAACTGAGGGCAATCCTTAATCATTCTGCAAAGCCAGGGGTAATGTGGTTGAAGGAATTGGTGATCCATCAAAGCATCTTTTCCCTCTATGGTTCTCTTTCATATTCCTTCCAGCAACACAGTAACACACTGTCACAGTTTAATAGCTAGTTGTAATTCTTAAAGCTTATGACAGGGACATGGAAGTAGTGATGTTTTCCTTGAGTGAGATCTCCAAGGGGCTCAGCCCCGAGTGGAATTGGCCATGGCCTGCTGTTTCTAAGTGGGCTGGATGTTTTCAGTATAGGGTTGCCAATCTCCAGGTGGTGGCTGGAGATCTCCTGCTATTACAACTGATGGCGAAGGGGGACCTGGCAACCCTAAGCTAGGTGGAGGGAGGAAATGCTCAAGCAAAAGCCGCCCCTCCCAAATCAGCATCCCTGGAGAGATAACATTGCTTTCAGTGCTACCCAGAGGAGATGTCATCACACCAGGTGATGTTCTAACATGTGCCATAGAGTTTCAGGTGAATGCAAGAACATCACCCCAAGTGCAATGATTTCACTTCCTGGTCACATCAGGAGTGATGTCATTGTGCTGGGGATGCCACTCCCTACCCCCCGAATCTGGAAGTCTCTGCCCCTGCCAGGCAACAATAAAATAAAATAAAAAATAATTCAACAAATTATACAAATTATCAATGTTAAACCCAGCAATAAAACAAGCAAAGATCCTTCCAGAGACATAAACACATAATAAAAACTATATTCAGAAGCATAAAGATAATTTTACAGGGAGCAAAAAATCATATTCACAAAACAGTCCACAAGTTTGAATCAGGCTATAAAAACAGCAAAACATATAGATAAACTTTCAGTTAAGAGCCTGGTAAACACAAATGTTTTGGTCAGGCACCTGAAAGACAGTGAAGTTCATGCCAGGGGAGGAGATCTCAAAGGCAAAAGGCCATCACTGAAACTGACTGGTCTATAGTTACTATCCACTGCACCTCTGCAGGGCAGGACAAAGAGAGTAGTACTTGGGAATAGTATCTAAACTAGTGGGCTGTCTGAGAGGAGGCAGTCCTTCAAGTATTCCTGCCCCAACACACTTAGGACCTTCAAAATAAGAACCAGTGCAGTGAATTGTACTCAGAAGGAAATAGGCAGCACAGTGTAGGAGAGTCTGTTCAGACAATACTACTTGTTTCCAGGTGTTTGATCAGGACTTCCATTAGGGTTGCGAGGTCCCTCTTCACTGCCGGTGGGAGGTTTTTGGGGCGGAGCCTGAAGAGGGCAAGGTTTTGGGAGGGAAAGGAGTCCATAGAGTCCAATTGCCAAAGCTGCCATTTTCACCAGATGAATTGATCTCTATCGGCTGAAGATCAGTTGTAGTAGCAGGAGATCTCCAGCTAGTACCTGGAGGTTGGCAATCCTAACTTCCATAGGTCCATCCAACTCAGGTAATGGGAGAAGTAGAGCTGGCCGTCACCTGCATATTGGGAGCATCTCGTTCCAAATCCCAGAAAATTTCTCCCGGTGGTTTCAGGCAGATGTTAAATACCAAGGAGGACAAAAGAACCCCCTGCTGGATTAAACAGCATAAATAATGTGGGGCTGAGCAGCAGTCCCACAGCACCACCTTCTAAATGAGAACCAGATGGTTAGGTAATAACAGAACCATCCTGCCAGCCTTCCACAGTCAATGATATCGAAAGGATGCACTTTCTCCATGCCTTTCTTGGTGACCAAGGTGACCAAGGTTGTTTCCCATCCAAAATCCAGGTCTGAATCATTACTGAAATGGGGCTAAATAACCTGTCTCTTCCAAGGCTGCTGGAAGCTGTGCAGCCACCATCTGTTGAAGCACCTTGCCCAAAAAGGGAACGCTGGCCACCAGGTGGTAATGATACAGGTCATTCTTGAGTGACGGGGTGGGGGGGATGGAGACACAGTTCCTTTATCTGGGAATTGTACTTTAAGGTTTGGTGGCATTATCTGTTATGTATGCAGCGGGAAGCTGGAATCATGTTGAGCTTGGAGTCTCTCCAGGCTTCTGCGCTTGTGTGTTCTCATTGGCTCAAGGGGTTGCAGCTGCCCAATCACGGACTAGGGGGGCGTGGCCCCAGGTGGCTAAGTGGGCATATAAACAGGGGTTTGTTGCACAGTTCTCTAGTTCTGTTCTCATTCACCTAATAAAGCAGTTGCTGTTGGAACTCCGTCTCCGGTCTCGTCCACGCATACATAATATCATCACTGTTGTATAACATCTCTATGAAGTCTTTGGAAGAACTCACCCAGAAGCTTTGATTGTGGTGTCATGAATATGCTGATGACACTCCATTCTGTTATTTTTGTGGCTCATCCAGGAGCAGCAGTAGTCTCAGCAGTGGGGGTGGGTGGGGGGTGGACATTCCCTGCCATATTTAATGGAGTTTTTTTTTTAAGCATTCTAAGAGCCCCTGGCAGAAGGGACAGATCCAGTATGGTGTCATGATTAAGAGTAGCGGACTATAATCTGGAGAATCTCAAATCCCCACCCTGCAGGGGCAGACAAGGGCAAACAACCTCTGAATGTCTCTTGCCTTGAAAACCCTACGGGGTCAGCATTAGCCAGCTGTGACCTGACGGCGCGCGCGCACACACACACACAGTATAGGAGGAAGCTGAAAATCAACCATGAATTTATGCAGCTGCCTGAAGGAAGCCAAAAGCAGGAGACACTAAACAAATTTATGAAATTGGATGCATTTTAAGTGGTTCTTGCATCTTTTCTGACTTTGTATGTAACAAGCTTCACTCTAATTTGATTTAAATTTATGGAAACGAACAGTCCCAAGCTGCAACACATTGTGATGCATTCATACATATTTTTAAACACGCCAGCAAAATATACATCTTTGGAAGAGGAAAGAATTCAGGGCAAATTAATTGTCTTTTCATATTTTCCTGTAAAATAAACAGTAGGTGAAATATTTCAAGGACAGTTTGTCATGGGGCTATTTTTGTAGGTGTGCGGTTGGCTCTCGCATTGTTCCTTTCCTTTCCTTCGAGTTTGAAAGCAAGCCTGCCTGAGCCCAAGCCGTCTGTTTCCAGTCTTCACTTCTTTAATCACGGCAAATGCTAAAAATAACAAAAAAAGGTCCCATTTAGTGATTTGTCTAAAACAAACCTCAGCAATTATTTATTGAGGTTGGCCTGACTACAACAGAGGCAAGAGATGTGTGCCAATATGCCCATTACAGGTTTTTCCCTCTCTAACCTCTTTTAGGTTGAGAACAGAGTTCATTAAATAAGTCTTCTTTTTAAAAATAATGATTATTTTGGGAAACAGTGTGGCTTGTATTTTTAACCTTTGTACTCAGAGTGGTTTGAATCCAGCTTCAGTTAGTAAGATTATAGGGGCCTTTCCAAAGGGTTCCTTCAATGGACATGCCACAGACAACCATTTTGGAGCTGTTGGGGTGAACCATTCTGGCTGTCTTTGGCCGAGTAAGCTCACCAGTGGCAGAGAAATCCTCTTTCCCAGCTTTCAAGCTATTTATTTATTTTCCTGTGAAAAGGGATTTTCCCCCACCAACCATGGGTCATCATATCTGACACTGGGAGATCCTCAATCCTTGAAGTACAGCAACGATAAGGTATTATTAGGGTTGCCACCCTCCAGGTGGCACCTGGAGATCTCCCTCTATTACAATTGATCTCCAGACAATCAAGATCTGTTCTCCCCGAGAAAATGGCTGCTTTGCAGGGTGGACTCTATGGCATTATACCCTAATAAGGTTCCTCCCCTCCCCAAACCCTGCCCTCCCCAGGCTCCACCCCCCAAATCTCCAGGTATTTCCCAACCCAGAGCTGGCAACCCTAGCTGTTATTCAATTCCCTCCATTTGTGGTGGAAACAGAAGATTTAAACTTTCCATCCCTGCATCGTTTTGCTAACTGAAACTGACCTTCCCCCATATACACTCCAAACCTGGTATTTCCTGCAAGGGAGCTGATTTTTGTAGGCTGGAGAGTTGGAATTTTGGGAGAATGACAGGCCCCACCTGGAGATTGGCAACCCTACCAGGCAGCCAAGATCTCTATCACATTTAGTTTGCCCCTCACACTTCTAATTTTCCCCTGCCCTGGAGGAAAAGGCAGTAGATGGACTAGAATCGGTTCACCTTCTCAAGCACTGGGAACTCTCTGACCTTAACCCATCTTCTGCCTAGGGTTGCCAACTGCCAGGTAGTAGCAGGAAATCTCCTGCTAATTCAACTGATCTCCAGCCGATAGAGATCAGATCACCTGGAGAAAAATGGCCGCTTTGGCAAGTGAACTCTATGGCATTGAAGTCCCTCCCCTCCCCAAACCCCACCCTCCTCAGGCTCCACCCCAAAAATCTCCCGTCGGTTGCGAAGAGGGACCTGGCAACCCTACTTCTGCCCCTATAAAACCTGCTGTCCTGACAGTTGCAGGTAGCTCTTTCATGCTCTGCTCTGTATTTCATTGACAGCTTCTTACAATCACACACGTTTAAAGTGTTTACAATCAGTTGAGCTATAAGTGCATTACAAATTGTTGATTTCGATTGATGACTGGAGATATTTCTGTGTGTGCATGTACAAGCGTGTGCGCGATAGAGCATGCATGTATAGAGACAATATTTATCTACCTTACTGTAATGCTGTAAAGGTGTTTGGCTTCAGCAAATGCACGGCGTTTCAGGCAATAGAACTCAAATCCAGGCAGGGCAGCGATTCAAAGATTTATTCCGAAAGTCAATGATTTCAGTAAGGAGACAAACAAGGCTGGAATACATGGCAGAGGGAGAATGGGTACATTTATAGGGCTGATACAATAGGGTTACAGGAACAAAGAGACAATGTAGTCGTTTCCTGCCGGTAACGACTTAAGTAAAACCGAAACAGAAAAAATTAAGAACAATCAGTGGAGGAGATGGCCGAGCTCTCGGCTTTCTGCGCGGGACCCGATATCAGATCGGAGATTTACACGGGCGGGTCCCAATACAATTGTAAATCTCTGGCCGGAGTTCATGTGCAAAACGTGGGGGGGGGGGAGGAGTGTACGGAGAACTCCATTTTGTTTGCGGGGGAACCATCTTGTTTGAGGACGGAGCTGTCAGAAGCCCTATCTGACAAAAGGTTACAACAAAATATTGCCTTGGTAGCTCAGTAAGCAGAGCACCAGAACTCTTAATTTCATGGTCCTTTCATTTGTCTCATCATCTTTAGGAGCATCTTTGGTGGGATGGGCCTTGGCTAAGTGGAAGAGCACACACTTTGCATGCAGGAAGTCCAAGGTGAAATCCCTAACGTCAGTTAAAGGAGGTCATGACCCTAGAAGAAGAGTTGGTTTTTATATGCCAATTTTCTCTACCTTTTAAGGAGAATCAAACCAGCTTACAATGTCCTTCCTTTCCTCTCCCCACAACTGACACTCTTGAGTATCCTTTGTGTTTCTAAACATATCGATGTGTGTGATTTTTAATTCAACATGCAGTTTTGCTGACATGCAAAAAAACTGCTTAAGGAACTGATAAGAATATAGAATCGAAATATGAGTAGCATCCTTCTCTCTGAGCTTCATAAAACAAAAATAAACAGCCAAATGCATGCATTCCGTAATGATTCATGTCCAACTCTTTCCATTCTCTTTCTTGTACTCTACGTTAAAGACCAACACCATTCATCACCAATGCAGTTAATTATGCAATTCCATTTGCAAAGCTAGCCAACCATCCTCCAGTATCTAGCAAGTATCCATCTGAATTTCTTCAAAAATCAAGCAGAAAATGTCAACTTTTTAAGTGCAGAACTCTTTCCAACTATCCCATCAAAGCCTTGGGTATGATACAGAATCTAAAGCTGACCCCTGGGCACTTGAAAAAACTCCTTGGGGGCTCACAGGTGTGAATATTTGGGAGGGGAAAATGTGGGGAGAATGGGTCATTTATTTTACTTTCAAAAGCACGCTCACTTCATATACCTTGGCCTTGGGCAGGAGGAAATCTCCATATCTCAAAACAACCTTTACTGAGATTTCTTTTCAGTAAAATGTTGACACATAAAACAGAATCTTTTCTGTTTTCCTGTTTATTACACTTTGGCATATTTACTTCTACCTTCTTCCATGCCATTATGGATTATGTCTTCCCCGTAGTTAAAATAAACACAGATTCTCAGAGGTAATTTTTAGCGGCATCTATATATGAGTGAAAAGATAATGGCTTGGTTATGGTCATTTCACACCCTTCCACTCTTCAAGAAAAACTTAATTCAATACCAGACAAGGAGCAATAAATTCCCCTTTAGCAAAGCAGACAATTACTTGGTATAACTAATTTGGGACAATGAATGTGCACACACTCAGGCAGGTTCCTAGAGAGGTGCATAATTTTTTTCTAAATAAATAAATACACTGCTAAAGATACTGGCATATACCCAATCATGTAGTTCCACTGACAGAATGATATTTCAGTTCATAGAGGAGGGGGTAGTTATTTTTACCAATTCCTTCTCTCACCACAGACCTTCCGTTGGCCTTCTATGCTGTTCTTTAGGGTTCGCCAACCCCAGGGACAAAACTTTCAGAGAGTTTAGTGGGTACATACAGAATGAAGAGTGGGAAAGTCCCGTTCTATGAAGTTTGCAGATGGTTGTATACATACCAGTGTCTTATCATTAAAGAAAATGTTTGATTAACAGAGAAATGGTAGGTACTTCAAGTATGGCCTAAGTCACATTGAGTGGGCCAAAAATAAGAATACTTCTTGGTTGTTTGTTGAGGTTGGTTCGTTTTTACATTTGAAACTTTAATCATTCCTTAAAGAGAACCTTTAAATAAAAGAAAAACTGTCAGTGTGATGAAATAACCCCAGCCCTAATCTTCATTTGCAACTGTTACATGAATTGTGCCAAATGGGGGAAATAAATAGGAAACAAATACATTGTCAAGTTGAAAAGTTTGTATTTTATAGAGGCTTCACAATTCATTTCCTCTTTCCTTTGTATTGCATTACAGTCCTTCCACTCTCAGAAAACTTCATCAAGTCTTAAGAAAAAATAGACTTCGTTCATAATAAATAACTTGGAGCCAATCTCTGAAACTTGTGAGAGAATACATGGTCATTATATTCCTAGGCAGGCAGCTTTCAATCCAAGCTTTATCCAGTCATAAGAAAATAACAGCACTCCTTTGGAATCACACCAATGGTCCTCTTGTCCAAAATCCCATTTCACATTGGGAGACCTGCAAGCAGGGTTTGGAGAGGAAGGCCTTTTCTGTTGTTGCACCGCCTGGCAATTGGTAATCCAAGACAGTCTACCTCTGAACATACAGAATCCATGTAGCCATCAATTTAGTCTCAGCTGTCCATGAATTTGTTTAATCAACTGCTGTTTTATTTGTCACCTTTCCATGAGATCCTGAACATATGAACAATACCCATCACAAGGGGACAAATGAATGCAGTAGACTCATCAATCCAAGAAGCGGTTAAATACTTAAGAGCTACAAGGCTGGTCTTCGCTAATTTTTGCAAGATAAAATATCTTCCAAGTAAACTGGAATGATGAAGGAAAATTTGCGAGAACATGAAGTTAGGCATACCGCTTTGTTAATAAGAAAGACATTAAAAGTTGGGAAGCATATTGGACTCCACTATTATGTTATGTCAAAAGGATTATTTGTGAGTAAAAAAGAAGTTTAGTTTAGTGTATTGTTCTGTTTTTAATTATATTTAGTAATGTAAGTAGCTCCTTATTTTATATTTGTTATCCTGTATGAAATAAAAATGAAATAAAAATGTTTTAATTATATTTAGTAATGTAAGTAGCTCCTTATTTTATATTTGTTATCCTGTATGAAATAAAAATGAAATAAAAATAAAGTAAAATACAAAATAATTTAAAAGAATGTAGAAGATGGCACTTGTGAGGAGAGGTTAAAAAACACTAAATTCGGATCATCTCCTCTTCTGAGCCATGTGAAGGTCATCTTTCAGGTGAGAGGTATATGCCATGGAGAAGGAGAAAGCAATATTTTAACTCCAGAAACTCTATCAAGATTTAAACTTTTGAACATGCCTTATACCAGATCACACTATCAGTTGTTCTAGCTGAGTATTATCAACTCTAATTAGTGGTAGATCTCCAGGGTCCTAGACAAAGAAGTGCCCAACACCTGCTGCCTATGATCCCTTAACTGGAGATACCAAGTGTTGATCCTGGCACCTTCTATATTCAAACTGTAAGTTCAACCAACAATCTGAGGAGCCACAAACTTGCCACCTGACCACCGTGCCAGAAAACCTGGCTTTTTTCTAGAGTTTGCCATGCTACAATAGTCACAATTAAGCCACCCATACACATATATATGGTCACATTATGAGAAGACAGGAGTCACTGGAAAAGACAATCATGCTAGGGAAAGCTGAGGGCAGCAGGAAAAGGGGAAGACCCAACAAGAGATGGATTGACTCTATAAAAGAAGCCACAGCCCTCAATTTGCAAGATCTGAGCAAGGCTGTTAAAGATAGGATGTTTTGGAGGACATTGATTCATAGGGTCGCCATGAGTCGGAAGTGACTTGAGGGCACTTCACACACACACACACAACGCCATCTTTGTTTCTTCACCTATGAATATATTTGAATGAGTCAGAATGTGCAAATATACAAGGGAGCTTTTTCTCTCTGGAAGAACTGACATCTTTATGCATACACTTATGCCCCCTTTCTTTGCTTGTTTCCATGCTGTGCCATGACCTATTCTGTGCTATCTATTCCAAAGTTGCCCTCCTGCGCTGATAATACTCTACTAGAACAACTAATATTGTGATTTTTACTGACTTATGCTGCATTAATAAATCTGAATCTGAATACTGTGATTTGTTATAAGGCATGTTCAAAAGTTTAAATCTCGATAGAGCTTCGGGAGCCATCATTCCCTTCACAAGCTGATCAGAGGGACATGATCCTGTCCATGTTTATGTTTCATAAACTGGAGTGAGAACAATACCTCTGGTCAACACCAGCTGTGTAATTTTAGATAGCACTCAATATCCAATTGAGCGAGATGAATTCCAATCTGTCAGTGTTGTATGCTCTACTCCATAGCAGAAAGTGTTGTTTTTGGAAGCATATTGAGCAGCCACTGCCATTTTACTGTCTACTGACAGAAATTAATAGTGAAGGCCGTATAGAGCAATTTATCAACAGCCATTTGAATGCACACTTTTTCCAAGGCTCATATCTCCGGACTAGAGAGCGTTTGCCTGCCTATTTATGTCAAAATGTCAGTGGATGGTAGAAATTGACCAGGGTAGACTCCTGGGAGTAACTGATCTTCGTGATGCAGAGTTTGGTTAAACTCCTGGAGGACTCGTTTTGAAAGGAGCTGAAAGGCCTCAGAGCTGGCCTCTGACTGATCACAGAAGATATGTAAACACAGATGCAGCCGGCAAAAGAGTACCAAAGACATTGTAATTAGCACGTTGTGAGAAAAGTGCCAGGACAGGGCTCTTGGAAGTAAACAGTCTCTTTTTAAAACTAAACTGTGCGATGCGAGGGGGTAGAACGGAAAGCGGGGAGACAGTTCCCCTTCACTCTCTTGCAAAAATATACATCCCAATGGGAAGAAGAAAGGGAAGGTTGGCCATCCGAAGCCTTTTCCGAGCATGGTTTCCTAAAAAACACAGCTTGGGCTATGAATGAGCATTCGTCCCAAATTGTATTCTGAGAACCATAGCTGACCACCTAATGCTATCAGAACCCAGGGAGTCCCTCAACGCGTGTTACATTACCGGTGGTGTCAGTTCATTTACAAAGAAACAAGAAGTTGGTGAGGCACTTTACATATTTGGGGAATGGGGCAGAAAGAATCCTGTGAAGAGAAAGGTGGCATTTATGGATTGACCAAATTGATTTCCAGTTATTCTGTTCATTATATAACTTAGAATCCATTTATTTGTACTTTCAGAACTCCTTATCTCAGTGAGGTAGGATATAGAATATTAGTTTAACAATAATACTTAACATTAACATGCCGCTTACCTCTTCTCTATTTTTGGCAAACACAGTCTAATGGGGAGCTGAACATACAAAGCTGCCCTATATCAAGTGAGACCATTGGTCCGTCTAGTTCAGCATTATGTGCTCTGATGGACAGTTGCTCTCCAGGGTCTTTCCCAACGTCTGATACCTGAGCTCCTTGAACTGTAGATGCTAAGAATTGTACCTGGGAACTTTTTAATGCAAAGCACGTGCTCTACTGCTGAGCCATGGCCCATCCTTATTGGCTTATAATACTTTTCAAATGAAGGGAAGCTGCACAAAAGCACTACACATCCCATTCATTTCAATGAGACTAGCACAAGACAAAATACTGGTGTAACCCTTCCGAGCTCAAATCTGGCCACCCAAAAACTGGCTCAGTTGTCATAGCCCTTTTAAGAAATGAGCAGTCTTTCCATCAGCAAGTTTTGAAAAAGAAAAGACAGTTAGCTAGCATGGTGTAGTGGTTAAGAGTGGTAGTGTGGTGCAGTGGACTCTAATCTGGAGAACCAGTTTGATTCCCCACTCCTCCACATGAGTGGTGGACTCTGGTGAACCGGGTTGGTTTCCCCACTCCTCCACATGAAACTAGCTGGTTGAACTTGGGCTAGTCACAGCTCTCTCAACCCCACCTACCTCACAGGGTGTCTGCTGTGAGGAGGAGGAGGGAAGGTGATTCTAAGCTGGTTTGATTCTTCCTTAAGTGGTGGAGAAAGTCAGCATATAAAAACCAACTCTTCTTCTTCTTTGTCTCCTTCTCCTTCTTCTCCTTCTGCAAATAGGGAACACCCACTCTGCGGGCTCTTTGCCTAAGGAAGTGATCCTTAACTTTAAACAAAATTAACATCAAATTTGCACGAGTTGATATTTAAAGTCAAAGTCAAAAGGTTCATTTGAATACACAAGATGAATAAAGCTAATGAAAATCAAATAGAAATACCTATGTATGCAGATTGTGTAAGTAGATAAAGATTTGGCAAATTAAATAATAATACATCTATGTGAAAGCTGTGTAACATTTATCTTGAGACAAATGAATGGACATTGTTTATTTTATGACCCAGTCCCCCTTTTGGCAAATAAAAAGGTTTTACACACGTGGAAACTTTTAAAGTACATTTTTCAGTAGTAAACTTTATTTTCAGACATTTATCTTGTGCTACTTCCTTTCTTCGAATGTAACTTTTACTGTTGTTAGTGTAAGGGATAATAGCAGCAAAATGTCTGGAAGAGAACTTCAGCAGAGAGGGAAACCTGCTACCATGTTTAACAAAGAATTATAGCCCTGAGCTTCTTCTTGCAAGAAAATTGATTGTGTAGGATGAAAATGTATGGGGATCTTTGATTATCTGACAATGCCAGGCATAACCTTAATTTTTGGATTGCCACCACAACATCAAAACAATGAAAAAAGCAATATAGACTAAATGTCAAAGGAAGTGCTCTCTTTCCTCCTCCCCAGAAACTAACTGCAAATAAGACTTGGCCGCTCCCCAAACCCACAATCTCTTCCTCCTCTGTAATGCCGGGGACAATTTTCTATATGACCTGACATCATAGTGATTGTATTTTATCCATCACCTGTCCCACATAATTGTCTGCTGCTAACAGACAAATATACAATGTTGTGATATCAGGGCACAAATAAGTTATACTAGACAGTATGGCCTAGGAGAGAAGGGTTAAATGCATAGTTGCCAATTCTGGCAATTGCCATATGTTTAATATACTGTATAGTTCTGACTGTCTCTTGGGAACTGACATGCACACTTAACACTAGCGATAAAGGACACAGACCCATAACAGCACAAGAACATAGTTCTTAAGCTGTCTTTCATATTGAGTGCTGGAACTAAAAGGTGTTAAGACGATACACAAATTGGGCATATGACTAAGTAAAGGTAAAGGCAGTCTCCTGTGCAAGCACTGGGTCATTACTGACCCATGGGGTGATGTCACATCATGACATTTACTAGGCAAACTATGTTTATGAGGTGGTTTGCCATTGCCTTCCCCAGTCATCTACACTTTACTCCCAGCAAGCTGGGTACTCAAGAAGCAGCTTTATAGGTTGGATGTCTCGCACAACAATACTACCTTCATGATCTGCCCAGGCAGCCTGGATTCCCCTGAACACATAACATTGTTGGAGATGAGAATAAGGATTGGATTCAACCAGCTTTTCCCTTGGTGAGAAAAGGAGAAGCTGATCTTCTTTGAACACCATAAAGGCTATGCTAGGGATCATGGGGCCCTGACTTGGATAGTCCAGGCTAGCCTGATCTCATCACATCTCAGAAGCTAAGCAGGGTTGGTCCTGACTGGTATTTGGATGGGAGACCTCCAAGGAATACCAAGGTCATGATGTGGAGGCAGGTAATGGCAAACCACTTCCGAACATCTCTTGCCTTGAAAACCACACCAGGGGTCGCCATTAAGTCAGATGTGTCTTAACAGCAAAAAAGGGGGGATCATGGGACCAGTGTGATCAAAAGTCACATGCAATGGGGGCCTAATAAGAGGGAGATTGAGCAAGATGGATCAAGGGGTAGGTGTCATAAACCTGGAGCATACAGGGACTTCACCATGAACAACTTCATACGGAAAGGCAGCATATTCTTACTTGTATATTTTTCTGTTTTATGTGTACCATTGGGTCCAAGGATGTCAGTGTCTGAATCATGAATGATTGCATCATTCCAGGTTGTTATTTTCAGTTAGTGTGCTTGTTCAGAGAGCACAATAATTGTGTTTGTTTTATTACAGTCTTTATTAAAATATTTATAAAAACTGTTCTTTCCTAGAACCAACTAGGTGACAGTAACCTTGCTGAAGCTAAGTAGGTGTAGGTCTTATCAGTGCTCAGATGGGTGATTGCCAAAGAAGCCTATAGAAGTCACATTAAGTTCTATCAAGGAAGAAAGATGGGATATAACATTTTACAATGTCCCTGGTTTAATTAGTTTTTTACTGACTTAAAAATTGTTTCAAGTCCCTTAGGAAACAAAGTTGATCCTCCACACCCAAAGTCATAGACATTTGGGGGGTCAAAGGGAACCCCCACCTCCCCATTTCACCAGTGGGAAAAATTGTTGACTCCAATACATCATGTCTGGTTTCACATGTTACAGTCTTTCTGTACCAACAAAACAAAAGGAATAAGTGTGTACACTCTACAAACGGCAGCTCTATCATATCGCCTACAGGTCTTGTAAAAACTCATCTACATCCGATGTGTAATGGATCAAATGGTCTATCTGGCCAGTTCAATATATGGCAAGCAAATTAAGCATTCAAAGAAGTACATGAGAAACATAGAACGTTGCAATCCATTGCTTGTGGAATAAAAGCTTGTTTTCATGCCATTGGCTTTTCTTTTCGTTTTCTTTTTTAAGCATCCTGGGTCAATGAGTGAGTCCTTCAGCTCAACGGTAAATTGCGAAAAAGAGTGTTTCATCTGTTTCATACCTGCTCATTGTTTTTATATTGTGAGAAAAAGCACAGCATGCCATAAATCTGAGCTTATCTATGTTTTATGTACTACAAAACTATCGGGAAGTTTCAGGGGGAAGCGTAGATTGTGCAAACGAATTGCACAAACATTTGTCTATATTTCCCAGGCTGTCCACCTCAGGCTTTGCTTTTCCTTTATCCTTTATATGTTAACAACAAACTGACTCTACCTGAAAGCAGTATGCCTCTTGCCAACTCACAGTGCTGCAAATCTGCTGCCTACCTGCCATAAAGCACACTCCTGGAAATTACTGTGATTGTGCTCCCTGTGCAATAATGCCATGATGTATTGGGAAATGCCTTTTTGTTTAATTTTTCCTTCAGAGTACTTGAAACAGCGTTTTCGGGATTTTGTTTAGTTTAAGTCAAGATTAAAGTAGTTTCCCCCTTGAAATTTTCCTTCTGCCTAAAATTCTCTGCTCTTGTGAACTTTTCACCCTAGCTAGGAATGAAAATAAATCTCAAAACACTGTAGCACTTTATAGAAAAGAGTTTCCATTTTGCAACCAACCCTATTCAGTATTGATTTGGCATCAGACGGTTGCTACTGGTTTCGAGAGGGAGCGGGAGAACGATGGGGCCGTTAAATCAAACTTTATTAACACACCAGAGGAATCTCCTTTTGGGTGGAGTTCCAAAGAATTGTATGGTAACCTGTTATAGTGGATTTGACTTCCCATCCTGACTCCGAAGAGCGTGATATAACTTGCTTCTGCGTTATGCATTATTTGACTAAGGAAGCAATAAATAACCCATTTATACTAACCTAGTCTTTCTGAAGCCAATCAGCAGAGCTGTTCACAGCCCTCAACAAAAAAAATCCACATTCTCTGCCAAGAAAACCCAGATTCTGTGTTCCAGAATTAATGATGCAAATCCACACAAATTGTGCCTTTACATTAATGTAGCTTTTTGGTATATTTTATACTCAGCCTTAGAAAAGGAAAGGTGTGGGGGCACAAGAGGGTAGTATAGCTAAGGGAGCAAACCTAAACAGGTCTAATCAGAGTTAAGTCCTATTTTATTCAATGGGGCCTACTCCCAAGGAAGTGTTCTTAGGATTGAAGCCTTATTGAGGGGCTCTAGAGGCTTAAGGTTGTGTAAACAGGATGGAATGGAGTAAGAACTTTTGCAAGGCGCACTGTGGGCACTTTCACACATACCGAATAATGCACTTTCAATCCACTTTCAATGCACTTTGCAGGTGGATTTTACTGTGTGAAATGGCAAAATCCACTTGCAAACAATCATTAAAGTGCATTGAAAGTGGATTGAAGTATTATTCAGTGTGTGTGAAAGCGCCCATGTTAAGCAAGCATGAGTGCTAGAAATGTGTGGTTGTCTAAGTAGTGATAGCTGAACTTGCCCTGTGCTCAAGCACTGCTTCATGCAACAGCCACTAAGGCTGCAATCCTGAAAGGGGGGGCTGAAGCTCTTTAGGAGCCAGTGTAACCCCATGCCAGCGTAGCTGCCACCTTATCACAGAATAAAGTGGCACCTATGCCAGTGAAAGGGCAAACATGTTGGCGCCAGGAAGCCATGCTGCTGAGTGGGGCTCCGCCACCGGTGCTGCTATGCCAGCAGTGAAATCCTGGAAGTGGGAGCTCGCACCACCATGGGGAGGGGCATTCCCGGACCTTTTCTGGGGAGGGAGCTACCTTTAGGCAACTTCCTAACACCTTGGACCTGGGAACGCCCCCTGGAGTTGCGGTGTGATTATGCCACCTTTTCGGTGGCATAGCCTCACTGTTCTCAATGGGGGCATTTCCCCTTTTTTATATTTTACTTTCCTTTTATTGTATTTTTGGCTGTCGGGAAACCTCTGTGGAGGCGGGGTTGTGTTGTTAGGGTGCTTTTGTATCTGGTTGTCTTATCCTTTTCAGCATTCCTGTATTAGAGTAACATCTTCGGTGCACATGCCATTGACCTTGCAAGTGTAATGCCCAGATATAAGGGCTGGTTTAGAACACTATGTATTCATACGCACACACATGGAAGCTTTGGGAAGTTGGCATCCGGGAGCCATGAACCAAAAAATCATGGTCTCTGTGTCTGGTACCGCCTCGCACCAGCAGAGAGCTCTGGGTTACGTTCATCTTCAGGAATGTGGTTTCTGCTTACCAAGCTCACAAGATCAGGCATTCACTAAGTTACGCCTTCAGCCAATGTCTATAGGTTGTGCTGGTTGGAGTAGGGTGGACACTTAATGTGCATTGGTGCTTTTGTGTATCAATCTGCTTGTCAGCAGCCATGGGCCTGCCCCATGTGAATGCATAGATGATACTGATTTTCCTTTGTTTCTCTGGTGAGTAACTCTGCATCTTATTTGTGGGTTATTTCACCCCAGGGTCTCTGTTTAGCTAAATAAAGAACTGTTCCTTTAACCTCCTCCTAGTTGTCTTCATTGGACTCTATAAGACTACTAGGCATTTCACAAGCTGTCTCTAGAGATGCATGGTTGGGGTTTGGACATGGCTTCCATCGAAAGCCTTTGCCCTCCTTCTTTAGACTGATGAAAATGGCGCAATTGTACATTCAGAGTAAAAGTTAGATTGAGGGTGCCACAAACAATAAAATAGCCCCCCCCAACTCCTCTCTTTTTTTAGCTAGTGGAAATAGGCAATGTTATATTTTCCACATCCTCCTGCAGTGGAACAAGCAAAACCTTTCCAGTCTTTACCAAAAGTTTCAGCCCAATAACCACTTTACCTTATCCAGTCTCCTACAATATGCAAGCCCAAATCTCTTTGTGATCCTGCTTTACAACTGCTGAGTTCAGTGTTGGCTTGAAATGAGCAATGATTAAAAAACAGTCTAGGGGCTGGGGAAATGGTACTGAGGAAGTATCATTATGACTGCTTGTGAAGCAGAGGTTGGCTTGTGTGCAACAGATTGTTGTATCTTTCACTGCAGATATCCCTGAAAGGATGTCACCCATTGCAATAAAGGAATGCCTCTTCCAAGGCCAAGCTTACTAAAACAGGATCAAAATGATGGCCTTTGAGTCATCCTAATAGTGATGACCTTGGATGCAGCATTACTTTAAACCAATATTCCACAGGAGGATAGTTTTGGAAATCACAGTTCAGCTTTTATTTTACACAGGCATAGAAAAGGCATCCCTCCATTTTAGCTAATAGCCAAATTGTTTTTTACATGAAGTCAGGAGCCAGCTTCTCTGTTTGCCGTCAAAAAATAACCTTGGTGATTTTTTTTTCCTGAGCCCAAAGCTCAATAATCAAATCATGCTTTTGTTCACGACACCTTGACAATAGTATAACTGCTATAGACTGGCCAAAAAGATGTTCAAACAGAATAGTGCCCAAAGTTGCTTCCTCTGACACAGAGCTTCAGCCTGTGTGAAATCCTTTGAGGACATTGCACTGGGATTTGGATGTTTTTCTTTTTCCCTGAAGGATCAAATGAAAGAAAGAAATAGGCATGCAGGATCTGCTTCCCAGGTTATTCTGGTTTCAAAACCCTGCTGTCTCCTGCTGCCAGGTCTTTCCTTTTGCTTTGGTGCGACTTCAGAGCGTAGAGGCGGATGACCCTGTGCACTTGCTTCAAATGAGTGTAAATAGAAGATGATATTACTTGTCTGAATGAAGTGGACTATCCCATGGAGGAGAATAATAGCTGTCGCCTAGCACCGGGGCTTTTTCCCCCCTCTCAAAAAGATGAGGGAGGACTTAAAAGTCAAGGAGACCCAAAGATGAGGGTGAAAGTTGATTACTTTAAGGATTAAACTGTTACCCTGGTGAAGTCAGCAAATACTGTTTCTAAGCAGTGATTTCAGTGTCTCTTGAGCGCTATGAATCTCAGCTCTGTGATTAGGAATGCAATGTTTTAAAGATATAAATATCATTTTATGAGACCCTAAAAATGTTATTTGGTGTTTCGACTAAAAAAAAAAAAAATCACATTCTACAGCGATGCATGACACAAGGGAATTTCACAGTCATGTATGTTTGAAAGCTATATTAACGAAACATAAAATAATCCTTTTCAAATATTGTAAAACAGTTCATTTTCAGTGCTCTCTGAAGAACAGCAGCACTTTTAATAAATATATTGGCACTATGCACTGATTTCTTCCCACTTCTGGTTAATTGAATTTCCATAAGCATCAGTGGCTAAAATCACTGCCCATGTTGGAATTTAGCTATTTCTTGGCAAACCTTAGATTATTATTTCATTAAGAACCTAGGTAGATATTAAAGCTTACCCAGATGGTTTATATATCAAAATAATCTTCTTCATAGAAATTCTCACAAAGAAAATAATTAAGCATAAACACAGTGATCCTCAAAAAGCCCAGCGTATTTTAACTTGAAATCCCATAATGGCTATGACCTTTAACCCCGATGTAACTGTTTCTATCCAGACTACTCATGGAAGGACACCATATAACACAAGCGAATGAAAAGGTTAACAAAGTTAGTGGACCAAACAAACTTGATACTGAGAATGAACTTTCACATACAGCAAGAAAATAAACGTATCAACCCCCAGTCTGATCTACACAGGAGGTTTGAGATCCCAAAATATTAAATGTTATTAACTGCATAATCTCTATTTTCCAGATCAGGGTTTACTCAAAGGGTTAGTATTTTTGCAAACTTGATGACATATTATTTCTTCAAAGAGTTCGCATGTTAGGGTGTTCCAAATAAGATTGTGTTAGAGTAGCTCTTTCCCAAAGGCTTTCCTAAGAATGAGGGAAATCATTGCATCCTAATATAGGTACAATATAAGAAAATGACCCTTCCAATGGCAGGAGTGCAGTGGGTCAGGGCTCTAATCCAGCTCGGTGTTTTATTTTTCTTTCAGAAAACTGTGCAAGAAACCTGAGCTCCCTCAAACACACTCTGGAACTGGATTTCTTAAAAGAGAGCTACACTGGTTTGTATGTTTTCCATTTTTTCCAACTCACTTTACTACACCACTGATGTTCTTTTGGCAGCACAGGCATTAGGTAATACTTTGTTAGCTGAGTTCAGCAGTGCAAGTCATTCCCATTTTTAAGCAAAATGCTGGTAGTCCCCTGAAATGCAGCTAGCCATGGGTAGAAGAAAAGCAGCTCTGCTTCTGTTCCGGGCGCATACTGTATCTCCTTGGATTGGGAAATGCCAAGCCGTTTTATTTTCTATACCTTCTAATCATTCATAGCAATGAAATGGTGTCTTCCATATCACTCAGAGTTTTTTCTCAGTGGATTTACTAAAATCTCTTTAGTGGGTACTTACTAGGGCTGTTGATTCGGTTCAGCCCGAACCGAAAAACAGCCGAATTTCTCTCAATTCAGCGGTTTTTCAGTTCGGACGAACCGAACTCAAAAAGGGGAAAACCGGGGAGCTGAATTGGCCGAGTTCGGGGTGTTCCCGAATAAATTCGGCCAATTCGGGCCCTTTCCCTTACCCCACGCGCCTTCAGGGAGCTTCCCTGGAGAGGCGCGGGGTGCCCTTTAAACAGATCTGTGCCTCCCGGCCGGGAGCATCAGATCTGTTTAAAGGGCACCCCGCGCCTCTCCAGGGATTCCCTGAAGGGGGCGGGGTGCCCTTTAAACAGATCTGTGCCTCCCGGCCGGGAGGCGCAGATCTGTTTAAAGGGCACCCCGCGCCTCTCCAGGGATTCCCTGAAGGGGGGTGGGGTGCCCTTTAAACAGATCTGCGCCTCCCGGCCGGGAGCATCAGATCTGTTTAAAGGGCACCCTGCGCCTCTCCAGGGAATCCCCCTGAAGGGGGGCGGGTGCCCTTTAAACAGATCTGCGCCTCCCAGCCGGGAGCAACAAATCTGTTTAAAGGGCACCCCTCACCTCTCCAGGGAAGCCCCCTGAAGGTGCGCGGGGTGCCCTTTAAACAGATCTGTGCCTCCCAGCTGGGAGGTGCAGATCTGTTTAAAGGGCCCCTGCGTGCCTTCAGGGAATCCCCCTGAAGGCGCGAGGGGGCCGAATTTTCCCCCGAACTCCGAATCCCCCTGAATTTCCGGGGATCCGAAGCGGGGGAGTTCGGACTTCGGCATGGCCCGAATAAAAACGGGCCGAATTTTGCCGAAGCCGAACTATACCGAATTTTTTTTCAACAGCCCTAGTACTTACAGCAAGTGGGAAGTTCAGATATTTTTGGTGCAATCCTGTGTAGAGTTGCTACAATCTAAGCCCCTTGATATCAATTGTCATAGACCTTTTATGCGTTGCTTTTTCCCTCGTGGTCACCCCTCCAATGGCTTCAGATCTTTGTTTTGATTATGCATGTCATTTCCAACTGACAGAGGTCGCCTCTCTCTCCCCCTGTGTTTCCATGCATTTTGCCCGCATTTTCAAATTCGTGATGAAACAGTTCCTTGAAAAGGCAAGCAAAACAGCGGAAACACAGGGGGAGAGGGAGGTGACCTCTGATGGTTAGAAACGGCATGCATAATCCAAACAAAGACCCAAAGTCATCAGAGGGGTAGCCATGAGGGAAACAGCCATGCATAGTTGCCATAGACAGGCATAAATAGGCCATAGACAGGCATAGTTCTGCATAGGATTGCCCTGTTTGTGTCCCTTTGCATTTTAACAAGCACTGTAAAGTGACATTCAGCATGCTGTTCAGTCAGCTAGTTTCGAGAAACAAAAAGGAGTTGTGACACCTTTAAAGATGAACAAATTTATTGTGGCAGAACCTTTCACTTGAACTTCATCAGTTGCATGAAGCACGACCTCATGTGAAGCACGAGCACGACCTCATGTGAAGCACGACCTCATGTGAAGCATGACCTCATGTGATCTGATGAAGCAGATCACTACAGCTTCTCGCACAATAAATCTGCTATTTAAGGTGCAGGGAAACTGATTTTTGTTTTTGTTGAGTCAGACTAACACAGTAAAACCCCCCCAATTATTCCAATTTGGAAAGATTCTGCTGGGATTTTACTATTCTAAATAACTGATACCAACTTAAAACTTGCCTGTCTCTGCTTCATCAATTATAAGCCAGTTAAATAATATTAAACAGAGTTGTGAAGGAGCGGACTCACAAGCCTTGTTCCTTCAGTCTGTGGGCGCTTAGAAAAGCTCTGCAGATGTCCCAGGTCTCCACCCAGTGCCAGAGCCCTTTCCCTTAATCCTAGGGCGGTACCAACTTCTGTGTGAGTAGTAACTGCTGCCACTAAAAAAAATCTGAAAGAGTATCTCCTGCTAGATGGATTTGTAGACCTACCATACTGTATCTGTGTTGCCATTTAAAGGCTCTGCTTAGTTGTCTCTCACTTCACTTGTACCAATTAGCGTGGGGATGATCTATCACACATTTGCACTTTCGTGCTCAAGGGCTGGCAAACTAAACTGCTGCGCCTCCCCTTTACCGCTCTTCAGGCAATGAAACCAAATAGGCATGGTACTGGTACAAAGATCAGACTTCAGGCATTAAAAATATCAGAACCTTTAATAGGAAATTTAAAAGTTACACATGGCCTGTACAAGCATCAGGCTAAACGAACTTATCAAGGAAAGGTGAAAACATGCAATCTTCTAGATCTCACTCTAAACATACTCTAAAGAGGTCATTGCTAGGATAGGCTATTGACTCTTGAGGATACAGCAATTTAAAAGTCTGCCGTTACCCCCTTTCTCCAATGTGAGAGCTACTGTCCATTGTCCCTTGACACATGGTCAAGATGTAACAGTTCTGATGTAATAGTTCTGATGTAACAGTTAACCATTCACGGCTTGAAGATGCTCCCAGTAAGAATCCAAGAATCCTGAGAATTTATCATTTTCTCTTCTGGAGTTCATCCACCTCTGGGGTCATTCATAATCTTCCTGAGCCAAGAGGATGAACTACTATCTAGCCTTTTAACTTTCCCATAGTTATATTGTGGAACTCCATGCCCAGGATGTGGTAATGGCTGCCAACTTGGAAGGCTTTAAGAGGGGAATGGACATGTTCATGGAGGATAGGGCTATTCATGGCTACTAGTAAAAATGGATACTAGTCATGATGCATACCTATTCTCTCCAGGATCAGAGGAGCATGCCTAATATATCGGGTGCTGTGGAACACAGGCAGGATAATGCTGCTGTAGTCGTCTTGTTTGTGGCTGCCAACTTGGAAGGCTTTAAGAGGAAAGAGGCTATTCATGGCTATTAGTTAAAATGGATACTAGTCATGCTGCATACTTATTCTCTCTAGTATCAGAGGAGCATGGCTGTTATATTAGGTGCTGTGGTACACAGGAAGGATGCTGCTGCTGCAGTTGTCTTCTTTGTGGGCTTCCTAGAGGCACCTGGTTGGCCACTGTGTGAACAGACTGCTAGACTTGATGGACCTTGGTCTGATCCAGCATGGCTTTTCTTATTTTTTTTTTTTATTTTTTCTTTCAATAAGGATACAGGAAAGGAAAAAGGGAAAGGGGTAAATGTTAGCATAGTAAAAACAAAACAGTATTGTAAGATGATTTCTAATAAAGTATGGTTACAGAATGACTTTGGTATGTTGTTCTTACTTCTAAATAATCTCTGGTATTTTAAAAATTATAGTTCTTGTTTAACAGTTAACTTAGCTAAAAAAAGAAGAAAAATTTTTAAGCAAAGTTGGTTATAGTATTTTAGCATCCCTTATTCGTGCTAATTAGACTTCATATATAAATAAAAAGATGCCCACTTCTCCTGAAATTGCTCGGAAGATTCACTGGATTTAGCATTCAGTTCATCAGTCATTTTTGCCATTGTTGCATATTCTAACAGTTTTTCTTTCCAATTGTCAATATCTGGTATATGAGTTTGTTTCCATGTCCTTGCTAAGATTATTCTAGCAGCTGTTGTGGCATATTTGAAAACGTCATGTTGTTTTTGAGGTAGGCTTGACGGTACTATGCTGAGTAAATAAAATTTTGGATCAAGTATAAATTTGGTATCTAACATCCGTTGTAGTTCATAATGAACTCTTTTCCAATATATTTGTAACTTAGGGCAAGTCCACCAAACATGGAAATAGGAACCGTCAGATTCTTGACATTTCCAACATGCACCCTTTTTCCCAGGAGTTGCCATCTGAGAAAGCATATTTGGAGTCAGGTACCATCTGTAGAAGGTCTTATACCAGTTTTCTTTCACTTCTTGAGAAACTGTGTATTTCAATTCAGAGGAGCAAAGTTTTTCCCAGGAGTCGGTATTAATCATTTCTCCAAAATTTTGCATCCACTTTATCATGTTTGTCTTCACTTGTTCTTCTTCTGTATCATATTTCAGGAGGAGCTTATATATTTTTCCTAATATATGTGAATCATTTTTAGATATTAGCTGCTCAAATTCAGTTAGTTCACGGAATGGATGTGGATATAAACAGTCTTTTTGAAAATTTGACCTCAATTGCAGGAAAGTTAACCAATTCAACTTTTGAAATTTTTCTTGTAATTTGGTCATATTTTTGATTTCTCCCGTAGGCTCTATCATATCTCTGTAGGTAAAATGAACACCTGGTTTTAGTTTGACATTGTCATGATAGGCTTCAGTTGGTGACATTATAGAAGGTGGAGACGGACTTATTCTCTTTTTGTATCTTTTCCAGACCTTCAAAAACGCTAATTTAACATCGCAATCTTCTTGTACTTTGTTTTTTTGAATTTTTGATTTAGAGTCCCACAGAACTTTATGGAAGCCTTGTCCCAAATCCGCGCGTTCTAAGACGACATGCCGACTTTTAGGTTGTTTAATCCATTCTGTTATCCAGGATAGGCAGGCAGCGTGGTAATATAGTTTTTTTTTATATATATAAATTTTATTAGGTTTTATACTAGAAGTTTTCCATTACATTGAACAACATCTATAACAATATCAAATTTCAATTCTAACTTAAAGTTGTTATAGTTCCATATCATATAATAAAAAAAGAAAAAAGAAAAAATGGAAAAGTTTTTAGACTTCCCCTTCACCTCTATCTGCCTCTTAATAAAAAGTTCATCCCGTCGTAGGTAATCTAATCTTAATAAACTATCAATACCATATATAGAAAAAAAAACCATAGTCTGTTAGTAAATATACTTATACTTAATCATTATAAAAAAGATCAGAAATAATCCTCTGGATCAGATTAGAAAGTATTCTTCCATTCTTCCCATTTTTAACTCATATTCACAATAATGCATCCACGCCCCCCATTCCCCCAAAAACCGAACGTCATTTTCTTCATTTAGAATGGCTGTGAGTTTTGCTATTTCTGCCACTTCAAACATTTTAACAATCCAGTCTTTTTTCTCAGGAGTTTCTAACCCTTTCCATTTCGCTGCATAAAGCAGTCTCGCAGCTGTTGTGGCATAAATCAAAAAAGTTCATTGTATTGCTAAGTCGTCTGGAATCATACTCAATAGCATCATTTCTGGTGTTTTGGGTATATTCTTTTGTAGTATTAATCTCAATTCATTATAAATCATGTCCCAGAAGTCTTTGGCTTTGTCACAGGTCCACCACATGTGATAAAAGGAACCAATTTCTTTGTTACATTTCCAACAAGTAGGGGACATCGTTTTATAAATCTTTGCAATTTTCTTGGGTGTTAGATACCATCTATACATCATTTTATAAATGTTTTCTCGCACTGACTGTGCTTTTATTCCTTTTAGATCTTTGGACCATAATCTTTCCCATTTATTTAAAACAATATCATGTCCCACATTTTGAGCCCAATCGATCATAGTTGGTTTAATCGTATCCTGCTCACAATATATTGTTAAAAGGAGATTATACATTTTAGAAATCAGTTTTGTATTATTATCTAGTAAAATCCTTTGAAAAGAAGATTTTTCTTTAGAAAAACCTTTTTTAGCATCTTGTACAAAAACTGATTTGATTTGGTAGTATTGGAGCCATTGTAAATCATCCTTAAGAAGTTGAAAGTCTTTTAGTGAGCATTTCTTTCCTTCCCAATTAATTAGATCTTGATAAGTAATAAATTTGTCTGGTCTAAGTGGGCGCAAAGTTAGCATTTCTTGAGGCGATATCCACATCGGTGTTTCTGGTTCCAAAATGTGTTTATATCTCATCCAGATACGAAGTAAAGAGGACCTGATTATATGATTACGAAATGTTGCTTGTAATTTAATTTTATCATACCACAAATAGCCATGCCATCCACTTAAATTATTATAACCTTCCAAGTCTAACAAACGTATATTTGACAAGTTCATCCAATCTTTTAGCCATACTAAAGCTGCCGCTTCAGCATAGAGTTGAAAATTAGGCAGTGCTAAACCTCCTCTAGTTTTTAGATCCACCAAGTATTTATAAGCAGTCCTTGGTTTTTTCCCTTGCCAGATGAAGTTTGAAATGTCTTTCCTCCAAGTTTCAAAATATTTAGTTTGTGATATTATTGGTAAATTTTGGAATAAGAAGAGCATCCTCGGTAAGACATTCATTTGGATCGTTGAAATACGTCCCATTAATGACAATTTTTTGTTTGACCATATAATCATATCAGTTTTAATCTTACCCCATAACTTGAGGTAATTGTTGGTTATCAGATCTTTATTCTTTGCAGTAATCCAAATTCCCAGGTATTTAACTTTATTAGCTTTCTCCCAGCCAGTATATGATATAAATTCCTGTTGCTGTGTTTCCGATAAATTTTTAAATATTATCTTTGTTTTTTCTTGATTCACTTTAAAGCCTGATACTTTTCCAAAATCGTCCAAAGTCTCCTGAAGTATATTGCAGCGTGGTAATATAGTTTGAAGTTGGGCATTGCTAACCCAACAGCATGGCTTTTCTTATGCTCTTATCTCTGTACCTTTAGGTGTGACATTCCAGCAGTGGTGTTAGATGGTGAACCTTTGGTCTTACTCCAGCCAGAACCATTTGCACAACTGCCCTAAAGTGCCCTGTGCTTGGGTTTTGATTACTCATCCCCTGGCACTTTTCTTCTTCACTAGCTAAGCAGTGCTCCAGTTCATGGAGAGTGCAGTCCCAATTATTATAATTCCAATGTGATTTTAGGGTGTAGGATATTGCTCTACAATAATATACAGATTATTGAGGAGGGGAACATTTATAACCTTCCGCTGTGGAAATAGTCTGTTTTCTGTTTTTAGTCTGCTTTTTTTTTTCATTGATTGTTCTTGCAGAAGACCTGTCCATGTGTGTTAAATTTTCTTTGGAGCCTTTGGTGTGGGAATTTATCAAAAGCTTGTTTTGAAAATAAAAGTACATAATGATGACCTGATGTGTCCTATCTACATGTTTGCTGACACTCTCAAAGCCCTGGTAATGCAAGACTTCCCTCTGCAGAATTTGTGCTGCTTCTTTCTCAGCAAGGCTTGTTGTTTTGCTGTACATTTAACAGTGTGAGTCTTATAATCATTTCCACAAATTTACCAAGGGTGCTGGGTCTGCAGTGTCCTGACCCACCCTTCCCCTGATATTTCCCCCCCAAAAAAGTGCTACATTAAGTTTCTTCCAGTCCTCTGTGAAAGAGGCTGGTTTTTAATGTTACATATTGCCACATTGGATCAAGTTCTTTAAGAACTGTTATCCAGCCACATGATAAGCACATTTTCAATTTCAGTGGTAGTTCTAAAATTGCATACTCTTCCATCCCAGTTGTTATGATTTCACAGAAGCAATTCCTGAAAACAATGATTTGGGTTAGGTTATGCATTGATATCTCTGCTATACCTTTTTCGGTGAAGGCCTTTGTAAAAAAATTACCATATTTCACGTGAACCATACATGAAGTTGCCTTATACTGAATCGAACCATTGGTCCATCAAGGTCAATATTGTCTACTCAGACTGGCAATGGCTCTCCAGGGTCGTAGGCAGAGATGCTTCACATCAGCTACTGCTAGTTCATTTTAAATGGAGATGTCAGGGATTGGACCTGGGATCTTCTGCATATGCTCTTCCACTCAGCCACATCCCCTCCCCAAATTTTAGCAGTCTGTAGTTTTTATGGGCTGGATCTTACAAAACTCCTGCACAAAGAAGTTGAAAAAGGCAACCATCTTCCTACATCTTCACTTTCCTCCAGCATCCTTCTGTAACTTTCAAAAAACCAATATTGAAGATTTGGGGAAACAGTGCTGGTGGTTCATAGAATGCATCCTCCCTTCAGCACACTTAAACCATCACCTTCATCATATAGGTAACTTTGTCTGTGACTGGAAGCACCACATGAATGCCCAATTAATGAAAATCTTCTATTCAGAAAGAGGGATATTTGCATTAATCAAGAGACTGCAGAATAAGGTATCCACATAGAGCAACTACATCATATGTATTGTTATCTATATGGTAGGGGTGGTTAAGCAAAAACTGTTTTGCCTAGACAAATTACTATCTATCTGTGTCTATTCACTCTTCTAAAGTCTTTACTAGGGTTGTGCACCTCCCAAAAAATATCAGTAAATTTTGGGTTTGGGTTTATTGGGCCTGAGGTTTTGTTTTTGTTTTTTTGTTTTTTGTTTTGTAAACAGGGAATAAGTTGAATACCCATACCGGTAAAGGAGTATTTCGTCTTTATTTCTGGGTTTACTGAAAAATTCAAGACCATGATAGTCTGTGGGGATTATTTTCAAAGCTCCTGAGGGGCTTTTTTGGGTTAGAGTCCCCATATTTGCAGCATGGCAGCAAAGGACACTCTTTAGATGGACATTGAACTTTGGTGAACTTTGCAATTGGGGTCTAATTTTATGGGCCCACAAACCAGTTACCACCCCCCCATCCTTCAGGCATTTGCGAGCTGAGCTGTCCATCGGTTTTCAGGTTGAGAACTTCAGAGTTGCCAAGGACTAGCGGAAAGAGCCGATTGGCAGGCTGGCACCTCCAAGTCTGGGGGCTTCCTTCATATCTGGGTCACAAAGCATGATGTCCATGCAAATTGGCTTCCAAACTGAGGGAAAAGGCTTACATGCAAGAAAAATAAGGCACGGAAAACATTTGTTTTGGTGGCAAATGACATCCTGTGAACAAATGACATCCTTTATTATGGTGGCAAATGACATCCTTTGTTACAGTCATCAAAAATCTGATTTCTAGAGATGGTCATGGTGCAGGGAAACAAAGCCTGTACTCGGAGTGACCTTCAGTTTCAGAGCAGGTTTTCAAAGGGGGTGATATCAGAGCCAGCCAAAGTCATGACCAAGGCAGCTCTTGTGAAAAAGATTGCTCATCTGCACGGGTTAGCAGTCTTCTGCAAAATCCCAATGAGCAGCTGAAGAAGCCGGCGTTTTTTAGTTGGAGGGTATATCCCTCCGGACGGAATTTGGTGAGCCCCATCTTTTAAAATGCAGATCAGCCCACCGCCTAATTGGTCAGACCAAGTTGGCTCTGAATACACGACCCCTACCTAACAAAACCAGTCAAAAAAAGATAGAAAAATGGGAGAAAGCACAGAGGCATGCATCTGAGCAAAGGCGAATAGCCGATCCTGAAAAAGCTTTGGCTTTTTCGGGAATCGCCTATTCAGCTTTGGGGAGATCCCCAGGTTTTAGCTTTTGGTAAACCCAAAAATTATTGAAACAGTTAATTTCGAGTTTATTTTTGGTTCGGGTATATTGATACACACAACCCTAGTCCTTTTTTTATAATTATTTTTTATTTTTCAAAACATATAAACACACATATCAACAATAATAAAAATCATCAAGTTGAAAAGTAAAAAAGAAAAAGCAATTAATTATTGTTGAAATTACAAACATATTAAAGATTAAAAATATGACTTCCCCTTCATCTCCGTCTATCTCTTTATAAATTTGCATACCCTTTTGACAACAATTCTAATCCTTATATTACTAATTAACTATGAATATGTAATTATATTTAAAGCAATCATAAAAAATTCATAAAAATATATAATTCATATGTATCTATAATGCACAACCCTAGTCTTTACAAAAATAGCAAGATATAGTTTATCAAGTCAGACTCCAGACAAAGTGTTTCCTGATGCAACAGCTTTTTCCTTAGGCTGAATTTGCAGATGCTATTTCATGTGCTTTACAGTTCCTTCTCCTGTGGTTAGTAAAAAAAGAAGTTCTAAATACACTTGTAATGTGTTTCTGAACAACTGATGACAATACTCCATTTTTCTCTGTGTTACTCATGAACATGATGCTGCCTTCTACTGAAACGGATATTTGTCTATCAAAGTCAGTATTGTTTACTGTGATTGGCAGCAGGCTCTCTAGGCTCTCAGGTCTTTAATATCATGTAATATCTGAACCTTTTAAATGGAGATGTCAAGAACTGAATCTGTGACCTTCTGCATTCAGAGTAGATCCTCTACCACTGAACCACAGGCCCATCCTGTCTCATGTGATTTCAGTCTTAGTCTGGTTAGAATAGCAGTCCTTAAAGATAGAAGAAAGATTGCTTCTTTGAGTTATGCCTTTTTTCCCTGCTACATGAACAGTCCCTTCATGTCTATGAATGTCTGTGCGGGAGAAGCTAATGCCCCTAGACTTCAAGCATCTAAAAGCAAGACATTACGTCTACCATGCAGTGCAAGCAGAGATAGGATTATTGAGTAATGGTTGGTGATGTTGGCTCTGAAAACAACAGTCACAAGTTTGGAAGGTACAATTGATAGCAAACTTGGATACAGTCCTCTTGCTACCAAGCATGATCCATTCATTGCTATATTTAATGCCTAATCCAATTCTGGGAGCCACACGTACAATTTGGAGCAATGGATCCTGCCTTGGAAACCATGTGCACAGCAGCGTCATTTCAATTTGACATTTTATCAGTGCCAAATAATATTCTTTATTCAATTCCAAGATGGCGTGAATTATTTTTATGTATTTTGCATTCAGGAGTCAGACCTTGTTATAAACCTCTCTGAGCACTATTCATACAAGCAAGGTATAACAAATATAAAACTAAGGACAGGATCCCATTATTTCCTTTCTTGAAGAAAAAAAAGAAGGAGAAGGAGAAGGAAAAGAGGAGGAGGAAGAGTTGGTTTTATACCCCGATTTTCTGTACCTTTAAGGAGTCTCAAACCAGCTTACAATTGCCTTGCCTTCATCTCCCCACAACAGCCTCCTTGTGAGGTAGGTGGGAATGAGAGAGTTCTGAGAGAACTGGGACTAGCCCAAGGTCACCCAGCAGGGTTTATGTGGAGGAGTGGGGAATCAAACCTGATTCTCCAGATTAGAGTCCACCGCTCTTAACCACTACACCATGCTGGCTCTCTAAGTGAAGAGTCATGTTCTGAAAGAAAAGACTCATTCCTCCAGAGCCAGACTCCTTGCTTAGCAGGAACAGTAGAATGCAACCCTTCATAATAAAGCTAACAATCCATGATTGGCAGACTTGCTAATCTCTTTCCCAGTTACCATAAGAAGCACTACTCTGGAGTCAGTTTGCTTAGGACTAGTAGTCCTAACCTATGTGCATCTATGTATTTATTTATTAAAATATTTATATGGCGCTTTCCTCATGGATCAAGGCAGGTTACAAAACTACAATTTAAAATGGCACAACTTACAACATAGAAAATAAAACCCCAAATTACCCCCTCCCTTCAATGAAAAACCTGCTGTTTGTACATCATTAAAATTGCCGGCAAGTAAAATGGCCTTACAATGCTGTTTGAAATTTTCTAGCAATATAAGATAACTATGTGTTATATTTTCTAAAACAATGCTAAGAAATTGGAAGTGGCAAATCTGCTTTATCACACTTGGCAAATTGACATGCAAGAGTCCCTTTGATGTTTTACTAGTTTTGTTTGATATCGTCTTAAGCGACTAGAATTCCTTTTTAAAACTATTGATGTGTGCATGTGGAAATATTCATTCCCCAAAGATGTGATGCCAAACAGAGATAAAAGAATGTGTCAAATGGCTTCTGAACCCCTTTGATCCAAATAATAATTGTTCCTTGGTTTTAGGAATAAAATTTTCAATATTCTATTCTTATTATTTATTTCAAGGATTTCCACCCTGCCCCACAGCCAAAGATTCAAAATAAAATCCACAAAAATGACATGGATGAAGTAATCCAAGATATGGAAAATAATGAAAATGCTACAAACAGCTGATCTAACAAATTGTCACAATAGGCAATAAAACAACTCACCAAAAAACAGCACACATCACAAAAAAAATTAAAATAACCAACACTCTCAAAACAATCATTATCAAACAAAACAGGGAAAGGGAGGCAAGATGGCATCCAGCTGCTCTCTTTTTTAGTTTTTTAATTGCATTATAAAGGAACAGATTATCTTCTCACTGGGCTATTTGGCTTATTGGGATTAATTGGACTGTTCCTATCTACAGTGAGGGGGGAAAGTATTTGATCCCCTGCTGAATTTGCCCGTTTGCCCTCTGACGAAGAAATGACCAGTCCATAATTTTAATGGTAGGTTTATTGTAGCTGTGAGAGGCAGAATAACAACAGGAAACCCCCCAGAAACCCAGAAGACAAAAGTCAGAGATTGATGTGCATTATAATGAGTGAAATAAGTATTTGATCCCTTTGCAAAAGATGACTTAGTACTTGGTGGCAAAACCCTTGTTGGCAATTACAGAGGTCAGACGTTTCTTGTAGGTGGCCACCAGGTTTGCACACATCTCAGGAGGTATTTTGTCCCACTCCTCTTTGCAGATCCTCTCCAAGTCAGTAAGATTTCGAGGCTGATGTGTAGCTACTCGAACCTTCAGCTCCCACCACAGATTTTCGATGGGATTAAGGTCTGGAGACTGGCTAGGCCACTCCAGGACCTTAATGTGCTTCTACTTGAGCCACTCCTTTGTTGCCTTGGCCGTGTGTTTTGGGTCATTGTCATGCTGGAATACCCATCCTCGACCCATTTTCAATGCCCTGGCTGAGGGAAGGAGGTGCTCATCCAAGATTTGACGACACATGGTCCCGTCCATCGTCCCTTCAATGCGGTGAAGGTGTCCTGTCCCCTTAGCAGAAAAACACCCCCAAAGCATAATATGTCCCCCTCCATGTTTGACGGTGGGGATGGTGTCTTGGGGTCGTAGGCAGCATTCCTCCTCCTCCAAACACGGCGAGTTGAGTTGATGCCAAAGAGCTCGATTTTGGTCTCATCTGACCACAACACTTTCACCCAGTTCTCCTCTGGGTCATTCAGATGTGCATTGGCAAACTGCAGACAGGCCTGTACATGTGCTGTCTTGAGCAAGGGGACCTTGCGGGCTCTGCAAGATCTCAGTCCTTCACGGCGTAGTGTGTTACCAACTGTTTTCATGGTGACTATGGTCCCAGCTGCCCTGAGATCATTGACAAGTCCCCCCCCCCCCGTGTAGTTCTGGGCTGCTTCATCACCATTCTCATGATCATTGCAACTCCACGAGATGAGATCTTGCATGGAGCCCCACACCAAGGGAGGTTGACAGTTGGTTAGGGTTAGGGTTGTCACCTTCTCACCAAGCTGCTTGGCAATAGTCTTGTAGCCTAGTCCAGCCTTGTGCAGGTCTACAATCTTGTCCCTGACATCCTTGGACAGCTCTTTTGTCTTGGTCATGGTGGCTAGTTTGGAATCTGATGGATTGATTTCTTCTGTCGACAGCAGAACCCTAACCCTAACCCTAACCCTAATCTGGCTGGTTGATAGGGGATCAAATACTTATTTCACTCATTATAATGCACATCAATCTCTGACTTTTGTCTTCTGGCTTTCTGGGGTTTTTTCTGTTGTTATTCTGTCCCAGCTGCTACAATAAACCTACCATTAAAATTATGGACTGGTCATTTCTTCGTCAGAGGGCAAACGGGCAAATTTAGCAGGGGATCAAATACGTTTTTCCCTCACTGTATACACATCAAACTGCCAGTCGAACTGCTTAGTTATTTCAGCAAACATTGTAACGATAGGAGAGACTGGGAACCTCCTCCTCTCAAAGAAGCAAATTCCAGAGTCCCAGCATGGGGAAGAAAAAGCAGCCAAGAAGAAGCCCAGATCTACCCTCCCCACTCAACCCAGCCAAGCACTTATGTATTAATGATCTGCGAAAGAAAGAATTAGTAAGTGAAGCTTCTACTTGCTCCGCCTATGATAAATACAAGGCTTTGGATCAAGATGGGGAGTTCATTTTTCAGTTATCCTCAGACCACCATTCCCTAGATCTCCATTCATTTGCGGCTGATGGGTCCTACAGGGACAACAAACAACACAAAAGCTTTGCTGAATAAGGTAACCCTATAATGCGAAGCTGAGTATCATATCAGTCCTATGAGGCTGCAAGGCGGTTCTTTGCCTTTCTTTCCCATCTACTCAACTAAACACAGCATTATAGTCCAGGGGACCAAGCATTTCCAACTCAGAGAAGAGGGCAGGAAGCAGCAGGTATGAACTGAAGCTGAATACATCCAGGGGCAACATCAGATTGTGGGAGTCAAAATATATCACACATTTCCCCAGGACCAGGGATTTACCGTAACTCACAGCTAATGAGATATATTTTTTTAAAAGCCCTACTTACAAGCACAGAGGATGGGGGTGGGGAGGAGGCTACTGTTTGGTGGTTGTGGATGACGCTTGCTTCTAAAGTGATACCTCTTTAAAGTTGTGATACCTTCTCACAACTGGTCTGGAGAATAGTTGCTTGGCTTACTTTTCCTTCCATTTTTTAATGCTGAATATAGGCCCCATACACCCATTTACTACAGATACCTTCCTAACTCCTTTGCTAATTTACTTTTTCTAACATCTTCTCTCAAGGTTTCTGTGCTTTCCCCTCATATAGTATCAAATGTATTGAAATTTGAATGGCTTTGGGTTAATGAAACAGATTTTAAATGGAAAATGGGGGGCTGTAATTACAGGATTAAGAAGTACTTTCTGGACATACCCTTTGAAATAGCAGAGTGGGAGCAGTACAGATATTGTGGGGTGTACTGATACTGTGGGTACAGGATAACCTAGCCATACATTTCAGAGCAAACTGGTATTTGGTATTAACAACAGTCCACTTTGGCATCCTGAAGGTGTGAAGCTCTCAGTCTCAAGGTGAGGAAAAAGGCTGCTAGCTGGTGCTGGATTTCCCACCAATTAATGCATATGTTAAATCCAGTTCTAACTGGAATTGTTTGGGGAGAAGCTATGGCACAGAGGTAGGGCACAGATGTTGCGTGCATAAACTCCCCCATCTGCCAGACAGAGGGAAAACTCGGCCCAAGACTTTGAAGAGCCAAGTAGACAACACTAGATGAGGTAGACCAGTGTTTGGAAAACATAAAGCAGCTTCATGTATTCACATGTTGTGATTTCTTGAGGAGAAGAAAGATTTCCTGCGCTCAATGTAGACTAGAAGTGCCAATGCACCCTTATTAAATTACACTCCAAATATGAATGTTGGCGCAAGACAGACAGACACTAACCATTTCAGTCACAAGAATACAGGTTTCTGGAAGTTTCTGTATTTACAGGGGGGGGGAAGAGTTCTCTCCCCACCCCAACCTAAACTTTGACAGCTGGAGAGGTCATTTCCCTAGTCCATGAAGTATTAAGGTAGACCAAAGAGAGTTCCTTATTCTATACGTTTTCCCATTATAACAACATAAGATCTCTTTTCTCAAGTTCAGGATCCTTCTTTGAAGATTCAGAAGCTGTTAGTCTTATTTGGGGGGGGAGAGAGAGGATATTGAATAATTCCTGCCTGTTATGAAACTCAATATTCTCCAGATGGTTCTTTTAAATTCTATTTTAAACCAGGTTTAAAAATATCCTGCATTGTGATTGACTCCACAAGTCACAGCAGCTGTACACAGTTTGCAACTGATTTTCACTTGGTGTCAGTTTTAAGACCAAAGCAATAAAGCAGTAATAAAGACAAAACTTTTAAATTCCAAACCTGCAGCAGTATTTTGCCGGTCACAGTAGGGAAATGGAAAGGAAAGGAACTGGGATATTGATTGCACTGGCTGCTGGTTAGCTTCCAGCCCAATTCAAGGGGTAGGTATTTACACTTTGATTACCTATAATAAGCCTATTTTAGGGCAAACCTTTTCCTTTGTGAATGCCACCACTTGCTGGCCCAGGGCTGAGTGGGGGAGAGTATGTGGCAGTCCCACCTGTGACCCATGATGTATAATACCAATAGCTAGACAATAGACCGGTCTTGGCAGGAACGGCCACTACTTGTTTATTGGCAACAGCTGAATGGGGCATTGGCACAGCATGGGGGCTGGTTCAGGAACATCGCATGACCACAATGCGGACCGATGAGCTCCACCTACTCCCAGTGAGCCTGCAGGGAATAGCATAGGATGGCAGTACTGGGATTTTTACCTGGGCATAAGCCACTTGGTGGTTCCCCTGCCACTGGAAGGAGGCTGCCTGGACAGCCCCTGAGCTGGGTGCGTCCTAACCAAGCCTCCCCCAAATCCCTTATTAGGATCTCCAGTAGTGAGAAAAGGGGCATGCAGGCTGCTTTTCCCAAAAACTGAACCATCCCCATGCTAACACCACCCAAGTTGTGACATATATATATAGGGAGGAAGGGCTGGGACAAAGCCAAAGGCAGACTGAAAACCCAGCGGCGAGGTGAGCCCCTCTTATGCTGTGCAGGTGGACCAGAGTAAAAACTGTTCCTTTGCCGTCTGTCCGCTCACTCAGCCCCACCCCGCCCACAACCCAACTGGTGATAGGCTTATTCAAGCCTACAAATGGGGCTGAGAGGCTGGACGCCTCGGCCCCGCAGAACAGCTGAGCGGTGGGGCCGAGAGGTGTTGAATGCCTCTCCCAAGCCCCGTCACAGCGAGCAGAGCCCTGCTAGTACCCAGAGCTCCCTCCTCACCTCATCCCCCTGGCTGGGTCATCAAAACGGGCTGCAGGTAAATCCTGGAACCCGCACTTCCATTAAGAGGAGGTATGAAATCAGTTAGGACATTGGACAGAGGCTGAATTAAACTGAGATGGTAGAATTCCTCCCAGATGATACCTCCTTCAGTTAGACCCTACAGTCACTTAGGAGGCACAGCAATACTTCTGGTTGTTTTAAAAATCCTTTTAGTTTATTTTTCTTCTGGAAAGTGGGACCCCAAGTGGAGACTTTCTTTTTATGGTTGGCTTAATTTTTACAAGATGCAGTTTGATTCCTCTTTAACTCGTTTTATAGACTTTGTGGGCTGGCTTCTTACCTAGCTCCATGTGACCAATGTGGGGCAGCCTCTTCCACTGACTCCCCCATGCCAGCTGCTTAAAGAAGAAAATTCCTGCAATGGGTCTAAATTCCTGCAATGGCGCAGAGTGGTAAGCAGCAGTACTGCAGTCCAAGCTCTGCTTACGACCTGAGTTCTATCCCAATGGAAGTTGGTTTCAGGTAGCCGGCTCAAGGTTGACTCAGCCTTCCATTCTGCCAAGGTCGGTGAAATGAGTACCCAGCTTGCTGGGGGTAAAAGGAAGATGACTGGGGAAGGCACTGGCAAACCACCCCATAAACAAAGTCTGCCTAGGAAACGTCAGGATGTGACGTCACCCCATGAGTCAGGAATGATCCGGTGCTTTCACAGGGGACCTTTACCTTTATCTTTTTAACACATTATCAGATAGTTCAAAAGAGTACTTTCCAAAAGTACATTTAATAAACATTTCATATGGTTTGTAATATTCTGAAATAGGAAAATAAGTTATAAGGTCTGTCTGTTTGCTCTTAAGAACTTTTGCGAATACATTTTCTGTGTTCCTTTTTTCCCTTTTATAAAGTATAAGAGAAGGGGACAAGAAAAAGCCAATGACAGGCACATCATCAGGTTATAAACCATTAGGAAATAGGGTATATTTTTTCTAAGATGTGGTATTGTGAAAGAAACCTGCTCTCATAAGCTGAAGATCTATAAGCTACCTTACAAAAGAAAACCAAATATTATTGTTGATGCAACTGTAGTTACCTGTATTTCAGTAGTGGCCAGAAACTCAAATTGTGGCTCTACTGCACTTGGAAGGGGAAAAAAGCAAGACTGCCTTAAGAGAATTTGAGTTATCATGCAAGTCATCCATACATTATTTATTACTGGATTTTTCTTCAATCTAATATTTAGCCTGTGTTCCATAGTTTCAATTTAATATTGCTAATAGTGCCTAGGAAAAAAAACACCTCTAGGATTAACAACATATTTGAACACCTGCAAAGTTCATTTGATGCTGGGAACTGCAAAGGCTGCAAAATTTAAAATATATTTAACATATTTGCAGTTTAAATGTTAACCCACAGCTGCTTTAACGCTGTGGGTTAAGAGCCTCAGCATGTACATATTTTATACATCCCAAGGAGTAGTTCTGATTGATTGCTCCTTCACGTCAACCCTTTTTGATTTGCTGGAAGATATAATGAGAAATATAGCATCACTGAGTGGGTTTGGTGAACACTGCCCAGCCAGAAACCATTTTTATAGCTAGCAACAACAGCAACAAAAAAAAGGCCTTTGTGTTTGACAGACTTCTGGCTTTTAATTAGAGTCCACTGAGAATGGAAGAGAGAATAAATTAATACAGTAAGAGAAAGAAAAGGAGAAATGGTGTGTTGGCTTACAGAACATCCCCTACTGCTCCAGTGGATTGCCCTATGGTTGACCTCAAAGGCTGATAAGGCCTGGTTCATACACAGCTGCACACATGTCACCTGCAGGTATTTCAGTGTCCACCACCAAGTCGTTCTGTGGATCATTCACAAATCTTGCAGAAGGACAGAAACCTTCCAGTCGCTGGCATCAATAACATTTTTCCACAGTACTCAGGAACTGGCTCAGAGCCACTACACACACCTCTCAGCAAATTCTAAGGGCTTCATTCTTCTCGCAGATCCACATTACTCCAGTGGTTTTAGTAACATTACAATGCTGCAGGCGTATCCCTTAGGCTCCTGGAAAAATAACATTACTTTTTGCTCTTAACATCCTTTCCCAACTTTCTTCATCTGAGTCTTGCTTTGGCACTGAGCTCTTGTTTGTTTTCCCCTTTGTCCTTCTAGGCAGTCCCTGTGTTCTGAGCTGGGTTTTAGAGGAAAGTAACTCCACACAGCTTTCAAAATGCAGGGAACTGCTGTGGTTCAGCGGCAGAGCGTGTGGTCTGCATGCAGAAGGTTCCAGGTTCAGTCCCTGGAATTGCAAGTGAAATAATTTCTGTTGAGAAAGATCTTCTGCGTAAAACTCTGGAGAGCTGCAGCCCATCAATATATACAAGCTATGTTTTTTTTTTAAAGAAATGGCTTCAGTATAATGTAATTTTATACATTCAGACTCATTGTAATGATTTTCAGGGATATGCCATATTACCCTTTTATATCAGTGAGCCCTACCCCCATTCACAAAACTGGAGGCTTCTAAATAGTGGAAGAGGCAGCCTTGCATCCATTCGTCTTAGAGAATTGGTGTCAGGAGACACTGGGGGGCGGGGAAAGATTTGGGCAGCATGCATTGTGCAGTGCAGCCAATGAGAGAGCAAAGAACAGAAGTCTACTTAAAGCTGTTCCCTCGTTGTTTGGCACTAGGGCTGCCAATTCAAGCCTGGGAAATTCCTGGAGATTTAGGAGTAGCACCAGCGGAGGCATGGTGTACCATGGTTTCCCCTCCAAAGTTGCCCTTTTCTCCAGGGGAACTGATCTCTGTAGTCTGAAGATCAATTGTAGTTCCAGAACTCACCAGGAGCCTGCACAATGGGTGTGTGAGAGAGTGTTTAATACACAGGTCATAGTATAATTAATAAACCTGACTTCGACCGGTGCATTTTGTCTGGTGCCTTCATTTTGTGCTATGGGTAGGGTTGACAATTCAGGGTTGGGAATTCCTGGATATTTGGGGGAATTTCACAAGCCAGAGTTGGCAACCCAATTTCAAGAGTTTATCAACAGAATTCTGTGTTCATAGAGTTAAATTACATTTGGATAACTTTCTAAACACAATAAAAGTGGTTTTAAAAACTTTCAGATGGAAATGCACCAATGACCCCTGAAACAATCAATCCTATTATGGACTGTCATTTCAAGCAGTTCCTTATTTAAATTTTCCAAATGGATTGCTCAATAGAAAGTGACCCAGATCTCTCTCTGTAGTAAGCTTGGAGAGCATGCCAGACAGGCTGGCCCACCCACTGTGCAAACCCCACCTCCAAAGAGGGGTTTCAGAAATGAAGTGGAAGCATACACATAAAGACCGTGGGATTGGCTGGGAAACGGCACACACTGTATATGGAAGTGGCTCTTAAGCCCCCTTACAGGTGCTGAGAGGAACAAGCTTTGATGGACCATCCTATATGCCCTCATTCTCACCATCCAATGCAGCCTAAAGTATTACTTTCCAATTTTTCAGTCCCAAAGAAGCATTCTAGACCAAGGTTTGACTAGTAACCTTTGCTGTTTCTGTTCTGAAGGAGACAATAGTAAAGAAGGAGGAGGAGTTGGTTTTTATATGCCGACTTTCTCTACCACTTAAGGGAGACTCAAACCGGCTTACAATTACCTTCCCTTCCCTCCCCACAACAGACACCCTGGCCAAAAACGCATGGTCCCTTAACCCACTTTATTTCCCATTTCAGCCAGGATCAAATTTACCTGGGCTGGAGGGGAAACTGTAAGCATTACCTTGAAAAGCAGGGACGAAACTGTGCCAGTCGATCCACGTAAACAGAAAGTGCAGGAGACATGAAGTTCCTGTTTGGTTTGACACACACCCCATGCCCCCGGTGATTGGTCATTTCAAATTGACCAATGAGGGCCTTCCCTGCCCCGGGAAACGACCAATCACCGGGGGGCAGGGGTATTTCAAACTAAACAGGATCTGTGCACGTCTTCCGCACTTTCTGTTTACATGGATGGATTTGCACACAGTTTCGTCCCTGCTTTTCAAGGTAATGTGTATAGTTTCCCCCCAGCCCGGGGCAATTTGATCCTGGCTGAAATGGGGAATAAAGTGGGTTAAGGGACCATACTGTGAGGTAGGTGAGGCTGGGAGAGCTCTAAGAGAGCTGTGACTAGCCCAAGGTCACCCAGCTGGCTTCATGTGTAGGAGTGGGGAAACAAATCCAGTTCACCAGATTAGCCTCTGCCGCTGATGTGGAGGAGTGGGGAATCAAACCCGGTTCTCCAGATCAGACTCCACTGCTCCAAACCCCCACTCTTAACCACTACACCATGCTGGCTCTCAACAGTAGTCTCTGCTGTGCATGGAAATATTCTGAGGGCATTCATTGCTCTTGCCGTGACTTTGGTTTTACTCTGAAATGTGTACTGAGGCTGTATATACGTGCGCACATGTGAAAACTACAGCCTAGGGATGTAAATGAAGTTCCTTTTTTAATCTCTACCCTTTGTTCCATGAGACGTATGTTTGACGCTTGAAGGCACTCGCTGCACATTGTTACACTTCACGTGCACCTCGCCAGAGGCTCAGATCTGATTTAACCCAGACAACAACACTATCGGCTCGCAATCTCTGGCTGGCACGGATTTTAGAGGAGAGGTAAGCGCACAGAGCCTGCCGAACTGAACGGGGGGAACGCGACTATCCCGTTTTGCATCTGAATCCCAGCTGAACTAATTAAAAGTTGCTGAGGCTCTGAAGAGCGGCATTCCGACCGAAAATTGCCCGCTCTGCTTTGTTTCATTAGGGACCAAACCTCAGAGCGGGCCTGGCTCGTGACGCCGCAAACCTTCATTATTTTCGCAGCATATCAGGCACGCATCTTCATCCCGCTCGAACTTATTTTTGAGTATCACGATTTCCATTTTGACGTTAGAAAAATATACACCCCCAAGTCTATCAGACTTTGATTAAATGTTGATACAGCTGATTTCAACACAGCCCAAGCCAGTGACCATACATGGAATCTAAACAACAGCTCATAATTACAGTGTCAAAGGCATGTATACACTGTGTGTTATGTTTCATTGTCTGGCATGCAAATATAGCTTTGGGTTTCCTTTGCGCCATTTCCAAAGTATAAAGAACGCTAACCAGAGAGTTCTGTTTCATTTACACAAAAGAACAAGGTTCAATCATGTTTGATAAGTTGCAAATTACTGGTAATACCGCAAGTGTTGTTACAGCTGCGCAGAGTGGTCAGTCGGATGTACAAACTACAGCAACGGCATGAATCAAAAAGAAAATGTCTAAACAATGTTGAATGATAGTATATAGTATGTGCTAACTTTAGCCTGGTATTTGGGCCTATCTGCAGAATCTTGTGAGATATGCAGAATAAGTTGCTGTGCTCATTAGGTTTTAGAAAAAACAACCGCTTTTTCAAACAAATGATCTTAGTTGCTTTGAGGCTGTGGAAGCAATGACAGACTTTGGGGGCACATTAACCTCTTCTGCTTCTTTTCCTTCCCCGAGATTTAACAGCCGTTAGCTATTCATCTGCCATTTCGCACTTTTTAAAAGGGGGGGGGGGAATAAAATTAATTTCTTCTTGACACTACAAAGAGAAAAGTTGCCACGTCTGTCACACAATTCAACTGAGCTACTTGGTAGCAGATAATGCAGTATCCACTTCTCAGAAAGTGTCGTCCTTTAGCTTCTTTTATGATACTCAGATCCCTATTATTTTACAGACTTACCATGGAGAGAGCAGAAAGCAGTTATTATATGTTGTAGATATAAGTCATGTGTTGTCAAAATATTGTTAAAAGCTATTTCTGCTGTCCCGCATGCTATGTGAAGTAGAACTTCATACAGGAAAGGATATGTGTATTGGGGATGTTGCAAAAAAATTTTTTACATTCACTGTCAAAATTGAGAATGTCACCAATATACATAGCAATTTCCCCAGGAGAACCATTTCAGCCTAGAAGCAAGAATGTCCTTGATGACCAGCTTTGTTAGAAATTGATGAATTCTATTTATCTGATTTGCAGTGCACCCCTCCTGCAAGATGTCCAGAATGGAATACATAGAGGTATCTCAGTTTGTTCTCCCCAAAACCCTCAAGGTAGATTAGCCTGAGAGATTACTTTTCCCACGGCCATCTAGTCAACTGCAGAGTTGACTAGAGATTTGAGCTCACAAATTCCTTCTACAAATTGGTATCTGGCAAAGTGAGCTTTGACTCACAATAACTCATGCCCAGGAAAGCTTTTGTTGGTCTTTAAGGTGCTACTGGAATTCCCCCCCCCCACTACTACAGATTAACATGGCTAGATAACATGGCCTGAAATTAAATTCTTCCTACAAGTCCAACACTCTAGCCACACTCTCATCATTGAATTTATATTGTACCACCAGTAGCTGACATGAAATTCACCTAGGCTCTGATCAAGCTTAGGTTTTAACAAGAAAAAAGTTTTGGGTGCTCTCAAATCATCCCTTAGGTTCAGCATGGTGGTGGTGGTGGAAAGTGCTGTCAAGTCGACCTATAGCTAGCTATCCTGTAAGGTTTTCAAGTCAAGAGAAAGAGTGGCAATTTGCCATTGCCTGCCTCTTTATTGCAGCCCTGGACTTGGTGGTTGTCTTCAACACACCGAATCTTAAATTGCAGGACCGCTAAGTCTTAAAGGCATCTGCCAGCTAGTTGTATGCCAGCTAGCTGTAGAAGGACTAGTAGAAAAGAACATAATGATCTCAAGGGCTTTCAGATTTCTTAAAATCAGTTGAATGGTGATTTCAAAAGTATTGCATAAATGAGAAGTGACGAGAACTGGTTCTCACTCCATTCGTGCAGATATATGTAGCTGGGACAGAGGACAGTTTGGTGTGTATTGAAGAAACCGCCGCAGCATCCTCTGAGTCTAGAATGCTTGCCTATGTTGTGTGCTACTGCAGCCATATTTCAGACACATAGCTTGGTGCTGATTTTAGTAGTTCAGAAGACATCCCTTCTCTGCTCCCCGCTGTGGCTCATTTCTCCTAAAATGTATGCCAAATAAAAGCTTTGGGCATTTTCTCCATGCCACATCTGGTGAGGAGTACAATTGCTACTGCAAAGGATGCCAACCTCCAGGTGCTGGCTGGATATCTCCAGCTATTTCAACTGATCTCCAGGTAGGGTTGCCAGGTGGGTGGTATTGGTGGGCAATCGCCCTAGTTGCTCCAGAGCTGCGGCAGCATGCATGCACGGGCGCGCTCACATGATGACGGCATTTCCGATTTTACTTCCAAAAGCACTGCATCGCCGCAGCTGCTTTTGCAGTGTTAAATGGGCTGTGGTGATATGGTGCTTCCAGAAGTAAAACCGGAAGTGCCGTTATCATGCCTGCGCTCCCACGCATGCACGCAGCCCCTTTAGCTCCGCCCCTAAAACCTCCCACTTATCAGGAGAGGGGCCAGGCAACCCTATCTCCAGACAACAGAGATCAGTTTCCCTGGAGAAAATGGCTGCTTTAGCAATTGGATTCTATGGCATTGAAGTCCCTCCCATCTTCAAACCCCATCCTCAGGCTCCACCCCAAAATCTCCAAGTATTTCCCAACCTGGAGCCAGCAACCCTAGCTACTGCAGCAATGCCCATTGAAACAGTTGCACTGGTGTAGGGTTGCCAGGCCCCTCTTCGCCACTGACGGGATGTTTTTAGGGTGGAGCCTGAGGAGGGCAGGGTTTGAAGAGGGGAGGGACTTCAATGCCCCTAGAGTCCAATTGCCAAAGCAGTCATTTTGTCCAGGCAAACTGAGCTCTATTGGCTGGAGATCAGCTGTAATAGCAGGAGATCTCCTGCTACTACCTGGAGGTTCACACAAGTGAATTTCTCACCTGTTGATACATATCCTGTATTGAATTTCTCATCTGTTGATACATATACAGAGGTGTCTGTTTTTCTCTTCACTACCTGGAGGTTGGCAACCCTACACTGGTGGAATGTCCTGTGCCACCATAACATCCTTGTGGGCTGTGCCATTCTGCCTCTGCTGAACTGCTCACACATCAGTCTTGTGCCTGGTGGATTATTTAGCACATCAGACCCAGATTTTCAGCGCAGAGCGGTTCCTTGAATAGCAACATACAAACCTATGAATGGGCTCTCTCATAATAAGCTACCCGTTTCATCATTCCTAGCTCAATTTTGGTTTCATTGAGCCTCAGCACAACCCTGCGAGGCAGATTCCGCTGAGAGATAGAGGGCGGCTCACGGCCACCCAGCGAGCTTCGTGGCTGAGAGAGGTTTGAACCTGTCCAAGCCCAGCACCATCCAGTGCGTGGCCCTCAGACCCTGGCCCATTTCTCAAAGCCTGTGGCTTATTCACTCAGGCTACAGTCCAACTAGAACAGCTTGCAGCGGGTTAGCCCCTTGGGAAAGCTCTAATTTACAAAACCCTGTTTAGAAAAATCAGATATATTTAAAGGCATTACAGTATAAACATAAACTCCCTAATGAGCTGTAGTGAAATGGCTTAGGGCTATAACTTGTGAAGTTCAAATGATTTAGGCTCCCCCACCCCCCCCGCCATGTATTATTTTCATTTAATCTGCATCACAAGGACTGTAAAGAGGCCAGCTGTTCACAGAGGGCCTTAACAATCACAGCCAAGGGCTAAGGCTGCTCTGACGGTCCCCTCCTTTACAGTGTTTGGCTAAAGGCTTATTAATTGATAGATCAAATGGCTCAAAAGTATAAAATGCAAGGCAGGCATTTGACTTTAATGGAAAGAAATGCAGATGCTTGAAAACGTTTATGGGGGGAAATAGGGTATTGGTAAGTAAAGTTTCTGGGCTGGAAGGAAAGCTCCACTCCTATTAATGTCTTTATAGACACTAGTAGAGGATCCAGTAATGCAGAGCAGTCAATCCTAACTATATCTACATAGTATTTACATCGATCCAGTGTGATGTAACAGAGTGTCAGTTGATAAAAGTGGTGATTAAGGGGGGACAAGATAGAAGTTTCTAAAATTATGCATGGAGTAGAGACAGTTGACAAAGAGAACTTTTTCTCCCTTTCCCCAAATACTAGAACTCATGGGCATCCAGTGGAGCTGATGGGCAGTAGATTCAGAAAGGGCAAAAGAAAATACTTCTTTATACAGCAAATGATTAAAATGTACAGTTTGCTGCCAGAGGATGTAGTGACAACCACAGGCATAAGCTTTAAAAGGGGATTAGACAGATTTGTGGAAGATAGGTCTATCATGGCTACTCTCCCTGGTGATTAAAGGAACCTCCATGTTCAGAGGCAGTCAACCTCTGACTGCCAGTGCCAAGAGGCAGCATCAGGGGAAGGCCTCAGCCTCTATGCCCTGTTGTTGGACCTCCAGAGGAACTGGTTGGCCACTGTGTGAGATAGGATGCTGGACTAGATGAACCACTAGTCTGATTCAGCAGATATGAGCCGGAGAACTATGCCTCCCATATGGCTATGTGAAAATGTACATGCACAAATAAGGTTGATAACGCAGACTTCACTGAACACCACATGGCAAGACTTTAAAAGAAAGGTAGAATTTATAATTGCAGGCAAACTGATTTTCTCATGGTTATTGATATGATTAGCTAGTGACATGCAATGACAAGTCCATGTGGGAGGGGAAAGTAGAACTCCAGTCAGGCTGAGAATGGGCCCACAGGAAACTCTGCCAACTGCATTGTTCTGTACTGTATCAATATGTAAAAAGTAACCCACTGCCCAAGTCTGCACTGTTCACAACCCACCAAACTGTTTGACGAAAAATTAGCTCACTGTTCACAACCAGTGAATAGACAGAGAACCAAAATGGTAGATGATCGAGCATCCTTACTCATTACACCGTAGCCTGATCATGACTTTCGGAGTGATAAATATTTTAAATGTGCTTGTTATAACCTCAGGCAATAAAAATAGACACTATACAACTAGAGGCACCCAGTGAAGAATTACTCTGCCGTTTGTGTTAGCATGCGGTTATGTACACATTCTTACTTAGCTTAAATATGCACTGTGAAATAAATGTCAGTCATTGATGCTTTATGTTACTTTTTCATGTAATTATCCCACCCATTATTTCTATATTCCTGGAGTAAGTAAATTGAATCAGCTACTTGGGAGGGAAAGTGCTGACTCTGCAGCTTTTTACTCAGCTTGCTAATGGTTGATGTCTGAAGCACAACTGAATCTGCTTTGAAAAGAAAGTCGGTTTACAATCTCCTTCCCTTCCCCTCCTCACAACAAACACCTTGTGAGGTAGCTGGGGCTGAGAGAGTTCTGAGAGAACTGTGACTAGCCCAAGATCACCCAGTAGGCTTCATGTGTAGGAGTGGGAAAACAAACCCAGTTCACCAGATTAGAATCCGCCATTCATGTGGAGGAATGAGGAATCAAACCCGGTTCTCCAGACTAGAGTTCACCGCTCTTAACCACTACACCACACTGGCTCTCAGGTGCATAACTTTACTCTTACTTATATTAAATCTCATTTGTCATCTTATTTCCCAATGCTGTTTGGGGAGCTCTTCTGAAGTGCCACTATACAAAGTTTCAGGAAATGGCACAGCTGAATATTTTAGGCACACATTTGAATGAAGGAAAAATAGAGTGCCCTGAAGGGTCAAAAAGTGCCCACCCATGAGCAAATCATGGTACTATGGCTTCATGATGTACCATTCCAATAGTACTGCCCCTCAAGTCAGTGGCCTGGTGTATGTAGGATGAATTTCCTACTGACCATAAAGTATCCTCACTGCTATCTGATCACATACTTGATTCTGCACAGATCCACTCAAATGTTTTCATGAGACTAGTTTGCTTTTTGAACCCTGCCGCTGCAGATAATGACTCTTTTGGAGGGAAATGCTCCCATGTTAACCACAGTCTAAGGGCACTTTCGCACAGCCCAAATAATGCACTTTCAATCCACTTTCAATGCACTTTGAAGGTGGACTTTACTGTGTGAACTGGCAAAATCCACTTGCAAATGATCGTTACGGTGCACTGAAAGTGGATTGAAAGTGCATTATTTGGGCTGTATGAAAGTGCCCTGAATTTTAACGAATTCAGCAACAAAGCATTATGCATACCTTGTAAAAGGCCCTCTCAGTCATACAAACTAAAGCTGAGACACACACAACCAGGGGAGATGGATGGAGATGGTCAGGGGCTCAGTTTGACAGTGTCAGAATCAAGACAATTGATGTCTGAATAGCCAGAAGACAACTACTGGGGGATTTAAATCAAATTCTTTCTTGTAGGGAATGGGGAAACATGGTACCCATACATTTCCCCCAGTGGGGTAAATGAAGTTTGGGAGTGGTAAGTAGGGTGAGGGGGGACATAGCCCCTCTTTCACATGCTACTTCCATTCCAAGCCAAATGACAGTATTCAAAGTGGAACTTGCAGGGCAGTGAGTGGTGCGGTGGAGGATGTCGATACATGAAAAAAGGATGACTAAAGGGAAAATATTATTCTCTTTTTACTGATGTGAGCTCCTTTGGAAGACAACTGTCTGTCAAGCTGGCTATACCTGTAATCAGTAAACAAAATGAAAAGAGGATGTCGGACATTTTTGGGTGCTAAGCAAATTGTTTGGTGGGTCAATGATGAAATCAGTGCTGCTAGAGAATAAAATGAACATATTAATGACCTAAGCAAACCCATTACTTTCTCATTTAGAAAACAATGCAAACTGATCCTGCAGCAAAAAAGGGGGGTCAGCATTACCAAAATTAACTGATCATTTCTTTTAAAAAAATGAATAATTGGAGAATTAGTCTTAAGGCTACTTTCTTGCCTCTAGCATCTATTATCTTTTTGGGCAACACAGAAATCAAAGATAAAGCTGTTGATGGTATGAAAAACTGAAGTATCCCAGCAACAAGAGTGATTTGCAAAACCAGAGAGCAGGGACAATGAACGAATTGGACACAATCAATTGGGCAACTCTCCTCTGCCAGAAGTGCCATTACAGTGAATGAGAACTGTCTGACAGATTGCTTGAAAGGTTTCTTGCAATTCGATAGGCTTATTCAAGAGATTGCACAGTGGATTGTTCCCATTAGGTTCTAGTTTTCACAGAACACAATATTGATCCATACCTCTTCCTAAAAAATATCCCCATACATTTAAATTATCAGATCTGGGTGGGCTAGAGCCATTCTCTTTGCCATCTAAAGTTTTCCAGGGTGCAATCTGTTACCCTAAGAAAGAACATTCAATCACATGAGCCCCCACCTGCCCTGTTATGTGGTACAGCCGAGATACAGGTTTACCACCTCTGTGAGAACGAGGTCCAGCCAGGATTAGTTTGCATCCTATGTTTTGGCTTCTTTTTTCCCTCTGTTGCTTTCAGCATAGATGAGATTATCCCACTGTAGGTTTCATTCTTTAATCTATTTTTTCCCTAATGACTTAACTCAATTGAAAGATGTATGAAGTAAATGAAGATTATGGTTAACCAAAGGCAGTATTCATTACAGTACTACTGTATAAATTAGCAATGGTAGAATCAGAAGGGGCTCTGGTCTTGATTAAGCTTTGGTCTTAGCCAAAAGCTTTCAGTGTGCATTTCAATTTGAATCCAAGCCAGCACCTGTTAGAAGATAATAGAGCAAAGTAAAACCACATTTTAAAACTCTTTAATCAGGAAACAAACTAGCAAAAAAGAGCATTGATTTCCCACCCCAACACTCCTGTATGAATATTTACTACTAGAAAAACAGAAGTGGTTGGAGTCCGCACACAACGGTTTTGACTTTAAAATGGTAATAGCTGCCATTCTTTTTCAATACTTTTTAAAGTGAGAAAAACATTCCTATTTTAGCAGTTATCCAATATTAGCCCAGAGTTGTATCAAAACCACTGAGCTGGGTCACAATGTGCCCTTCTGTTTATAAAAGATCCCTTCCATGAGCAGAAGGCACCTTACATGACCAGAAGGGTACCTTTAGACCCAACCTATTATATTGGCATCATTATTATATTTTACAGGACAATATAAAGGATCTTTTCATAATATGTTTCCTGAGACAGTAAAATGGATTTCAGTTGAGTGATGGGAAGACTAGATCCCATCTCAGTCATAGCCTGCATAAGTAATTGTCCCAGCACAGTTCCCGAAATAAAGACACAGGACAACCATACTATGGGTTCAACTAGCTTATTAATATTAAAATTGATAGGTTTCAACTTTTCCTCACTTGTGCTAGAGGTGTCAAGCTTCACCAACCTCACCCAGCATGCCATAGAGCAACTCTGGCATCTCCACTTAAAGGGGCTAGGCAAGTAGGTGATGTGAAAGACCTCCGACTGAGACCCTGAAGAGCTGCTGCCGGTCTGAGTAGACAATACTAACTTTGATGAACCAAGAGTCTGATTCAGTATAAGGCAGCTTCATGTGTTCATGTATGTGTTCAACTACAGGGTTGGTTGTTGCTGCTCAGCACCAATGGCATCTCCTCTCAACCCAGCCTGCCATAGGGATGAATGATGGGCTGTTCCAAAACAACCCTCCGTTATCCTGATGGCTCAGGGCGCTCGCCAATTTGTCCTACCTATCATAAGCAACCCACCCCATTCCTGACAAACTAGTTGTGGCCTAACTGGTGAAAAGATCAGGCCTATTTATCCCAAACCATTCCTGGGCAAAATGGAGCAGGTAAAAAAGAGTCTTCTAATAAGCAAATCATAAAAGCCACCCCCCCACACAAATGCCGCTTGGCCAGCAACCAGCTAATCCCATGATGGCATTAGGGAAAGTGGGTGGGTCAGCAGCATACAGTGAATGCCTGCATGGGAAGGTCAGGAAGTCATTTATATGGCCTGTTCATGGCCCATGTCCTACAGATGGGCCAATTAAGTGCCCCAGCCAATAAGGTCTCATGTTTTATTTGCAAATAGAAGGGTTATGACAGCAGCCATGCCCCCTAGGGTTATTAACCTCCAGTTGGGCCTGGAGTTCTCCCAGAACCATAACTGATCTCCAGAGATTGGTAGGTACATTCTATGATGTACCAGCACCTAGGAAAAACTCAAGTCCCTCCCAGGCACTGCCCCCAATCTCCAGGGATTTCCCAAGCCAGAGTGGGCAACCCTAACGGCCCCAGTCACTATTAATGAGCCAAGTCCTTCATATCTCTGTCTCATCAGAAAAGCAATAGGCAACCAAATACATTCTAGATTTGTGCCACAAATTAATAGCATTAGGGTTCTCCAAAAAACTTTTCTTGGATTTCATTGATGTAGCAACATGATTCAAGCACTGTGAAATCCTAGAGTTCTAGAGTCAAGCACTATGAAATTATGATTAATAAATCAAAAGAACCAGTGCAAAATAACTGCAGATTTTGGGTTAAGTATGACTTTGATTTAATAAAGCAGTGACAAGAAATCTAAGTAGCCAGTCAGGTTTACACAGTGGAGCTAGAAATTCCAAACCGAATATTGTGTTATATTCCATGGCACTCATCAGAATTTTCCTTCTGATGTGACAATACATGAAATGATACATACAGTTGTGCTAAGCAGGTCTGGGTCTGATTATAGCCTGGACGGGGGACTGCTGGGGAACTCTATGTACATTGCTGAGTTCCATGAAAGAAATGCAGGAAATAAAAATATATTAATTGATCTAATTGTGTCCCCAGCTGATACTGAGAAGCTTTTTGTCAGTAAAGCAGAATAGAATGGAATTTATAATTCCAAGTGGACTGATGTATGTGTATAGTGCACCCCTAAAACATTATTCCCAGGGTTTTAATCTAATATTTCTGTTTATAAAATACTGGCCAGTGTTCAGAAATTACAGCATTTGGGGGGCACCTATGATTTGGGATGCAGTCCAATGCACACTTCCCACTTCAGTGGGACTTAGTTCCAAGTTAACATGCCTATGATTGGATTGTTGAAAGATTCACCAGCGGGATTTATCCTTAAACTCTACGGCTGTATTAATCTAACACATCCAGACCTGTTGCATGACAACATGTTTCCACATGCTAACATTTATGATCTTCTGCCAGCAATTTCATTCTGATGTATTCAATAAAATAAAAAGGTTTTATAATCCTCTACTGGAGACTGAAGGCTGTTCCCAGAAAAGGCCATAATACTGAAATCCTAAAGGTGGTGAAAGGAAGCTTAGGGCTGATTCACAGGACCAATTCCTATATAGTGAAGTCGCTTCTGGATGGTTCAATAGATTTTGATGAATTGAGCAGGACTTGGAAATTCTCCAGTATGTGTCCAGATGGTCATTTCACCACTTCTTGAAAGGTCTTATGAAGTGATTGAATCGGTTCAGGATGAGTCATGAAGGGGACATGCATCGGACCATACACAAGACCAGGGCAATAGCAAAACAAAAATCCTCTGAATGAGTCAGCCGATTAACTTCTTTATGTAGAAAATGGCTGCATGAACCAGTTCTTAACATACTACCTCCTCATTGGCCATGAGTAGGAATGCAGATAATATTTTGCAGTGCTGCAACCACACAGTGCAATCACAGAACAGATGTTCTGTCTTCTCAGACACATTTGGGTCTTGTATGGTTGCCATTGACTTGAGTTGAGAAGAATATAATATCCATGTTTAAGTTCAAGGTGAACGCATTCAGTGACTAGCAATGTACCCAAGGACCAATATTAGCAGCCAAGTATTCATCCTAGGCTACCACCAAGTTTCTGTCATCATCTGTAGACATAAAAAATGGAAGTGCCTATTGTTCTTTTCACTTTCCTATAGGGCACTGACAAGGCTATGAGAGAAAAGCACAACCTACATGAAATTACTTTTACATCCATATATATTCAATCAAGTATAAATAGTGCCCAGTGAATGGTCTATGAGTGCCCATCAATAGAATATAGTTGAAGGACCTGTTCACTGTCAGCATGTGAAACCTCTGTGAACCTCAAGTAAGCCTAAAGTAGGAATGGTGTATAAATATAATAAAGATATATTGGTATTATATGTCTTTCATTTCCTCTTGTTGCACAAAGAAACAAATAGTGTTCAATGGTGAGAAGTTCAGGGCAGTGCCACAGGGCTAGGATTTCTTCAGATGAGACCATGTTAGAGATTCACGGTGCCTTTGTAATGGTTGTTTAATTTAACAACATGCATGCAGAAAGCATAGTGCTCTTACAGCTGATAATAAAAGAGAGATTCTGTATCAGATCTCTCACTCAGTCAGCCAAAAGAAAAAGAACTGATGAGGACTCAATAGACTTAATATATTAAAATATAGCAAATATTTTGGAGGGGCACCAAAAAGGCAAGAAGAGCCCCCTCTTTCCCACATGCCTTCTCCTGGAGGCCAATGGGAAGCCGCAACACACCTTTCATGCTTCTTCCCCTTCCTCCTCCTAGCTGTAACCAAGCAGAAGCTGTCTCTGCTGCCACTGCTTGCCACCCAATAGCCCAGCTGGGAGAGCGTTGTAGTGCGGGGCTGGAGCTGCCTGGACCTCCACCTCTGGCTGCTACAGCTAGAGCCAGCAGGGGAAAGCAGCCACGGAACCCAAGAACCGCTGAGCTGATCCATTTTTATGTTTACATTGTTCATTTTGAATGCCCAGAAAGTTAAGCATTCATTCTAGATGTCTCGTTTTTGCCTCTAGATAGTTTATTTGCGTCCCTTGGCCAGATAAAACAAGATACATGGACGTTTTTGCCTCTATTAAAGGGGCAGCAAAGTCAGCCTGGGGTGCCAAAAAACCTTGGGCTGAGCCTTAATGGGTTTCACTCTCCCTCAAGTATCGGGAGAGAGCTCTGGCTGAGCCCTGAGAGGAAGATGTGTGTCTGTGATAAGAAAGCACATTGTTTAGATTCTGAAGAGAGACAGCAGGACAAGCAGGTACTCTTAGGCGAGCATTGGCTGAAGCTCCCTGGGGCGATTCAGGATCTCTCTCTCTCTCTCTCTCTCTCTCTCTCTCTCTCTCTCTCATGGCAGATAGGGCTGTCAAAAAAAAATTCGGTACAGTTCGGATTCGGCCGAATTTGGCCCTTGTGGGTTCGGTACGTGCCGAAGTCCAAACTCCCCCACTTCGGATCCGTTCAATTCGGCGGGAATTCAAAGTTCGGAAACAAATTCGGCCGAATAAAGCCATTAAAAACATAACCATGCCTTTCCACGGCTCTGGGGGGGGCATTTTTGGGCTTAGAGGTCCCAAACTTTTGGCAGAGCTTCAAAGGACGTTTATTGAAAGACTCCCCAAGTTTTGTAAAGATTGGGTCAGGGGGGGCTGAGATATGGGCCCTGAAAGGGGTCCCCCCACCCTTAATGTTGTGCATCTCTCAGCAGAGCTTGCCGCCCACGCACAAAGCTCCCAGCCCGACAACAGCGGAGAAATTAGCAAAACAACTGCAAACACAACCTTGTTAAACAACACCTTTGCAACACACAACTGAAACCTCCCCCCTCAAACCAGGGAGCGAGAGACTCGAGGGGGAACACACACCCCAAGCAGAACCGATGAAAGCCCCCTTTGGCTTCCCCCCCACCCACAGAAACTGCTCCCTCCCCACACACACACAGACTCTGCTTTCCCCCCCACACACACACATACACAGGAGAAAAATTATAGATTAAAGCCCCCAAAGGGGTCTTACTGTGGCTGTCTTCTGTTCCATCAAGAGGGGCTGTAATCCAAGATGATTCCAATTAGACACGGAATGTTTTGCTCTGGAGAGGAGATGCACACAGGATCGGATCGGCTGCCCCATTCATCCCAGTAGGGGAAAGGGGAAAGCCCAAATCTCAGGACCCCCTGACCCAATGTTCAAAAAACTTGGGGGGTTCCTTAAGAAGCTTCATCTGAAGTTCCAGTGAAAGTTTTGTGTCTGCACCCCCAAAAATGCGCCCCCTGCAGCCATGGAAAAAGAAAAGGGGGGGAGGCGATATTTCTGCCCCCACTGAACCCATCTTTACAAAACTTAGGTAGTATCTTAAGAATAATTCACTGAAGCTATGCTAAAAGTTTGGGGGCTATATCCCCAAAAAAGCGCCCCCTGCAGCCACATAAATGGAAAAGGGGGGAGGGAAAAGGGGGAGAGCCCATATCTCGAGACCCCCTGACCCAATGTTTACAAAACTTGGGGGGTATCTTAAGAACACTGGTCTGAAACTCCGCTCAAAGTTTGGGATTTGTACCCCCAAAAATGCGCCCCCTGCAGCCATGGAAAGAAAAAGGGGGGAGCCCATATCTCGGGATCCCCTGACCCAATGTTTACAAAACTTGGGGGGTACCTTAAGAAGCTTCATCTGAAGTTCCAGTGAAAGTTTTGTGTCTGCACCCCAAAAAATGCGCCCCCTGCAGCCACAGAAAGGAGCGAATGTGCACAAGCACCCCCCCCACACACACACGAGGATTTCGCTCTCTCTCTCTCTCTCTCTCCCTGGCCGGGCCGCACATCAGCTGATTCCTCCAGTACTCAATCCTGACTGATTGGCCAGAAGAAGACCCAGCTTGCCCACCGATTGGCCGGGGGAGGAGAATGCTGCTTACTGACGGTTATGCTGCTTACTGACGGCCGAATTTGACGGATTTATTCGCGAACTCCCGAACTCGCTGAATTCGGCCCCCCCGGTTGCCCGCCAGTTTTGAGTTCGGATCCGTCCGAACAGAAAAGCGCCGAATCAGGGGAAATTCGGTTGATTTTCAGGTCGGACCGGACCGAATTGACAGCCCTAGTGGCAGACATGCTTCCCTGTAGGAGTGCCAATGTGCCTCCATCTGTGCTCTCTACCTGCATAGTTGTGAAAGCGCAAATACTACAAAAAAACTACAAGTCTTTACAGTGCTGCTGTTTCCTTCTTACCACTTGGAGAAGTAGATGGTGATTAATGCTAATGTTGGAGAGAAACTATAAATTGGTATGGCTGGGCCAGAATGAACAACCATACACTCCTGGAACAAATGTTGGAGTGTCAACAGCAGGGTGCCAGGATCCAGCAGCAGAGTCAGCATTTTGATGCCCACGTCCAATAAGCTTCATAGCAAAGCAGCATCTGGAGTCTCAGCATCAGGTGTTGAGAACCATGCTTGTTTCAGCCTAGTGCCAGGAGTGTGTGTGTGTTAGGGCTGTTGAATTTAAAAAAATTCGGTATAGTTCGGATTCGGCCGAATTCGGCCCGTTTAGATTCGGGATATGCCGAAGTCCGAACTCCCCCACTTCGGATCCGTTCAATTCGGCGGGAATTCAAAGTTCGGGGAAAAAATTCGGCCGAATAAAGCCATTAAAAACACAACCGCGCCTTTCCGCGGCTCTGGGGGGGCATTTTTGGGGTTAGAGGTCCCAAACTTTCAGCAGAGCTTCAAAGGAGGTTTATTGAAAGACTCCCCAAGTTTTGTAAAGATTGGGTCAGGAGGGGCTGAGATATGGGCCCTGAAAGGGGTCCCCCCACCCTTAATGTGCATCTCTCAGCAGAGCTTGCCGCCCACGCACAAAGCTCCCAGCCCCGACAACAGTTTGCAAAACAACTGCAAAGCAACACAACCTTGAAAAACAACACCTTTGCAACAGGAAAAACCAGAAGACACACAACTGAAACCTCCCCCCTCAAACCAGGGAGCGAGAGACTCGAGGGGGAACACACACCCCAGGCAGAACTGACAAAAGTCCCCTTTGGCTTCCCCCCCACCCACATAAACTGCTCCCTCCCCACACACACACAGACTCTGCTTTCCCACACACACACACACACACATACACAGGAGAAAAATTATAGATTAAAGCCCCCAAAGGGGTCTTACTGTGGCTGTCTTCTGTTCCATCAGGAGGGGCTGGGGAGGACTTGTAATCCAAGATGATTCCAATTAGGCACGGGACGTTTTGCTCTGGAGAAGATGCACAGGATCGGCTGATCCATTCATCCCAACAGGGAAAAGGGGAAAGGGAAAAGGGGAAAGGGGAAAGCCCATATCTCGGGACCCCCTGACCCAATGTTCACAAAACTTGGGTGGTCTCTTAAGAACACTGGTCTGAAACTCCGCTCAAAGTTTGGGATCTGCACCCCCAAAAATGCGCCCCCTGCAGCCACGGAAAGAGAAAAGGGGGAGGCGATATTTCTGCCCCCACTGAACCCATCTTTACAAAACTTGGGTGGTATCTTAAGAATAATTGTGTAAAGCTATGCTGAACGTTTGGGGGCTATATCCCCAAAAAAGCGCCCCCTGCAGCCACATAAATGGAAAAAGGGGGGAGGGAAAAGGGGGAGAGCCCATATCTCGAGACCCCCTGACCCAATGTTTACAAAACCTGGGGGGGTATCTTAATAAGCTTCATCTGAAGCTCCACTGAAAGTTTTGTGTCTGTACCCCCAAAAATGCGCCCCCTGCAGCCATGGAAAGAAAAAGGGGGGGAGCCCATATCTTGGGACCCCCTGACCCAATGTTTACAAAACTTGGGGGGTATCTTAAGAAGCTTCATCTGAAGCTCCACTGAAAGTTTTGTGTCTGTACCCCAAAAAATACGCCCCCTGCAGCCACAGAAAGGAGCAAATGTGCACAAGCACTCCCCACACACACACGAGGATTTCTCTCTCTCTCTCTCTCTCCCTGGCCGGGCCGCACATCAGCTGATTCCTCCAGTACTCAATCCTGACTGATTGGCCAGAAGAAGACCCAGCTTGGCCACCGATTGGCCGGGGGAGGAGAATGCTGCTTACTGACGGTTATGCTGCTTACTGACGGCCGAATTTGCCGAATTTATTCGCGAACTCCCGAACTCGCTGAATTTGGCCCCCCCAGTTGCCCACCAGTTTTGAGTTCGGTTCCTCCCGAACTAAAAACCACCGAATCTGGGGAAATTCGGCTGATTTTCAGTTCGGGCCGAACCGAATAAACAGCCCTAGTGTGTGTCAAGGCTGATCCAGAGACTCAGCTACAGAGTACCTAACCCAGAGAGATGAATTAGCAGAGTATCTAACCGAGAGAGATAGGGTTAGAGAGATCCTCCAGGTAGTAGCTGGTGATCTCCTGCTAATACAACTGATCTCCAGCCAACAGAGATCAGTTTCGCTGGAGAAAATGGCCGCTTTGGCAATTGGGCTCTATGGCATTAAAGTCCTGCCGGTAGCGAAGAGGGACCTGGCAACCCTACAGAGAGATGAATTAGCAGCTGATGAGCTTGGACTGTGGAGTTGTTCAGTCAGTGGTTACAGAGCAAGAGGAGTTGTTGCCCAGAATTTAGCCAGCAGAAATGGGAATAAAACACTGGAGAGAGACTACACTTTATGGAATTGGGTGCCGTGGGACCTGGAGAAAGAGCTTCTTTTAGACTTCTTTACCCCATGTATACACTTGGAAAAGACTGTGCAGAATAAAAAGCAAGAAGTGTGTGAGCCGGGTGGATTTATGGGTGACAAAAAATCCTTTACAGACTTCTCTACCCCAGGTGTCCCCCAGAAAGATCTTAGTGGGTGAGATCAGGCGCCTACAGCTAATGCACCCCAAGGAGAGACCCATCAATGGGAATCATCCCAGAGCATGGGAGTTATGGGTGTAAAACAGACTAGGAGATCAATCTCCCTATTTTGAAATCCCACCCTACTTGAGTGACTGGGATGATGGATAGATAGAGTGCTTATACCCCGGCCTGTGTGGATCATCATTGATGGTTCTGCAGAATACACTGAAGGATGATTAGTGCAGACCTAAGCAGAGTTACACCCTTCTCAGCTCACTGACTTCAATTGGCTTTGAAGGGTGTAAGCCAGTTTATGGCTGCATTATTAGATCTGAAGTCTGGACGAGAACCAAATCTGGATGGCTCAGAGACACAGTTCAAGAAGAGGAGAAAAGGAGGATAGAGACCCTTTCCACAACTTGCTACACAGAGATTTTGATCAGAAATTCCACCTGAAAGCAAATACAAATGTGTTCAAATGTCTACCATTAACCAGAGTTTGCCTTTTCAGATTTCACCTGGGTATCAGAAAGCATTTTTTTCTCCTGTCTTAAGCACGTCAAAAGTTTAGGGATTTTGCTGTGTGAAGACCATTCAGAAGAACATCAAGGTTTGAAGAGTTCTAGATTAGGTTGTAAATGCAAAAGGAAAGAACTGGAATGCTGACACAGACAAAAGGGTAAGTGAACATTGACTATTTGTGTTGCTAATGGAATGGTTGGATTGCAGTTGTGGGGTAGGAATCATGCTAAGCCAAGCAAAACTCACATACAGTGGTGTGTAACATTTTGTGGTAGTATGATTAAGTATCTTGTATGTTTTGATTCTTACTAAGCTGTCCATTAATGCATTACTAGGAAACAGACATATAGCTAGTCAGGAGCCTAACCTTTTTGGTAAGGGAGCCAGCCTAACAAGCTTGACATTTATGAATTATTTTATCCTATATGCTGGGATTCTGATTACCGTGGGATCAGTCTGTCTACCCCACATGACAAAGGGCATACTACTATGTCTTTAGCGGCTGCAGCTGTCTTTTGGGTGGGCTTTAATGGCTTTGTTCTAGAGGGGGCAGTTGGGAGTTGTGAAAGGAAACCCAGCGCTGAGATGCTAGCAGCAGAGAGAGGAGCCAACAGCCACTGCTGGAGTCTCTGATATGGAGTGGCAGATCTGCTTCCCTGTAGGAGTGCTGCTGCACCTCCACCTGTGCTCTGCTATGTTTGTCAATAAAGCAAACACAGTAAAGCTAAACAATTTCAGTTGAAAGAAAAGGGAGGAGTTGGACTGGGCCAGCTGATGTTCCCAAGAGCTTAGAGGAACCTGTAATGGGAGAGGGGTATCCTAATTGTTTCCTCCCTCCCGTGATTCATCATGGGCCACCTGTTTATATATTTAAAGACAGTCATCTATTTACATTTGGGGACTTGACCATTTGCTTTAGAATAATGTAAATGGGAATATTCCCTTAAATCGTATTGGCAAAATTCTGTACTGCTCTATTGATTTCAACATTATTTCACCATTTCCACCTCAGTTTCCACTGGCCCTGATATAACCAAAGGGTATCAAAATATCCTGATTGGAACATTTTAAGGAATGAAAACATGATTCATATACCAGCTTTGGAGAACTCTTCATTTGTTAGTATTTCCAATTATGAGATCAGAGCACGCCAGAAAGGAATGGAAAATTAATGTAACGAGATCTTGCGCAATTGTACGAGCGCCTCTGCAAACAACTTAATGAGATATGAAATTTCCTTTGGACTGCAAAGTGTTGAGAGCTCAATGGAGAGACATCAAGAGCACTCTGCTTCACCCAAGAACTGATGAAACATGAAATCTTTCTGTAACAGCTTGAACTAATGAGAATGCAGCAATTGTATAGAAATTAATTTAACAAGTCAAAGTCAAAACCTCAATGGAAGGAAGCAAATACTCCCAAACTGATTTTCAAAGGGAACGCTTGCTAATTGCTATGGAATGCTGCCAAATAAATAGCCCATATATTATCCTCCTCTGCTGATTGCCTGGTTTGATCAACAAATATGTTGTGCAAACCAGAATAAATAGCGCTGTTCGCTGTACATTTGTCTAGTAAAACTTTCATACAAATGATGGCTAAGTCAAAAACTACTGAATGCAATTGGAGATTCTGGCATGTGTGACGCCTCTACCCCAGTTGAAAAGGTGCAGCTGCCAACATATGTGAAGTTTAATTTTTCACCTCAAAACTGCAAGAAGCTGAAACATGCCAGGATTTCAGGTGGCATTGGCTGCATGGACCAGTTATAAATTGGAGTAATTCAAGAGCCCAGCACAAGAGATGCTGAGAACTTCAGTATGGACATGATCAACATCTGAAGAGATGGGAAGGAGGAGGAAGGGAAGTTTAGGAGAGAAATGGCTCACACCTGTCAGAGAAGAGGAAGGACAGAAACAGGCCTGGAGAATGAGAAGAGAAAGTGGGGATGTGGTTAGAATTCAGGGGTAATGACTAAGAGGGAGGGGGAAGGACTGGGGAGGGAAATCTTACAACAAAGAATGAGGAAATGATGGGCAACCAGGACAATGTGGGAAGAGCACCTTCTCTCATGGTCGGTTTGCTTGAGAAGAATGATGTCGCATGCATATGTGTTTACCAGTCCAGAAATTGTCTGTCCTCACTGTGAGATTAAAAGAAGTATCCATGGCAAAGGCTTTCAAAATACACTGATTTTAATTTACAGTTTAATCTGAATTTATCCACAAGTGGACTTTAAAATATATTTTAGAATCTGACTCCTCAAACTAACATTTCTCCCACCCACCACCAAAATCCCAATTGATACCCCTGGTATATGTGATTAAAGACCTCTTCCCACCCAGCTTGTTTGAGATTATTTTCCTTTTGACATGACTCTAACTTATCAAGTTCGTTTATTGCTTAGGTTTCCAATATGGTTGGGAGAAGAATTGATGGCTATGAGACTGAAAGTTATGGCCAAAAACAGCACAGCTTTGGCTTTAGTTACAAAGAAAATCTTATTTTAAACCACATAAAAATGCTCCAAGAAAAAAAATACTGTGTACATACTCAATGAATTAAAGGAAAATAAAATACATCAAGACAGAGACATTAAGAGGCACAACTTTTAATGTCCTCCATCTCCTAACAGTGTGTTTAGGGTATGTAATGCCTTTACGAAATGAGTATAAGTTCTAAATTGTATATTAAATTAATAATCACTGCTGAAAGAATACAATTAGCATATGCAATCACAAGCTTGTGATTTTAGTGGTAATTTTCAGTGGTGATTTTAGCAGCTATAAGCAAGAGTTAACCATCAGGCGTGCAAAATATTGGGTTGGACCTAATAAGCTTTTCCTCTGGTAAAAAAGGTAGAGGATGCCCTCTGACTGCCAAAAAGTTCCATCCTGGGGATTGTGAGAGTTGCATGTACAAAAGCCATGTGAGAAGGACGTTGTAATAAAGAGGGGGACTTGGGTGAGTTTTCTGGGTGAAATTTGGCTGAACCCAACCCATTGAATGCTGTCAAGTGTAAAACACTGGATGTTAAGTGTCAAATAAAATCAAATGTCAAAAGTTGTCATTGAACACTGGATATTAAACTTCAGAATCCACAATATAAAAATGTGAAAAACCAGGGGCAGACTGGAGAGTTAAAATGGCCCTGGAACAAACCAAGCCGAGTGGCCCCTGTGACGCTACCAGATAGTGTTGTAGGGACCACTCAGCTCATACCCAACCAATGGCACCAACAATGGCCATTGGCTCAACCATTGCCTTCTCCCACAAATGGGAGACAATTGTTGAGTTAATGCCTATTATTGTTGCCACTGAAGGGCTTGAGGGAAAGTTAGGAAAACAGAAGCAGCAGAAAAATGCAGAAATTGTTATGCTGTTGTAGAAAAGTAGTGATATTTAGTATTCATATCAAACTACATGTATGTAACATAAAACATATGATACATCAAATAAAGCACAGAATTAATCCTTAGTATATACACTGATATACATAAGTGAGTTCATATAAGAACAAGTGCTAGTTGCACTGAATGCAATAACAATGGTCATGTATAAAACATTTGCCAACAAAAAATGCTATTCAGTGTCTTGTGGTTCCAAGGTTCATAGGGTGTGGTTTCTTGTTTACAGAGGTCCGGTTATCACTCTGTTTTGGCTAATAAGCCTTCTTCAGGGACAAACGCTAGCTGTTAGTAACCTGCTGAAGGGCTTGAGGCAGATGGTCTCTGAGACACTGGCAGTCGCTGAGCTTGGCTGCTTGCTTCTGGACGCCAATGGTCCTCTAGGGCAACAGCCCACCAGTAAATGTTGAATGGCCAGTCCACCCCTGTTGAGAACAGACCTCTTCATCCAATGTTTATTTCCTCAAAAGTAAGCCTGATTGACTCTACTGGTAGATCCAAGAAAAATGTATACAGCACTGAAGCCTTAGGAAAGAAACTGATTTCAGTTCTAGTTAAGTTCTTTGCCCACAGGTACTTTGACCTTAAACAAAACCCACAATGTGATGTCTTCATATAGCCAGTCCTTGATTGACTAACCACTTTTCTATGCCACACAAAAATGTTCTATCAGGTCATAGCAAACATCTAATGATACCTAATTTTAAAAGGATGCAAAGTTCTGGGCTAATATCTCCAGTTCAGAAAAGGTTAAAGCCATTGAGCTTGTAGACTGAAGCTCTTGGGAATATGCCAGGGAGGAATGAAAGGAGGGGAAAGAGAAGGGATAAAAAGGATTCTATGGGGATAGTGTTTTCCTCCTCTGCTTCCTCGTGTTTCTGGGATTCAGCCAGATGTCCAGATCTTCTGAAATATGGAAGAGATTTCATTACTTCCTTCACAAATACAGTGCCAAAATGTTGTTTCCATCTGCTGAAGACTCAGGACTTCTGTAGCTAGGTCAGATCATTATATGTAAGGTAGTCAAAACTCTCAGCAGAGCAGTGTGAGGTCCCACAGTATATGCAGGTGTGGCTTGAAGTATGGCTAGTTTGGATGATGCTTGCAGAAGGAAGTCTCCTGTAAGTCTCTTTGGCCATTTATGCATGGCGGTTTCCCTCGCGGTCACCCCACCAACTTCTTCCAGGCTTTGCTTTTATTATACTTGCATTTTCCAACCGTCAGAGGTCGCCTCGCTCTTCCCACGTGTTTCTGCATGTTTTCCCTGTGTTTTCTGGATGCTGGCTAAACACGAATCCAGAAAACGTGGCCAAAATGCCCAGAAACACACAGGGAGAGGGAGGCGACCTCTGACGGTCAGAAAATGCAAGCATAAGAAAAGAAAAGCCCGGAAGTAGTTGGCAGGGTGACCGCAAGAAAAAAGCCAGGCATGCATGGCCTCTGTGACTTCTTTATTTTATTTATTAAAAACATTTCTATGCCACCAAGGTCCCCAAGGTGGCAAACATTAAAATATTTCAAATATTAAAACATTTCAGATGTTAGTAATAGGCTTACCAGGTCCCTCCTGTCCTTTGGTGGGAGGTTTTTAATATGGAGGTGAGGGGGGATCGCGCGGCCGCGCCGACGTGATTACATCACTCCCGGTTGTAAACTGAAAGTGACGTCCATTGCTGCTGACCCTCAGCTGGTCAGCGGGCAGCCAGGTGGATTGGCGGGGGTTTGCCCGCCACCACCTGGCACTTGGCAACCCTAGTTAGAAACCATTTAAAATACAGATATAGATACATGTAAAATATTTAAAATAATTAAAACATAATATGAACATAGGGTTACCAACCTCCAGGTACTAGCTGGAGATCTCCTGCTATTACAACTGATCTCCAACTGATAGAGACCAGTTCACCTGGAGAAAATGGCCGCTTTGGCAGTTGGACTCTAGGGCATTGAAGTCCCTCCCCTCCCCAAGCCCCGCCCTCCTCAGGCTCCACCCCAAAAATCTCCCGCTGGTGGCAAAGAGGGACCTGGCAACCCTATATGAACACATGAAAAATATAAACACATGAAAACAGAAACTCCCCGTCCAAGAAGACCTGTGTCTTGGCCCAGCTTATCCAGACTGCTCCCCAAGCTTAGGCTAGTGGTGGTAGGTTCAGAAAAAGTCGTGAATGGCATGCGGAAAGTGACATTTCAAGATCAACAGTTTTCTTCTCTGCATGTTTTATTCAAAAGCTGGAAGTGAAGGGATAAGAAGAAGAACCACCAGCAGGAAGCTGCTGCATTCTCTGACAAACTCTAGGAAACCAACTGAAGCCACCCAAACAAAGAAAACAAAGACCAATAGCTAGGGTTGACTACCTCCAGGTACTAGCTGGCCATCTCCTGCTATTACAACTGATCTCCAGCCAATAGAGACCAGTTCAACTGGAGAAAATGGCTGCTTTGGCAATTGGACTCTATGGCATTCAAATCTCTCCCTTCCCCAAACCCTGCCCTCCTCAGGCTTCACCCCAAACCTCCCACCGGTGGTGAAGAGGGACCTGGCAACCCTACTAATAGCTTCTAGAGGCAAGAGAAGTCCTGCACTGTGAGTGAAGACACCTCAGGGTGCTGCCCCTCTTTTGGCTGCATTTCATTTCCTTGGTTCACTCTTTACTAATAGTGTTGGCCTCATTCCATAGCAGGAATTACCTTGGAACCCAAGAACAGCGAGCCCTGGCAGAGCAGTTCAGAGATGCACTTTAAGACTCCTTTACAGCTCTGAGGAAGAATCATGGCTGCCTTCCTTGTAACACATGGCATACCATAAATGACTTTTTAAAATATCCCTTGAGTTTTAAAAGGTTTTGCCATGTGGTGGGAGGGAAGGTAGTTCTGTAGTTTGAGAAACACAAGACCCTTAAATGAAAAGGACTAGTGAAATTGTTCTTTGAATCCAGGCCCAAGTATTGAGAGCCTCCTTTATAGAAAAGCTGTAAAATGGTTTCTCCTACCCTCCCATCCCATTTGAAACCAGTTCCAGTGCTACTGCAAATTAGTTATATAAAAGATTGCTTTTCTGATCAGTAACATTTGGGATTGTGTTGAGTACCCAGATGCTTTTGGTGAATTCTTAAAATAACAATTTGACAGTGCAATAATTGTGACCTAGCGCTGTTCCAAGAGAAGTATTTTATGAAGATGTGTAAAATTTCCGCAGAGACTTTTCTTTAAGTTTCCTTTGAAAATTAATTTTATAACACTTTCCAAGCCATTGATAACGTTCTCAAGTTTCACACCAGTGGGTCCTTGAGTCTAAACACACACATATGATACATACACCAGGCTTGTACCTACCAAATGACTTCCATTCTTCGCATATGGAAAATCCTAGCTGTAGTGCTGTAGTTCCATTCATGAAAAGAAAGCTGGCTACAATTCTGTGCATATGGAAGGCAACTTTATAAAAATCCCATGAAATAAAGAATAATAACTAAATGCAGTTACTTTGCAGTGAGCTCAGCTAACTACAGTAATCAAGCAAACCTAGTGGCCAATAACTTGTTTGAATGTTATTTTTATGTATCAATAGGAAAAAATAATAATAAATTAAGAACAAGGGAAACCAGAAATTATTTTGATTTTAGAATTAGTAAAATAATAATTGATACTTTTCTATAATTCATTGTTTTTCTCCATTAAGCTTTTTTACTTTTTGGTTGATAGTAATATTAAATGGCCTGCGTCAGAATAACCTCTCTAGAGTGGTTGAATCAGCTTTGGCGGTTGCCAGTGATCTACCCAGGCAGCAGTTGTTTGCTTAAATGTGCCAAGCCAGCGAAGGAAGGGTTGGGTGTTGTTGTTTTCTTCACTGTCTTTTCATGTCAGAAATATAATTTTTAAACATTGGCATTTCTTAAACTCTGTACCAGGCTGTGATTCCAAAGCAACTCTTGTTTTCACAAGAGCTCGATCCCTCGTAGATCAGTTGGTACATGCTGACATGAGACTACAGCCTTTTCAGTTGAGTTTAAAGGGACATTACAAATGTGGCAACTGTGTTAACTGCAAGCAGGCAGCTCAAATTCAACCTTTTACTCACCTGGTCAGCCAACGAATTTTCATATTTACTCATTTTACTAATTGCAATGCAGGCCGTTTCTGCACCATTCATTTAAAGCAAATTATCCTCATGGTTGATCTGCAAGGTTTGGGTGCGTATTCAAAATTTATGTCCACATGTCGCCTCTTTTGCCGTTTTATTTGCTCTACCTGTCCTCACTTTCCTGAAAAAGAACAATGTGTTCTTTTTCCCCCAGGGGAGCGTGGCATCATTCGTGACGTTGCAGGGTGTTCCCCCCTGTTCCCCTCTTTTTTTTTTTTTTTTTTTGTTGGCCACCGTCTCACTGGGTTCTTTTTTAAAAATTGTTTCCTTCACTATTTTCTTGTGATTCTTATCTCTATTTGACAAAACAGAGGCATAAATTTTATAATTCACATTCAATAATGAGATAGGTCTATAATTAGTTACTTTTTCCGCGTCTCTTCCAGTCTTGTGAATCAATGAAATGAAAGCATGTGGCCATGTTTCAGGTGATACACCTGTATCCAATATTGTATTACAAACCATTAAAAAAGGATTCAACAAATTTGGTTTAAATATTCAGTAAAACAGAGCCATTATTCCATCCGGTCCAGAAGTTTTATCTATTTTTTGTTTGGTGATGGCTTCTTCTAATTCTTCTAAAGAAATTGGGGCATCAATAGTCTCTTGTTGGGCTGATGATAATTTTTTAATATTTATAGAGTGTAGGAATTTCTCCATCTTCTTGTCTGAAATATCTTTTTGGTATAAGCTGGTATAATAAGCTACAAATTCGTTCTGTATGTCTGTTGTGTAAACCGGTCCTTTTGTAGTTTGTATTTTGGCTATAATTCTTTTTTGAAAGGAATCTCTTAGTTGACTAGCCAAAAATTTACCTGGGCGATTTGCATGTTCAAAATATTTTTGTTTTGCAAATTTCAAGTTTTTATTCATCTCCTCTGTAACCACCAAATTTAACTGATGTTTAAGGGCATTCATCTTCCACAAGACAGTAGTTCTCTGGCTCTCTTGAGATTCTGAAATTAGTTGCTGTTCTAATTTTTGTAAATCCCAAAGTATATTGTTTATCAACTGCAACTGTTTTTTCCTCCACGCCGTGTTTTTCTGTATCATAAAGCCTCTGATTACTGCTTTAAAAGCATCCCAGATTGTATTTAAAGTGGTTTCTCCATTCATATTTATTTCAAAAAAAAATCCTTAATAAGAGTAGATAATTCAGTCTGTATTTTCTCATCTCTCAAAAGTCTATCATTTAATCTCCATCTAAATGCTTGCCTATTGTTCCATTCAAATGAAACCAGATTGTGGTCAGAGAAAGTTCTTGGTACAATATGTACTTTGCGTAACTGTGTAAAGATTGATTTACTAGCCCAAATCATGTCCAGTCTGAAGGAATCATGTCTTGCTGAATAAAAAGTATATTCCTTAGCCGTTGTGTTCATTGTTCTCCAAATGTCTTGCAGTTCTATTTTTGTGTGATTCTTGTGTCATATCGCCATTTTGAGAATTGCCACATTTCCATAGCATGCAGAAAGGTCAATTTACTCCAAATAGATGCCACAACACTAACCTCAATCTCCATGCTGGCACATTGCCTGCCCCCCGGGGGGGGGGTTAGTCCAATGCTCTAGCGTTCCTACACTAGTCAAAATACATATTTTTAAAAGAGCAGGGAGAATGGGAGAGAGAGGGGAATCCTGTCCTTGGAATTGTTTGGTGTGGGAACCGTATCAGAGAACACTAAGTCATGCCCGTTTTGTGAGTTATATCTTCTACAAAATGGAGTAATCAGCAAAATCAACAGGGGCAGGGGGTTAGCCCAACATTCCCACGTTCCTTCCCTAGTCAAAATACATTAATTTAAAAAAAAATTAAAAGCAGGGAAATGGTTGGTGGGTAGGGAGGGGAGAGCATTAAAGCATCACAATCTTTCTTCTATCTATCTATCTATCTATCTATCTATTATCAGTTATATATTATCTATTATCTATCTAGTACTATTATTATTATAAATAAATAAAAATGTAAATGTTCGTTTGTTCAAAATCTTAAATCTCCGAAAGTTCTTCACTGATTGCTTTGAAATTTTGACACAACGTTGCATTCGAATACACGCGTGTTTTTATATACCTATATTATATAGATGTCACACCTGTGACAGGTAAAAACATGCTTTTTTGGAAAAACAGTGCCATCTGTTGGACATTAAAGCAACACACGCTATCTTCTTAGATGCACCAGGAGGAACTGGTAAAACGTTCCTAATTAGATTGATTCTGGCAGCAATTCGATCCCAAAATGACATAGCCTTAGCTCTTGCGTCATCCAGAATAGCTGCGACATTGCTACCAGGTGGAAGAACTGCTCATTCCACTTTGAGATTGCCATTGAACATGCAATTCATTGAAACTCCCATGTGCAACATTTCCAAAGCATCTGGCATGGGAAGAGTACTGCAGATGAGTGCACAATGAGTTTGGGATGAGTGCACAATGGCGCACAAGAAATCGCTCGAGGCTCTTGATCGATCATTGCAAGATTTGCGTGGAAACATCAGACCATTTGGGAACACATTAATATTGCTTGCAAACATTACCTGTAATTCCTAGATCGACACCAGCGGACGAAATAAATGCTTGCCTGAAATACTCTACTTTGTGGCAACACGTAAAGAGGTTAAAATTAACTACAAATATGTGTGTCCAGCTGCAAAACGATTGATCAGCTGAGATATTCTCACATCAATTGCTGGAAATTGGGAATGGAAAGGTACCGGTTGATCTGACCTCAGGACGAATTTCATTGCCTCATAACTTCTGCAATTTAGTGACGTCAAAAAGAAGAATTGGTTGAAAAAGTATTTCCCAATATTCAAACCAATTATAAGAATCACGATTGGCTGAGTGAACAAGCTATTCTTGCGGCCAAGAACAAAGACGTCTACGAACTTAACAACATTATTCAGTCTCACATTCAAAGCGAGGCAGTCATATACAAGTCCGTCGACACTGTTGTGGAAGCAGATGAAGTGGTTAATTATCCAACAGAATTTTTAAATTCACTCAATCTGCCAGGGATGCCACCGCACATACTGCAATTGAAAATCGGCGTGCCAATTATCATGTTGTGCAATCTCAACCAGCCAAAGCTTTGCAATGGCACGCGGCTTGCAGTAAAAAAATTCATGAGCAACGTTGTAGAAGCAGCAATCTTGACAGGACCTTTCAAAGGTGAAGATGTCCTCATTCCTCGCATTCCTATGATTCCAACGGATATGCCATTTCAATTTAAGAGATTGCAATTCCCAATTTGATTGGCGTTTGCAATCACCATCAACAAAGCTCAGGGCCAATCTTTAGAATTGTGCGGTTCAGATCTAGACATGGATTCCTTCTCACATGGACAATTATATGTTGCGTGTTGTAGAGTCGCCAAACCAGACAATCTCTATATCTGCACAGACAATGGAACAACAAAAAATATTGTCTACCCACAAGCATTGTGAAATTAAACATATTAAAAACGTGCGCTTTCTCTTTTATTTCTTTTCCATTTAACCAGACTGGGCCACAGCAACGCGTGGCCGGGTACAGCTAGTACAATATAAATAACTAGCAGGAAGGAAACTTGGTATACCGGCTTATCTTTTTTATAGTATCTTTGCAAAGCAAAGATTTGATTTGCAAAACTATTAAGCAGTTCTAGAACATCTGCTAAAAGGATAGGATTTATATTTAGAGTCTTAACCATAGAGTTTTATTTAAATCCTAGAGCATCATGACAGCAACGTGAAGTCACTTCTAGGTACTTGCTGGAGGTGATGTAATGCCATCAGTGTGACATTGGTGTTACCCGAAATGCTATTTAAATGGGGAAATTAGCTGAGCAATCGGTAACTATGATATTTATAAAGCGGAATGCAACCAGTGTATACCAGAGCTCGTAACTGTGACCTTAAGAATAACGACAGAGATACTGGATTCCGAATTAAGAGAGTTTATGTTTTCAAGCGTTCAATGATGCAACACAAACATACAGAGAATCTAGGAGTTCAAAAGAGAGGAGTACAGAGACATTCGCCAATGTGGCAGGAGGTGATGACGGACTATATGATACCTTTCCTGTAGAGGAGTTGTCCCAAGTTCCAGTAGGCTAAGATACAGAGAAAATAGAGGGGCGAGGGAGAGGGGGTCCCTTGGACTCGACCAGCGAGGAGGGAGGGGAGCGTTGTCAGGCTGCGCAAACCCAAACCAACAGAGTGACGGCAAAGATGCCAAGGAAAGACCTAAGGTAACGTTATGGGTGAGGGCGACCCCAGATATACTGTTTTTCTGGGGGCGGGGTGATTGGATTACCCCTCCATGGTTCCCAGGTGACAAAAGGTGACAAAAGGATTTAATGTTCGGCTGCCGGGGTGGGGAGACTGGAATTTGGAAATCAATTCTAATTCCAGTGACTTGTGCAACCGGGAGGAACCGGGAAACTCTCGATGATGAGCTTTGACGATCTTAAACAATAGGCGCTAACGTCCGGGGATCGCTATCTTGCATAGCTGGAGGAACGAGTCATCGCTGATATCAGGATTTCTGCTGATGGCCCATTAATCTGCTGATGTTGCAATGGGAGAGGGGGAGTGCTGGCACTGACTACATGACTGTCCGCTTTCCAGGAAATGGCTGCAGCTGGAACAGAGATGCACAGGAACATGGAGTCTCTCAGGTTCACTGGAGGTTGCCCTGGCCTTTGTCTCCCCGCTGCCAGCTGCTCGGAACGGACAGGAGTGGTCGTGTCAGTTTCGCTGGCGCGCACTGCGGCCATCCCTGGAGCGCTTGGGGTGGGCACGTGGCTTGGAACAGTAGTCGTGTGCCTGCATATTGGGTTTGCCATGAACAGTCCAGGAGTTAGGCTGCCCGTATGCTTACACTGGCTTTCCAGTTATTTCCCCCTAATCTAATTTAACATTTTCAAGAAAAAACAAACAAATTATATACACATACATTCACACAGTTTGCACTCCTTCGGGAAGTCTATTTCATCTTACATTTCAAACATCTTATACATTGGTTCTTGTAGGTTATCCGGGCTGTGTAACCGTGGTCTTGGAATTTTCTTTCCTGACGTTTCGCCAGCAACTGTGGCAGGCATCTTCAGAGGATTAACACTGAAGGACAGTGTCTCTCCTTCAGTGTTAATCCTCTGAAGATGTCTGCCACAGTTGCTGGCGAAAAGTCAGGAAAGAAAATTCCAAGACCACGGTTACACAGCCCGGATAACCTACAAGAACCAATGAACTCTGACCGTGAAAGCCTTCGACAATATCTTATACATTGTTCTTATATTCTACATTTTAGATAATAGATTCCTTCTATACTATATAGTAAATTTTATAAGCTGATCCTTATATCTAACAATCTATCCTTTCCATTTAACCTAATCAAAATAACATTCCCATTTCTTTTGGGATTCTTCAGTCATCTTCTCTTTCATCAAGCTGGTCAGTCTGGCCATCACCACAAATTCGTCCATCTTTTGTTGCCACTTTTCAAAATCTGGAATATCCTCCTGTTTCCAAGATGCTGCCAGTACTAGTCTAGCCGCCGTTGTCAGATAGCCAAATATTTCTCTATGGTTTCTGTCCAAGTTATCTGGCTCAATTCCTAGCAACATAGTTTCTGGGTTCAAAGGAAATTTGATTCTTAAAACTTTCTGCATTTCTTGATGAATTTGTATCCAAAATTTCTTAACTTTCTTTCATGTCCACTACAAATGAAAATATGTTCCATCTTTGTCTTTACATTTCCAGCACCAGCAGTCATATGATTCATTCATTTTTTTAATGTCCATTGGTGTGATGTACCATTTAAAAAAATTGCTTGTACCAGTTCTCACGTAGATTATTCCTGGCCATGAATTTAATTGACTTGATCCAAGGTCTTTCTCATTGCTGCAATGTTATCTCCTTTTAAAAATTTTCCATCCATTTTATCATACATGTCTTAACTTGTTCTTGTTCTGTTTCAAATTTTAGTAAAAGTTTATAAATTTTCCCCAAAATATGATCCATATCTTTACTAATTAAATCTTCAAACTCAGTGTTCTTTCTTATCTTCCCCTGTTGGAAACAATCTTGTCGCATTTTCATAATCATTTGATTATAGGTCAGCCAGCCAATATTTCTATTCTTCTTAATCTCATTCCACGGTTTTATTTCTTCTTGCTCATTTAACATATCTTGATATCTTACCATATCTACATTTTTCTTCTCTCCCTTGGTTAGATATGTATCTGTAGGGGACATTATCCGTGGAGGTACCGGGCTTAATCTGTTTTTGTTTCTAAGACATGTCTTCATCAATCCATCTTTAATGACATGTTTCTCTCCAAAAATTTCTGAATTCTTTGCTTTCCATAAATCCCTTATTCCATGTGCCCTTTTCAATATTCACGTTTGTTTGATCTGGGTTGTTTATCCACTCCTCAATCTATGATAATCTTGCCGCTTGGTAATAAAGCTTGATATTTGGTAGGGCAAGTCCACCACTTTTCTTTTCACATGAACACACACACACTTGAACACATGAAGTTGCCTTATACTGAATCAGATCCTTGGCCCATCAAAGTCAGTATTGTCTACTCAGACTGGCAGCAGCTCTCCAAGGTCTCAGGCAGAGGTCTTTCCCATCACCTACTTGCCTAGTCCCTTTAACTGGAGATGCCAAGGATTGAACCTGGGACCTTCTGCATGCCAAGCAGAGGCTCTACCACTGAGCCACAGCCCCTCTCCAAGGTCTCCCACCCAAGGGCTAACTGGAGTCGTCTTGCATAATTCTGAAGTTAATTCTTGGTTTCTTTCCCGCCCAAACAAATTTATTGATTTGTCTCTGCCACTCCCTCAACATCTTATCCTCAATTTGTATTGGGAGCATTCCTTTGAGAATTCCTTTTACTTTCCTCCTTCGTATGTCACCCAAAAGTCTCTGAAAAAGGATGCTATGGTTCGTAGGTATTTTTGAAGCCCCATCTGATGCCTTCTACAATACAGAATTATGATTGCCCTGCTCTGGCCAAGTAATCAACACATGTTCCCAAAGAAAATACGAATGAGGTCAAACTGTGGAATTTTAATTTGGTAAAGTGTTAATACTGGAGCAAAATAAAACAAGAAGCTGTTTTACAAGAGCCTTTAGTAATTAGCCCAAATTTTGAATTACATATTGGTTTCGAAATATTACTTCAGCAAGTTTATTGGATTCTCAGAGTTCTGTTATGGTTCAGCCATTTCCCTTGAATTATTGTTTAATAAAGGCACATTACTGTGATCCAGGATTTTTGTTACTATTATTTCTTGATCACATAGCCAATAAAGAAGAAGTTGGTTTTTATACCCTGGTTTTCTCTGCCTTTAAGGAGTCTCAAACCAGCTTACAAACACCTTCCCTTCCTCTCCCCACAACAGACACCTTGTGAGGTAAGTGGGGTTGAGAATGTTCTGAGAGAACTGTGACTAGCCCAAGGTCACCCAGCTGGCTTCGTGTGCAGGAGTGGGGAAACCAACCCAATTCACCAGATTAGACTCCACTGTTCATAACCACTACATCATGCTGGCAGCTGACAAGTTGTAGAAGCCCATTATAACTCCAGTCTACATACATTGATTAGAATTGAATAGTTCTACATAGGACTGTGCTCCCAATAACCTGCATGCGACTTGATCCATTATAATGGCCCATTTTCTTGTGTCTTAAAGGGAAGGTATCCCTTCCTCTGCATTTTCACAGTGAACTGCCTGAAGTTTTGTTTGTTGCAAGGGTGGGGGGTCAGGGCAATGTCCTAGCACAGTTACTAAAGTACAGCCATATAAGACCAAGAAGATTTGGGAGAGAAAGAATCGGCACCAGTGTTGGCAAGCCCTGAGCTAAAGTAGACCCCAAATATAAGGAGATAGGAATGTTAACCCAAATCAGTCTCTGCAGCCGACCTGTCAAATCAGAAAACCACTTACAAATATATAGTCTAGGCACAAGTACTGGGGTTCATTAGGAACCATTCCAGTCAAATGTATACACGAGTCCCATAGCTGACCCAAGAAGAAGGTACACAGCCTGCGCATTATTACCCTAACAAAGAACAGATGCAGAGATTAAGCTCTGAAAACAGAGTAAAACGAGCCACAATAAAATCATACTTCACCTGTCTTGGAGAGGAGAGGGTCCAGTTCTGTAGCAAGTGGAAGACAGTGGGAGAACAACCTACAAAGTGGAAGGCTTGTGTTGCCTTTCTTATGCGCCAGAATATACCTGTGTGCTTATGGGGGAAATGGTTATTGGTTCAGAACTTTAGATACAGGTTGTAATTGGCAGCCTCTGTTCTAGATACTGCCTGAATACCTGTGTATTAAGATACCCACTGGTGAAAATTTGGGGCACTGTCTGTGATAGGCCAATGAAGTTAACCAATAGAAAAGGGTGTGTGTGTGAATAATACATAGGAAATGTGTCCTGGGTGAGTGTAATTGACTGATTGTATCTAAAGGATGACCAAATGGACCTTCCTGAGTTAGAGATTGTATTACTCTGAGACTGTTTGTTTAGATGAAGTTATCTACTTTCCTCTTTACTGATTACTTTCCTACCCAATCCTGGGTCTATATTTTGGATAAAGTGTTAAATTAACTTTGCATCAACAAATATATGGAGCATTTTTTTCCAAGTTGTTTGTAGCTGTGCTGCTTGAATATCCATTATCACTGAGGCTTTGGCAGCTGAGGCCAGAGTTCATAGGGACCTCTCTGAAGTTTCAGAGAATCTGTGAAGGATGCTTTCCTGTACCTATGGTTTTGTGTAGGCCAAAGGATCCTTTTGGGGAGGGGTGTATATACTAGAGGCTACTGTGCTAGGTAACAGGAGGAAGGAATTTTAAAAAATATTTACGGGGTCAGCAACACAAGTTTCCAAAACACAGATTCCACTATCTACATCAGTTTATGGCTTACAATTTCCTTCCTTGCTGAAGGATAGATGTTTTTACATTACTAGATTTTATAATTTTATAGTAGTTAAATCCATTAGGTTACATTTTATGTTCAAAACATGCATATTTCACCATATTATACTACTGTAATGGTCTTACTTTTGAATAACAATAGATGGAGCTTCCAAATATAGATTCTCTCTTCTCCTTCAATACCATATGCCCAATGGCTTGTAGCCTATGAGATGCCTTCCCCCGCTACTACTCCCCTGAGAGCTCTTAGTCACTGGTTTTAGAGGCTGTCAGAATTGCATGGACAAAACCCACACAGTACAGAGGACTGCACCAAAGAGACAGAACCAGGTCGACACCACTTCTGTGCCAGAAATCAGAAAAGCAGGAAGAAAGATCCTGGCCATGCCCTCTGTCTGCTAACTAGCTTTCTACTTGCCAGCTTTCAGAGCAATCCTGAAAGGGGGGGCGAGTGGTCTTAGGAGCCAGCATGATCCCTGTGCTGGCCTTAGTGCCACTTGCACTGTGCAAACGGGCACTAATGCTGGCCCACTTATGAGCGCCTTGGCATCAGCTCTCTTCTGATGTGGGGACTTGCGCTGGCGCCAAAGGGGGAATTTCTTTTTTGTCCCGGGAACATCCCCTTTTGCCGGCATGGACTTGTGCCTGCAGAAATAGTGGTGCAGCAAGGTGAAACTCTAGGGGCAGTTTCATGGTTTAACACCCCTCCCCCCCCCCGGCCGCCCATGATTGCTCTGTTAGTGTCTTGTTTTCAAAATTGGTTTTGCCCACTTCCAAGCCAGGTAGGTAAAATCCATTCATTTTTGGGGAGTCGGGTGCTGTCAAGTCACAGCTGACTTATAGCAACCCTGTAGGGTTTTCAGCCCTGACCTGGATGGCCCAGGCTTGCCTGATCTCGTCAGATCTCAGAAGCTAAGCAGGGTCAGCCCTGGTTAGTATTTGGATGGGAGACCACCAAGGAATACCAGGGTTGCTGTGCAGAGGAAGGCACTGGCAAACCACCTCTGTTAGTCTCTTGCCATGAAAACCCCAAAAAAGGGGTCGCCATAAGTTGGCTGCGACTTGATGGCACTTTACACACACACAGGGTTTTCAAGGCAACAGACGTTGGGAGGTGGTTTGCCATTGCCTGCCTCCGTGTCACGACTCTAGTGTTCCTTGAAGGTTGCTCAAATACTAACCAGGGATGACTAAGGTTGGCAGGTCCCTCTTCACCACCGGTAGGAGGTTTTTGGGGTGGAGCCTGAGGAGGGTGGGGTTTGGGGAAGGGAGGGACTTCAATGCCATAGAGTCTAATTGCCAAAGCAGCCATTTTCTCCAGGTGAACTGATCTCTATTGGATGGAGATCAGTTGTAATAGAAGATGTCCTGCTAGTACCTGGAGGTTGGCAACCCTAGGGATGACCTTGATTAGCTTCTGAGATCTGATGAGGCCAGGCTGTCCTGGAGCTATCCCGGTCTGGGCCATTCTACTGTCTCAATATTCTGCTACCTTGTTCCCACTTCCTTCTGCTGCTTATGTAGATCTCACTGTATTTATGTGTGTCAGGGCTTTTTTCATGGCAGTACGGTATGAGAACTGGCACCTTTTTGGAGGGTTCTCTCAAGTCCTGGGAAGGGGGTATTGGTGGAAATCAGTGCAACTTTATATATGAGTACCGGCACTTTTTTAAAAACCAAAAAAAGCACAGGTGTTTATAATTAACGGTTAACAAAAGCAGACAGCCTAATGTATTTAATTCCATACCTACTAATTTACATCATATGCATTTTCAATGTGAACGCTTTTATAACATCCCTAATCTTAACAACATAAAGATTTAATTTAAAATAACTTTCAAGTTAAAAATGTGTGGCTTTAAAATTCATTCTTAGAGTAAGCATGAGGATTAATTAACACATTAGTTAAAAAATCAGATTGCCCATCTTATCACTGTCTTTCCTAATAACTTTTTCCTCTTTCTCCTGCAGCTGTGCTTGCTATCACACTTGGTTACATCATCTGTCATCCAGCTACTGAAGCCCACTCCCTCCAACAAAGAGAGAAGCTTGTGAGTTTATATTGCTGCCATAAATTTTTGGACGATAAACTCCTTTGCAAATAACCCCATAACTCCTGGATATGTTGCACAAACCAGTTCATCAAATAACCTCCATGCTGGGATTTCTGGAATGTTCCATCTTTAGACAAAGCTAGAAGGTGGGGGGAATCTTATAAAATATACTGGACAGATCATGAATGTCACTGGGTGAACAGGGAAAACCCCACCTGCTTTTTAAAAAAGCAGATTTTTCCCCCAAACTTCTCCAAGTTCACTAAGCACACGAGCCAAGGAAAATGTTAATTAGAGGCAATGAAGAAAACTGAGCATTTTCAAGTAGTCCTTGGGGGCTTGCAACACTTGAAGAAATCAAGTTTTGAAATAATAGCTTGTTTGTGGGTTGAGGCATTTCAGCTGGGACTGCTTTGACCCTCAGCTCATACACTCCCTCAACCCTCTTCCTTTTTATGTCTTATTTAAATAATCCTGGTTGAGACTTGTGGTCTAACATGTCCCTGATTTTAAGAGGCCCAGCCATTTTTAAAAGGTTGCCTCACAGTTAGAGAAAGGTTTGGAATCAGAAAAAGGTTCAAACATGATAAGTTAATGGGGAAATCTGAAATGTGTGTCAACTCACACTTCCTTTCAGCACTTCTGCACAGGCAAAATAAAATGCAGTTCATGGATCTTGACTAGGGTTGCCAGGTCCCTCTTCACCACCGGCAGGAGGTTTTTGGGGCAGAGCTTGAAGAGGGAGGGGTTTGTGGTGCTTTCAGGGTAATTGCCTGACAATCCCAGCAACCTGGCAACTCTAGGGAGGGGAGGGACTTCAGTTGGGTACAATGCCATAGAGTCCTTCATCCAAAGTATCTATTTTGTCCAGGGGAATAGATCTCTGTACTCTGGAGATCGCCCTGACCTGGATGGCCCAGGCTAGCCTGATCTCGTCAGATCTCAGAAGCTAAGCAGGGTCAGCCCTGGTTAGTATTTGGGTGGGAGACCACCAAGGAATTCCAGGATTGCTGTGCAAAGGAAGGCACTGGCAAACCACCTCTGTTAGTCTCTTGCCATGAAAACCCCATAAGGGGTCACCATAAGTCGGCTGCGACCTGATGGCACTTTACACACACACACTCTGAAGATCAGCTGTAATTCTGTGGGATCTTCAGGCTGCACCTGGAGGTTGATAACCCTTTCTGTTTTACAATCTGCACTGACAGATAAGGCAGAAAGGACAATGGTTTTACCTTCTCCCTCCCCTCTGCAGCCTCCTGACCCACATGGATATTATTCCACATCGCTCCCATGACCTTAGAAATCAACTTTCCTAGGTTTGGAAGTGGCTGCTGGGAGGTGGGCAAGCAGAAAAGATCCACGACTATCTGTGCCTTCCACTGAGATTTTGCTGGCTCCAATCCTTGGGTTATTACCAACTTGTGGACAGCATAGGATGCCACTAGAGGGGAAAGGGTGTGTTCATCTAAAACCACCATATGCTGACATCAGAGAAGTGTTACACCAGACCTGCAAAATGGGCAGAAGGCCAGATTACCCCCCCTCCCCAAAAGTAATTTGGGGTCAAATTCAGGTCTGGAAATCAAATAACAACTTACTAACTGACAGTTGAATTTTGACAGTGAAATCTGACCTCCACATCTGTATTTCAAAGAACTAGCCTGGCAGTTACCTACAGCCAACTTGCTGCAGAACAGTCCAAAATAAATTTGTGAAAGGCAGAAGAAATAGCATAACTGGAGGGCTGTGCCTATTTGATTCACAGAGGCCACCATAAGGAAGGCCTACAGATGTTAGATGTATGAGGAAAGGGAAAGAGGAACAGGAAGCTTTGTTTTGTCAATTGTTATTGCCTGTAAAAAAAAATTAGGAAGATGTACAATAACAACTTTTTAAAAAGAAAGAATGTCAAGGGTTCCAGTTTTATGAAATTGCATTTTGGTCACTGAGAGATAACGTTCCCAAGGAATTAATGCTCAGCTTCTTGAACAACCGCCCCCCCAAATCCAAACTTGATTTCATTGGATGGAATCCAGCTCAGTTAAATTCAGCATGGCCTTTGCCATGGTTTTCAGTGGGATGTGGATTGCACCCTCTCCTATTTAACTCTAAAAGTTTCTTCTCTTGAAACCAGATAGAGTCCTGCAAAGTAAAAACCATGGGAAGTGGGAGAATCATTGGGGAACTGCAGATCCACAGCAGAAACTTTATAGCCGAAAGCCTTTATAAATATCTGCTATGAAATGCAAGGAAGCATAGTTCAAAAAAGAAAGTGCTCTTTAAAAATATTTTTACGAGGCAGGGATTAACCTAATCAGTGCAGATGATAGTTCACAGAACCCAGAAAAGGAGGCTAAACTCAACAACAAAGGCTGGCTCCCTTTCCCCAAGTCAAATAATGTTTGTTTTGTTGGCACCCTTAGCAAACTTGTATGGAGTCTTAAAAGGTAAATGGATATCTCAAGTGACCTCACCTAGCTGGTAGAATGAAGGGAAGTTTAAGACATGATCCAACCAAAGTCAAGCATTTTAAAGCCTTATTGATTTCAGGGGCACAGGTTTAAGAACGGGCTTAACTCTCCACTCAAAATCAACGGGACCTGAAGTGTATAATTTTAGGGTGGATTTTGCATCTATTCACAAATCCAAAGGCAGTCCCTGCACTTGTACTTTGGAGACACTAATCTGCAACTGTCAATTCGTGACTGTCCAGTGTTGGAAGGTTACTGTACATTCCAAACTATAGCATTTTAGTTTGCTTTATTACCTTGGGGGATTCAGCTGTGCTAGTAAATTATAGTTTAAAGATGCGTGCCATTTAATTTAAAAAGTTAGTCATGCCATAGAAATCTTTGTTAAATGTAGCCTATTTGCTAAATAACATATTTTTCCTGTCTTGATGACTGAAAATGGACCCTGAGCATTTCCTGATTCATTTTGATCCCTTTAAAGTATTGAAATTTGTCTTTTTTAAAGTAGTTTGGCTACATTCGAGATCTGTTCACACATATATCATCTGACATTCCCAGTGCTTAAATAACATTTGTTGTCCCATTCAATAACCTGCTTTTCTGTTAAACCAGTATTTTGAGCCCGATTTAAATTTCCTTAATTTCATGATTCAGCATGACTTAATAGCTGTTGCAGTTTAAAATAATATTATTAATTGGCTGTGGCAGGTAAAAGAAACATAAGCACACACACTTGTGAAGGGAGTAACTAACGGCATATAAAAATGAATACTCATAAAAAATTTAGAGTTCAAAGCTAGTTAAAAAATAAATAGTCAAAAAATGGTTGCCTTCTATGTGCTAGATTTTTCTGCATACTGGCAAAATCAGTGTGTATTAATCAACAATTTCACATACAAATCTTCTTTGGCAGGTTATGACCATTGTGTCATCATCATATACAATTAATTTTAAACATTTATTTAGATTTACAACCTGTGTCAGTAGCCAAGGCTTGAGATACTAGGGACTCTGCAGAATCCAAAGGCTACAGTTTTGGAAACCCCACATGGACAGTCATAAGCCACTGATGAAGACCTTCAACAAAACCTGCACCATCAGTTACCATCTTTCTCCAGCCTACCAAAAATCTCAGGGCCTAACTTCATGATATGCATTTCCTGGTTATATCCTCGAGTCCTGCTGAAAAAGATGGCTTGACCTAATTCAGAATGAGACAGTGGTGCTTGGGGAGAAGGGGCTGAAGTCTTCCCTCCATAGCATTTTCCCAACATGAAGTGACCTCACAGAGCTGTTATTTGCTTCACTGGGGAAACTTTTGTATATACCTTGATAAGGGTTTCCAGTGGCCAGTTAGAAACCTCCAGGGCAATGAGGGGGCAGAAACTTAAAAAAAAAAAACTGGTGTTGCACGATGCTGTTATATCACACCCAGTTCTGGACCCAGAAGTGACATCACACCATCAGGGACACTCTAGGAATTTCACAAATCTAGAAGTGCAGTTCTTAACCTTTTTTTGTACTGTGACCCACAAGTCCAAATTTACTTGGTATGGTGACCCATCCTGGGCTGGCCCAAGGGTTTTTTTGTGTGCGTGTCCTAGGCGAATGATGACCTTGGCACCCATCTAGTTCAGCATTCCATTTTCTACAGTGGCTAATCGGATGTGTTTGAGAAACCAACAAACATCACACAAAGGGCTCAGCTGCTCCCATTATGAATCCCAAGCAAGTGGCATTCCGAGATATGTAGTCTTTGCCTGTGGAATTCCAACCTTTGACCACCCTCTCCTTCTCCATTACTCTCTGTAATCCCCCCTCACTCTAGTAACCATTGGAACAAGTTTTATTTGATCAGCATGTATATGCAGTGAAGAAAAAATACCAATTAACGTATGACATGGAAGAAGCTATTTTCAAGGTCAGATCTTGGTTTCGGAGATACAGTAGAGAGCAATGGAAAGGACAAGGTGGCCATTAGGGAGGGCTGGCCCAGGACCCACTTTCAGAGACTTCATGGCCCACGTTTTGCTCCTGACCCACAGGTTGAGAAACACTGTCCTAGAACCCTTCACGATGCAATGGCGTCCCTTCCAGGCCCAAAACTGGAAGTGTCATAATGGTGTCATGTGATGCCGCTCTTGCTCCCCATTTTGCTTTTGTTCCTCCATAGAGTGGCTTTGGGAGCACTGACCTCAAGGGCTGCCCTATTCTTAGTACAGGTAAGTATTATGTTTCCCCAACGGGGCAAATAATGGGCCATTTCAGGTCAGAAAAATGATGGGAGGGGGTTTAAGCCTTCCCAGTTCAAACTGAGTTTACAAACATCTGGGAATCACAGCACTCCCAGATTACGTCTGTTGACTGTACCCAGGAATGTACCCAGGAAAAGAGTGTTGTGGTGCTAGGTTCTCAGCAGGACTGTGTTCCTACAGCCAAGGCAAGGATATAAAAATGTAGCCATGTGCCTGAGGACAGAGCAGAAGGGGAGGGCTTTGGCAGACATTTCTACAACTTCAGGGCCAGTTGGTGGCTTATATACAACTGAGCCCAGCACAAATGATGATATGTTCACTTCTGTTCCATTGATTTACGCATAGGTTTAAGCCAGGCAGTTCATTTCCCATCCATGGTTTTGTTTATTTACACAATATCACTTCCCACTGAACAGACTCTTCAATACAAAATGTGTTACTAACAGAAAGTCAAAATGCATACATGGCTGCATTAGATGCATTGGATGACCATTAGATGCTCTTGCAGAGATCATGTGAGCACTACAGGCCAATGACTAAACCATGGATTACACCATTGGAAGAAGCCATAGGATTAGTGTAAAATAAAATACTCCTGCTTTTACCTAGAATCCTGTCTCGTCTTCCATTTGCAAGCCTGATTCATGGAACTAAACCTGGAATCTTATAGGGAGATGTCATTTCTCCTACCTACCATAAGAGAGAGACTAATATAAAATATTCTTTGGAGAATTCAAAGGATTCCCCATACACACATACACATAGACACAGAGACACATTGTGGAGCATAGCAGAGATCAGGATTTATTTTTTTTATTTTTTTGCTGTGCAATTGCAATGTAATACTGTGCAATACAGTTTTCAGCTATAATTTTTTAAAAGGAGCATGACAGCAAAGGAAGCAAAGGAAGAGCCAATATGCCAGAAATGGGCTTTTTGCTCTCAACAGGCATTTGGTATTAAAAAAGTAGAATGAATTCTGTAGATCAGAATGTGGGCATTTATACCTCATTCCAGCATGTCATCTGAGTCAGTGACTGAAACAGGATATATTTATAAGGGCTGAAATTTGGGTTTTAAAATTTTAAGTGAATACCAGAACTTTTTTAAGTACTTCTCCTATCTGTATAAAGGCAGTTTTGGCATCATGCCTTTTGGCGTATGTATTTCAGTAACCCTCCCATGAGCCTAAAACTGCAGCAAAATCCCTCAGAAATTTAAAGAAATTAGGTCAATACTATGTAAAGAAAAATCGCTTTTTGGAAAGATAATTAAATTCTAGATTTCACACAGTTATTGGGACAGAGCTCTTGCTATTGAGAAAATGACTGCTGTCACTGCTTATTCCTATGATCTGACAATCAGAAGCAGATTTCTTATAAGTATCACATATATGTGTTCATAAAATGCAAATTTTGGGGAATGTGTTTCTACTAATGTTCAGCAAGAAAGCCAAGATTACTATCACCACATCTTGTAATCGTCCGAAGTGAACTTGCGAAGAAACCATTTCAATGTCTCAATATTAATTATTCCTTACTTCAATCCCAGGCCTCTGGTTAACTGTGGGTTACCTTGTGGGTTTAATCATGCATTTGAGGAAAGAAACAGCAAATGGTAAGAGGAAAAGTCTTTTGTAATGTAAAAAAGAGCCAAATGTAAGAAAGGTGACGTGAACTTCAGAGACTTCCCAGGAAGATTTGCAAGATGCATATCATATATGTGACTGCTCTGGCATTAAAAGCCTTTGCCCATTTCCTGGCTCCTTCCAAGCCTTGAAATATCATATTAGAAAAGGTCTTCTGCAATTTTCCTCTGAAAGGTTTGTTACAGCAAAGAAATAGTTCCATCAGTTACAAAAAGGAAACAGAGCACCCTCTAGCCACCGTCATGAGAAAAGCCTTTATCCTAACATGGGTTCTTTCCCTCTTTACAGTGTGGACTCAGATTCCTGCAGCAGTTAAACTATAATCTAAACAGCAATGCTAAATTTGCTACATAGTTATTAAATGTCTAATAATTCTGGGTCACTTTGAACAGAGGAAAAACAAAATGTCCAGAATGCATGACTGAACAAAACAGCACAAAAGCTTAATGAGAGAGGCAACTTTCAGTCCATTCATTGGAGTAATTAATCCACAGCATTTTAGCCCCAAATGAAGATTTATTTTCATTTAATTATGGGGGTGACATGAAGCAGCAGCTTTGGAATGGGACTGGCAAAAGTTGTGTTACACCGGCTCCTTCCTTTCTGCATCCCAAAACCACACCTTAAAAGTGCAGGTTCCTGTTAGGGTTGCCAAGAAGCCTGAAGAAAAATGTCCTGCCTCTTTAACAGAGGCTTCACGTGTGGAAATAGGCAGATTAAACTCTTCATGGCATGAAAGCAAATAACATCACCTGGTAAGTAACATCCCTTTAAGCCACTATTGAAGTGATAGGGCATTTTTCTTCAGGCCTCTTGGCAACCCTGGTGTCTGTATGATGCCCAACTCTAGTCTGGGAGTAAACACTGTGAACTTTTTTATTCATCTGCACTGGTTTACAGGTGTCAGATCTGACTCATTCTAAAAAGGTATGATAATTAAAAAAAAACCCTGAGGGTTGGATCCTGCATAAAATTTCTGCTTGCACTCAAGCTCTCGCCCAAGCAGACCCTGGTAGCTAGGGTAGCCAGGGAAAGAACCGAAGAAGAGACCACACAGGTCCCAAAGCTGGCTGAAGGCAAGCCAAGGGACCCAGTGTGAGGCTTCTTAAAGGAAGATCTGACAAATGGGTTTCATAAACTGTACACACATGAACACATGAGGCGGCCTTATACTGAATCAGACCCTTGGTCCATCAAAGTCAGTATTTTCTACTTGGACAGGCAGCAGCTCTCCAGGGTCTCAGGCAGAGGTTTTTCACATCACCTACATGCCTGGTCCCTTTAAGTGCAGGTGCCAGGGATTGAACCTGGGATCTTCTGCATGCCAAGCAGATGCTCTACCACTGAGCTACGGCCCTTCCCCCAAGAAGCAAATGTGGCATTCATTTTAGGACACTGATATTCACTCAGTGGCTCAGGAGCCACCCCTCGTTCTTGTGACCACCATTCCCCAATATGGCACCCCCCACACACACATTTTCCAGGAAAGGTGGGAGAGTATTGTGCCAACTGGGTCTAGTGGTTGGCAGGTGGCTTCCACCTAGCATATGTTTATTATGAATAAAAATGAGGGGAAAACATAAGAAGAAAGATGCCCTGATGGTTCCAGACCATTAAGGGGTTTAATTTTGCAGCCCGTGCACTGATGATCCTATGCTGGTGTGCCAAACACCTGCAACCAAGACTATGCTGACAGCTTCTCGTTCAAACAGACATGCAAAATCAACATGGGGGGGGGCAAGTAGAGCAGCAATCATGCAAACCCAGAAGTGGTAGCTCCAAGCCTCAGGATAATGAGAACTTCATCTCTGAGGTGCTTCCTATTTTGCTTCTGGCTTTGCGGTTCCCGTTACTGGGGAAGCTGCCATCTGGAAGTGCGGTGACAGTACAGTCTGCCCAGATCTGAAACTGGGGTTGGAAAACGCAGGCTTCATCATCTCCCCGAGGTCACGGTCAAACCCTCTGATGAAGCTGATACTTGGCCTGCGTTTCCAATCCACCACTTTGTTGAGATGGCTGCCAGTTTTATTCCCTTGGCCTCTCTCAGCTGCTGCAGCCACAGTGAGGCTAGAGGCCCCAACATTTTTGAGTGTTGTGGGTTGCTTCATGTGGAAGAGTTTGCAGGTGTCTTGCTCTCTCCTGGCCGGAAAGCCAAAGGAGAAGAATTTAAATAGCTCCCAAGGAAACCTTGGTTCAGGAAGGAACAACCACGCTGCTGAGCCATCACTTATGGTGACCTCAGTAGCATATTTAGCTTCGAACTCTGTGATGTAAACAAACAGCCTGAATGTCCAAATTGCTACAAAAGTCCTGCGCTGCATCTAAATCAGTAAGTATCGATGGCTAGTTTTGCAATTGTAGTTTATTTTGTACAACTTTAACAAAGCAATCAAACTGCAGCCCTTCTCAGGCATTCCAAATGGAGAAGAAATAATAAACATGGGGGGGGGGAGTGGGTTTGCAGCAGCAAGTTCAGCCTTCAGCCTATGTGTCGTCATTGGTGTACATGGACAGGACATATACATTTACAAGCGCATCCAATCATTTGGTGGGATTCTGTATACAAGCAGGCTCTAAACATGGTTTCCAATGAAGTACATTCATTCTCCACCTGCCCAAGAGTTTGAAAAGGGCTTACTAAGCTAGCTGCAGTAATTCTACCACCAGCCTTGCTCATCCATGGAGCACAAACATTTGAAAATGCAGCCAACATCGGAAAGGGACTTTCATCTCTGCTCTCAGTAGGGTTGCAAACCTCCAGGTACTACCTACCCTAAACAAAAAACTGTGCTGAAAGTAGTCACAGCTATAAACAATATACAGCACAAAGGCTCAGATTAACCACCAGAAAAATCAGTTCTTGTAGGTTATCCGGGCTGTGTGGCCGTGGTCTTGGTATTTTCTTTCCTGACGTTTCGCCAGCAGCTGTGGCAGGCATCTTCAGAGGAGTGACACTGAACGACAGTGTCTCTCAGTGTCAAGGTGTGTTGGAAGAGTAATATATATATATATAGTCGGAAGGGGGTTGGGTTTGAGCTGAGTCATTGTCCTGCAAAAGAATCAAAGGTAATGTGCTAATCATTGTCCTGTAAGTATCAAGGTAATGTGCTAATTAGGGTGTGGTATGTTAATATGGAACCATTGTATCCTGAAGTGATCTGTTAACATGTGGAATCCGAAGCTAATCTGCATGGCTTTTGTGGACTGTAGTCCACAATAATCTGCATAGTACACTAATTAGCTCTGGATTCCAGTGGATGCAGTGAAATCCACCTTCAGCTTAGGGTTGCCAAACTCCAGGTAGTGGCTGGAGATTTCCTGCTAGTGCAACCAATCTCCAGCCGACAGAGATCAGTTCACCTGGAGAAAATGGCCACTTTGGCCATTGGACTCTACGTCATTGAAGTCCCTCCCTTCCCCAAACCCCACCCTCCTCAGGCACTGCCCCCGAAATCTCCCAGTATTGCCCAACAGGGTGCTGGCAACCTTACTCTAGCTACTACCTGCAGGCTGGCAATCCAACACTGCTGACCTATGGCAATTCAGTAGGGTTTTACTAACAGAGGTGGTTTACCATTGTCTTCCTCTGCAACCCTGGTATTCCTTGTTGTTCCCCCATCCAAGTACTAACCAGCACCAACCCTGCTTTGTTTCTGAGATCTGTCAAAATCAGGCTAGCCTGGGCCATCCAGGTAAGGGCATAGAAAGCTCCATATTTTTCATGAAAGCATTCCTTGCCAAGATCAAATTTGCATAGGGTTGCCAGCTCCAGGTTGAGAAATACCTGGAGATTTTTGGGGCGGAGCCTGAGGAGGGTGGGTTTTGGGAAGGCTTCAATGCCATAGAGTCCAATTGTCAAAGTGGCCATTTTCTCCAGGTGAGCTGATCTCTATCGGCTGGAGATCAGTTTTAATAGTGGGAGATCTCCAGCAGAGCCAGACAATGAGCCATACACCAGACAAAAGAGCCTCTCAAACAAGCAATCCTGTGTGACATTTTCTCAAAATGACCACTTCTATAGGGTTTTAACATTTCATTTAAACACCAGACTTTGCTATGAGGTGTAAGGGGTTGAAAAAGATGCAAGGCTTTAAAACAAAAGGAAAATATGTTTTTGATTCCAAAGATTTAAAAGGCTGCAAAGAAAGGAAACCACAAACAAAAAAAAGAAAGAAAAAATGAGTGAGAATTTAAATTAAAAAGAACAAAACGAATAACCCAGTAACAAATCATTCTTTAAATGCATTGTTCCTGCGGCATCCTAAATTCTTAGTAAAGAGGCAGATTCAGGGACATGGAAATGCAGTTAGAATTAGGCCTTGTTCCATGTTAGGCCTTTGATATTGTTATATCCTAGTGCCAAGACAGAAGCAAAGCTTTTGAAGGCAACCATAGCGTTAGTCTCACTGCTGGAATACTTAACTTTTATTACCTTTACCACTAAAATTAGACAAGACTGCCGGTCTCGTTCACAAAAGACAGCTCCAATGTTCATTATTTTATGAAGTGAAATACAAGCAATCTTTCAGATGAGCAGCAACGCTTTGCCCATTGCAGATTCCAATAAATACCTCTTCCTTTCATGTTCAAGGTTCAAAGCATTGCAGGTCTGGATAGCTTGATGGAGGACCAAGGGCGAGCCAGATTCAATTAATTAAGACACATCTTAGCTCACGGCTTGTAAAATATATGCTCATGCACCCTGCAGAAGATGATAACTTAACCATGCAAAGACTGCAGACAAAAATTTTACTATGTGCTGAGCCTGCAACGTGGCAGGAAAATAATATGGCATTGTCCTTTGCACAGACAACCTGGGTGAGAAAGAGAGAGTAGGAAATTAATTCATAACTATTGGATTGTCAACCAAGGAGGATTTTAATCAATCATTGAATTATGGTAGGAAGAAAGAAAAAAACCCAAAAGGTTAGGGCAGAGAGCGAGCGAGTGTGTATAAGTACCTATTTTTCACTTTTGGTGTTGGAAAGATGCTGACTGACTCTGAGCTTCATCCAACAATGGCATTCATACTGAGAAAGCTACTTAATAAGACATCCATATGGACAGAGAGAAAAACTTAGAACCTGGATTTCAATGATGTTGTAATTTCAAAACCACTAGTTGACACAGACTGGTTTAAATAAAATTTTGTAATGAACTCTTCTTCTCCCCATTCTAGGAAGCTGTCATTTATAAACACGTTCATTCCTGTTATACATTCTAGAATTAGCATTGTGTGCAGTATTTTGTGACAGATACTAAGGGGTACACAGCCTGCCATTAGACTTGTGGTAGAAGTGGAAGATGGTCATCTGTCCAAGAATTATTGGGGATAGTGCTGCTGTGAACTGTGATTTCATACAATTTCACCGCTATTTTTCATCATATCCACATCCTGCAATCTCATTTTTCAGTCGCAACCTCCTTGTTTGCTTACCATAACTAGGAACTAGATGCAGCAAAACAATATGATACCAGAATTTACTAATTTCTGAAAAGTCCAGAAAGCACTGAATCAATGGCTGGGAGAACCTGTGATGTCCCACAAACTAGATGTTACATCTCACACAAGCTGAGTCAGTGTTCCCCTAACCTGGCTGTATTCTTTTCACAGTCAGACATGATGTTGGGGAACTAATGTTCCCAAGGAGTGCGGGGAGAGGAGCTTCAGTTTACCCTCCCATGCCATTTCCCAAGCTGAAATGCAAGCAAGGGTGATCCTATTTTCTCCCTATGGGGGTGCATGAAGTATCAGAAGTGACATCAGATCTAACATCTAGTTTGGGTGGTCCCACAACTCAGAAGCAACGCGAATGCTCTATCGATCTCTGCCAAAACTCTATGGTTTACATAGAGTTTCTGTGGAGGTTGCTAGAGCCATCTGCGTCACTTCTGGGTAAACCCGGAAGTGACATAGGCACGTCGTGTGGGTGTGCGTGCACATGCTGCCCACTGGCCCTTAGCTGGTCGGTGGGCATCCCGGTGGATTGGCAGATTTTACCCCCCACCACCAGGCACTTGGCAACCCTAGGCGGGGTACAAATAAAATTTATATTCTATTCTATTCTATTCTATTCTATTCTATTCTATTCTATTCTATTCTTCTTGAAGGCACTCCTGGGGAAAAATAGTCTCTTCTCTAATGTAAGACTTTTCTACTTTTGGACAACCTTCAATTCTGCTAAAGATAGAAAGGGCTGACTATAGAAATTTGTAAGTAATAAATAAGCATTATATGTGTACATGCATGTGTGCTTTTCTGTATATATGCGTGTGTGAGAAAGAGACTTATTGTATGCAACCTTTTGCGATGATTAGTAATTATTCTACAACACTAACAGCCCATTCCTGAAAATGTGGCTTGCGGAGTCGGTGGGGAAGAGGCGCAGTGGCGCCTCTTCCTAAGCCGAATCGCGCACGCCGCAAAAAAAAAAAAAAAAGCAGTTTCATGGGTTTTTGTTTTACCAGGGCCTTTTGCCCCATGGGGAACAGCGAGGCTGTGCCTGCTAAAAAGCAGGTGCAGCACCGTCGTTCCTGGCGCTGGTGGCGAGGGCCGAAATGGGATAGGAAGCCGCCTACCTGGTGACACCTCCCCCCGGAATGCCCCCCTGTGCCAACGCAGCCTCTCTACGCTGTGGCCTGCACCACAGAGAGGCCGTGCCGGCAGAGAGGGGAGGCACAGTCCCGTAGCGCTCTGCTGCCAGCGGGACTGGCCTTGCCACCAGCGTAAGTGCGTTTAAACACGTGATTACATGCACTTACGCTGGCGGCGAGGTCACGCCGCCTCATAAGAAGTTTCGGCCCAATTCTCAGGAATGGGCTGTTAGTAGCAAAACTCAGAAAACTTAACAATATTTGGAGAACGTCTAGGAATTGTCTGTAATAGATTTTAACCAAAAAGTTATGAGTTCTGTATAGCTGGCCCTGTATGCCCTTATCAAAATGGATAAACTGTTTTGAACAAAAATAATATATATAATTTTTCTTCTATGAAATGTACTTAAATTTCACTCCAGAACATGGTTTGGTTGTTAAAGCAATTACCCATCTGTTTATACTTTTCATTAAAAATAGTGACTTTATATTTCTTCTTGTGTGAAACAGAATTGCCAGTTCAGCGTAAGAAAGGGCTCTGGTTTCTGTTCTCTCACAGCCTGGCATTTCAGTTAGTTTGTTTGAGTTCCTCCAGTTCTTAATTGCGACTACCCCATGAAACTCTTTTGTGTCGGGACTTCATTCAGAGAGGCTTCCAGGTATACATATTCCAGTTTAGAAAGTATCTTTTCAGGTGTTAAAAGTTCTGGCACTCCTATCTCACATACCAGGGCAGCATGCTACAAGGGATCCTCTTGAAATGCACAGTCCCCATTTAATGTGGAAACAGGCAACACCAATATTAAATCAACAGTGAACCAAGGACTGAAAACTATAATTATTTATATATTTATTTACTTCTATTATATCTCACCTTTCTCCCCAGTAGGAGCCCAAAGTGGCGGGCATTCTCCTGTCTTCCATGGTGTTCTCACAATAACCCTGTGAGGTAGGTTAGGCTGAGAATATGTGACTGTCCCATAGGGATGTCATGTCCTTTTCTGGGGGCAGGAGATGCCCCACATCCAGCTCTTGGTGCCTGCCACTGCAGCCAGCAGGAGAAAGAACATTTTTAAATCACCATTGGCATGAAGGCGTTATATCAGCTGAGGAAAACCTGGAAGTGGAATCACTCCACTCTAGAAATGGGGATAAACCCTATGGTTTTACCATTGAGCTCCTGGCTATTCCTAGAGTGGAGTAATGTTACTTCTTGGTTTTCTCTAAAAGTCATATAACACCATTTGCCAGCAGCGCCCACATGTCCCTTCCCCCGCCCCTGCAGGATCCCACCAGTTGCTGCTGGCTGGCAAGTCTACTGGCCCTAGATCAACCAGCAAACTTCCATGGCAGAGTGGGGATTGCAACCAGTGGCGGATCTACATTTTGGGGGCCCTGAAGCTTGAACTGTTATGGGGGCCCCTTCACAACCAGCAACAATAGGGCAACATCGAACAAGGCCCTGGCCCCAACCTGATGGAATGTTCTTCCAAGTAACATCAGGGCCCTATGGGTCCTTCAGAAGTTCTGCAGGGCCTGTACAACAGAGCTTTTCCACCAGGCCTACAACTGAGGGCAACCACAGGTTGTCATCGTTACTGGCCTCCCGCTCCTCTCCCTCAGGGCATCTGATATGAGGATTTGGCTGCTTGGCCGGGCCTCCAATGGCCCTGTAATTATATGAGTACCATCTTGTTAACTGTATTGAATGGTTTTCTGAATTTTATTGATTACTTATGAATTTTAGATATATATGATTTTATTATGATTGTTGTTACCTGCTGTCAGGTAAGAGATAAGAATGGGGATCTTCAGTAGCTGCCACCACTCTGGTGTGAGCCTAACTCAAGAAGGCCCAGAGCACCCTGCCTGCCCTGGCTGCTTCTTCTCCCAACAGGGTATACTCTCTAGGTGACCAAAGGAGGAGTGAGAACCCAGGGCAGAGTAACAAACAGTTTATTAAAAAGGTCTAATAATAATGATAACTCAAGCCACAATAGGATGACCAAACCAGTAAAAGCAGGCAATCAAATAAAAACCCTAACACATCTATCTTTACTGTCCCTAGCCCTCTCCTGGCACTAGGCCTCAGGCTAACTCACCTCTTCCTTAGGGTTGCCAACTGCCAGGTAGTAGCAGGAGATCTCCTGCTAATACAACTGATCTCCAGCCAATAGAGATCAGATCACCTGGAGAAAAATGGCCGCTTTGGCAATTGAACTCTATGGCATTGAAGTCCCTCTCCTCCCCAAACCCTGCCCTCCTCAGGCTCTGCCCAAAAATCTCCCACAGGTGGTGAAGAGGGACCTGACAACCCTACCCTTCCTGGATGAGGGATCCATTTTGAGGCCATGTGAAATGGGTATTAGTATTAGAGCATATTCTAAAGTCAATATTAAGTACTTCAACCCATTGGCTTATGATTCTATCACTAAAAAACTCCATCGATTTTGTAGAGAAATTCATTCATTAAAAAAAGTTGCTTCGGGGGCCCCTCCAGGATTGGGGGCCTTAAGCTTAAGCTTCATTAGTTTCACAGTAGATCCGCCTCTGATTGCAACCTAGGTCTCCCAGATCCTAGTCTGACACTAACCACTAAACACCAATGGCTGTCAAATGGCTTACATTCCTCTAAGGAAGATCAGTATCATTCTACCCATATTAAACATATAAAGATGGTTTGCCCACAAGACCTCATGCCGCAATAAATGTTTCATGGTCCGATCCAGAGATGATCTACAAACAGAAGGAGGCACCTTGAAGATAAAGCCCATCAGAAGTGTACCTGCACTACATTATTCTCAATGGGATAAGCCTTCAGTTGAGCTTCCATCAACATCTAAGTACAGATAAGAAAGTTGTTCACTGTTTAATCACCTTATTGAAAGCAATCTAATACTTATGAATTTGGATGTGCCTCTGATTTAAGCTGCTGGTTTCTGGTACAGGCCAGCACCTTGGCCCCTTTCTGTGGGCCAAGGTGCTGGCCTGCCAACACATGGCTCTTTGAGGTTTTCTTTACAGCAGACGAGAAAATAAGAGTTTTAAATTTGAATTCCACATTTGATTCTGGGTTCCTTTCGACATTGTAAAGAAACTAGGGAACGAATACACAAGTGAATTGCTTTTCCTCTTCTTGCATTTCTGGTATTATAACATCTGACAAGGAACTTCCAGAAGTGAAATAATCAAGCGCCAGATACAGAAACCACTCGCTTCTTTAAATCCTGCGAGGTTTTTTGTTTGATGCAATGATGAAAGGGTTAATAGCATCTGTAAGTTTAGGACTGTTGTTGTGAGGAACAGAGTGTAGACAGACGATTCAGTCCAAAGCGATTACGTTTCAGCAAACACTGAAAGAGTCAAGAGGCACTTGACATTCTGCATGCTCCTTTTTTTTTGTAATCGTGGCTGGTCTGGCCCGCGCTCATTTCAGATGAGGACCTGGCCCCCTTCTTCTGCAGACGCCACTGAAATGGATTGCACTGGCCCAACAGAACTGCCATTTGTGTCAGTCTGGTTCATTTTAGTGGCTCGTAGGAGTCAAATGACCGGTCGCTTTCCTGTATAAATGCATAGGTGCCTCAAACCAACTTTCTTTGGAAACAAATCTTTATCTTTCTTAGGTTAGCATAGATTCCGGATGAACTGATAGGGATGTTTTAGTTTTATAAGTTGTTATTGGATATGGTTGGAAGGCACCTGCAAGAAGTCAAAGATCTAGATCTGGTCAGTACTTAGTTAGGAGAACACCTGGGACCCCTAGAATTCCATAATGGGAGAAAGATGTGAATGAAATAATAAATAAAATAAAATTTTATCAATTTTGAGTCACCTTATACTTGTCACCATTTTGTTTACATCGTTTGCCCATTTATGCCCCACTTTTATACCATTTTATGTCTTCCTTTTACATCATGTACATGAAATTTCATGCCATTTATACATGGGCATGGATCCTTCATAGGGTTGCCATGTCTATCTTCACCACCGGTGTGATTTTTTTGGGGTGGAGCCTGAAGAGGGCAGGGTTTGGGGAGGGTCTACAATGTCATAGACTCCAATTGCCAAAGCAGCCATTTTCTCCAGGTGAACTGATCTCTATCGGCTGGAGATCAGTTGTAATAGCAGGAGATCTCCAGCTAGTACCTGGAGGTTGGCAACTCTAATCCTTGAGGAAATCTCCATTAACAAAAGTATTCCTGTCAGTGGAATGGGAGTTCCTCCCTTCCACTCTCCAGTGGTAGACTAAAATGCTCCCCAAAAAGGTGGTCCTCTAAGCCTGCCAAGTTAGGGATCCCCGCTCCAACCCACTCACATTTCCTCAGAACAGCACTCTTTTTCAGCCATCCTTGCTTAAGTGAGGCCCTCTGCTTTGTAACAGCATGAGGGGCAAATTGTGGATCCGCAGTGGGAGGGGGAATTGGAAAATCACCCCACTTCTGTTAGCAGAAATTTGCTGAGGGATCCAAGTAAAGATACACCAGTTATATTTATTTTATTCCCCATCATCCCAAAAATGTATTAAAAATGCACAGGAAAAACTGATATGTGGAAACAATCTGGTCTGAAAATAAAGGCTCGTTGGTTCATTTCTTACAAGGGAGATATTTGAATGGGGGGGGGGAATCAAAATGGAGATATATAAATTCAACTAAATAGATTTCAAAAACTGATCTCCTCCCTAGCCTAGACACCAGAATTTCAAGGCTGTTTCAGATAGAGGGACTCTGAACTTTACTACACTTAGTAAGCTGCTGCAATTCTTTGCTCACTTATTGGGAGTAAGGTAATATGCAGAACAAGCGCATTTCTAATATAGTCTTGCTTCAAATACTTTCCTTTCCTTTTCAATTTAAAAATGATTAACCTCCCAGTCATATGCATGTTTACTCTGATGAAATTCCATAGACTTCAGCAGGTATGAGAGGTATAGGTTATTCCTGCCTTCCTCTTTTCTACTGATTGACTAGTTACTGGCCAAAAGGTGAACTTTGTCTTATTTCCACCAAAGGTGAATGTTGCCTTATTTTCTTGGTTTTTTTTTTTTAAGTATAAATTACCTGTAACAATGGCCTACAAATATCTTTGCATCATAAGTAGGGTTGCCAGCTCCGGGTTGGGAAATACCTGCAGATTTTGAGGGCGGGGCCTGAGGAGGGCGGGGTTTGGGGAGGAGAGGGACTTCAATGCCATAGAGTCCAATTGCCACAGTGGCCGCTTTTTCCAGGTGAACTGATCTCTATCGGCTGGAGATCTCCAGCTAGTACCTGGAGGTTAGCAACCCTAATCATAAGAAGTTTAGAATTTAGTTCTTCCTATCCTAGTCTTCCACTTGCAAGAATAAAAGCATGAGCATTTGCCAAGCAGACAATTGCCCCTGAATGCTCTAATATGGCCAAACATCCCCTAATATGTAATTATTAGGAATTTACTGCAAGATTTCGATAGCCTTATAAGTCGGGTTGCCGGGTCCCTCTTCGCCACCGGTGGGAGGTTTTTGGGGTGAAGCCTGAGGAGGGTGTGGTTTGGGGAGGGGAGGGACTCCAATGCCATAGAGTCCAATTGCCAAAGCGGCCATTTTCTCCTGGTGAACTGATTTCTATCGGCTGGAGATCAGTTGTAATAGCAGGATATCTCCAGCTAGTACCGGGAGGTTGGCAACCCTACTTATACGCTGTCTTTTAAAGTGGTAAGTTTGATTTGGGCATGTTTGCTATTTACCAAAGGCTTGCTCCTGAGCAACCACACACCCGAAGCAACCTTTTCATAACAAGGAGCGTCTTTCAGATAGTTGTTATTAATTATAGAAACCGGGCTCGAATCTCCTGGACCTCTGTCAAGTTGCTCATGATGAGAACGCTGGATTGGAGTCGTGCTGTGTGGGTAAACTGATGACTCACTTTTAATATCAGATTGAGCCAGGATCTCTGGGCTTGCCAAGTTAGCTCTACAGGGATCCCCGCTCCAACCCACTCACATTTCCTCAGAACAGCACTCTTTTTCAGCAAACCTTGCTTAAGTGAGGCCCTCTGCTTTATAAACAGACGGGCCGCCTGAAATACAGTATCTCTCTGTGGATGGCAAGAGGAAATTCTAAGACAATGAGGCCCCAAAGCACAGGGCTATTGAGAGCTGGAAGATACCGCTCTAATTAGATTACCCCCACAATAAACCTGTTCGACTGCTACCTTTGCCTCCAAAGTCCCAGGATGGCTTTTACTGCATTTCTTTCTCCTTGGAGAAAGGAGGGAAAAAACAGGCTTCAATTTTTTTGTTTGATAAAGCAATGGTCCTATTGAGATTTAATTTGCAGTTCATGAGCCAAAAATTCATGCAACACAGTCTATGTGGCTCTGTGTTTTGACATTAGGACTTAAGTCATCATGCTTGCTGGAATTTTTTTATGGGTTTGTTAGACATATTTATTAGAAATCCCCCAGTCTCAGCTTGGCAACATTTAGGATGTGGAGAAGTCTTCCAGGGGCATAAGCTCACCTCTGGCAGATTTGTGTCTCATTCCATTCCCGCACAAAATGACAACTCATATATTTGTTGCTGTACAGATCAAAAGGTACATGTTTATTGTCCTGACAGCACAGTTGAAATTATAGCGCTGCCTAAGTACTGCAGTAGGTTTCCTGTTGGAGAAGACAAAACGTTTTCTGTTCAAGCCTATAAAAAGTTCTATGAAGAAAGATAGCTCATTTTGTTATGAGAGTTCACTGCCAAACTGACTTGCAAATTCAGTTGTGCATTCTGAAATGTTCAAGAACTCTTTACCAACATTGCTTATCTTTCTGTTTGGAAACTTTCTGGTGGTATGAGTCAATCTTCCTGTGAATGAGGGGTTTCTTGAGAGTCTGAAAGAACACCCTTCTGAACTTGGCTATGAGCGCATCCACATATTCTCTTCCATTCACAGAAAGTCTTGTGTCCATGGAAGTGGACATGAGTGTAACAGCCCATTCCTGAGGTTGGGGGCCGAATGGGCTTAGGAGGCGGTGTGACCCCTATGCTAGCGTCTGTGCCACTTGCGCCATGCAAACTGGCACGGACGCCGGCATAGGGGCACTTACGCCAGCCCCCCCGGACCACAGTAATAGTGCGGCCCTTGGATGCTGCCGACCCTGGCCTCCCACTGGCATCCTCCCAGTACAAGTCCCTGCGCCAGCATCCCAGGAGAATTCTTCCTGGGATATTCTGGGGGGCAGAGCTACCTGTAGGCAGCTTCCTAACCCCTTTTGGGCTGGGAATGTCCCCTTCAGCAATGGCATTGCCGTACTTTTTGTTGGTGCAGCATTGCTGTTCTCCATGGGGCTCTATGTTCACAAAATTCCCATTCACCCCCCCCCACCCCGCAGCAGCCTCGAAACCCCTTTGGAGGTGCAGCGGTGGCACCAAAGCCATGCCGTGGCTTTGAGGATTCGGCATGCCATGAAGAGTTCCCTTAGATTCTACTTTATCGTTATTTATTTTTATTTATTTAAAACATTGTCCTGACCTGGATGGCACAGGGCAAGCCCAATCTCACTGAATCTCAGAAACTAGGCAGGGTCAGTCCTGGTTAGTAGTTGGATGTCCTGGGCTACTACGCAGAGGAAGGCAATGGCAAACCACCTCTGTTTGTCACTTGCCTTGAAAACCCTATGGGGCTGCCACAATTCAGCTGCAATTTGATGGCACTTTCCACCACCATTTAAAATATCCCTATGCCACCTTTCCACCCAAATAGGGTCCCCAAAGTGGACCCAATGTTTTCTTTCTGATAAAAACTTGTTGTCTAAGGTTGATAAGGAAATCAACTATGGAAGTGAACGGATGTTTGCACCAATGAAGATCTCTCAAAAGTTTGTGATCCTGTTTTCACCCTGTGTTGATCACTAGGGTTGTCAACCTCCAGGAACTAGCTGGAGATCTCCCGCTATTACAACTGATCTCCAACCGATAGGGATCCGTTCACCTGGAGAAAATGGCTGCTTTGGCAATTGGACTCTGTGGCATTGAAGTCCCTCTCCTCCCCAAACCCCACCCTCCTCAGGCTCCACCCCAAAATCCTCCCGTCGGTGGTGAAGAGGGACCTGGCAACCCTATTGATGACCCACTTATTCACATAGCATATTCACACCATGTCAAAGTCCCCTGGTGATTCTTATCTAGTCAAAAATGTCTCCGCTCTTAATTTTCACCATGTAGTGGTTTGTAAGTCAAAACCCAGTTCTTCTTTGCTTGTGGATTTCTAGAAAGGCTAAACATTGCCTGGAAATTTATATTTGAAGGTGCTATAAATGAAATATCTGCATCTTCAACATGATATATGTGTGGTTAACTTACAGCAACAACCTTGCTGATTAAATTGTGTTGCCGTTAAGGAAGGGACTCTAAGAAAATAGGGCAAAAATGTAGGGAACATTCCCACACACATGGCTTTTAAAGCTCAAAACAAAGGTTATTTTTAACCAGGGCAACTACTTCCTTGTTGATTTTCTCTCTTTCTCCCAAGAGTCACAAGTTTCATTTGGAAACCACACTGATGCAGTTGATATACTGCATCTGTAATCATACTTGTTTTGTTTTTTTAAAACTATTCTGTTAATAGGTCCATTTCCCCCTGAAGCCAGCAAATTCTGAGAAATAGGAAACGTCTTAGCTTTTTCTAAACAAATGAAGCAAATGGTCATAACAGAGATGGCTTTACAATTATTTCAGACCATGGAATCCTATGAAATGCCACACAAGCAGTCAATAGCATTAAAGTCCACCAGCATGGCTGTGGAAAGCAGAGGTCCATGGGACACTGCCCAGGGCTAACTGTCTAAGACCCTTTTTTTTTTCAGACTAACATTGGGGTAAAAGTTAATGTGCATGGGGGTGGAGGGGAGCAACAGCCCCCCCCCCCTTGCCTGGGAATAGATTTCCCAGCAGGGAACTCTCAAGTGAACATGGCCTGTGTGGAGCTGGGGCAGACTAGGAGGGAAATAAAATGAGTAGTTAGGTTCCTAGTCTTCTGTACAATATGGCAACCCATGATATCTGAATAATTAGGGTTGCCAACCTCCAGGTACTAGCTGGAGATCTCCTGCTATTACAACTGATCTCCAGCCGATAGAGATCAGTTCACCTGGAGGAAATGGCCGCTTTGGTGATTGGACTTTATGACATTGAAGTCCCTCCCTCTCCAAACCCCGCCCTCCTCAGGCTCCACCCCAAAAACCTCCCGCCAGTGGCGAAGAGGGACCTGGCAAGCCTATGACTAATATGGCATTAACTCTTCAGCTTCTCAGTACATATCTATCTCTTTACTTTAGGGATACATATACATCCCATCAAATATCCTGAAAGGTACAAAGCTTTTAGAGCCATTAGTTGTAATATTCTAAAGCAGCATTTTAAGCACAATAAAAATAAATAAAATATGGAAGTCCACCCACTGCTATCATGTGATAGCAGTCACCGATGCTCTTTAGTTAAAAAGGAATTACCAATGGTTATGCTTATTTTCAAACCCTCCTTTAATAGTGAATAACTATCCCCATGAAAGCCAATGAAGCAGAATTCATAAATTATAGCTGTTTTCCAGCAGCAGGAGTCAAAATAAGGCACCATTGTTAGGGTAGAAGAGCTAGTAAGCTAAAAGGTACCATTGCTCTATGATTCTCCCTATTTCAGTGAATCACTTAGAGTTCTCTTCGATTCAGTGGTCTTCAAAAATGTGTATTAAATTATTTGAAGGGTTCAATAATAGACTTACATCATCATATCCCCCAAAGGAATAAGTAAATACCATTTGTCGTAAAATGAGTCAGTCATTTGTCTTCTCTCAATCTTACTGGGTTTGTGTTTTTGGATAATGCACTTCCAAATCCCTGCATAGAAGGCCTACTAGAAGATTTCCATTTACTAGAAATCTCTGCTTTAGTCTCTGTTAACAAATTACTAACCACTTCATGATCCATTTTCCTTTTGGCCCTGTCTAAATAAACAGATAGAACTATCTGTTTCAAACAACTATCAGTCAATTGACTGGAATACAAGTACACAGTTGTACCAGCAGTGCGTTATCTGCTCCCAACATCCTGTAGCTCTAATAGTTATCCACAATATATATCTTGTGTGTGTTTTTATAATGCTTTATTTCACAATTTGTAGACATAGAATATTTGTGACCATTTGAAAAGACTGATTGTCATAGAATACTGTTATCCCCCCCCCCCCAATTTAATTCATATTTTTGCTTTCTAACCATCACTGGTTTTAAAATATTACTTTATTTGCATATTTTTTAAAAAAGTTACCCTCTCTTAATTTTCACTATAATAGTGAAAACAATGCAAGAATAGTAGGGACATTTTATTTTTAAAGCAACATGTCTGGTGCTTTCTTGGCTCTTGCATAAATGTTATTATTGTTGGATCTTTTACAATTCTGTGGAATCCAATGGAACCCTACAATTTCCTTGGGTGTAGGATTTCTCCTTTCCTGTGTTTCCATGCCACAAAAACTGAGTTTCAAAGAGCATTCTCACCCTTCTCTCCCTTCAAGAACTGTAATAGCCTCAGCATATTCCTAATCTAATTAACATCCATAACACTTAGACAATAAATTGACTTCAACTGCTCTTGAAGCTCCATGCCACCTTGTTAAGTTACTTTCCAATACAGCTGTAAATCAAAGGGGAAAGACTAAGGTCACTACACATGTTTGCTTCAGTGTGAGAAGCTGATGGCTTTACCAACTGCTCATTTGTACTGTTTTTGTAGACCTGGCAAAAGAAACCCTTCATAGTAGCAACATTCATTTCTTAGTCCCACAACTTCATTTACTTCTTCAGCAATGCAGTGTATTAAAGAATGATGCCCAATTAAATAAAAACTAAAGCACTGGAAACAAGATAATTAAAAGAAAAAGAGATCTATGGTTCATTCAAAAATAAGTTCACTTGGAAATAAATCCTCTTGAATTCAATGGGACACATTTCCTAGTTAGGCTGCAATATAAGACACAGAAGTAAATTCCCTTGAAATTGGTGTAAAGTGTGTGTTGGTTGGTTTGAAGGGTAAAGTGTGTACAAAACTGCAGTCTTAAAGGACAATGGCATTAAGCAAAGTCATATATGTCGAGGGCCACAATGTGCCACTTAGATCCTCATTGCAATGTTTTGTATCCTCCTGTCAGCAGCAGCCAACGAGATAGAACAAGGATAGAGAATACCATAATGTGATGTCATGCTCAAAGTGAGTTCTATTCCGTATTGCAAAAGTGAAAGAAAGGTTTAAACATTTCCATGTCTAATTTGATCCAAAGGCTCAAATGAATACAAGCTTCAAAGCATAATGTTGGGTGTCAGCTTCTACCATGATCATGGAAGCAACAAACCATGCTATCAGTGTCCATGTACACAAAGGACTTCTCAGGTATGCAAAAAAAGTGACTCTGCAAACTAACGAGAAAAAAAGGGGAAACTATATTGAAGACTGAATATGCTTCATGAGACATTGAATGCTGAGAGCAATTAAAAAGAAGAAAAAGGAAGAGGAAAGATTAACCTTCTGAAAGTTCGAGGGGGGCGTTCTAGAATACCAGATGAGATGGGTTGGGATGGGATTACCAAATTGTTCCCCCTTGAACAATTCCTCAATAGTACCCTCTCACACTTGTCTAATCCAAATTATTCCCACATGACCCAGTTACCCATCAGTGGCTCACAGCTCCACCTGCATTATATAGGTCACAATCTCTCACAAGTAGGAAGAAGATGTGTTTCAGATGGCAAATGCATCTAGATAATTCTTGAAGGCATGCCAAGATACATTTGCCAGGTACTGAAGTACCGCTTCCTGGTTGCCCATAATTTCCTAAATTACAAGGTTGGTTTCATTAGCTACCTTCTTATTCCAGCAGAAAGGCTGATGTTAGAGAGAGGCTACATATCAAAGACAGAGCCTATTGACATTTTCTTCAGCCTGCAGCAGCTGCATTTTTCATTCAGCCCACAGTGACTTCCAGTCATGTCATCCCACAGCAAGGCGTGTTACTACCATGTGCCAAATTCAGCCCTGACTGATTTGTGGTGCACCACTGCAAATGCCTGAAAGTTGATCTGGGCTGAGTGTGTGGTAATATGAGTAAGTAGTGCTTAGAAAGGATCTGTCCTAGCCAGAACTAGCTATGCTCATGTGGGTTCAGGCACCATCTTCTCCACCATGAAAAGAGAGAGTGTTTCAGAACAAAGGCAAGGGAACATCCCCTCTCCAAACCAGCATTTCTTAACACCAGTGCCACTATCTTTTGCTGTACCTCTCCAGTCCCAGGCAGTCTCTTCTTGCCAATATCTTTCTTGCTTATACAATTCAAGTCCCTTTCACTTTGCAGTTTGATTACCAGTCATCCCAATTACAAACCACAGGGAAAGCATCACTTTATGCTTTGCTATCTTCATTTCTTCTGTCTTTTCCTATGGGGAACAAAAAAGAGAGGTGGATGGAGACAAGTAGCAGGGAAATGGAATGACAGTGGGTGGAGGAGAGACACATCTTGGCATGTAGTTGAAGGGGGAAATGGAAGGAGAAAAAACTCTTGAAACGGAACTAGGCAGAGGTGTCTCTCCTTTAAGGTTTAAGGTTTCAATAGTGGTTGTGAAGCTTAAATTACAAAAAGAGTGGGTTGGATCCTGTGACCTCACTAAGTGAGGAATCTTGCTCCAGAGGAAGGAGTCTTGTTGCAGAGGAAGTCCTTCCTGCAGAGCAAAAAACCTAGTGGAAGGAAATTATAGGATCCAATATACAATACATCAATAGAAAGATAGGCATTCCTGTGGAATCATCACATGTTGTTTAAAATAAGAAGGAGCTACCCTAAATGGCATCCTTGGGAATGGGAGGAAGATTGGTCCAGATCAAGAGAGATCTTGAAAGAAGCCTGAAGGAGAGAGTCGTCTGAGCATATGAAAATGCCTTCTATCCAAAGCAGCTCATTGGTTCATCTAGCTCAGCATTATCCACTCTGGTAGCAATTTTCTAGGATCTCAGGCAGAGAAAGGCCTTTCCCAACACTTCTTCCTGAGATAGGGTTGCCAACCTCCAGGTACTAGCTGGAGATCTCCTGCTATTACAACTGATCTCCAGCCAATAGAGATCAGTTCACCTGGAGAAAATGGTCGCTTTGGCAATTGGACTCTATGACATTGAAATCCCTCCCCTCCCCAAACCCTGCCCTCCTCAGGCTCCACCCCAGAAACCTCTCGCTGGTGGTGAAGAGGGATGTGGCAACCCTATCCTGAGATATTGTGGCATGAACCTGGGGTCTTCTAACAGCATGGGCTCTAGGGTTGCCAACCTTCAGATGGGGCCTGGTGCTCTTCCAGAATTACAACTGATCTCCAGACTACAGAGATAAATTTCCTTGGAGGAAGTGGCTGCTTTGGAGGGTAGATTCTATGGCATTACATCCTTGCTAAACTCCCTCCACTTCCCAAACCCCACCCTCCCCAGGACCACCCCCAAATCTCCAGGCTCTCCCAAAGTTGGAGCTGGCAACCTTATCTTCCTCTGAGCCATTGCCTCACTTTGAGAAACAGAAGGGAGAAATTCAGCAAAAATAAAAATTGAAACAATAAAAATAAAGAGAGATATAGTCGTTGTTGATAAACATCTTTCTTCCAAGACAATGAGAGCACATTCAAAACATTCCATCATGTACTGTATGGAAGACTCTTGCACACTCACATTGAGATCACATGGCATGCACGTATCAGCTGGATGCCATTAAAGGCCTAAGCAATACTTTCATCCAGTATTAAATATATTTCTTCAGTGTGCTACCCCCACCCCTCAACACTTTCCCAAAGCTTCTGATGTCTAAGAAAAGGGCAAAGTCAGCAAAAGATACGTTACAGAGCACAGTGGAGGGGGGGAATCCTCTATCTAAATTCCAGAAAACTGCTAGCCCAATATTTACTGTCAGGGGGTGAGATCATAAGGCTGCGATGTTTGAAGTATGTCATATAAAAATGCTATGCCTTCTTTTGGCACTTTTTTCAAATTTGGATGCAAAACTATTTTTGAAGATTAAAGACAGAAATACTGCGGTCTGGAGTGTTCTAGATTATTCATCTCCTTCAACAAGCCTGTATGTGATCTGTGATACTTTTCTATAAATATAAATTTATTTTATTGGTTTATTGTTTTAAGCATGGCATTGGTACATGCATGGTGGAAAATAAATTCCATTTCATTTGAAACGAAGGGATCATATTGTGTTCTACCACAAAATATTGTTATTGCTACTCCATTACAAATAAATATTTTAATAAGGAAAGGCATGAAGTAGTCATGGGAAAATATATCTCATCATTGGCTCACACAAATTGGGTATCTGCACATATGGGCCTGATTTTAAAAGAGTGTGTGTGTCTGTGTGCTTGTGTGTTCTCTGTGTGTGCGCGCTTGGCTTTCAGCTGCAAGACAGATCCATAAATATGGGCCTGCCCAGTTTGTGAATAATCTGGTGAATAATCTCCATAGCTGTAACGGAACATTAAAAAGTTTAAATTATAGCATGTTTCAGATGTTCTAAGCACATATAATGAACATACCTAGGAGGAAAAGTATCATAGCAGCAACCCTCCTCCCCAACTAGAATCAAAAACACGTGTTGAGTCCCTACATGTGCATAGGTAGGGCTGCCAATTCTTGTTTGGGAAATTCTTGAAGATTTGCATGCTGTGCCTGGAGAGGTCAGAATCTGGGGAGGGCAGGGAGCTCAGTGGGCATGTGATAGCATAGAGTTCAACCTAGGGTTGCCAGGTCCATCTTCGCCACTGGAAAGAGGTTTTGGGGGCAGAGCTTGAGGAGGGCAAGGTTTGGGGAGGGGAGGGACTTCAATGCCATAGAGTCCAGTTGCCAAAGCGGCCATTTTCTCCAAGTGAACTGATCTCTATCGGCTGGTGATCTGTTGTAATAGCAGATCTCTAGCTAGTACCTAAAGGTTGGCAACCGTAATTCATCCTACAAAGTTGTCATTTCCTTCAAGGGAAACTGATCTCCGTAATCTGGAGATCGGCTGTAATTCTGGCAGATTTGGTGCACTATGGGCAGTCATTTGCATCTAGATTACCTTATGTAGACAAGGCACTCCAGTTGCATATAATTGCTATTGTACAGCAATAGTAAAATATCTAATCTCTAACTCTTGGAAAGTTTCAGGTACATGCATAAAGTAGGGCTGCCAGGTCCCCCCTCTCCTGTGGCAGGAGGCTATGGGGTCGAGGTTGGAATTGTGTGCGCGAGTGCACCGACACACGTGCGCACCACTTCCTGTTTACAACCAGAAGTGCCGCCTTGCGAGGGGCCTTATACCACTTAGTTTGAGTGATATAAGGCCCTCGCAAGTCGGCAGTTCCAGTTGTAAACTGGAAGTGATGTGCTCGCGGTGTGTATGTGCGCATGCATGTTTGCCCGCCGACCCTCAGGTGGTCGGCAGGCAGAGGGGCGAATTGCCAGGGGGTTTTCCGCCACCACCGGGCACCTGGCAACCCTAGCATGAAGTGATCTTTTCCCAGATATGTTCCCCAGTATATTTAGATAACACAAACTTGGAAAGGGCATTTTGAGCATTTTTGCTGAAGTGGCTCAAAAGGCAGCCTCTTTAATATCCCTCACAAAGAATGGTTGTTGAAAATTACAAAATTAAGTCTTCCAACATCATGTAGAACTGGCTACAGTCTACGCGGTAAAGTAAAACAGTCACCTAAACAATTAGGATAAACACAGCAGCCTCCCATTTTTATATTCTTGCTTATGAATAATAGTCTGAAATACAAACTTCAGAATCCATTTCTGGAAATGATGGTTATTTCAGACTAACCGTCCATAAAAGTCAGCAAGTATAAAATATGGGATAAATCAAATGAAGGCATTTTTTGTATTAAAAGCGATTAATTTTCTGCAACATAAATTTGAATTACACTATTATTAAATTTTGTTAAGCTAAAATGATACATTTAGCTCAGACCACAGTGTGCTAATTTCACAGTGTTCTCCGATCTGTTCCTGCAGAGGTGTTAGGGATAATTAACTGCCATTTATTTTCAGTGATTCAGAATCTGCAATTAATCAAAGTGCAAGGCCTGGGTGATTGTAGAAAACAGTCACACTGAGTTTATTATGTATCACATTCTCATTCTTCTTGGTTTATGGCGGGATCAGCTAAAAATTCCCCCTAACAATTTATTAAGCGTACCCTTCAGCCAATTAGATTTTCTCACTTTATCCTAACTGAATATGTGATGACTTTGTTATACGTGTATGTGTAACCCTGTTTGTCAGTTACATTGGTCAGAAACCCCAAAAAACGACATGTGTTTTAGCCATCAGATTTCAGAGAAATCTGTATTGTCTAGAAAAACGCCTTGTAGCGTTGTCAAAACAATGGACTCCCCCTCCCCGCAGAAAATTATTGCAAAATTTAAAAAATCACAAATAGAACCAGAGTTCATAAGCAAGGGCTGTCCCTGTCTACGAGGCATAAACTTAAATGGTTTATGGTTGCAGCTCAACAATAAATTTATATACTGCTTATCAAGCAGGGAAGCCCCAATGTGCATATAAGAAGGAGCTGCAATGTTGTGCAGACATTTATTCATTTATTTAGAGCCCAATCCAGTCACAGTAAGTATTTTTAAATCCAGGAGGCAGAACATTAGAAGAGAAGGGCTGTGCAACCAGTGTGATGTAGTGGTTAAAAGCAGCGGACTCTAATCTGGAGAACCAGGTTTGATTCCCCGCTCTTCCACATGAGCAGCAGACTCTAATCTGGTGAACCAGGTTTGTTTTTCCACTCCTCTACATGAAGCCTGCTGGATGACCTTGGACTAGTGCCAGTTCTCTCAGAACTCTCTCAGCCCCACCTACCTCACAAGGTGCCTGTTGTGGGGAGAAGAAGGGAAAATGGTTATAAGCCGATTTGAGACTCCTTATGGTAGAGAAAGACAGGGTATAAAAACCAACTCTTCCTCCTCCTCGAGCTAGCAAGCCAACGTAGGCCAGGTCCTGTATCCTTCCCTTTTCCTGCTCTGCTGCTCTCCTTGTTTACCCAGAAATACTGTTCTTAGAGGTTCCTTCCTTCCTGTTAAGTTTTTCTTTTCCTCCTCTTTTTCTCTAACCACCTCGTGGAGATAATCTCAGAGGGCAGACAAATATATATAACAAACATCAAAGGCAGATTTAAAAAAACGTGTTACTTTGTCCAAATTGCACAACACCCATTTCCATATCAGATTTAGTTTCTTCCCCATAGTTCTAGTGTACATTTATGACACAAGGCTAAAGTTGTTTGCCAATTCCCACCTCCTTATTCAAACTGTCTAGTTCCTTATTCATAGGGTTGCCAGGTCCCTCTTCTCCACCAGTGGGAGGTTTTTGGGGCAGAGCCTGAGGAGTGCAGGGTTTAGGGAGGGGAGGGACTTCAATGCCATAGAGTCCAATTGCCAAAGCAGCCATTTTCTCCAGGTGAACGGATCTCTATCTCTATAATAGCTGGAGATCCCCCAGCTAGTACCTGGAGGTTAAACCAAAATTCACACAAAAAACATATATTCAAGCAATTTCAATGTAATTCCAATATTACTATCATAATCCAAAGATCATGTCAAAGCACTGGTCCCAAATTACAAATTACAAAATCTCACAGTGTATTCACAAGTAAGTATATAAATACAGGTAAGTATACAATACTCTATTTATAAATATAGGTGAGTAACACATCTCCATATCAGTAATTTTTCTAACAATAATTCTTCTTTTAGCAATAGATTTTTCAGAAGTCAGACAGGCGAGGAAGACGGCCGTTTCGTTCTTCATCAGTTCCTCAACCTATCATCAATAAAAATTCATATGTAGTAATGATAGTAATATTGGAATTATATTGAAATTGCTTGAATATATGTTTTCTGTGTGAATTTTGGTTTAACTATTGAGTACACAGAAGTGTCTATCTTTATACCAGCACCTGGAGGTTGGCAACCCTACTTATTCAGATACTGTAGATACTTCAAGAGCTCTGCATTCCACAATAAGCCACGGACCACCACAGACCATGTATTACCAGACTTGGGGGGCTCTGTCCTGGGAGAGGACCTCTGCCGTTCCCCAATGCAAAGCTGTGTTTTAGAGAGCTCAAGTGGGGTACCCCCAGGGCAACATGAGCAGCTGAACCCCCACAGGGCTGCCTTTTGTGTGTGTTGATTTCATAGCCAGGCATCTGCAAATTAAAACCAGTTGGGTGGATATTTGGCCATACAACATCAATAGAGATAATAGCAACAGGGTCCTGGGAGGAGTAATGAAACTGACAATCCACTTTTGGGTGGTTTAAAAAAATTCAAATGAAAAAATCTCTCTGGTTTTTGAAGTACATATATTGCTGGAAAGAATTAAACTATATTGGGGTAAATGTCAAAAACTCAGTAAATGTTGGTATTTATTACTGGTCATTCTTAAGATTTTTGGAGGCCAGCAGGAAATGTCAGATAATTATGGCATTTACTGGTTTTATCTCGAGGCTGATAAAGTGTACTTGGTAAATAACCAAGTATAAATCTAATTATTTAAATGACTGAATTTACCATGACATGGGTTTAAACAACAAAAACAAGCCTTTTGACCCAATCTAGTAAATCCCTAAAAACACCAAGTGAGCCAACTTCATTCAAATTTCTATCATTTGCTAATAAATGCCAACAATGAAGAGTACAGAGTGGGAAATGCCCAGAACTGTAAATAAATGTATCATTTTAAGGCATTTTGTTTATACCACAGTCTAGAAGGTTATTGAACTCAAAAATGAAAGGAATTGGATCATAGTTTTTTTCTGTTAATTTGATCTATTCTTTCCTCATATTTGACCTTAAGCATTGTATTCATCCTTCATTTAATGGCTGCAGTTTTCTTACAGAGTACATAATGGGAGAAGAGGGTGGGAAGAACAGTACAGTGAGGACTGTTGCTAAGGCTGGTGAGGGAAGTAGCTTAGGAGGGTAAGGTGGTTGTCCTAAAACAATGTTGGTTGAACTCTATAAATTGAATGAGCAAGACTGGAAGCTGAAGGTAGGGTTTGGGGAAGGTCTGTGGCTCAGTGACAGAGCATCTGCGTTGCATGCAGAAGGCCCTGAGTTCAATCCTCAGCATCTCCATTTTAAAAGGATCAGGTAGAAGTGATGTGAAAGATCTCTACTTGAAATGCTGTAGAATTGCTGCTAGTCAAAGCAAACAGGGCTGATCTCGATAGACTAAGGATCTGGCTCAGCAGAAGGCAGCTTCACATACATGTGTATGGTTGCTAGATTTCAACTTCATGCTCTTTTACAGCATCTGCCTAAAGCACTCTACTAGCATTACAAATGAAAACATGTGCCTCTCTGTGTGGTGGAGAGTCATGCAGAGAGGGGGGTAATCCCAAAGAGCATGTGTAGAGCTGCCTTGGTTGAAACTGGATGCCCTAGAGTAATCATTCTGAAAATGTGAGGCAGATCTCCTTGGAAGGCATAGATTCCAGGTTTCTTCTTGTGGCAGTTTGTTGAGTGCCTTGACTGCAGGGACTGTAGTATTTTATTGCTCTAAGTATTGGTCCTCCCACAGTGGACAGGAGATTCTGAATGCCAATATCACTTATCTGACCTAGCAATGGGACAAACGGAAGATTTGTTCCCACCATCTCACACAAGAAACGGTTGCCTCTCCTCCCCCTGTGCAAGAACAGCACAATGGAAGAACACCCATCTGAGACAACTCAGGTTTCCCCTTAAAATAAGACCTCTGCAGGAGAAAAGGCAACAATCAACCTCCACAGTTCTGAATGTAATATTCTAATGAACACCTCACCTTTTCCCCATGGTGGCACACGTAGGGAGGGTGGGCTGCCCCCCTCGGCTCCTCCTGTGCCACTGCCAGCTGACAACATGCAGAGTCCAGCCCCAAACAGCTACTTAAGTGTTTTGGGTGGAGAAAGGTGAAGCGTGAATGAACGAACAAACGAACAACGAATGAATGAATGAATGAATTTACTCTCCTTGACTGGGCCAATAAACAAAATCCTTGCACATTTAAGAGTATATTAATTAATATACCTTAGTCACATTGCAAATAAGAATCATTCTAGAATCCAAATTCTCAAACTGAAAAACCCACAGCCAGCCTGGCTCATATGAGACAAATGGATTATCCAGCCTCTTCTACAAATCATGATTTAGTTGTGTCGCTCTAGAAATAACTCTATGAAATAACCTCTTGATAACTGGCACTACAGTCATAAATTTACTCTTTTTTTCCTTTTCTTTTTTTTCTTTGTTGTTTCACAAAATGGCAAAGTCGCCACATATCTGGTGGTGGTTTAGAGCTGGTGATTGGAACATGCCAGCTGGCATCTAGAATGAAAAGTCTGTCCAGGGCTCTTGAGAAAGGCTCCCATTTGGAGCCACAACGAGCCTTTCAAATGAGCTTCTTCTGTGATTTAATGAACAGCAATACGTTTTTCTTTGCCATCAGGATACTAATCAGAAATCTAGTCACAGAATTAAAAGCAACATGGGCAAAAAGAGAGAGATGAAATCTTGCTGAAATACATAATGCGAAGTGAATTCTCTCAGCAAAGGTGCTAAGCATGCAAAAAAAGGAGAAGAAAAGAGCCCACTCTCTAACATCTGGCTATTGTCTTGGCTGCAGATGGTAATGCTACTAAAATGTTTTGAGAGAATGCAGTTCTTAAGAGTGTGAGCTGAAACACACACCTAAAATACGCTCTGAAATATGAAGTATTTGCAAGGATCCTCATTGGTGGTTTCATTTAATGGAGTGTAAATTAGCTGACTCTGGCCCAAAAGTTGCAAGTTTAAACAGAGTGCTCAGGTGCAGAGGAAGTCTGAATGCGGAGGTGACATGGGGCCACCATGGGCCACTGGGCAAAAGGATCTGGGCCCAGGAAATCTGAGTTCCTTAGATGGCTTTGGGCAAGTCATTATCACCATACCTCATTCTCCCACTTGTAAAATAAGAATGGCAGTGACCTTCTCACTCTGGTGCATTGCTGGGAGGAAGATAAGGCAGTTTGTACATTCAAATGTTTCAGTATGCACTGATACACAAACCTATGCTACCAGCTGTGTTAAAATGAGATGATTTTGTGTGAAGGCTATATGTCTATATAGCTAGATATAAGTCTGTAAGGCTATAAGTCTATATATATATATATATATATATATATATATATATATATATATATATATATATATATATATATATATATATATATATATATATATATATATATATATATATATATATATATATAGCTATATATCAAGGCAAGATGCAAAAGATAGGTCTGTTAAATTACTATTAGCCATGATGGCTAAATGGAACCTCTCCAAGTCCATGTGACTGTGAAAACCAATTGTGGGGGGGGGGATCAACCTTGAGGAAGTTGCCCTGCTTGTAAACAGTGAGTGCCTCTGGCAGGTAGCCAAGGGCAATAGGATGCTGACTAGAGAGACCTTCGGTCTAATCCAGCCAGACCTTCTTATCTTTTTGTGATCTGGGTAGATGAATGATAAAGGACCCCTCTGAATATAAGTCACATAGTTGTCAATGCTCAGAAATGGAGGTTAACAGGTATGTGGTGGTAGCACAACTAAATGTATGCTGTCACATCACAATGCATTCAAAACAGCAGGTTCCATGTTGATGTGTGCTGGAAGAATCACTGTACAGGATAAAATGGTCCTGTCAGTAGCCCAGTTGATGAGCTTCAAAAATTTATGTACAGTATACAGTTGATTTTAAAAAAATGAATACACATGTTGAGTAATTCTCATATTAAATTCAACACATATGCATTTGAACGTGAGATACAAACTGCCCATTCATCCTGGTGCTGGTTGCTTTTTTTAACTGCAAAGTGAACTTTTTCTTACATGCAGGATGTATGCGTGTTACTGTATCACGACAGGGTCATAAGAAGAAAAGCCATGCTGGATCAGACCAAGGCCCATCAAGTCCAGCAGGCTGTTCACACAGTGGCCAACCAGGTGTCTCTAGAAAGCCCACAAACAAGACAACTGCAGCAGCATTATCCTGCCTGTGTTTCACAGCACCTAATATAATAGGCATGCTCTTCTGATGCTAGAGAGAATAGGTATGCACCATGACTAGTATTCATTTTGACTTGTAGCCATGGTCACAACAATGTTGTGGATCCATCACTGTCATAGGATCAGATCTGGCCAATTGAAATGCAGCGTGTTCAGCAAACACTATGGTTTGGCTTTGGATCTGTTCACACAACCAAAAGAGTGTTCTAAATGTGGTTTGACTAAACTGTGAGGTGTTTGTGGGGAAAGAGGTTGCTTAATTATGCACTTAGCAAGTGAGGAGACCCATATTTAGCTCAAGCTCAACAGGGCTTATTCACTAGTATGAATGCAGCTTTACATCCCAGTCCTATCCATGTTGAAAGGGTCATTTAGTTCAATGGGACTTACCCCCTTGAGTGTGCAGAATTACATCCTTAGACAGCAATTTACTACAGAGTCAATCCCATTGACTTCAGTAAGCCCTACTTTTGAGTAAACGTGCTTAGGCTGACACAGTCCAAGACTAGAATAACTCTTTATGGGATTTCACTGTCACTCTCCTTCTGTAAAATTGCACTATATAAATTCTGTTCTATAGATCATTACCCCAAAAGACCGAGTAACTTTGAGTATACTTTAAGAGCATTTGAAGAATTCTACTTTTTTAATTCACTCAATCATAAGACTTGGTTGCTGCTACTTGAGTGGGGTTTTTTTTCTCGTTACGAGGCAATAAACTGTGTTCATATCCTCTGCATGGAGAAAGGTCTTTTTAAGACTTGGTGTGTGCGTGTTTTTATTATTTGCTACAGTCTGTTCAGTGTCATTGTGTTAGAACAGCAACATGGCTCCAACTTTCAAGCCTGGGAAGCCATACACCAGGCACACTTTAGCAGATTTATGTCATCAACCCCCACACAGTATCAATCATTCTTCAAGGTCATTCTTAGCTACCAAAGCAAGTGCTGTAGTGAAATGGCCAAGACAGACTGCAAACCAAGCCAGTTGCAAGCTTTCAGGTGCGGTGGAGGGAGGGGGAGGTGGCAGGTTAAAGAATTCTTGGCAATGTGTCCCCAAGGATTTGTAATTTGGGGGAAGGAAGAAGAGGAAGCTGCCATCTACATACTTGCAAAATGTCTGTGTTAAAGAAACCAGGGAACGCTGAGAGACAAATAAACAGATTTATCAGTCTGGCTGCAGTTTTACGAAGTGCAATATTGAAAGGTTTTGTCTGTCTCTTCCGAACTCTGAGCCGACAAAGGAGATACATTCCATTCCGGGCTGAATGTGTCACTTCTGCCAGGGCACAGGATCAGTAGAAAGGGTCCGTTTTTCTCTGATAGGGGTGCAAGGAGAAATCACACAGATTGCTTTTCAGTCATTTCTTTTTCAGAAGCCTCAGCCCCACTGACTGCGAATTCTTGCATTTTTTGGTACTGCAAAAACTTTTATGGATTTATAAATAAGGGAGGGGAGCATCAGATTATTCAACTTTTTTTACTTAAGAGTCAGCAACATTTCATTGCATAACTGTTGCAAAGCTTCAAACGGCAGGTTTATTTCCCTGTTTTGCATATCTTATTTAAAATTATTTAGTCATTTGATCCTGAAAGTTCCATAGCAGATAGGGTTGCCAGCTCCGGGTTGGGAAATACCTGGAAATTTTTGGGGTAGAGCCTGAGGAGGGTGAGGTTTGAGGAGGGAAGGACTTCAGTGCCATAGAGTCCAATTCCCAAAGCTGCCATTTTCTCCCAGTGAACTGATCTTTATTGACTGGAGATCAGTTGTAATAGCAGATCTCCAGCTATTACCTGGAGGTTGGCAACCCTAATGGCAGAGTAGCACCAGGGAGACACAAAGGTGTGAGAGAAAACTGCCCACAGCCCCACATGCTTTAAAATTCTGGATCCCCACTTCAGATCTGGAGTGGTGCACATGCACGGGGCCCCAGTTGTCAGCTAGGGCATGCACAACATTACAACAGCAGCTGGATCACTCCATCTGAGCCTACTGAGGTTGGCCTCTAAAACAGATTAGATGGTGACAGGTCTCAGTGTGGGTGGTGTGCGACTCTTCACCTATCACAAATCAATTGTGTGTCTTCTGAAATATTTGTATACAAGGTAAATAAGCAGGACAGTCGGTATATCTCAGTTGTACCATGCCATGGAGCTTGCACGTAACCCCTCCACCTGGTCACAGCCATCTGTGGATAACTACGTGGCTAAATAGGCAATTCCCCAGTGGTCCTGCTATTGTGCACCTGCATCCGCACTGGAAGTTCATTGGTCCTTTTAAAAATGAATAAATATCATTTGGGAGAGCTCCTCATAATTTCAGGCGCCTGCTTACTTTTCCTGTTATCCAATCCCCAAGCAGTGAGAAGTTTGATGGTCAGCAGCACTTACACTGGAGGAGAGAAAGAGAGAGCACTGTTGAGTTCAGGTGTTTTTGTAGCAAAGATGGAGACAAAAGGCAGTGGATCTGATACCCCACATCCGATCCTAAAAGAGAGATCGTGATACTCAAGGTGACAATGCCATAGTTTTTTTTAGATTTTGTTTTAGTAAAACAAAATGGGAAGAGGGGAATAACAGCACACTATTTTCAGAGACCTTAGTTTTTCCTCAGAAGAACCTTGGTAATACATTTATACTATTATTGTCTTCTAAATAAGAGAATATTGACCAAGTTGACCCTTAAGAAATACAGGTATAGGAGGATACCAAAACACAATGTGTACAAGATTTGTGAGCCATATATGGAGTTTACATTTAAGCCCTAAACCACAAGGTATAGTTCTTTCTCCAGCCCTGATGCCTAGTCTTAAAAGGTTCTGCTAAACCGTTTCACCATTACACAGAATGGTGTAGAACCTCATTCCTCTGAAAAGCATCAGTCACATGGTTTTAAATTCATCTGTGCAGGACCTGCAAATTAGTAGAGATTCGACTACACAGCAGAACCACATGCAGTTTCTCCTCCACCCTTAAAGCAGAAGAAACATTTTGAAAGGTCTGAAAAAACATCAGGATGTTCAGTGATGGCTGTGGCCTACCTTTGAGGAGAAGAACAAGGGGTACAGAGTACCAGAGGTCTAAAAATAATTACAGAAGCATCAAAAAACACCAAGAAGTGTGTATATATAATTCAAAAATTACAAAATGTAATGGAAAAAGAAAAGATTGTTATTGCAGTTACAAAACTATAAGATTGTATCATAATATGTCCACAATTCAAATTAGGATCCATATGCATCACAATTAGGAAGCATGATTTTCCATGGCTTTGCCATGAAGGAGCAGAGCTCTGTTAATAACGTTAGTATGGTACAACGTCCATGAGAATCTTCTGATGAAGATGTGTGGTTGAAACAGGATAAACTCTACCAGAGATTTGTTAAGGAATATGAAGAGAATATTATGCATGGACATGTACTTTTAATACATTCAATAACTGGATACTTACCTGCCACTACATGGAATTGAATTACTTCTGTGGTGACATGCCGTAAGTGGATGCATATGGAAACATTTGTACCATTGTGTCACATGCAACTTTGTTGTTAGATTTATGTTTTTGGCATTATTATATTATCATAGTAGTATGGTTGTTTAATTCTAATGAAACTGTACACGCTATTGAATTTGCCTGGGTTCCTTTGTTTTTGTTAGCACAATTCAAAAATGGCAACAAACAGGAACACTATCAGAAAATTTGTTACAAGCCAAATACAGCAAGTGACGATTTTCAATACAGATAGCATGTACAACTTCAAAATGGTAATTTTGCAAGTTGGCAAAAGGCACACGACAAAATACCCATCTTAAACATACATAAGTGTCTAAAAAGGAAATTTGTGTGCTGTCAGAAGTATAGGAAAATTTAATAGATGGATAAAGGCTGTTAAGCCATACCATTAATCCATCAAATCTGTCTCTTCCATCAAACACCACAAAAATATCATCAGTGTATCTTAAAAAAAATTTTAATGCGTTGTCCAAACTGAAAAAGGTTGAAAGATAATATTGTCCTCTTAATCACTCATGAACAAATTGGCAATGGTAGGTGCAACAGAACTACCTTTTAGAAGAACAACGTCTGTGAAAGATTAAGGTTGCAACTCTTATTGGTCATTCAGTCCCACCAAATCCAGAGTTAATTCTGAATAAACATGCCCAGGTTCATTGAGAGCCAATATATTATAATGGATGAAAAGCTGAACTTAAACTGGGAAGACTCAGGTTCAAATTCCAACTGGGGCATGAAACTTGCTGGGTAGCCTATGAAGCTCACTCTCTCCCTCTCAGTTTAGTCTACCTCTTGAGGTTGTTGTGAGGATAAAATGTGGTAATCCCCATCATATCACCCTGATTTCTTTAGAGGAAGAATGGGATTATTATTATTTTTAAAAAACTAATAATAGGGTTTCTCAGTTGTGGATTTGGAATTTCTTACCTCAGGAAGCCACTGTAGTCTCCAAAATAAGAACCAATTGGGAAGACTGGAAAAAAATGGCATATTACATGTGTCAGACAAGTAGTGGTATTTTTTTTTTTCTAATTCAATGTCCTTGTAATGAATAAAATGCAGGCTGATTTTTGATCTTATGATGTATTTTTTCCATGAGTACTGCTATTAATACTAATTTTTGTTCAAACTATTAGCTGCCTTGAAGGTTCCCATGTGTGGATTGGGGGGGGGGGAGAATTTTTTTTTGAAATGTGAACAAAAATTATCACCAGGCTGAAAGAATAGTTTACAGCGTAGTGCTCCAAAGATGTTTCCCCCTCTTTTTTGCTCAGTGTATAATTCTCCTAAAAGTGACCCCCCCACCCAAGGTCCAGCCCTGACACTTCTTATTTACCTTAGGAGAATTGAGTCACTGGCGCTAATTAATTAGTGAGAGTTTTGCAAGTAAATAGTGACCTCCAGGATCAGGCCCTACTTTATTGCAATGTTTCCCTGCCCTACTTGGTTAGATGACATTCTTTTTTAAAAAAACAACAACACTGGGTTAATTATAGTGTGGCCAGAGGAATGGTTGCGAATGATTTTTTAAAAAAACATCTTAATGTTTGCTTAAATGTTTGGGGAAGTCATTAATCAAGACTAGCTGCCATCAATCTGAAAACTTGTAAAAGTCAACTGAAGGAGGCAGGAATACTTTAAAAAATGTGTTAAGCTAAGGGAATCATATGGAACTTTTTAAAGGAACGTATCAGGGGAATTTGCAAACTGTAACCCCATGCAACTGCAGGAAAGGCTACTGAAAGTGTGAATTAATTTAACACAGAATTTGTCCTCAGTCGTTCCTAAGGAATAGCAGGGGCTGGGGAAGTGCCGAGAATGGAGTGGCATGCAAAATTATAAATCTGAGCCAAAGAGACTGAAGGCACACTTGAAAAGCAAGGCATCGTTTGAAAATATGTGTGACATGATGATTGATTTCCCATAGGGGATTCTGAAAGATGTGCAAGGAAAAAGAAAAGGGAGGAGAGGAAGAGCCTATCATTTTCAAAAGGTCATGAGAAGAACCAGAGCAGAAAAAAAGCCGTTGATCAAAGCAAAGCTGTCAAATCCGTGTGCTGAGATATAGGCAGCTAAGTACAAGATGCTGAAGATGTTGAGCATCCCCAGTTCCATTGTCAAGAAGGATGGCAGTGTTAAGGGCAGTTAGGAAAACTGGACGTTTTTATACAAGTAGGATGCAGGTTCATCTTTGGGCCTGCTCCTCTTGGGCCATATGTAGTGTCTACACTGCATCCTGTTTTTTCTTGTCTATTCTTTCTTCAGTGACGCCTCCTGCCAAACTCATGAAAAAAATTGAGAACAGCTTATTTATTTACTTCACTGCCCTTGTGTGTCTAATTCACTCTTCTCTACTTAAGGATAGATGGAATCACATTCTAGCTGTACCTGAAAAAGTGAGCTGTGGCTCACGAAAGCTCATGCCCTGCCAGAAATTGTGCTAGTCTTTAAGGTGCTACTGGACTCTTGCTCTTTTCTACTGCTATTAACTTCATTGTTAGGCTACGGTTTTCATTGAGACTCAAGGAGAATAGTTTATGAAGAATAGGGATGTTTTTGAAACTCCCCCAACCCCCCCCCCCGCCCCCAGATTTTGGAATTAAAATGTACCTGGTCTTGTTTCTGTAGTCAAAGTGATGTATTAAAAGTGATGTTTCCACTGTAGTGGAAGTGATGTATCCACCATTTCATTGTTTGTATCTATTTTATCTATTTTTATGTATCTATTGTATCTATTTTATACAGAGCGCTGGGTGTCATGGAGGCCCATCAGTCTGGCAGCCTTTGACTCTGTCTTTTGTTGTGATCGTCTCTTCAGCCTTGTGAAGATATGGAAAATCTCTGGTGTCTGAGTTGTGGAACATTGAGTTGCACTGGTGGTGTCTAAGTTGTTGGTATTCTTTAAGGTGGCATAAAAGGGGTGGTGCTCATCAGCGGGGAAAGGGGGGGGGAAAGGTTATTTTCCTGAGAATAAAGGCTGAACTGGGCACCATGGAGCTGGAAGAGAAAAGTGAACATTGTTTATGAAATAACGCAAGAATGACTTATGGATGTGGTATTCTCCGAGGGGTGATGGATCTTACCTATCAGATCACCTTCAGTTCTGCTCAACAGTCAGCACACAGGGGATTCTGGTAGCTTCAATAACAGGTCTCTTCATTGCTTCCAACTGGGAGAGAACACTTACAGATGGAGAATACTAAGAAAACACATACAGGAAGTAGGGTTGCCACCCTCCAGGTGGTGGCTGGAGATCTCGTAGGATTACAACTGATCTTCAGGTGACAGAGATCAGTTCACCTGGAGAAAATCACTGCCTTGGAAGGTGGACTCTGTGGTTCCACCTGCAAAATCTCCAGGTATTTCACAACCTGGAGCTGGCAACCCTCCCTAACTGGAAGACTGCAACCAATACACACAGAGAAAAAGACCTAAGTGAGGGCCCTCCCATACCGGCCTTATGGGAGAAAGAGAAACTAGTTCTTAAGGGCTCACTTAAATGTATACACACATACATACATCATAATGAACAGAGAAAAGCCATGTACCAGGAGAGGAATTTGGGACTGCTATGCCACTATTTCTTTTGTATATATACTGACAATTCCTATCTATTAGTATTTTTATCTATTATTATTTTTTAACATGGCCATTTCACACAAGGACACTTGTTCTTAACTGTTTTATAGCAGCGGAGTTGTGTCAAGCACTGAACTTCTATACATCTCCCCACCCTCCACAATTTTCCAGCTGCTATGTCAATTTGTTTTCTTATAGATATGCCTCAATTCAATTGGGTTTTCTGAGGAAGGGTACTCTCGTTACCAGTGGTGACAGAGCATCACCTTCCCCCTTTTTAAAATGTGTATGCCCTGTATCGATATTATCGATCTACCACTAAAAGAGGGGCTAGGCCCTGCCTTCATTCCTCCTGCACATACAAGAGAATCATCATATTGTCCCTATGGAGAAATGCCCTCCCCTGTATGGTTCATACTGCAGTTCAGTATAAGGAACAATGGGAGGAGAAAAGTTTGGGACAAAGTATGTGCATTTAAGTATCTGATATGTACCTCTTGTGAAGAGATGCCATGAATTCTATAGGTAACATGTTCACTAGTGGAACATACTTTGTTCAACAGCCATGATCACCTGAGGGATGAAAGTCCAGTCTATTCACCTCTCCACCTTGAAAGGAAAACAAACAGCTGTGCAGCTGTGCAGTAGCTGGGGTGGCATTAGAATTGCCAACTCTGGGCTAGGAAATTCTTGAAGACTCCTGTTTCCTTAAATTGGTGGAGTTTCATTTCCTTGCCTTGTGGGGCTTGTGCATCTGCACAGTAGGTGAGATTGATTCCATCCGTAGCCATGGTAGTCAGGTCAAGTCATTAAATTATATGTAAGAGGGAACTATGCCTCCCATAATGCTGTGTGAAAAGGCACCTGTGAAATAACCTTAATAACACAGATTTATATGGAAAAAGGTAGTTACAATCACTAGCTGGTGTATTGATTTTCTCACTGTTTATTTATGCCATTAGTGGCTGGGTGGCATGCAGTAGCAGCAGGTCTGTGGAAGAGGAAGAAAAATAGGACTTGCTGGCAGTCTTCAAGCAGTGACTGAACAAACATTTGTCAAGAATGCTTTAGGCTGATCCTGCATTGAGCAGAAGGTTGGACTAGATGGCCTGTATGGCCCCTTCCAACTCTATGATTCTATGGTGGGCTCTGTGAAAGTGCACAAGTGTGAAGCACTGCCTCTCTCTCTCTAGAGCTACTAACCTCCAGGTGGTGACTGGAGATCTCCCACTATTACAACTGATCGCCACGCAATAGAAATCAGTTCCCCTGGAGAAAATGGCTGCTTTGGCAATTGGACTCTATGGCATTGAAGTCCCCCCCACTCCAAACTTCACCCTCCTCAGACTCCACCCCCAGAATATCCAGGTATCTCCCAACCTGGAGCTGGCAACCCTATCTCTCTCTTTAAGGAGAAACACTATTTTTTAGATAAAGGATAGATTCCAAGAAGCAGATTACAAACACGGTAATTCATATACATGAAGAATATTAACTTGATTAAAGAAACGGTAATTTTCAGATTGCTGGCATTTTTAACCAGAGGGACAAGCTCCAAATGCTTCCACTTTTGTTTGAAACCAGCATCCCAGCTGTTTCCAAGAAATCAGTAACCATTTCACAAAAGCCTGCAGCATACTCTTTCCAACTCTTTTTTTTTTTTAAGGTCACAAAACCTCTCCTGAATTTCTCTTTCCTGCCTGTTCAAGATCCCGTTAACTTCAAAGGAGAAATTCCCAGTGGATTGTTCTCCAAATCTCTGAAAGCCTTAGTACAGAACAGATGATCTATAGATAAAGCAATACTCCACCATGTGGCATTAAGTGAAAATAAAACTTGCCACAACAGCAGAAGGTACCAATTTCAAGTTCTTAGAAATGCTGGATTATAGAGTTAACATCATCTCTTCTTGCGGCAGAGGATCTTGGACTGGCTCATTTGTTTTCAAAAAAAAATTAATCCAAAAAAGAGAACTTTAAATCTAAACTTAAAAGTAAGCTATAAAAAAAGCAAACGGAGGCCACACATAATTTTCTTTTTGAGGAATGGGGGACAGAGAGAAGAGGTGGGAGAACTGTCACATTAAATTCTTTATACATCTGGTTTATAGAAACAGAAATTAACAGTATAATCCTAAACAGTGGTATACCCTTTTACTCCCATTGCATTCAGAGGATTTATATCAGTTTAACCCTATTTAAGAGCCCCGTGGCGCAGAGTGGTAAACTTCAGTACTGCAGTCCAAGCTCTGCTCACGACCTGAGTTCGATCCCAATGGAAGTGGGTTTCAGGTAGCCGGCTCAAGGTTGACTCAGCCTTCCATCCTTCCGAGGTTGATAAAATGAGTACCCAGCTTGCTGGGGGTAAAGGGAAGATGACTGGGGAAGGCACTGACAAACAACCCTGTAAACAAAGTCTGCCTAGTAAACGTTGGGATGTGACATCACCCCATGGGTCAGGAATGACCTGGTGCTTGCACAGGGGACCTTTACCTTTTTAACCCTGTTTAAGGCTGCTCTATAAATAAAGTTACTTTAAAAAATAAGATATGAATTTCTTTTTGCTATCTACAACTGAAGTAATGATATTGATCACTGGATGCAGAGCAGGCCCATACATAGTTAGCGTTCTTAGCAGGAATACAACAATTCAACCGAACAGCAAAGGGTTAGTTAGTTAGGGTGCCATTTTCAGATATGTTATTAACAATGGGAACACTGCCATTGCCTGCAGTGTGTGGGTTTTCACCTTTAACAGCTTTTTTGAATAGGGGCCTAAATGGTTTAAGGAATGGAACAGACACCAGTTCCATTTGGAACACTTATTATTCCCATAGATCTCAGATACTATCTATTCCTTTTCATCATTTGTTGGACATGCATTTAACTACCTTTCTATAAAAAAAGTTTTTAATCGTGTTTGATTCATTTCCTGCAATACACTAACATCACTTGGCTACATCCTCTTCTAAGAACGAAGAGCTATTTTCGTCCTGCAAAATGCAAATGGCTTGAATCCATAAATGGGACGGTGCTTTGTAAGTCTCTAAGCTGTTCTGGTAAACTGAAAGGACTTCTAGGCCACTGTCCAGAAAGCATCTCTAAGCGTGCTCACAAGTCTGCTCCGTTTTTTCCTTTGAACAGCTTGGGTCACACTGCAAGCTGCTTTGGAGAATAATTTGTTGTTAGTATGTTAGACCTGGGTTCAAATCCATTAAGCTCACTTACCTTGCACTATCTACTCTCTGTCTCACCTAACCTACCTCACAGGATTGTTGTGAGGAAAAAAGGGAAGAACCAAGGGAAGAATCTAAACTCTTTACAAGAAGGCTGGAACACAAATGTAACAGGTAATAGAAGTTTCACATGAAGTTTGTTGTATACCTGGAGCCTCCTCTTGAGCTGAACTTTTATTATCCTGAATGGAAACTCCACTGGATAAAATTAGTTAGAAACCAAGGCCACAACATGAGAGACAACACTGTTGTCACATCACCCAGAAATAGTTATGACCTGAGAAATCACCCCCTCCTGATTTATCTATTTATGCCCCATGTAATTTAATTACATTATAACTAATATAATCACTAGACAAACCTCTAGAGTACCTGACAGAATCATTGTGACAAGGTAAACAATGAAAACCAGCAGCCTACATGGCTAATTTCAACAGAGAAATTCTCTCTTTCTATAGAGATAGATCACAATGGGTTAGTCTGTCTGTAGCAGTTGAAAAGAGGAAGAGTCTGGTAGCACCCTAAAGAATCACAAAAATTCTGGCAAGGTATGAGCTTTCGTGAGTCACAGCTCACTTCTTCAGGTACAGCTAGAATGTGAGCCCATCTTTCCTTCTCTACTTTTGGTAATGTGTTGAAAAGCTCATACCCTGCCAGAAATTTTATGAGTCTTTAAGGTGCTACTGGACTCTTTCTTTCTATGTTCACAGAAGGGATAATGGCTGGAATTTAAACAGGTGGGTGTACTTTAGGAACTGGGCAGGCCTGGAGAGTTTTGAGGGGTGTTTTTCCCTTGGACAGCAAACTATCTGATCCTGTTGCAATCTGATTTTGAAGCAGCCCTCTATTTCAATATGAGGCATGGTAAACTGATGAGAAATTCAACGCTGAAACTTCCTTGAGTGGCATGGAAGTAGTTGTGTGATTCTTCAAATCTGCTCTTCCATCTTGGCCTACAGTGTGTTGGCTATCAGAAGACATTGTGGGTAGTGGCCTGTATTTTGTGCTTCAGCACTGCTGAACATAGCCAAAGGGTCAAGAACTGACACTTTCGCATACTTTTAGCCATTTAATATCTTGATCTCTCACATAGGCTGCGTGTGGCTTAAAGGTAAAGGTCCCCTGTTCAAGCACCGAATCATTCCTGACCCATGGGGTGACGTCACATCCTGACGCTTACTAGGCAGACTTTGTTTACAGTGTGGTTTGCCAGTACCTTCCACAGCCATCTTCCCTTTACCCCCAGCAAGCTGGGTACTCATTTTACCGACCTCGGAAGGATGGAAGGCTGAGTCGACCTTGAGTCAGCTACCTGAAGCCAACTTCCGTTGGGATCGAACTCAGGTCGTGAGCAGAGCTTGGACTGCAGTACTACAGCTTACCACTCTGTGCCACGGGGCTCCAGAGTGTGGCTTGGATGCAGTTAAATTAACAGGCAAATTTAGGATCAAAAGAAAAATCTCATACCTTTACGCGTGTGTGTGTGTGTGTGTGTGTGTGTGTGTGTGTGTAAAATGCCGTCAAGTCGCAGCTGACTTATGGCGACCCCTTTTGGGCTTTTCATGGCAAGAGACTAACAAGAGGTGGTTTGCCAGTGCCTTCCTCTGCACAGCAACCCTGGACTTCCTTGGTGGTCTCCCATCCAAATACTAACCAGGGCTGACCCTGCTTAGCTTATGAGATCTGATGAGATCAGACTAGCCTGGGCCATCCAGGTCAGTAAAACATCCATAAAGCTTCACATGACTGAAGTAACAACATAAGATGACTGAGAAAGGCTGTGTATTTCTCTTTTACTATCCAGAAGAAAGCCCATGGAAAATGGCTAGTTCACTTTGTACTTTAAGGAACTCTGCTTTGGACTGCAACTTTAATTTGTTCTATGTGGGATTAGATTTAAAGTCAACGTGCTGAATCCAAGATTTGTTTTCCACTGCCATTAAGTCACGTCCACCAGTGAAAGAGGGCAATTTTCACTGATCCTTCCCCTCCTGCTGCAGCCCACTGAATCCCCCAAAATGCTGCTCCTGGGAGGGCAGAGGAACCTCGGGATAGTGGGGCAGGCATGAGAGGAGAGCTGAAGGAGCGGGAATCAGTAAAAAAAAAAAAAAAAAATCTTCCACTGGCCGAGTTAACTTTGGATCCAACCAAAATCGTGGAAGCTTGTCACTGATCTTAATTTTTTTCCCCTGTTAAAACATCTTATAAACTGGTACAAGAAAGAAATGAATCAGGCTGCCTTGCTTCATTGTTGTAATTCCTTAAGAGTTCCAGGAGAATAAAATTTCTAAAAATTGCTGATATGCATATACACTAACACCCTAACAAGTGTCCATTTCTCCTTTGGTAATGTGTTGAAACAAAACAAAATAAACAGAAAAATAAATTTATTGATAACAACGCATGAAGAAGGAACTGATATCTGAAGATGAGGGAAGAGATTGCACCAAGGGCACCAATTAAATATACCGATATCAGGAATTAATGAGCAGAAGCACAGAAAGATGAGCTATTATATATCCTACTGTTCATGGCTTTTGATCCACAGTGGATGTTTGAAGTTTCACTGTGCCAGCTCCTTTCAGATGTAGGACAAGAGAGCTAACATTATATCACCTGACTTTTGCTACATTTCCAGTAGTCTACAAATACTGTATTGAGCAAATTGTGTTCTACAGATGTCAGGGTTTGGGGGGTAGAAAAGCCCGACCAAGGTAGTCATTAAAATAGATATGCTTAAGTATTTTCAGTTTAAATATTAAAACCTTTTTTTAAACTAAGCATGGAAATTGCTCTTCCATACAATGGATAGTAATGCAGACTCCTGGGCATTTGTGACCTGCAGCACCATGATGACCAGGTACATTGGCCTCATTCCTAAGAACAGAAGATCCCTTATGGAGCAGACCAATGGCTTCTGTAGATCAGCAGCCTATTTTGGATCAGGGCCAATCAGATATCTCCAGAAGGCCCAAGCCTCCCTCTGTTACTGTTCCCTGCAAATGGCTGTCAGAAATATACCACCTCCGAATCCCTCGGTCTTTTTTGGCCACCCCTTTCATGTACTTATTCCACCTATACAATAACCATTTTTAGGCTGAATGATCAGAACTGCACACAGTATTCCACAGCTTGAATCCTGTGGCCCTGTTTACAGATGCTTATTGCTACAGCACATGGCTTGTATAAATCAGAAAGGTGGTTTAATCGGGAGAATCCCATAAAAAGCTAGTTCCCTGGAGAGTTACATGGTATGGAGATACTCCTAAATGAAGAATGAATGTGTGTATGAGCCTAATTCTAGAAGACTAAAGAAACTTTGTTTTCAACCACAAAATTAATGAATCGGAAAACAAAACAGGTAATCAACGTTGAAAAAAATTCTTAAGAGACTTTGTAGAGGGCGTTTTGATTCAGCAGCACGTTTATATCAATTTTAAGGAGAACTTTATCAGCATAGATGTTTTTAATACGTATTATTAAATATTATTATTAATATATTATTATTAATATTATTATTATTAATAATAATACTCAATTATCAACAGCCTAGCAAAAAAAAAAAGGATATTGTGGACTTATAAAAAGGTATACTCCTTGCCAGGCCTCAAGCAAAATAGAAGTATGTAAAGCAAGTTACTAACTTTTTTTTTCTTAAAGAACAGTGATTTCTTCAGTAATAATAGTTTCTACAGAGCTCGTTGAATCTAATATGGAAATCATACGCTCTGAATTTTTAAGTTGTCTCCCACTGTAAAATTCAGAAATTCCATTTTTGACAAATAATTTCCCCTACTTTTTAGATAACTTGAATTTATCTGTTCTCAGAGGTCCTGATTGACACAAGCACAGAAAATCGCTGCACATTGTTTTTCAAAGTTAAAAAACCAGGCACTGGGACCAGATTATTTTAATGCTGAACGTATAAAATCTACCTACGTTTTAGCTCATATTTTGGGCAGTGTATCACAGACTCCCACAATAATGTAAAAAAATGGGAGTCCTCTTGACAGAGGATAAGAAAGTCAATTTTTATAAACTAATACAACCTATATGGATTAGGCAGATGAGAGGGAAGGCAGGAAGGTATGAGTCGGCTCTCGGGGCCCTTCTTTACATGCCCAGAGTAATGCTTTTGGGGCCAGGAAGGAATTTTCCTCCATTCCAGATTGGCCAGGGATTTTGGAGGGGTTTTTTTTTTTGCCTTCCTCTGAGCCTAGAGCAGCATTCTGGGAGTGGAAGGGGGGGAGAGGAGAGAAGGTAGTTGTGAATGTCCTGCATTGTGCAAGGGGTCCCTATGTTTCTATAAAAGGACTGAAATTATGGCACAGATTCACAGTGCAAGCCTACGCCGAGTTCTTCCAGTCTAAATCAACCACGTTTCTGTTATAATGAAAATTCTGTATTGGAGGACTGGATGGCTGACAGTTCTGATATATGTAAACTTTAAGCGATGACATGCAAGAAAATAAAAGGAAAGAACTTTTCAGCTTCCTTAGTGCAGGGCTCCCTTGCACACTACTTCTGAAAGACAAATTTGTAGTGTTTCAATGACCAGCACCAAAAGGCCTGTTACAAGATGGGAGTTCTGTTTTTTTACTGGAATATTTTATTTCTCCCTACTCTTTCCTTGAGTTTGCCATAAAATTTTTTTTATAAAGCTGTGTCCTCAGTTGATTATGGAATAAAGAATAACAGAAACAAATCCTGCCATCTCATTCACCAGACCCAGTTTAGAGCCACTAAGTCAAGTTACAAGCAATATTAAATTTGTCATAATTCCTTTCCTTTTGAAGGGCGAGACTCACAGTACCATTATTGACCTGGTAATTAGGGAAAGCCAGCATGGTATAGTGGTTAAGAGCAGCAGACTCTAATCTGGAAAACCAGGTTAGATTCCCCACTCCACATGAAGCCTGCTGGCTGACCTTGGGCCAGTCACAGTTCTCAGTCATGCAGAGGCAGGCAATGGCAAACCACCTCTTAGAGTCTCTTGCCTTGAAAACCCTACAGGGTCACCCTACATCCACTGTGACTTTACAGCAAAATCACACACACACACACACACACACACACACATACACAATAAGGGAAAATTACAGGTGCATAATCATTGTTCAAAAAGATTAACATTGTAAGGAATACAACTATGGAGAGGAAGGTTTGCCTTGTGGACATGGAATTTTTTTAAGACTGGGTTTCCTAAAACTGTTTGAAGGTGTTTGACTTGGCTCCTCAACTGCAGGACAACAGGATGAAATTATCTGAATTATTATTTATTATGCTTTTAATGCACAATTTCCATGTGCTTATGTGAAACATTCATTACGGGACTCTAATAAAACCCATGATACTCCATGTTTAACAACTTTGGACATCCTTTGGATTAGTTCATTCCTTTCTTTTCTTTTTAGCTTTGGACTGTGATGTTCCAGGGAGTCCATTGTCTTCATCATAAAGTTTTCTTTTCTTTTTCTTAGACTTGCCACGATCACTATGGTAGCCACTAGAGTCACTGACATGCATTGCCAGGTCCGCTGCGTTTGGTTCACACACATTCTCGGGGTTTTTATCTTGTGTTCCGTCATCAGCCTCCTTGTACTGCAACTCTCCAGTTACAACCACAGCAGTTGCTGCGGCAGTTTCCATCTCTTGTGTATCATCCTGCACATCACAGTGGTTTTCACAGTCTTCCTTTGGTATTTTTGTCACGGTGCTACATTGCAAAAACACAAAGCAAGAAAGAACACGGAGAATGAGCTCCCAAAAGGTTCTGTAACCGACATGTTGCATCCCATAAATTCAATAGGAAATATTATTAACTCTATTCATTTGCTTTGCATTTTACTTGATCTACCAATTTTGCAACTTTGTTGTAAACCTAGCCATGTTTACCAACACAGATGATATGGGTAATCAGGCCTTGTTGTTCACTGAAAGCTAAATACTGTAGAAGTGATCAACAAAACTCTGTACAGCTTTCACTTTATGAACTCCTTTATTAGCCGGATCCTTCAGATCTGAAGACAAACTTGCAAACTCCTTGGGATGCAAGCAATTTATTCCAATATTGTACGGTGGGTCAAGCTACACTTTCCCCAAGTTCAGACTGGGCAAAAATCGAAAGGTAAAACACAGTTCTCCACCTGGCCAATATCAGAAGAGAAGCTCCCACCATAGTCTACACAATTATATCCCTTGTGTTCACCTTGGGAATGAAATATGTTGGGTTTTGTTTTTGTTTTTTGCTATTGCTCTGTAAGACCCATGTTATTACCGTACCTGCTTCTGCACAATCTGCCTTGGATGCAGAACACTCCAGCAGCATCTGAATCAAAATACAACACTTTAAAAACCAGCCTATCGCCTATTTGGAAGCCAAGGTTTTTCCATTCATCAACTGATATGCGATAAGGTTTCGGGATGGAAGCATTGAAACACCCATGCACTAGACAGCCCACATGGCTTGGGGCCACTTTATTGATTATGCCCTGGAGAAAAAGAAAGCAAGAGTGTGTGTGAACATGAAGATTACACCACAGAATCTATGTTTCGTAAACTTGTCATGCTTTCTTGCAATATAAACCCAGCTCAGGTTTGTTTCCCTACTTCTATTAGTTTGTATATTTGGTATGGAATATAAACATGACAAAATAAAAATCAGCAAAGTGCAGCCTTGCAGATACTAACTAAAATTTCAGTCTGTCCCCACTCACATTAAAGATTAAAACGTAATCTTTGCATTCAAGTCTGAAGTTCACTATGAAGGCTGGACATACCATAAACCTTTCTTCCTTTTTGCACAACCATAAAAAGTACAGAAGTGTAAGATATCATTAAAGGCTTGCAAAATATACAGACCAGCTTATCACAAATCAGGTCTTAAGGTAATTTTAGTTCTCACCTGACCCAGGATCCTTTACCATTTGGCATTCTTAGAATTTTGGTCATATACGTTTTCACTGAAACTACAAATATAACTACAATCCTACGCACAGATACGCCATTGTAGTGAACTGCTTTAGGCACACCTAACTTAGCAATGAATTATATACAAGAGGCAAATGTCTACGGCAAAGAAGCCTTAGAACAGTACACTTTAATATTACACCACATGTCAATTTAAGAACTTTGTCATACCACAGGTACCACTTTCCAGAATGACTGGACTTCAGACATTACAAGAATTAGTGAAAGGGCAAGCATATTTTACATACCACAAGTTTTTTTCCTAATTTAGGTGTAAAAACAATAAAATTTGCTTCAATATCAAGATGGATGGCTCCCAGATCATCAATTATATCACCCAGTTCGTTTGTTATTCTAATGTCATCATAAGCCACAGGAACGCCTTGAAAACTGCAAGATAAGAGAAACCACTTGCTGATGATCAACATGGAGAACAAGACCAAAAGCACTTGAAGATTTTAAGGGCACTAAAATTTGATCTTATTAAGAGGAATTATTGCATAGGGAAAGGATTCACCACTAAGTAGAGTTAAGAACTTCATAGGGATGTTTGTTCTGGCCCTTTTTTGACCATGGAAAAGTAAGAGAAAGATGTCTCACATCTGCTACAGATCAAACTTTACATTTTTACTTTTAAGGAATACTGAGAATCACATATAGCCATGAGACAGGCAGAAGATTGGCTGTGGTTTAAGTTTTCCCTCAGTGCTTAAAGAACCCTTGTCATGCCAACCAAAATCCACCTGGAAAAGCAAAAAAAAAAAAAAAAAAAAAACAATCCATCAGGTCATATGGAAAGCAAAACTGCAACAATTTGGTGCACTAACAATGCCACCCTAAGCAGTTATACCCTTCTGTGGTCTTAGAAGGCTGAAACTATGCTCACGATGGCCCTGTGAATGTAATAACAGAAAAAAAGAGAATATAACCAGCCCTTTAAAAGATACGGCTTAGCAATCAGACAATACGCTCTTCAACCTTTCGTGGCAGGAGAGACACAAGCACCTTAAAAGCTAACAAGATTTTTGAGGTATACGCGTTTGCTAGTCAAAACTCCCTTTGTCAGGTACCAGTATCTTATAAAGGGAGTATTGACACTTAAAAGTTTATACCCAGAAATCTTGCTAGTTTTTAAGGTGCTACTGGACTCTAATATTGCTCTTCTACAGCAGACCAACATGGCTACCCACCTGAAATGATCTCCCGAAAAAGACAAAGAACCCTGAGCAAATGCAATGCAATAGTGCTGCCATGGAAATAAAGAAAACCCCTCATAAGCCATGGTAGATACTGCAGGAGAAGCTTGAAACAAGTGCACATAGCAGCAGGGTGTTGCAAAACTGCAGCCTGATCCCCAGAGGCACAAAAAATTCACCTCCCAACCTACGTTGATGCCTACCCAAGGCAAGGATGAAATGCATTAAACAATTAATGGTAAGGATTTATCTGCCATTTATATATCACTGAGAGCGTTTAACTGTTGCCTGCAAAACTGGCAAAGGGCTTCCTGCACATCCCAGGATGGTCTGTGCCTGCAGAACATTTGCCAATGCTGGCCCTACTGTCAACAGTCTGTGCACAAGACTTGAGTAGAGCTGAAAATACGTAACAATATGTATGCAACTAGATATAACATGGTCTTGTTTTGATGTTTGATCATTACAACACTGTATCGATACCTTAGGGTTTTGTTTTCATTTTTTTAAACAACAACAGGAAGGGGACTGTGATGTTACCAATGACACCGACACCCTCCCTTGAAAATCCTCATTATATGCACAAGAAAATAAACTGACTCCACAACTGTTAAAATGCACAGGGAGAGTAGACATGCAAAACAAGCATGCCCAAACCGATTTTAACGCTTGTGGATCAGCAACCAAGAAAATCAGGAATAGGTGGAGTGTGTGGAAAAGTGTTCAGATGGGTTCAACTGTACCACATTACCTCTCTGCCTGTGACGTTTATACTATATGCCTTCCTTTGTTCCACCTGGGCTTTAGCTCCTCCAAATGGACAGCAAGATCCCTGCTATTTCTGGCAGGAGCCTAAGGAAGTTAAAATAAGAGAAGGGACACAGTCTGGCTGTGGCCCACGAAGCACAATCTTATGACTGGCTATTGGGAAGTAAGGCCCACTCTATTCAGTGGGGCACAGGAACACAGCCTGCATGGGCTGCTGGGGAGAAAGGAGAAGGCCAAGCAATTCAAGTGGAACCTACTTCTCTTCAGCCGAATGGCAACGGGGATCTGCAGAAGAGAGGAAGGCAGAATGTTTCCCTTCCTTAGCAGACACCCGCTTGTGTAATAAACATATTATGCTTGTATACAAATAAAAACATGTTGTCATCTTTTAAAGGCGCCTATACACCCAGGCAGGGTTGCCAGGTCCCTCTTCACCACCGGTGGGAGGTTTTTTGGGCAGAGCCTGAGGAAGGCGGGGTTTGGAGAGGGGAGGGACTTCAATGACATAGAGTCCAATTGCCAAAACGGCCCTTTTCTCCAGGTGAAGTGATCTCTATCGGCTGGAGATCAACAGTAATAGCAGATCTCCTGCTACTACCTGGAGGTTGCAACCCAAAATCAAAGCACTTCTGTGCCACTACCGTAAGGTTTGGAAAACAGCACAGGAACGATATAGTACAAAAGTGACAACAACTATATTGTGTTTAAACATGCAGTAATAAACAAGCAAGTGGGAATACACACACGTAGCTCATTTACAAATATATACAAGATATACAATCCACGTTTGATACAGTCTTTGTGCAATACAATTTTCTTAATATATATTTGTAGGAATATTCATTAAAAAAGTCCATAAGGTACATATATGAATAATCACTAATTATATTAGGTACATATATGATTATTCATATATGTACCTTATGGACTTTTTTTAATGAATATTTTAATGAATATTTAATATTTAATGAATATTCATTTAAAAAGTCCATAAGGTACATATAATTAGTGATTATTCATATATGTACCTTATGGACTTTTTTAATGAATATTTTAATGAATATTCCTACAAATATATATTAAGAAAACTGTATTGCCCAAAGACTGCATCGAACGTGGATTGTATATCTTGCATATATTTGTAAATGTGCTACTTGTGTGTATTCCCACTTGCTTGTTTATTACTGCATGTTTAAACACAATATAGTTGTTGTCACTTTTGTACTATATCGTTCCTGTACTACCTGGAGGTTGGCAACCCTACACCCAGGGCGCTCAGGTACCTCTCCGAATAGCGCCGGAGGTCAGCGTCCAGCTGCACGCGGATCCCCGTCCGCTTCCGATGCAAGAAACGAGGCGGCAGCGCGATGTGCCTCCGGTGCGGCGTGATCACCAGGCAGGAGTAGCGGCTCCGCGCCAACGCTTGCGCAGCCTCGAAGGGCGGCAGCTCCACGCGGGGAGGACGAGGCGGCGCCGGAGCTAAGGCGACCGTTGCCTCCGCCGCCGGGCCCGTCCCGTTCTCCCCCTCGGCCATGGCGCAGCAAGACCCGGCCTCTCGGCAACTGCACAGCGCGACCACGAGGTCCTCCGTCGCTCTCTCGCTCGCTCTCCGTCGCTCAAAAATGACGTTGCCGAAAGGAAACGCCTTCGAGTGACAGGACAGGGAGGAGACTCAGTGACCTGAGGAGCGGGTGCCTGGCAGCCATCTTGTGTGTGGCTTGTGCGGCGACGACAAAGTAGGATTTAGCATTTGAAAGCTCCAGCTCTTAAGAAACGGCATAGTTTGAAAGACTCGGTATTGGCTGGTTGGTTTTAAAGCAACAGATTTAACACACCTGCCTGTCTAGAACGTGTTGAAAACTATCCATTAGAAGTCCCGCCTGGGGAGGAAACAAGAACTGCCTCATCCGGGTCCCTGCACGAACAGAGTTTTCAAATAAATGGGGGGTGGTGGAATGGGCTGTCAGCCGCGCATGCGCCCTTGGAGTCGGACGCCACGGCTTGCCCAGAATAGAAACTCCTCCCAACTGTGAGCGATCAGCCAATCGTTGTCTTTCTTGCGTTTGTTTAGTTGTACCTGTCCGGTGCAGCTCTGCTCATATTTCCAGCGTTGGGGAAGGGGTTTGGGTTGCATGTTTTTTTGTTGCGCACGATTTGTTTTTCTCACAATATTTATTATTAGTAGATGATGTGTTGAGAGTTAGGCTAAATGTTTGCTTTTTCCCTGCTTGTGCTGTAGTCTCAACGCTTACGAGGGAAAAAGCGATAAACGGATTTCAAATAGCTTTTTTTTTAACAGCAGGATCTTGTTAAAGGGGAATAGCACTTTAACTAAACAAGTTGAGGAAGGAATTGAACTGATAGGAAGGATAAACGATTGTCAATCACCTTTCTCCCATCTGTCCTTTCAATACACTTTTAGTGATTTTTAATCATTTATTCTCCTGTTTCCCTGTCTACAGCAGCATCAAATATCCATCAAGCCATAGTTTAAAGAAACAAAACAAATAGGCTATATAAGCCAGGTCAGGCGAATTTAATTTATGCAGGTATATCTATGGTATATGCATATGACAGGGTTGCAAGTCTCCAGGTGGCGGCTGGAGATCTGCTATTACAACTGATCTCCAGCTGGTAGAGATCAGTTCACCTGGAGGAAATGGCCACTTTGGCAATTGGACTGTATGACATTGAAGTCCCTCCCCTCTCCAAATCCCACCATCCTCAGGCTCCACCCCAAAAATCTCCAGGTATTTCCCAACCCGGACCTGGCAAACCTACACACAACACAGAGATCTCCAGCATGCAAGCTGCTTAACATTAAACTTCGTTTTTTAATATGCTGTGAGCCAGTTTTTTAAGAGCTTTTTTGGGGGGTGGGTGGGCAGAATCTAGGATCCCGGGCAAGGCAGGGTGAACCTTCAGAAAAAGCGAATATTCTAAAAGAGCTGTTCTCCATACTCAGGGAGGGTAAACCTCTGAACACTGAAGCTTTGACCTCTGGTTGGTTAGACCTTCAGTGCAATTGTTTGACAACCATGCAATGCAAGATGCTGGAGTAGATGGGCCACTGGTCTGATTGCAGGGCCCTTCTTATGATCACTGGCTGCCAGAAGTTATTGCAAGTGGGATAAGTAATCCTGAATGCCCCCCTCCATTTGTCAGTTGCCCCCAGAACTGCTTGTGGTAGTACCTTTAAAACTTGTGAGAAGTAGGCAGAAGAAAAATCCAAAAACGAATTGCTATGGAGGACTTTTTATTAAGACCAACCAAAATGACACAAAACTGTGTGCAGATTTAGGGACTTGGGCGGTGCTCGGTTGTCATACCATGCAGGGAGGGGGGATTCTTTCTCCTCTCCAATTGGCAATATTTTTCTTATCTGAAACCTCTTTAAAGTATATAGAACCCCCTATCTTGTTTGTGGGCAACTCTGGCTTTTTTTTAACGAGCAAAGTTTATGCGTTTTAATTTTTAACCTTTGGAGAAAATATGATAAACTTTACAAAGATTTTAGAATTGGGCAAGTGTAAATTTAAATGTATAGGTAAATATCTACATGAAAATGCATAAATGCAGTTTAGGAAAGAATCACCAGATGGCATAATTGAGCCTTGAAAATATATCTAAGCGTCCTTGTTTTTAATGAAAATAAAATCCCAATTCCACTAAAATCAATGGCAACATTTCCTATTGTGGTTTATATCAACATTTTCAAACTCTGTATCCCTCAGAATATCTGCTGAGTTGCGACTTCTCAGTCATCACAAGGAAAGATGAAATAGATACATTTGGATGACCGCAGTTCTCTTCCAGAGGGTAGCCATGTAAGTCTGCTGCAAAGAAACAAAACCCAGAGAATCTTGTGGCACCCTTAAAGATTAATTTATTGTGGCATAAACCTACAGATGCACTTCTTCAGATGCATGAAGTATTATTTTCAGCAATTACGTGTCTGCTGATTTTCATCTGGTTTATTTAGGATATCAGTATTGGGGTATTTCTGGGAGAGTCTTTACTTTCAACCATTTTTTTGTCTAGCAAGCCTTTGAATATGGTGGTGCCCAAGACATTTTCATTTAAGTCACTTAAAAAAAAAAAACAGTTGTGTATTTCAAAAAGATTACAAAAAATAAACCTTGATATAATCGACAGGTTTCTTTTCTCAATGTATGGCGTGATTCAGTACTCACCTTCCTTAAATGCTATTAGTATGCTCTTATTAATCAAGTGTACAGCCTAATCCTAACATATGTGCTCAGAAGTGGGAATCCTGAATCTACTGTAAAAGCTTGCTGGGTGACTTTGGGGCAGTGAGTCACACAGTCCTATCATGAACACATGAAGCCACCTTATACTGAATCAGGCTGTTGGTCCGTCAAGGTCAGTATTGTCTGATCAGACTGGCAGCGTCTCTCCAGCATCTCAGATGGAGGTCCTTTATATCACATACCATCTGATGCTTTTAGCTGGATATGCGGGGGATCAAACATGGGACCTTCTACATGCCAAGCTGCTGTTCTACCACTGAGCCACAACACCTCCCTTTAATCTTGGTCTAACCAACCTCCCATGGTTGTTGTGAGGATAAAATGGAGGAAAAGAGAATTATGTGAGTTGCTTTGGGTCCCCATTTGGGGGGAAAAGCTAGGTATAAATGAAGTAAATAAATAAAATAATATGTCGAATTGATTTCAATTGATCTTTGAAGTCAGTGCATTTAGTTTGGTATTTGGGGTACCAAATACCACTTTTCTGGTAGTAAATCTCATTGAATAGACCTGTGTAGGTTTATGACTAGGCCTGCTTAATTTCACTTCAAGATCTATAAAATATTTACAGTTGTAACCCACAATCCTTAAACTAGCAAACTGAAAGTTGAATTACAATGATGAATGGGATGCTATCATAAAAAGAAATTATTCACGAATGATGGAAGTGGTTGAAGGGTGTAGGCCACTACCCTAAGGATAAAATTGGTCAAATTCAACAACTGATGGCGATCCAAACTACAGCACGGATTGGGTACATTCATGCCTTACTTTCTAAAAAAAATTCAAAAGGATCTTATTACTATTTATCTGATATGACTCAGGTAGTAATAGAGACAGTGTAGACAGCAGGAGACTGCAAAAAAGGTAATACCAGTGAGTGATTTGTACCATGATCACTTCCATTGAAGGAAGGTCTCATCATGGTGTGCTGCAGAAGAACCCATTCTGCATAGAGTTAATGACCGCTTCGTTGGAACATCTAGGATGCATAACAGAGAGTGAAGAAGAGCAAGTTCTCAATGTAGTGTTTGTCTGCACAGTGACTGTACTCTGGTCAGTACTAAAATGAATCTGATTTAACCACCTGCTGGCCTGCAACATCTATCCTGAATACATCTGAGGCGGCATTTAAATTTCATCTGCAACTGTATGCACAATCCATCACACTGCCCTGAAAAGAGATGAATATAAGATAATTCTATACTTAGAGAAATACCCCTATCTGGTCACAGATTTGGATGCCCAGCTCCAAGGGACTCGGTTGAACCCAAGGGTATGTGGATAACTCGTGGATCTTTCTGGTATTGGAACATTCCAGTTAGCTCTTTGTTTCTTTTGGCAATGACAACTATTCATGGCTTTGTTTTGAGCCAAAAACAAAGTTATTGGGATACGCTGAGCAAAATTATTCCATTGCATTTATGACTTGAAGCAGGAAGTTTTAAAAGTCTCATGTGATTTCTATCTCATTTACGAAGCAAAGAAGTTTGGATAAACTTTCAAGGAGAAATTTGTTCCAAATCAAACTTTGAAATGTTTTTTGAATCCATCTCCATTTTTTTCTCATAGTGATGAAGAAGGTGCCCCCATAGCTTCTTCAAACAGAAAGGAAGAAGTCTATAACAGGCTTATTACAAAAGGTCTTGTTGGTGAAATGTACGGCTTAATGATACACTTCTTCAGTTAGTTTAGGTCCCTTTGATTAAATGTAGTCAAATCGGCATAAATGCACGTGTGCTGTCTTCCACACCTTGAAAATTGCCACGTCTAGCTTTTACCGTTTCACCCAGATATCTCTTTCAAGTTTTGTTTGTAAAAACAGTTGTTTTGTAAAAGCTGTGAAAACGGCCTAGCAAGATTAATTTGCTTTGGGTTTTTTCCTGTACCAATTATGAGCTACTTGGTATCAACTAATAGGTTTGGATCTTAAATAGCATTCATGAGGCATGGTTTCTGGATTGCTCTGAATAAAACACTTGCAATGCCAGAGCCAATATTTTGTAAACTCAGCCAGACTCCATTTCTTTTTTACTTGGAAGGAACTTGAAGCCTCCTTACTCCTGAAGGTACGAAAGGTCCTGCTGAGAATTCACTTGTGAGAGCTTCAGTGTTGCATTAACCTCCTTGTTGTTTTGAGATCTTCTGTTGTTCCTCTTCTTCCCACTCAGCTCAAGATTTAACTTGGCAGCCCTCTAGGTTCTCAGTGTAGTTGGTTCCACCATCCCATTCATCCACCCACATGCAAAAAACTAAAATCCCAAGATGTTGAAAGTCAACACTGTATTTTTTTTTTTTTTTTAGAAAAACAAAACACGAGAATCATGGAATATCTGAGAACTGTGGCAGAGAAATAACCTCTGTGCGCCCACGTATTTGTAAGAATTCTGAAGGAACTGGCCTGCAGGCTAAAGCTTTTTTTGCCAGGTTGTTTCTAAGTGACTTGGTAGGAAATTTGCTCCACTGTTGTGACTACCATGTGTTTTGAATGTGGGACCAGTCATATGTATCTTTCATGTGCTTCCAAATTACAAAAGTATTGTATCAATGAATAAAGGCCAAATAAGGGTAAGTCCAAGTAAAGCATTTTTAAGTGCCATGGATTTCAGTTGGGGAACTGAACACGTGCTTACGGCTTCCCAGAGAAACTAGTGGGATGCAAACATTGATTGGGACAGTTCTTGTAGGTTTCCTGCGAAACGTCAGGAAAGAAAATACCAAGACCACCGTCACACAGCCCGGATAACCTACAAGAACTGATGAACTCTGACCGTGAAAGCCTTCGACAATATATTGATTGGGACATTTGGCTGGATTTGAAGATTGCAGCAATTTCCTGCCCCTTTTCTATGGGACTCAAAGTGGATGCAGTCTGTTTGGATAAGTACAACTCAGTGGTTATAACTTGAACTTGTGGTTATAGCAGAACTTGTGTGTGTGTATTTAGTATCTGATTTGAGGTTTCAAAATGTAACAATTAATAAACTTAAAAATGCATACTCAATGTCCTGCCAAAATTAAACAGATTATCTATCTGTCCATTCATCCATCCGCCCCATTTCTAGTATTCTGTGGTGCTCTCCCATATTCTGTGTTACTTTCAAGCACAACCACGGCTCAGAACCCAGGGTAGGTCTGTACAGTGCTAGTGTGGATTGTAGTGGCTCCCATGGAGTTTTTTGTGTTAAACAGGCTGCAATCTGTAACACAGCTAAGGCAATAACCCTGCGGGTGACAAGTTCGTCACGAGTCCTTGAAATGTATTTTTTTTTAATGCACAGAGCCTGTCCTCCACCCCATCTTCCACAATTTACATTGCCATTTTGCTAGTTTTACAAGAAATGTCTTAATTTTTGTTATACAATGATCTCTTTTTCTCATTTGAATTATCTGCTGAGTGTATGTGTGTGACCGGGTAGGTGGGCGAAAAAATAATATCCTGTTTCCTGGAATATGCCACCAAAATATGCAGCTAAGCTGCTTGAACGTTCTGTATGTGAAACCAAAATGGATTTCCCTGAGGGCTACAATTACTGCAAGTACACTGAGATTAATAATGGAATAATGGTGTGTGGGTGTCTGAGGTCATTATTAGCCAATAAGTAGAAGATTAAGAATTGATTTGAGGATTTAATGGCTGCTTGAGCTAAAGTCTCACTAAGGTCCTCCCCCCTTCCCCCAGGACTCTTTTATCCGAGAGACCTGGCTACCTGCAGGACTTAGTCATCTAATATAACTTATTTTTAGAAAATAAGCTCAGGCATAATAGCATATATGGTGAATTTTCCCCAATGTGTTTAGCCTGTATAGCTGTGAGTTTATATCCGGAACTTTCTATGTGTCTTATATTCATATATGAAAATAATCCAGCCAAGCTTAATTAATGTATTTAAACTCCATTAATTTCAATTAAAGAATTAAGCAAGTGCTGAAATCTCTTTCTCTTTAAATCAATAGCAATTTAAAGCACTTAACTTTGTCTAGATGTGCCCTATATTATTAACATAAGCATATGCATTTGTGTATGCCTTTCTGAAGTCAAACTAAACTATTTCCTGACATTCGCATTTCAGGGGGAAAGTTCCCTATTTTAATGTCAATTGCTTTACTTTAATCATGCATTTATTATTATTATTCACTCCCTCTCCATTAATGGGAAGATCTTACAGCACTGATGTATTGATTTAGTATGACTGAGATTCCTACCTTTAGCTATCATATGTTTTTGGTAAGAAATGGTAGATGTGCTTCCATGGTAAAGGAGCAAGAGTTCATAGATTTACAAATGAGTGTACAGCTGCCAAGTTACAAAATAATATGTAGAAGTAAAGTTTGTTTTAATTTCTGCGGTGCTATTACAAACATGAGAAGTAAAATGTCAAAACCTAGCTCCTTTGAAGAGGGGGGTTACAGTATTAGACGCTTGATTTTAAATAAATGTACTGTTTTGACAGTCACGCTAATATTTGTCAGGAAACTGGAGAGGACCCTCAAAAAAGTCAAATACTAACTAAAACATCACTTCAGATAACATAAGAGAACACCAGCATGCCCCATATAAAACACACACCGACTTCAGTTAAAAGCTCTGTGGAATAAAACTTAACTTGCCTTATCAAAACTTTGTCACAAAATTTGTCACAAAAATTTGTGAAGAGTTCCATAACTTGGGTGCACCACTGAGAAAACTCTAGATGTTGTTGTGACTACTTAGGGCGGTAAGGGACACTCAGCAAAGAAACTCCTTAGCTCAGGGATGGGGAACCTCAGGCCCGGGGGCCGTATGCGGCCCCGGAGGACATTTTTTGTGGCCCTCGGGAGCTCTGGGGCCCCGCCGCGGAGGCTCAGCATAGGGCGGCCCTCCCTGAGGGTGTCCCTGGGGCCACGGCTTGCAGGGGTGCTGTGGTGCCCTTTGGACCTCCTCTCGCCAACTGACGACTGTTGGCCGGCGAGAGGAGGGAGAGGGACGCTTCCCCCAAGGTTGCCCCCTATAGCCGCAGCGTGCAGGAACGCCGGGGCACACTGTAAGCCCCTCTTGCTGCCTGTCGGCTGTTGAGCAGCGAGAGGGGGGGGACAAGGCCCACAGCTCCCGGCGGCAAAGCATGCACGCAGGAGCCGATCGGGCTTCAGGGGGCCTTTTGTGGACTCTGGGGCGGGGAGGGCATGGAGCCTGGGGCCAGGTCGCGTGGGGCGTGTGTGTGTATGTGGGGGGAGGCTTTTCTCTCTCCCTCTCTTTCTGTCTCTTTCTTTCTCTGTCTCCCTCCGTCCTTTTCTTTATCCCCCTCTTTCCATTTCTTTCTCCCTCTCTCCCTTTTCCTCTTTCTCTGTTTTCCTTCCTTCCTCCCTTTCCGATTGACCACGGGCTGCGCCTCCCTGGCGCCTCGTTTGCTCAGGCCCACCGCTGGCTGCCCTCCCGCCTGGGAGGGGGGGAGGACCAGGGGAGCCCTCCAGGCCTTCTCTACGTGGCCTCCCCTGGGGTTGCCAACCTCCAGGTGGTGGCCAGCGACCTGGCAACCCTAGCCTCTCCCACTGGGAGATCTACACCTGGTTTGGCCCCCGAATGATGTTATAAATGTGCAAATGGCCCTTGGCAGGAAAAAGGTTCCCCACCCCTGCCTTAGCTGATGGTCAATTTTTGAGAAGGACAGTATGACATGACAGAAGGTGTGTCTTCAGGTAAACTGGGCCAGCTGACCAATGGAGACCCCATAGGGTTTTCAAGGCAAGAGACATTTGGAGGTGGTTTGCCATTGCCTCCACATCACCCTGGTATTCCTTGGAGGTCTCCCATTCAAATACTAGCCAGAGTCAAGGCTGAGAGTGTGTGACCAGCCCAAGGTCACCCAGAAATCTTCCATGGTGCGAGTGGGGTTTTGAACTTGGGTTTACCAGTTCATAGTGCAACACCTTAACCACTACCCCACATTGGCTCTGTAGGGCCAGGCTATACGGAACTTCAAAACAGAATCCTGAACAGCACCGAAAAGAGTTGTATGTCTTCAGGATACTAATAGTTATTTCTCTATGTGTGAAAGCTTTGATTTAGGATGTTCATCAACATGAATAGAATCTCAAAGCAACATATTGTGCTGTACCAGTATAGAGTGGTTGCTATGTTTTTGTTATACCATTTCTCCATAGGGGTTCAGATGCACCCCAAGGCTGAATACGTCTAGATGAAATATCGGTACCACTTTTGATGGAGCTCACTTCTTCCACAGATATAGCAACACGGTGATGGGTGAGATGGCCACATACGGACAAGCTCCCATACCTACAATGCTTGCATACAAGAAGAAAATACGGAAGATGTATCATATGCAGCATGACATGTTAGCGTTCTGGAAGGATAAGAAAAGCTACATGCCCTGTCTCTTTGCATCTGGTCACACTAGCAATGCAAGGTGTAGGTTTGGCTCAGACCAAGATTTGGCACTTCAACAGTGAGTCCAGAAGGAGCTTTGGATTTGATTGTGTTACTCTCCCCTTCCCTCTTTCTCTAATGGACCATGATCTAATTAATTACTTTCTGGATTGTGGCATACCATTCTTTACCACTACATCCGGAGCAGCAAACCCTTTCCTCCTTTTCATGATTTAAATAGTTTCTCCAGAACGATTAGCTATATCCATAGCTAACCACAACATTGGAAGGATTATATATAAACCAGGCCCTGACTTGGATGGCCTAGGCTAGGCAACACTCATAAGATCTCGGAAGCTAAGCTTGTTTGGGAGACCAGCATGGAAGTCCAAGGTTGCTACATGGAGGCAGTTCATGTCTTGCCTTGAAAACCCCATGAGGAGTCACAGTAAGTCAGATGTAACTTGACAGTACTTCCTATTACCACATAAACTATGGAAGAAGCATGGGAAGAAAGAGTTATATATCCTCCTACCAAACAACCCTCCCTTATCTTCAAAGCAGCCATTTGGTGCTACTAATTAATGTTTTGAAAGAAACACAAGAATTTAATCTCATCTATTTTTACCTGCATTCATAGCTAACTGTACACCAGCATTGTGTAGTGGTTGAGAGTGGCGGACTTTAATCTGGAGAACCAGATTAGATTCTCCACTCTTCCTCATGCAGTTTGCTGGGTGACCTTGGGCTAGTCACAGTTCTCTCAGAACTCTCTCAGCCTCACCTACCTCACAAGGTGCCCGTTGTGAGGGGGAAGGGAAGGTGTTTGTAAGGTGCTTTGAGACTCCTTTCTGTAGAGAAAAGTGAGGTATAAAAACCAAGTCTTCTTCTTTATTCACATTAGCAAATCTCGAGTAATGCTTTTAGAACCAGTGAAGAATCTGCTTTGATGGGTTGTTATCGACTTGATGAATAAAGCATCCCCGGGTACCAAATTAATTTTATAGCAAAATTAAATCCTATAGATAGCATTTAAATGTTAATATGTGTGCATAAGCTTTTCTGTAATTAGGGCTTCATACTACAGAAAACATTATCACTATCGAAGCATACATAGTGTTGGCCAGAAGGCCCTTTGTTTAGAAATGTTAATGAAAGTGTGTCTGTTTTATTGATTTTTTTATCTGCAAGAGGCTTGGGCCTTCTAACGTTAAGCCCTCCATATCTAAAACACTATTTGCAAATAAGAAAAACCCACAGCCAATTAAACACACATACACAGCCCCATAATGGGCAATCATGGCTACCCAAGTGTCCTCCTTTCCCCGTAAGTAGAGTAGGTATATGAGCCAGAAATCTAACCTCCAGTGGCATACCTTTTAACAAAGAAAGCATATAAGGGCTATACTATATTAATACTAAACCTGCATAAAAATAATGAATAACAAACCTACTGTAAACTTGAACCATTACAAATGCCAGTTACAGCCCCAAGCTCAAGAGAGGAGGAAGATAAAAGCAGAATGAAATACATTTTATAAGTCTGCCTTATTGTGCTTAATTTCATTGCATTTTTCTTTAACTGCTCCGTTCCCTTCCCTTACTTGTAAGGAACCTCTGGAAGAACACATGCAGACAATGTATGCAAATTTCTACACTCACCCTCTAACTCAGCATGAGGCCTTCTCTAATGATCTGCTTTAATAACATTAACAAAGTGCAGCCTCTCTTTGAGCAAGAACCCACAGGGACTTGAGAGAGAGGATGTTGCGACTGGGACCGTGCTTTCCAGTTTCTGGCTTTCCAAGCCAGTGTGGTCTCTCCCCTTCCCAAACCCTGCCCTCTGCATCCTCCACCCCCAGATCTCCAGGTATTTCCCAACCCAGAAAGGGCAACCTGAGCCCAGACTGTTCACTAAAGGCAAATGGATTTTTCTTGAAGCCATGGCCCTTATCTTTTTTATTTCACTGTTATATCACAGTCATATCACACCCATTGTGGGGTTCAGGGCAGTGAGTGTGGGATGACCTCACCCAAGCACTAACCAGAGCCAAAAGAACAAGAAAAAACTAAACAGAGCCAACCTTGTTGAGCTCAACCAGTGAGGTTGCTGCATAGAGTTGCCAACCTCCAGGTACTAGCTGGAGATCTCCTGCTATTACAACTGATCTCCATCTGATAGAGATCAGTTCACGTGGAGAAAATGGCCACTTTGGCAATTGGACTCTATGGCATTGAAGTCCCTCCCCAAATCCCACCCTCCTCAGGCTCCACCTCCTGCCGATGGCGAAGAGGGACTTGGCAACCCTATTGCTGCATCATGTTTCTTCCAACCACACCCTGTGACACCCATTTTTACTTGACAGAGAGAGAAGCATTTGCGTGTATGTGTGTGTGTGTGATATTTCATATTTTACTGTGTCTACAGTCCCATAGGAGCCCCATGGCGCAGAGTGGTAAGCTGCAGTACTGCAATCCAAGCTCTGCTCACAACCTGAGTTCGATCCCAACGGAAGTCGGTTTCAGGTAGTGGGCTCAAGGTCGACTCCGCCTTCCATCCTTCCGAGGTCGGCCAAATGAGTACCCAGCTTGCTGGGGGTAAAGGGAAGACGACTGGGGAAGGCACTGGCAAACCACCCCGCAAACCAAGTCTGCCTAGTAAAGATCGGGATGTGACTTCACCCCATGGGTCAGGAATGACCCGGTGCTTGCGCAGGGGACCTTTACTTACTTACTTACAGTCCCATACATGAGTATTGGTGAATTTTCTTGCCGTGCATGTCTAGTGTCAGTGCTGCCTGTGAGTCATACAGTGATGTGGCTGGTTTGGGGACTGATACGCTCCTATCTCATCCTCTAAAAATGGAAAATTTACAGGGCTAAGCAAGTTTGGGGTTGTTTTTTTAAAAGAAAAAATGTTCCCAAGCTATATTACTCAGAATCCAATTATATCACAACTCTTTATTACAACCTGACAGCTGGGAGATAACTGGGCACGGAAAAAACCTGGCCTCAAGGAGAGCTCTTCATTTGACTGCTGGCCCGCAGGTCTGATTCCAAATGGCTTTGTGTAAGCTAGGCCTGGAAATTCAGCCTCCTGCTGCCCAAGCAGTTGCTGATTCACCTAAACACAATTAATCTGTACTGGAGACAAGACAGCGCAAAGCTGCTAGCCGTATATCATATGCCCCAATTTGTTCCTCGTAGTCTATGCTGGGGTTTCTCTTCGAATTGTCCAAATTTAAACCATCTTCGCTCATGAAACATATAATTCAAGTCGCATAAATCAGCAGGCATTACATTTCTACAGTCTGTCAAAATGTTAATGTGCACCATAAGGGGAATTTTCACATCATTCAGATACACTTAGCTTAACCTTTGGGGAGTCACTTGAGACTATCTTGGTTCTTCATTGCAAGTTACAGCTAAGGGCTGATTCACACAGTACTTGTGACATAAAATCGGAGAGGCCCTGATGTATATGTCCCTACTTTCTGATGGATAGCTACCAGAGATAAGGCCTTCTCTGATTTAGGGAATAGTAACAGTAACATCATGCAAGTGAGATCTTTGCAAGTGAGATGTTTGAGTCATCCCGACATCAGGAGCATACTCTTAATAAAAAGGTAAAGGTCCCCTGTGCAAGCACCGGGTCATTCCTGACCCATGGGGTGACGTCACATCCCGACGTTTCCAAGGCAGACATTGTTTGCGGGGTGGTTTGCCAGTGCCTTCCCCAGTCGTCTTTCCCTTTACCCCCAGCAAGCTGGGTACTCATTTCATTGACCTCGGAAGGATGGAAGGCTGAGTCAACCTTGAACCAGCTACCTGAAACCGACTTCCGTTGGAATTGAATTCAGGTCATGAGCAGAGCTTAGACTGCAGTACTGCAGCTTAACACCCTGCACCATGGGGCTCTTAATAGGGGCATGAATTATGCACATGGATACTGGCAAAGTCTTTTTCTTTACTACAGTTATTGCACATATATGTTTTCTATACTATATTTTGGCTTTTGATTCCATTGGCAATGATTCAGTTACCACAAAGAACACAACAGAAAAATCAGACTTACCTTGCTTTAATCATTTGAGTACTCCATGCGCTTCACATTGATAATTAGTGCCAAATTACAAATAATCTGAGTAGTTTTGCATCTGAGTGGTTCTGCTCCCTGGGGCAGCATTCAGCAAAGCAGGCAGCCACTCTCGGCAGGTACTCAAAATGACAACCATACCACAGTCCCTTCAAACAACTGAAAATGTGCGCAGTGTTAATGGGGAACGTTAAATTATTCTGCATGGTATTTCAGATGCTCTGAGCACACATGTTCTCACAATGCTTCCCTACAGCTCAGCCCACCCCCCACTGGCATCTGAGCTCACCTGGATGGTGTAAGTAGGATGGCCGCCAGCAGCCATCCCATCCCACTTATGCCGGCGCAGCCCCTTTTTGGCTTCCAAAGAACTTTCGTCCTTGGAGGTCAGGAGTGGTGTGTAAGAATGTCCTTCCCCTCCTCTTCCCACAACAGATACCTTGTAAGGTAGTTGAGGCTGAGACAGTTCAAAGAGAACTGTGACTAGCCCAAGGTCACCCAGCTAGCTTCCTGTGGAGGAGTGGGAAAACCAACCAAGTTCACCAGATTAGAGTCCACTGCTCATGTGGTGGAGTGGGGAATCAAACCTGGTTCTCCAGATTAGAGTCCACCGCTCTTAACTAATCAAAAATAGAAACCAAATTGTCTCTTTCAAATCCAGTTCTCAAGAATAATGAGAATTAGTAGTCTCTGGAAATGACTGTTGATTATTTGCTGTCTTAAGAAAATGCAGGAACTAGCCTAGTCCAGAATGGAAAAGTGAAGAAAATGATGTAGCATCCCTTGCCTGCATATTTAATTTTTTAAAATTTAAACATAGGCCCTCCCCCCACAGACCGCTTGAGGATCCTGGAAAAGGAGGAAAAAATCAGTAAAATGCCAGAGTTGCCAAACTTTGCTCTGGAAGTAAATATTTTAATGGTCTCGGACACAGCAAGACTTCCTCCTATCAGTCGGAAGCTTGTCAGGCAGCAAAATCCCTTAGGTCCAAACCTTGAGGCTTTCATCTCAATTGGACAGGGGGAGTTACAGCTTAAACAGTGTTGCTTTTTTGCTGGCGCAGCCACACTGCTCTCATTGGGGCAAAATGCCCCATAAAAATTTTTTAAAAGCCAATAAAAGGCTTTTTAAAGCCTTTCGGAGGCCGGGAAACGGCTTTGGCGCTTCGGCCACACTGTCCCCGGCTGCCGAAAGCTCAGGAATGGCTGCCTGTTGGTTGAATTCTCCTTAAAAGGTAGAGAAAATTGACATATAAAAACTAACTCTTCTTTTCTTTGAATGCATATCCCTAGTACTGGTCTATGTGATTAACTTTACAAGACTCTCAGGATTTCCTTATGTAAAATATTTCTCTCCCACTCTCTCAGTCAAATATTCTTGAGGTAAGTTCATTCTATTGTATTAGTAGAGATTATTGGAGGGGTAAAGCTAGTCCTCTTCAAAAGTATTTCAAATAGGGGAAGGCTGTTTATATAATATTTTATACATCTAGTAAAATAATATATAGGGTATTCTATTTGAATAATATTTGAATAGGCTTCACACATATTTGGTATTTTAGCTGAATATGTTTAATATATAGTGATGCTTCAATAAAAAATGACATCTCTGGAATATTGTTTTTGGCAGCCAGTATTGCATAGGTCAGAGCTTTCGTCCTGAGCATAAATGTATTACAGAGTCCGTTGCCTACCTGTCTGTATTCCATAAACCTGGCAGCAATGTCTGAGAAGGCAATTTAATTATATTTTGGGTTTATTGTCCTTGGCCCAGATCCTACATTTTCAAATCTACACGTCGTAGATTCGTGTGTCCTGAAAAGTTGCAGAATTTGTGCCATCGTAGTCCAGGACCTGGATATCATCCAGATCATCTTTCTTTGTCAGCAAAAGCTTCAGTGTAATTCTTATGGTATATTGTGCAGAGAATTACCTCTCTCCCTGCAGCAGCCATGTTATCCCAAGAATACCTCAACAACAATGGTATGGTATGGGAGGCTCACTGCATACAAATGGATGAATCCAAAGTGAGTGACCAGATGTCATAGAAATGGAAGAAGCCCAGTGGCTATGGGTGGCCAACATGTGGTATGGTTGTCAAGACCCCCTAATCCAAGGGATGGGCAGTAAACACACAAACTACAAAACTTCAAGGTATGAATCTTCACTCCTCAGTCTTGGTAGCTGCCACCAGCCCCTTTCTGCCCACACAGCCAGAAGGCAAGGTGGAAAGCTTCTAAACCTCCTGGGATTAAAGTCAATAAAGTCACCCCTGGAAGGTAGACCACTTGCAGACCACTTTCACAAGAAAACAGTTAACTCAGTAGGTGCAGCCAAGTCCCAGTCTAGGTACTAAAATTAGATTGAAGCCTCCTGAAGACAAAACACTATAAGATTACAATTAAACTGATTTTGCCATCTGCGCTACTCGAAGGCAGATTTCGGGAAAATCCCTCTGTCCGACAGGCTTTGCCCTTGTGGCAACAATTGTACTGAAACGGTTGCTCATGTCTTATTTTATTGTAGTTTCTATACAGAATCTCGTAACAAACTTTTAAGCCCCCTGTTGGTTAATAGACAGAATGTCTCAGATTCTTTTAACGTTCCCTATTTATTGAACAATTGTTCGCCCCAGATATTGGAGATGGTGGCACAGTTTTTAAAGTCTGTTTTAAAAGCCCGCCACAGTTAATTAGATGGCAGTATCAACGAATGGCGCTATTCGATGTAACTGTCTTTTAACTATTCCGTAAAGTGCACTTTTTAATATCTCCATTCCTTTTGTACCCTTCTGTATTATGTTTTTATGCTAATAAAGGAATGATGATGATGAATTAAACTGATTTATTAAAATAGAGCCAGAATATTACTAAAAGAACACTGACCAGTGAAGATTTTTATTCCTGTGAGTGGTTGTATATGTAGGAGCCCCGGTGCACTGCTTTGCCCGGGGGCCTATAATGGTGTTCCACTGTGCAAATCCCATCTATCAGTGGAAATTAATGCTCGGTCCAACCCATTACTTAGGCCCATGTGAGAAAAAACCCACAAAGACAGCGGTAACCCTGCCATTTCAGGTAGAAAATATCAAGGTATCTCTGATGTCTTGACAGGTAGAATGGCAAAATAATTTACTCCAGTGTGTTTAAGGAACATTTCCCATATTGATCTAAGGTCATACAGAAATCATTGCATTTTTGAAGGTTTCATTTTATTTGACATCTTTTTATGAACAAGTTATGAAATATACTTCACAAATTGGAAATATTTACAGATTCTTTTTTTTTTTAATATGTACAGTTCCTTTACAGCAAGGCATTGTTCAAATTTTGACTTATGGCACCCTTGAAAGCATTCTGTCTTTCAAAACAAAGACATCAGTGTGGTTGCAGCATGCTCATGATTCATTCATTGGTCTCTGTATCTGAAAGGCAAGGCTTGCATTCCAACCACTGTGCAATCCAACATTTGAACTCTCGCCATTGTCATGTGTTGGCCAAGGGTTTCCAGAAATCATCAAGAGAGTAAGCGTCCACAAAGTCAGTTTCAGATCGTTCCAAAGAACCATGAAAAATTATTTAGACCCAAAAAAATAAAAAATAAAGAAGTGATAATTTCTGCTTATTTTCCAAATACGTAGTAAAATATTTCCAGACTATGGAAAAGGGAATCCCAAGAACCAACTGAAATGGGATGCCACTGTGCCATTTTAAAAACTAAAATTGGTGTAGATCAGAGCCAAGATTCATTTTGTGCCTTCTTTCCAAGTTGTTGGCATCTCCATTTTTCCCCATCAAGAGAATCCTGAAAATAGTTGTCCCGTAAACAGTGAATCTTTCAGTATGCTCTTCCATTATAAATTAAATGTGGTCCTCCATTGCTCATGTTGTCTGTCATTTCCTGTAAGAATTGAAAGCACTAATTAAAATGAAATGTGATTTAGTGTCAGTTTGATACATAGCTAATTACAAGTTTTAATCCATGCAAAGTCTGCAGCCTGGATTCAGCTCATTCTAGGTTTCCTTTTGAGAAGTATGTCCCCCCCCCACACACACACACAATAACCACCCTGCTTAGGGTTGCCTGATCTGGATTGAGAAATACCTGGAGATTTTAGGGGTGGAACCTGTAGAGGGCCAGGTTTTTGGGAGGGGAGGGACTTCAATAGGGTATAATGCCATAGAGTCCACCTTTCAAAGTGGCCATTTTATCCAGGTGAACTGATCTCTGCTTTCTGGAGATCAGTTGTAATCCCAGGAGATCACCAGCCACCACCGGGAGGTTGGCAACCCTGACCCTATGGGTGAGTTGCCCCACAGTGGCAGCGGGGGGGGGGGGTAGTCATCTGCAAGGGAAAGCTGAATGTAGAACTGCAAGCCTTAGACTTTTACATTGCCTAGCATTGGGGGGGGGTCTATATGCTTAGACGCCTACAGGATGATGCGATACTGGTTATCATCAATGGTGATTGCATGAGAGGCTCTGGAGGCAAACATCCTCCTAGCACAGGGGTCTGCAAACTGCGGCTCCCGAGCCGCATGCAGCTCTTTGGCCCATTGAGTGCGGCTCTCCGAACTTGGTTCGCAGCCCCTGCTCTCGCGCCTGCTCACGCTGGCAGCCAGGCTGCGGAGCCGGCGCGCCTGAGAGAGAGCGAGAGAGCGAGCGAGTGCAAGAGAGAGAGAGAGAGAGAGAGAGAGCAGGCGAGCGGGCGCGCTGTCTCTCACCCCCCCCCGGGTCCCCCTTTCCCTTGCCCTCAATGGTTGGGAGGCTAAAGCCTCCCCTCCCCTCTAGCCGCGTGATTGCTGGGCGGGGGGCTCTGCGGTTCCTGCCCCCCCGCCTATCAGCTGTTGGGCTGGGCGGGCTTCCTTTGGTAAACCTGGCCTCCGGCGGAGTCCCATTGGGAGGCCATGTCTACCCACTGGCTTTCTTGGCGGTAGACCTGGACTCCGAGGACTCCTTCAGAGGCCAGGTCTACCCATTGGCTTCTATGGGCCTCCGGAGGCCAGGTCTACTGCCAAGAAAGCCAATGGGTAGACCTGGCCTCCCAATGGGACTCAGTAGGAGGCCAGGTCTACCAATAGGCTTTTATGGCGGTAGACCAGGCCTCCAGACGAGGACTCCGGACAGGGAGGGGGAAATGGCAGGGACTTACAATTTAATTTTTATCAATAAATAAGATCACTATTAACTATGATATCAAGTTTTATTAAGTGTACCTATAGTTTAATTAAGACTTAAAACTTTAATTAAAGATTATTAAGTTAATAAACAGTGTACCTACCTATATAGTTTAAGTTTAAGAAATTTGGCTCTCAAAAGAAATCTCAATTGTTGTACTGTTGATATTTGGCTCTTTTGACTAATGAGTTTGCCGACCCCTGTCCTAGCACAACATGGAAGTATGTTACAAGAGTGGCAGAAGTTTCTGTACCAGTGCCAACCTTAGCCATTCCAGCATGTAGGCAAAACATTAAGCAAGACCATCCGCTACAGCCCTACACCAGAGCTTAAGGTTTGGTGGCCTGGTAGGTGCCCACCATAGCTTGTTGAGTCTTATCTAGTCTTTCCTTCCATTCCTGTGTTCCTCACTAGAACTTTTGCTTGACTTTTTCCCCTCGTGGTGGTTCTTGCGTTGCACATTCTCTCCAGGTGATGACAGCTTGCTGCTGCTCACCTACACGGATCTCACCCCAAACTTGGGCCCTCATTCCCACTTCTGTTGGAATCCCTTCCCTGGTTGCTTCATGTCTCCACACAAGATCTGGCCCTCTGTCGCTTTTTCACCCACTGATGTGCCTGGACAGCAGATTACACTCGAACAAAGGCAGTACAGCTAATGAAAACTCTTCACCTGCCATAAGCAGCTCTAGAAATGGTTTCCCTAAGCAACTCTTCCTTGCAAGTCCAGTCCTAGCTCTACCATTTCAAATGTCTGAAGGAAGATATAGAGCACATGTTCTAATTATGAAAGAGATGGCTGTTGAATTTCAATTCACATTTATACCTTGGTCTCTGCTAGGATTTCCAGGAAAGGTGCCAGATAATGCCGGTTGAAGGGAGGGTTTGGTGAAGAAGACACCTGTCTGCTGGGAAACAGAGTGAGATCAGTAAACTCACAATCCCATCAACTATTAAACAGCCTGTGGATGTGGTTCTTGAAAGCAGACAAACAAAGATCAGAGGGGGGCTCAGGAATTCTTTGGCCCCCTAAGTCACTATCTCAGCTTACATTTTTCCATTTGTAAAATCAGAATCATAGAGCTTGTTTACATAATCAGAAAGAGAGAGAGAGAGAGATAACAGAGGGTATAGCCATGGCTGGAAATTCTGGACTGTTACCGAAAATCAGCCATTTTCCCCTGGCTTCATTTCTAGTTCCAAGAATTCTACCAGAGTGTTTTAGCCTTACACTCTCATGCTCTTCCTTGGGTCAGTTTCAGGTTACAATGATTTTGCTCTGCTCTTGAGTACCACCATCTCCAGGTATTGACCATGTTATAGTTCATCGCTACACTAAGCCATAGGAAGGAAAACAATTCCTGATTATCCAAATATACATTGTCTTCCTTGCTTCAATCTCAGGTATGTCTTCTCATTACTTAAACAAATCCAGGTTTGAAATGAGATTAAAAGTTGTTATTTCATGATCAGATTGTATAAACAAACTCCTAATAGCCTACCTCACAGGAGTAGAATGAGAATGGACAAATTAAGGATGGTAAGAAAAGTTCAATCTAACATTTATTCATAGTTTTGCTGTCTTTGCAGCTAGTGAGCAAAAATTTAAACCCTCAAATTGTTCTCATTAATCACTGGCATAAATGTAATTATTTGAATGGCCCTCCCAATTCAGTATGAATGTTGGCAGTCGTTTCTTTAATTTTAAATGTTATTCATTACATTACAGCCATAATTTAGTTTATGCACAGAGTGGATTGGATCAGAGAATTCCTTTCCATTATGTTTTCCTCCTGTGGAGCAAGGACAAGGGAATCCTTGGATCTAATCCAGTGGGCTTTTGAGTGCAATCTGGGGAGGGGGGTTAGTTGTGCCACGGCTGGGGACAGCACAGCCACAGCACAGCTGAGCCACCTCCTCAGTGGCTTGCTGCACCGTGGCCAGCAACCTGGCAGGGATGCTCCCCCAATGCCCATCGAACTACCTTAAGCAGCTCCATAGGCTGCACCCACAATTTTGCCAGCATACGTTCGTGCCAGCAAAAGTGGGCGTTCCTGGGGCAAAAGGGCTCAGAGAGCTGACTACTGCATGCCCCGCCCCTGGGAATGCCCCTTTGGTGCTGGCACGAGCCTTTGCGCTGGAGGTTTTCTGCTGTCACAGCTGTGCCAGCACTCATGCATGGCACTGCCATACTACTCCCCAGAACCAGCGTTAAGTGCCTTGGCGCCAGCGTAAGTGCCTTATGCCGTCACAAGTGGCATTTGCACTGGTGCCATGGTCACACTGTCTCCTCACCGCTTTCACCCCTTCCTGCTTTGGATTGCGCTGTAAGGCATGAAGCAGCTAGTAGAAAAGGTGTAACTTTAGAACACTGGCACATCCAAGAGAAATCATTTGGATGCTTACAACTTGGAGCAATATTTTAAATGAAGAACAGATTTCTAAACGTTAGAGTTCTAAGACTTCTGGGGGTGTGCTCAAATCGTCAGCCAAGGTGTGACTATGTATTTGTCTGAAAAGCAGAACTTCCTAGGGTGACAACATAAGAGCATTGTCACTTCCTAGAATTCAGCATACCTGGGAAGCAACTCTGGTGTCGGGGGAACCACCGGGCAGCTGGGCAGGTCGGTTATTTCAATCCCCCTCAATCTCTAATATAAATATAACAGTTATAAATAACCAGAAACATACAACCAGAAACAAATGCATATGCATGATGCTACATCAGTAACAACACATAGAAAGAACAATTTGTTGTAAGCTAAAGATTTAGCAATAGGTCTGTCATAGGACTGAGCTTTGTCGTACTGTGAGAATGCTTGGAGCAGATGTTTCAATGATCCCACTACTTGCAGACATCCTACATTCAAACCTGTCATCTCAGGGGAGAAATGTCACTGGAACCTTTCTCCCTGAGAAGCTAGGGGAGAGGGCTAGGGTTGCCAGCTGCCAGGTACTAGCTGGAGATCTCCTGCTATTACAAATGATCTCCAGCTGATAAAGATAAGTTCACCTGGAGAAAATGGCCATTTGGCAATTGGACTCTATGACACTGAAGTCCCTCCCCTCCCCAAACCCCACCCTCCTCATGCTCCACCCCCAAAAACCTCCCACCGGTGGCGAAGAGGGACCTGGCAACTCTAGAGGGGGCATTCAACCATTTTGATTCCCCACTAGCACTGTGCATTCTTATTGTCTGACGAATCTTCTTCCAAAAACATATCCAGTTTGTTTGTGTCATCAACACAAATAGGAAAACGAACCCCAGGTACTTCTTAATATCAATGGCCCTGCCCTGGCTCCTGTGCATGCTGTGTAACTCTGCCTATTCATTTATGGATTCAAAAAAATTCAGGCCTCAGTACTTGCTCTGCCAGACTGCCTGCCTTTCTTAGAGCAACAAATAAAAGCCACAGCCTGGCAAGTCTGTTCTCTTGCCTCCCTTCTTGGAGTTCCAGATGTGTCCCTCTGTTCACAGTGTACCTGTGCCTGCTTTCCAGAGAGAGCCAGACATTTGTTTTTGTTTTTTTAATAATTATTATTATACACCACTTTCCCCCAAGAACTCAAGGCATAGGCTTTTAGGTCCCCCTTCTCCTTCAGCAGGAGGTTTTTGGAGTGGAAGGGGGGGGGGTTGTGCACCCCCCGAAGTGCTGCATCGCAAGAGGCCTTTACCACTCAAACTGGGAGTTTGAGTGGTAAAAGGCCCATTACGATGCGGCACTTCCGGGTGTAAAACACATCACAAGGGGCCATTTACCACCCAAACTCCCAGTCTGAGTGGTAAAAAGCCCCTTGCAATGCATTTACACCTGGAAGTGCCACGTCGCAAGGGGCCTTTTACTATTCAAGTCAGGAGTTTGAGTGGTAACCGGCCCCTTGCGATGCGGCTCTTCGGGGTGTAAACTGGAAGTGACGTGTCACAACAGGCAGGCCCACGTGCACGCATTGCCCACCAACCCTCAGCTTGTTGACGGGCAGGCAGGTGGATTGGCGGGGATTTGCTTGCCACCACCTGGCATTTGGCAACCCTAACAAGGCATCTAACACCAGAGTTCAAAAGCATCCAACAAAATCAGCAAGCTATGAACAATAAAAGTTCAAGCTCATACCTTTGCAACCAGCACATATCAAGGTTCAAGAGAAAGAGCACTTCACCAAAACATTCTCTGGAAAAGCAAATTTTGGCAGTGCTTTCTAAAAGGGGTGGAGCCTGGTACACAGCCTCCAGGAGGCCATTCCAGAAAGAGGGAGCAGCAGCAGGAAGGGCCTGATTTTTTTCAAAAAGCAGTCCAGCTAGCCTTGAGAAATGAGCACTGATCAGGGTATGGTGTACAGACTGAAAGGGGCGCATAGGTTCATACCAGGTGATCAGGCCCTTCAGATATGAGATATGATACATTGTGGAGAGTTTTAAAGGTGAGTACCTTGAACTGAACCTAGAAACAAATCAATAGGCAGTGCAATTGCTTTAACACAAGGCATCACTTTCATATTGGCTGAACCCTGTAAGTTAGTGAAATACAGAGTAGGATATCATCAGCATATTGACGGCTCCAGACTATCTCACTGAGCTGCCCATAATGGATGTTAAACAACACGGATATGTAGCTTTGCAGAACACTACATTTAATAGGTCATGCAGCTGACTCTTCTGTCTCTGGTGGAAACATTCTCTGTTAAAAAGACCAAAACTATAGTCTAGTAGCTGTACTTCCCCTTTCCTATCAATGAAATAGAATGAAATGACCCTCCATATCGAAGACGGCCAACAGATATAATAAGGTCTAATAGGATCAGTAGAGAAAATATGAGGTGACTCATCTGTCAACAGAGATGATCCCCTAGTATATCTAAGACTGTTTCCCCAGTCCATGCCTAAAGACAGGTTGGAATGGATCATGGGCAGAAGTATCATTCAGGAAAATTTGACACTGTCCTATCATTGGCCAGTTTATCTCCTCAAGCTCCACCCCAAAAACCTCCTGCCGGTAGCAAAGAGGGCCCTGGCAACCCTAGACATATTAATGACCCTAGCCAACCTGGCAAGGTTGAATGAGCTAGAAAGGGTAGGATTTGTTTGGCAGGTGATGGTCTTCACAAACCCAGGGACGCCTGCTAGTGAGAAGTTTTAACTGCCTACCAAATAGGGATACTTTCACTAACCTGCACTACACTTCACTAACCTACCTTCACTGAGAGCTTTAACCCAATTTTGTCAATAAAACAAAAATACTCTGTAAAAAGGGGGACCTTTCTTCTATGGCTGTGATTTGGCAGTGAAAGATTAATTTGGTGAGAGGCCCAATCCCTGAGCATTTCACCCACCCTGGATGGTAAGCATGAAGTTACAGTTTTTGCATGTGTTTCCTTTTGAAATATGTCTCCCATTAAAAACAACAGGGAAAAAATGAATGAATGTAATAGATTAAAAAAAAAGTATATAGAAATGAAGCAAAAATTGAGAAAAAATATTGTCTATTCCCTGTTCTTCTGCTTGCAGTGAGAAGCAGTACAATCCAACAATAGATAACACTGCTGATTGTGTCACTTGACTTTCTGTACAATTTGAATCTGTGGATAAGTCCCTGATTTGCAAACAACTTAGCAGAGGACAGAAAGGAATTTAATACTGTCATGCAATGAGGCATATTGAGAAAGGCCCATTAATTAAACAGCCTTTCCATTCTTTATGAAGGTCTATATTTAGCGACAAAGCGCTTAGAGAAGTTATACAATGGAACAATGCAGATAATGGATGTATTTTGTTGAAATGGGTATATTGCAAAAAAGATACAGTATCTAAAAATTGCTTTCCATAACAGAATGAAACTTATACAGCAGAGCAGTATTTCATTGTCCCTGTTACTCATATCTGAAAATTGAATTCCCCGGCTGCCACTGGAATATATTAGAACATTGAGTTGCTTGGGGAGAAACATAACAAAATCAGGACATTTTCCTAACTTACTTTCTCGGCCATTTCATGGGAATGATGCAGTGAGTGCTCTCGTTCCGAAAACATTCGCCTTTGCTCATAGCTGGCAAGCCGGCAAGTGAGCCATGACGAAAGGGTGCAGCCCCCAATCCCGATGCATGCCAGGGACATGGATGTAAGATGCAACGAATAGAGAACCGAGGATTTCTTTGTCAGTGCGCGAAGGAACTGGAAGTTTAGTATTCCTCCAATGAGTCCACAGATGCAGCAGGCTGAAAAAAGGATCATCTGGTAGGAGACAAGACAGATCACATTAGCACGAGGTTATCTGGAGGAGAAACAACAGAGATGTCTATCAAATAAAAACATGTATGAACAATGTAAAAAAAAAAGTGGGCACTAAGCATTATGTAGAACTATCAGCTACTTTGTTCAGCCAGTCACCACAGTTGGCCAGCACAGGTGGATGACTGTGACTTGATCACTTGGGCAGGTACCTATAGTAACCTGCCCAAGGCCACACAATAACAGTTGTAAATATGGTACAGTCCTCTCCGGTAATTTTATCAACTGAGATTTCAAATAGGTGTTTGGTTTGGTTTGAACAGGGAAGACTAGTATGATAAAAGACTCACTCAGCTTGCTAAAATATTTTGAATGGGATTGTTTTAATGGTGGAAGTAATTAAGGGAGGGGTCTACCAATGGAAACCTATGTCATGATTGGTGGAAAGTGAAGGCAAAGAAGTATAGCCAAGTTGCCTTCATTAGAATTGGACTATTTGGGGGAGGGGATATGTAATTTGTGTAATTTTAATACTTCTGGTCCCACAAGGATAGGAAGAGTTCAGTCTACAGCAGTACCCCACCATTCCACATGGCCAAAAGGGATTATGGCAGGACTAGTACAGACGGCATAGTCTGCCCTATCCATTTCCTGAACTCACTGTGGGGGTATACAAGGGGGAAAGGTACTTCCTACCCCATTATGAAGATAGATCATGATGATTTGCAGTAGTGTTCAAAATCCTCTACCATTTGCATTTCACCCAGTGATACATATTGCAAGTCATGTGAAAACTTACGACAAGTCCTGTTTTTTTTTTGGCACACAGAATTCCACATGCTCCACAAAGCAGAAACTGTAAAGAGAAGAAGGGTAATTATTTTATAGCTGAAAGCCTAGATCAATAAGTAAAACCCTGCTATATTATAAAGCAATGCAAGAAATCACAGAATATTCATTGTTTCAAATATATCTGTATCTGGATTGTAAAGTTACTCTTTCAAAGAAAGCAATTTTATATATACTTTATAATTAAGGGAACATTAGGAGGGCATGTTATTAGCCTTGTTATTAGGTAAAGGTAAAGGTCCCCTGTGCAAGCACCGGGTCATTCCTGACCCATGGGGTGACGTCACATCCCGACGTTTCCTGGGCAGACTTTGTTTACAGGGTGGTTTGCCAGTGCCTTCCCCAGTCATCTTCCCTTTACCCCCAGCAAACTGGGTACTCATTTCACCGACCTCGGAAGGATGGAAGGCTGAGTCAACCTTGAGCCGGCTACCTGAAACCGACTTCCGTCGGGATCGAACTCAGGTCGTGAGCAGAGCTTTTGACTGCAGTACTGCAGCTTAACACTCTGCACCATGGGGCTCCTAGCCTTGTTATTAGCTATTGCCTTATTTCAGAAATCCGCTCCTTTGCTAGTCTGTTCCTGAGTACATATGAAATTATAAATATTAACCATTCTAGAGCATTTATTCTTATTTGCAGTCAAATAATCTTTGTCTATCTACCCTGGCCTTCCTCCAAACAGCTCAGGGTGCCATACATTGTTTTCCTCTCCCTGATAATAAGGCATTTGAAACTCATTGGCTTGATTCAGACTTGAGAACGGCACCAGTGACAATTATTGTCATGAAGTAATAGTAATAATAATCTGAAAAAGTTGACTGCTACATTTCAGAATCCAAAACATTTAATGAAAAAAATGGAAACTTAAAAATGCAAAAGTGGGCATTAAAATTTCAAGAGGAAGTCTGTCTTCTTTTGCATGTTTTGAACAATAGAACCACACCAAATCTACATATCACATCCACATAAAACTTGCCCTCCCTCCAAGAGCTTACACTTGAAGATTGGATTGCATCAAATGCCACTATTTTATACTTGGGAAATTCAACATCGTTCATGGTTTTCTAAAATGTTCAGTTCTATTTCCAGTGTAACCGAACCCAAACCCTGAAATTTTAGATAACCTCAAAGTGAGTTGATTGTCTCAATCAACTCGAATCCCAGGACAACATCAAAGCCAACTTTTTCTCCAGATCACTTTTGCATACTTTAGACACATTTCTGGATATTAGTCAGTATCCCCACATCTAAGTGTTCTTGAAAGGAAGAGTAGTCTTCCCCACCCCCAGTAGTGCCATCTTCCTTTCAGGGCAATATAGTAACTCTGCAGCACTCATTCATGCCGTGAGGTGAAATCATGTGCAGTGAAGTGCGGCTTTGGAATTGGATGAATTTATGATGAATTTCTGGATCAATAGCAGTAAATTCATGTCTACTCTTTTGTACAGTTCCCTTAAAGTCATGCAATCATCTCATAATCATAATAATCTCCCAAACCATGCAAAACCTATAAATTAATCCCAAAATAGACCCCAGGGAAGACAGGCTTGGGCAGAAATAATGCTATTATGATGATCCGGTGCAAATATCCCAAACACAGAATGTTGAACAGGATGTAGTCTGCATAAGCATTAAAAGTCTTGATGGGATTGGCAAGCATCACTCAAATTTAATCACAGAGTTTTCAGAACAGGGCACATTTGATATATTTTCCACTGATAACCTGTTATGCTGAAAATTCACACAAAATCGGAAGCAGTTCCTTCTTCAGGATATATATCTCCCTAGTAATTCATGCAATCTTGATAAGACAGGCTAAATAATTTAGTTTTATTCTCTGATGGAAACAAACATGCTATTAATAAGTAAGCCTATATATTTGCCCTGACCTGGATAGCTCCAGGCTAGCCTGATCTCATCAGATCTTGGAAACTAAGCAGGTTCAACCCTGGTTAGTATTTGGATGGAAGACCTCCAAGGAATACCAGGATCATGACGTGGAGGCAGGCAATGGCAAACCACCTCTGAACATCTATTGCCTTGAAAACCCTACAGGGTCTCCATAAGTCAGCTGTGACTTTCCATTATATATCTGATCTAGAATTTTCAAGAATAATAATATAAATCTGTACCCAGCAGTCTCAGGTAATAATTACAGCAAAAAGAAATAAATCATTCACTTGTCAATTTAAGGCAGGAAAATGGAGACAGTAATGAACCTAAATTGCTCCTTTTCCTTTTGCAGGACTCCTGGGGGCTTGGCATAACAAAGCCATAGCTGCTGCTATTTCTTCAGGGGCTGTAGCAAACCCAGTATATAGAGATCACACACCAGATGTGCAAGTTAGATTTGGCTGAGAGTGTGTGACTGGGCCAAGCCCACTCAGCAAGCTTTCATGGAGAAGTGGGGGTTTGAACTTGGGTCTCCCATAGTCTAACACTCTAGCCACTAGCTGGTACACTTCCCCCTCCCCACCACCAATGTCACATCTAATGTCACAATAGCTTTGCGCAAGCCCATTGCAAGCATTCATGGGTTTTCCCACAATTCTTTGGTGAGGAAGCAACCATTACAGACTGTAAAAAAGTAAGTACTTTTAAAATTCTCTCAAGGGGCATTTTTTGAGATAGAGTCACCAAATTTGCAGCGTAGCTGCAAGGGACTATCTTTGCATGAATCCCAAAGTTTGGGTTAGGGCAGGGGTCGGCAAACTCATTAGTCAAAAGAGCCAAATATCAACAGTACAACGATTGAGATTTCTTTTGAGAACCAAATTTCTTAAACTTAAACTATATAGGTAGGTACACTGTTTATTAACTTAATAAACTTTAATTAAAGTTTTAAGTCTTAATTAAACTATACACTGAATAAAACTTGATATCATACTTAATAGTGATCTTATTTATTGATAAAAATTTAATTGTAAGTCCCTGCCATTTCCCCCTCCCCGTCCGGAGTCCTCGTCTGGAGGCCTGGTCTACCGCCATAAAAGCCTATTGGTAGACTTGGCCGGCGGAGTCCCATTGGGAGGCCAGGTCTACCCATTGGCTTTCTTGGCAGTAGACCTGGCCTCCAGAGGCCCATAGAAGCCAATGGGTAGACCTGGCCTTTGAAGGGGGACTTTTTTCCCCTCCTCGGAGGCCAGGTCTACCGCCAAGAAAGCCAGTGGGTAAACATGGCCTCCCAATGGGACTCAGCCGGAGGCCAGGTCTACCAAAGGAAGCCCGCCCCGCCCAACAGCTGATAGGCGGGGGGGCAGGAACCACCGAGCCGCCCGCCCAGCAATCGCGCGGCTAGAGGGGAGGGAAGGCTTTAGCCTCCCAACCATTGAGGGCAAGGGAAAGGGAGACCCACTCTCTCTCTCAGGTGCGCCGGCTCCGCAGCCCGGCTGCCGGCGCGAGTGGGCACAAGAGCAGGGGCTCCGAACCAAGTTCGGAGAGCCGCACTCAACGGGCCAAAGAGCCGCATGCGGCTCTGGAGCCGCAGTTTTGAGACTCCTGGGTTAGGGGGTCCAATTTTATGGGGTCCTGAAGGGGTCGACCCCCTCCTCCACAGAAAAGCATTGTAAACTTTACCATGCTTTTCTATGGAGGAGTGGGGTGACCCCTTCGGGACCCCATAAAATTGGACCCCCTGACCCAATCGTCACCAAACTTCATGGTTCATACAAGGAGAGTCCATTGAAGCTACTTGAAAATTTGGGATGCCCCCACAGGAGCTTCAAAAAATCCCCATAGGCTAAAATGGACCTGATTTTTTTCCAGTAAACCTGGAAATAAAGCCGAATACCCCTTTTCTGGTATGCGTAATCGGCTTTTCCCGGGTTTACCAGAAAAAATCAGGCCCAGTAAACCCGAACCCAAAATTTACTGATTTGTTTTTTTTGCACAACCCCACATGAGAGTCTTATTGCACATATGGACCTTTGTAGACTCATTTTGTATGTGTCAAGGTTATTTTGCATTTCCAACAACTTTGAATGCATCCCTAGGGGATGAGGAAGGAGATGGTGGGTATAGTCCCACTGTATATTAGTGCAACAAATAATGTATATAGAGGTCTATTTTTCTCTATCAGACACAGTGGCAGCTGAATGTGGACTGGATGCGAATGATGCAAGCATAGAATATCAGTCACATGGGAGAGTGTCATGAGAAAGTGGCTACCATGCATTTGCATCCAGATTTTGACAAGATTAGCTTTGCCCGAACCTAACTCTCTAGTTAGTGAGAAAACTGATGAAAGATAGATCCAGAGAATGAGAAGTAGTTGATTCTGTTTTGACAGTTACCATAAATGAAAATAGCAGTCTCCTCCTCTCCTCTCTCTCTTTTTAAACTAATTTCAGAAATGAGTCATCAGAAATTTATGTAGAAGTGACAGCAATGCCAACCTGCCAAGTTAACAGTTCTGTTGGTACCCTTGACCTTATTCTCCCTATTTTTCTTTGTTACTCTCTTTTGCATTGTGCCCCATATACCTATACATATGACACTACCTTGAACTGAGTCAGGCCATCAAGGTCAATCTCATCTCCTCTGACTAGCAGCAGATCTCTGAGTCTCAGGCAGAAGTCTTTCTCATCACTTTCAGCCTGCTCCTTTTAACTAGAGATGTCAGGGATTGAACATGGAACCCTCTGCATGCCAAGCAGATGTTCTACCATTGGCCAATCCTTTCCCTCTAAACTGATTTTCTATTTGTTTTTGGTAAATGGTTTACATAAGAATGCCACCATAGGCCCAGATTGCAGTAGGAGCAGTATAGTAATCGAAGGGGCAGTCAAAAATGTACCAATGAGGATCCAACCAAATAGCACCCATTCATAAATGAGGGGAATGCTCCCATTCTGGACGTATTATTTAAGACATTTTAGAATGAGTGGAAGCATTCCTTGCTGACAAATATCCTGGAGCTTGATCTCTGGTTTTGATTTCTCAAGTTGTTGGAAGGGCAACAAGGGGAAAGGGAATCAGCAGGTGATTGAGATATTCTCCTTCCATCAGGCCTGATCATTCTGATTGCATTACTGTGTATTCCATTAGTATTTCCCACCAATCATTTTGCCTCCTTGGTAAGCAGAGGGGCATTCAGATTTTACACAAGCTCAAATTCTCTTGCTAATGTCTGCTGTTCAGATTGTGGTGGGAAGCAGAGTTGGACAGAAGCTACTCTTTGCCTCTCCCTCCATGTTAGCTAAGCAGTGCCAGTCACACCTCCTGTTTTGCAGTGGTCAGAGGGAAATGTTTCACTTGTATTCCATATCAAGTAGGAAACACTGCAGAAATGTGGGGAACAGAGTATTTTTGCACTCTGGAATTACTACCCTAGCAATAGGCAGCCCATCTTCCCAGCAAATAGACTGCAAAGGGGATTTTTTAAAATATATATATATATATACACCACACATATGCCACACTGATTGAATAAGGCATCACGTCCCTCCAATAGTAAAAGCATAGCGATGAGATGTGAGTCACTGATGAGGAATGATCAGATCACTTCATTATGTGAAAGAGAACAACTGATTCAAGAGTAGAAATCTTTCAATACATAAATGAACTAAAGGACTTTATCTTTTCTCCAATACAAATCAGATACATCCTATTAGTCTCAGTAGGGGGGAAAGACAGGCATCTCTTTCTGTTCATGTGTAAAGTAGAGCAAGTGTAGGAGGGAAGGGGTATATATTTAAACAAGTCTCCATCTTACATCTTGTCCCCCATGCTACCCACCCCATCCTACATCTTATTCCAGGGTTTGAAGCAGCCCCCCCCCCCAAGACTTGCTGCAATATGGACAATCAGCCAGGTTGAGGGAAAACTATTGAATTAAACATAGTGCAGCTTCTTATGGTGGAGATTAGGAAATTAATCCATGCCATCCCCACATGCTCCACATTTGGGGGGAGGGGAACACTTGGTCCTCCTAGTCGTCTTCTAAACATAGTTTACCTCTTGATAATCTCAGAAAAGCTCATCCTTATTTATTTATTTTATTTCTATTCCACCCTTTCCTGACCAAGGTCAGGCTCAGGGTGGCTAACAGCAAGCTTCAATCATTTAAAAACATATTGCATAGAAAGTATACTTTAAATTATTTTTAAAACCCTCTGTTCTATTAAAAATTCTAGATAGTACCCTGAAAACCTTGTACAATAATGGTAAGCGGGTCAGAGGATGGGGGTGGGGGGAGAGAGAAAAGGAAAAAACAAGGGATAACCAGGACAAGAAAAGAAATAGGGAATGAAAGTAGATATAAATGATAACTCACTCTCGCATGTACCTGCTCGGCAAATCAGAACTTTTAATAGCCAATGAAATGGAGACAGAAAGGGAAACAGTCACAAGCTCCATTCTCACTTGTCTGGGAGTTTGAAAAAGTCCCACAACTGTCCCAGTTTCCACTTGGTGAGGCAACCCTTGTCCTTACTCCTGGGTTACTCTCTGGGTAGTAACCACAGTCACCAACAAATATGAAAGAGCATCTCCTACTGCAAGGATTTGTTTTTCCAGCTGTGTTGCTGCTTGAAGGGGCTGCCTCATTGCCCCATCTCCCACTTTGCTCATGCTAGATAGCGTGGGGACAACTGATTGCACTTTTGCGCTCGTGTGTCTTAGGGATGGTAAGCTAAACTGCTGCCCCTCCCCTTTACCAGTCCTCAGAAAGTGGTACCAAATAGACATGGCATGGGTACAGAAGTCAGGCATTAGGCTTTCAAAATATAATAAATTAATAAGAAGAGTACACGTGGTCTGTACAAGTATGTACATGGTCTGTACAAGTCCTCTAAATCCAAACCCTATACTTACCTAAACAATGCTAAATTAGGACAGGCTAGTATCTCTGGAAGTTGCAGCATTTGAAATCCTCCATTGCATTAGTTCTCAGACTTCCCTCCATTGTCCCTCAACATCTGGTCAAGATGGAGTCCCTGTGTAGAGGATTAGTCTTTCATGGCTAGAGCCAAGAGTCAGTGTAAAAGTACGAGCAAGATAGCTGCTCCCTCGTGTCCTGAGGATTTATGATCTCCCCTCTGGGGTCAGTCCAGTTATTCCTGACCCACAAAGAAGAGACAATCCATCATTATGGTTTTCTCAGTCTCTGCCTTTTTGGTGTGACAATCTAGCAGAGGTGTTAGCTGGTAAACCTTTTGTCTCACTCCAGCCAGAGCCATTTGCATTTGAACTAGAGTACTTGGTGCTTGAAGGGTGACTTGGAGGATTTATGATTCATCCCCTCTGTCTTTCCTCTTTGCCGGCTATGAATATGCAAGCTGGGTTCCAGTACATAGACAAAGTGCAGACCCGATTATTGGAATATAAATGTGATCTCTAGGGTGGAGGACATTTCTCAACAGGAGGATATTTTTCCACAGGAACCACTGTGTTTGAATTTTTTTTGGGGGGGGGTCCTTTGGGTGAGGAGTGCAATCCCCTGTGAATTTCATCCCATTGCAGGGGATGGGGTGCAGTTGTACCTGGAAATGTGTGTCATTGAAAAGAAAGGAAAATACCATTGGGTTGATTTCATAATATTCTTATTTCTAACAATACTATTAAAGAATCCAATATAAGGTGTGTTATTTTTAAAATAACATCTTAAAGCCAACTACAACTGGTGGTTTTTGTTTTGTTTTGGTTTTTTTGCATACATACCCTTACACTATAGAAAGTTCTTCCAAAAGTGAATGTACTCATGATAGGGGCTTTACATGCATACCAAGAACGCACTGCAGTGTAAGCTGATAATAGCCAGTGTCCTCACGCAGGGTGTTGTCATGTGTAATAGACCAGGAAAAAAGCCTAGGCTTAACTGAGACCAGAGTTCAATACGAGCCAACCCCAGAATTTATTTTCAGTGCCAGGGCTTAACCTGAAACATTTAAAGTGAAGACAGGATTATATTGTGTGACTTCCCAATAGCAGTTAGTTCATTATAGCCTGCCTTCCACACATTTTAAATTAAAGAGCTTCTTGATCCAAGAGTAGCTTGGAGGCAGTCTTCATCTCAAACACACCTCCTTTGAGAAGTTAAACACTGAAGAAAGAGAGAATCTGTTGACAGTAAAGTGTTACTAATGATGTAGACTGTTCAGGGTGGTGGTTATTTTTAAATAGCATTACACTTTTGTTCTTATGCATTCTGTGTGATTTTGTATTCCTCTGTAGGTGTGTGTGTCTGTGTGTAACAGCTATTTGTATGCATGTTGTCATCTTGCTAACACTGTGTGTCTGTGCGTTCCACACACTCATATGATTGGCTGTGCTGTTTCTATGGAGAACTAGCTCATTCCGTCAGAGTAGTGGATTTTTTAAACACAAAAACAAAAAAACAACTCACTGTTCTTCTATTTACCATCGGAGACTAATTACAGTTCACATTGTATGACTATGATGAGCCATACAAGCAGAAAACACTTGGAATGGGGTAGCTGTTTTCATGGGCATCAGAGTTAGCATCATTTTAACACCTTAGCTTCTTCCATAACTGGGAGAACAGACACGTTCACAAACAACTGGAAAAAAGAGGCAAAGCCCATTGAATTAAATGAGTGATTGATATTCAATATCTTTGCCTTCGTAGAGGCTGTTTTCTAATATACTGAGAACCTTCCAGAATTTTGACCTCAGAAAGGCAGTATCAGAAGGCCAGAGCATGGCTCCTCTTCTCTCATGCTTTCATGTCAAAGATGTTGAGTATTCTGGTTTCAATCCAGGAAAGATCACAGTGGCACATTTGTCATTAGTACAATCACCCCATTCCAAGGACCTTTGCTGGACCCAGGAAGAGTCCATGGCATCTTATTGGATTTGAACTCTGTATAAATGTCTTGCCCTGGCCTGGATGGTCCAGGCTAGCCTGATCTTGTCAGATCTCGGGAGCTGTTCAGGGTCAGCCCTAGTTAAGTATTTGGATGGGAGACCAGCAAGGAAGTTTAGAGTTGTTATACAGAAGCAGGCAATGGCAAACCACCTCTGTTTGTCTCTTGGATTGAAAACCCTGCAGGCTCATTATAAGTCAGCTGTGATTTGATGGCACTTTCCACCACAATTAATGTTTTATATATAGTTGATCAGAGTTGACACTAAACAGCTATTCTCTATTTGTCTTCACTTGACAGAGTACAGGGGCATAGTTCTGCGGAATGGCATGTGGGTTGCAAAGAGAAAGTTCCCAGTTCAATCCTTGGCACCTCCAGTTAAAATATCTCAAGGAGCAGGTTCTTGGGGAAATACCTGTCTTCAGTACCTGCATTGATCCAATATTGTACTGTAGATTCAACCCATGTTTCTTAGTGCTCCTTACCCTTGCCCAAGCATAAAAAGCTGTTGAAGTCATGTTATTCTTGGCATAGAATGTCAGTGTGGTATAGTGGTTAGAATGCCAGACTAGGATCTGGGAGACCCAGGTCCAAATCATTCACTCTGCTGTGGAAACTTGCTGGATGATGTTGGTCCAGTTACTGTCTCTCAGCCTAACCTACCTCACAGGCCAGTTATTTTAAGGACAAAATGGAGGAGGGAGAAATAATGTTGTAAGCCTCTTTGAGTCCATATCGAGGAGAAAAGCGGAGTATAAATATCTGAACAAGTCAGTCTTAAAATTCCTAAAGGATATGGAGCAACTGACATGATTTGTGTGCTCTAGGTTCCTACTAGATATCAGATATCAAATAATTTCTTCAATTTTAAAGCCAAACTTCCTAGTCCCTTCAGTAGCACAGAAAAGCTTGATAATGTAAGGATGATGTATTTCAAAGACTAGTGCAGAAAGCAAACAAGAGCCCCCTCCAATTTACTTTTAGATCTCAAGATTCTTCCAGTCAAATTATATCAACAGTGAGAGATCTTGGTCCAGCCAGGTGTCCGAGTGGAATACTTAAAGTTATAGGGTTTGCCCATCACATTTATGGAGACAGTATTAATTATAAGTACTTAGAGTATGCACAATATCTGTAATACATCTGCCTCATAATATGTTCCCTATTGTAAACAAATTGTCCATCATATACAAAACGCCTAATCATCATCTCTGAGTAGATTTAATGTTGTTCATAGGGCAGTTCCATTGATGCCAGTATTGAACAGCAAGCTCATGATGAACTACCTTTTCAGAACTATGGTGAAAGGTGGGTCAACAAAAGCAATCTAAGCCTCAAATGTGAACTCTTAAGTTTAAATAATTGGGGCTTGGTGGTGGAGGAAAGTGCCATTCAGTCACAGCTGACTTATGATGACCCCGTAGGGTTTTCAAGGCAAGAGACATTCTGAGGTGGCTTGCCATTGCCTGCCTCTGTGTGGGCTGAGAGAGTTCTGAGAGAACTGTGACTAGCTCAAGGTCACCCAGCAGGCTTCATGTGGAGAGTGGGGAATCGAGCCCGGCTCTCCACATTAGAGTCTGCCACACATGCCAAAATATTACAAGGACTGGATTTCCTGTGTGCTAACTCTGAATACATTATGTTGGCTGTTGCCAATATTAATCATCTTACAGCAATAAAAATATTTAACATGGTCACCTAATAAAGTACGTGTGGATAGTGAGGCAATACGTGATATGTGTGTGTGATTTAAATCCTCCTAGAACAAGATTTCCAGAGTTAAGGTTTCCATAGTAACCTTCCTTTTAGCCCCTTATGTGTGAAACTGGGCTTCTATCTAGTTACAGCTATTTAAAGACAAAAATGGGTCAAAGGCCTTTAATTACATTTCCGTGGTATGTTATTTTAGGAAGTGTGCATACTGATAGAGCTTTCCTGTAATGGGTGTGCTCTCCTGAAGTTTGGTAATTCATTTCACTCCCTTCCCCCTCATCTCTTTCATTCAGTGTTATTCAAACTACAACAGATAAGACAAAGTGTTTGGTTTAACCCTGTTATGCTGCCATCTCAAGCATTCCTGTTTGGAATAAAGTCTCATTAAACTCTGGGTGAATTTCAAGAGCAAACATACATAAAATTGACTTGTTAATTTGTTTAGAGTCAAGGAGACTGCCAATCCATGCCACAAATTTACATTGCTTTGAAGCCATTAATAGGGCAGGTTCATAAAGCAACTGCCCCCTTCCCAACCAGTAGTTTTGGAAGCATCTTGGGCCACTGATGAGACCACTGAGGAGATGTACATCCTGGCCAGGATCACATTTTAACCAGCGACTGCACAGGCCACTGAGAAGGAGACCTCCAACTGTAGAAAACATTGGAAGGTTCTACAAAATGTTAGGAGGTTCCAAGTAAGCATCCTCCTATGATAGAGGAAATGGAAGGCATCCCTCCAGACAGAGATGCCTAATGACCTCTTCTGAGCTACTTCCTCCCCCAGTGAAGTGGAGGAATGCCAGAAGTGGCTGTTTGGAAAAGAAGCAAGTGGGTGCCAGGAAACAGGTGGCTTGGCACCCCTGGGCACTATGTTGGGGATCAATGTTCTAGGCTATATTCTAGGTGACATAAACAATTATGAATCCCTGTGGATGCACACATAGACAACTGGCATGGAGGCCCTGAAAAATAGATCAGTGCAAGAACCTTACCCAATTTTGTTCTGTGCTGTTACACCAACACTACTGCTGAGTGCAACTCCTATAGGAAAGCATTTGTTTACATCCAACTATCTATAGTTAGCAGTTGCTTATCCTCAACTTTCTCTATTCTGTACTGCCAGTCAAAGGTTTAAGTGTCACCGCCTGGTCCCTTTGACAAAATTATACCAACAGAAGTATAGTGTCCAGATCACACAAAGTGATGGTATCTCTTTACTCTGCTCTGGTTAGACCTCTCCTAGAGTATTGTGTTCAGTTTTGGGCACCACAATTTCAGAAGGATGTAGACAAGCTGGAACATGTCCAGAGGAGGGCAACAAAGATGGTGATGGGTCTGGAAGCCAAGTCCTATGAGGAAAGGTTGAAGGAGCTGGGTACGTTTAGCCTGAAGATAAGACTGAGAGGTGATATGATAATCATCTTCAAGTACTTGAAGAGCTGTCTTATAGAGGAGGATGCTGAGTTGTTTTCTGTTGCCCCAGAAGGTTGGACCGGAAACAATGGGATGAAATTAAATCAAAAGAGTTTCTGTCTCGACATTAGGAAGAATTTTCTAACAGAGCAGTTCCTCAGTGGAACAGGCTTCCTCGGGAGGTGGTAAATGCTCCTTCCCTGGAGGTTTTTAAGCACAGGCTAGATGGCTATCTGTCAGCAATACTGAATCTATTACCTTAGGCAGATCATGAGAGTGAGGGCATCTTGGTCATCTTCTGGGCATGGAGTAGGGGTCACTGGGTGTGTGTGGGGGAGGTAGTTGTGAATTTCCTGCATTGTGCAGGGGGTTGGACTAGATAGTCCCTTCCAACTCTATGATTCTATGATATCCTACTGAAAGCTACATCTCTCCATACACATCCACACAAACACGCGAGCTATCTGAGGGGGTGAAAAGGTGATTCCCAGCTACCAAAATCACCTATTGGTATTTTGGCTGCTGCTCAAGAAAAAGAGTTTGCTGGTTTTTCAGATTTCATGAACAAGTCAAAATATGTACAAATTATACGAACTAGAAATTTAAACAAAAGACTGTGCAGCTATTGAACCTAAAATAAAAAAAGGAAATTAGGCATGTCTATTTTCAGTATTATATTTTAAGCTATTGGTTTAAAAGAGGAGAAGAAGATTATAAAACCCTGATACAGTCCAGTTTTACCTTCTTCCCTTCTGATATGATTAGAACTAGTGGCAAGCAAATGTAGAGACAAGTCCCTTGCATTTCAGAATTTAAGAAATATACATGTTCAGACCAAAATCCTCAAATCAGCTTGCCCCATGGATTTCAACTGAAGGTACAGTTGCTGGTCCAGAGTAGCAGCGCTGACAATTACTGTTCATCAAAGCCTTAACCACATGGGACAAAATCCAGAAAGGGGTATGTACATCTAAACCCAAACACACAACCGAGAGATCCCATTCATTGCACTGGGAATTAAAGGAGCTTAACTTCCTCATGGCTGTATGATTTAAGTGTCAAGAAATTCCACTGAAACAAACAGTTCCTAAGAAAGTGTTTAGGTCTAGCGTGCCTTGCTACAATCCTAAACACACTGCAAGCCTCAAGAATCCCAACAGCAATTTCTATAATGTAAATCCAACAAACCATCCATTAAAATTAATGTAAAAATGTCATCCTCTGTGTTGAGACATTTGATTTGCAGTCATGAAAGATGTCAATCAAATGATGTCAGAATGAAAAGTGAACCTGTTGGGATGTTAAGGGAGTCTGTCCACATTTTTAATCTAATCCAGACTAGAAGGTGCTGTTGCTCCTGACCACAAGAAAATGATGTCATGCGTCAAGAACTCCCATTTCAGTTTTTCTCTCTTTACAAAAAGAAACCACTCTCAGAAGACATGCCCTTGACCTTATCTGAAACCAGCCTTTCTATCTTTAGACCACCATCCAGTGGTGTGCATGGAGGGGAGTGAGGGGAAGACGTCTCATGACCCACCTGACAGATGGCATGCACGCAAAGGCATGGACCCCAGTGCTCTGCCATCTGGAATCGCGGGGGGGGGGGTGAATTACATGAGATGGACGGGGGTTCAAGTCAAGTTCGAGATTTCGCGCTACAAGACACGGGGGCAGGGGCGGGAGCAGACGGCATCCCGGATCATGCACCTGGGCGCTGCACAACGCATGCACACGAGAGTGGCGACCCCGGGAGGGGGACGGGGGTCGCTGGAGGGGCCGCCACCAGCACAGACCGAACATCGTCACCGTCAAGAGTTAAAGAGAGAGTGAAATGGCTAACGTACACACACCCCGCTCCATACCGGAGAAGAGTCTCCCAGCTGCGGCGGCTGCTCGGCCAGGGCCAGGCTGAAGCTGACCGCCCCCACGGCCACGCTGGAGACCCCCAGCCCTATCTCCAGCACGGAGAGCACCAGGAGGCTGCCGATGATGTGGCCGCTGGTGCACATCCTCGCTCGGTCATCGTTCCTACCCGATCAGCTCGGAAAGCAAAGCACTCGCCTCCTCCGGGGGTGGGGGGTGGGTGGGGGTGGGTGGGAGGGGGGAAGCCCCCCCCCCTCTGCCGCAAACTTTTGCCTCTCCTTCAGCAGCAGCCGCGGGAGAAAGGCGGGCGGCTGGCCGTCGAGGCAGACAGCGCCGCCTCCCTCCGATCCCGGCTTCGGGTCCCGAGTGCGAGTCCGGCGAAGGAACCCCGCGGCGGATTCCTCCCCCCAGCCCCGGCCCTTGACGCCTGGGGTAGCTGGAGGCCGGCGCGGAGCGGAGCGGTCCGGGCTGCTGAAGGCTCCGCGGGGAGCTGTCCGAGGTGCTGAACGCCTCCTCCGAGCCCGCCCCCAGGCGCTCGCCCAGCGCCTCCAGGCACTTGCGGATCACACTGCGCTCCTCAGCGGCGGCATCGACCCCCCTTCCTCCCCAGGGCCCCGCTCAAGGGTTCGGTGCGGGCGCGAGTGTCTCTCTTTCCGCCGACGCGGGGATAAAAAGCCGCTGTATCCTCCAGGCCGGCGAAGAGAGATTAAATTCAGCACCACGCTCCTTTCCTACAAAGCTGGCGTCTTCTCCAGGGAGGGAGAGCAAGTCGCCCTTGTCTGATCGCTGCCTTCGCTCTCATTGGAATGACCTCGCCGAGAGTTGGCTGCAGGGAGGGGGCGCGGAAGGGGGAAAGCCCGGCCCCACAAAGAGTTGGGCATGGATCTGGGCGCAGCAGGCAGGCAAGGGAGTTCGTAGGCAGCTGAGCCACCGAGACACCGGCTTAGACCAGCCTCAGCCCCAGAGCTCATGCATATTTATATCTCTCTCCAGCCTGCAAGCGGTGGGTTCCTGTCTGTGACGCATTCTTCAGGGGAAAGATGCCCCGGAGCGAGTGTGAGAATACCTTTTCTTAGTCCCGTGAAGGGCTTTACAAAATTCAGGAGGCAACGTGGCATACACGTTGGCATACACTTCTTTGGTGGCATACACTTTCACAGCACAACCAACCAACCAACCAACAAATTAAAAAAAAAAACCCACCCCAAGTTAATATATTAATAAAAGCAGGATACGTTATTGGCCTCATACTAACTAATCTGATTCTAAAGGAGGAGAGCCGAAAGGTTTTGGCAGGGACATTATTTGAAAGAGTGTTGGGGGGGGGGGAGTCTGGCTTTTCTTGGGATGCTTCCAGATGGAGTGATTTGCGAGGGTCAGGTGCACTGAATAACTGTGACCAGTTTTTGGACAGTGCCAAATCCTTGTGTTTATCATTGCTACTTTAGCATGGTTAGAAACCATTTATGAAGTAGTTTCTATAGCGGGGAGCTCCGTCCCTCACCTTTTACAAATGTCACGGTTTTACGATAATTTCTGTGTATGACCTTTTTGTTCCAGTGGTAGTTGTCTAAGATCGACAATGACATTATTTTAACAATGTGATTCTTTTCAAGTTCTTTGTCGAGATGAGTACATTTTACACATGGCTGGTGTACATTATTGAATGTTTTCCTTGCCTGGGATATAGCAAACCTCTGCCCCCTTTGTTACCTGTGGATGGCCCAGTATAACTGCATGGCCGATTTGCATCGCCCTCAAAACCAAATATTTCCAAAGAAGGTTCACAGGCCTGTATCCAGATACACTTTCCTGAAAACAGAAGGACACAAATTTTTGGAAGAGACAGTAGTACCTTCCACCAGTGCGTTCCCCCACTGCAACCCTTTGCTTTCCACATCATAAAGAAGTTTGTGGCACCTTTTAAGCAGAGGCTAGATGGCCATCTGTCAGCAATACTGATTCTATTAACTTAGGCAGTTCATGAGAGGGAGGACATCTTGGCCATCTTCTGGGCATGGAGTAGGAGTCACTGGGGGTTTGTGTATGGGGGGAGGTAGTTGTGAATTTCCTGCATTGTGTGGGGGGTTGGACTAGATGGTCCCTTCCAACTCTATGATTCTACAGATAAACAACCCATCTTCCAGCTTCCTGGTGCATCCTTCGTTGTTCCTCTGCTGCTCTGTGTCTGTGGGCACTGCAAACACATAAAAAGCAGAGTACGAACAAATGAGGGGGTTGCAAGAGCCAACAGGAGACAAAGCCAAACAAAACAAAAGGCAAGGGATGGAACAAATATACATGGGAGAAGTGTTCCACAAGACTACTTTCTCTGTGGCATGCCAGTTTTCTATATGTATGGAGTTTTGAAGGCCTTTTTTAAAATAGAGGGGAAGCCCACTAAAGATTTACCTTCTTAGTAAGAATTAGGCCTCAATGCTAACATGAACAATCTGAAAGTATTGCCCTTCCCATTCACTGCTTCTTAGGTAGGTTCTAGAAAGGAGGTCAAGAAAGGAGTCACAACAAAGAGTTTCAGCTTCCAGGCTTCTAGAATAATCCATATTCCAACACAAATGCAACAGAGGCATTTTTATATTTACCATACAAGGTATTTCTGTCCCACTCTCTCAGTTTAAAATGGTCACAAAGTGGTTTGCAGCAATAATGGAATGAAATGCCTACTATCTAGCCAGCAAACAGCAGCAATAGATGCCTGTTGTTGGATGCTGATCAGTCAAAGGGGCCTTGTTCTTTTTCCTTCCCTTTCTGCTGGCTGGCTGGCTCCTGATGAAGTCCAAGAGACTGGCATAGTAGCTGGTGAAAGGAAGGAAGCTGGTTCTTCCCCCCAGTCCTTCGGCAGAATTTCCCCTTTCCTCTAGTGTAATAGCATCTCTTCTTTAGGATCTCTTCTATCAACCCACTGTAGTTTTTCCCTGCCTGTGCCAATTTGTTCATTTGACTGTGCCATAATCTCCTGCAGTGTGGACTGAAAAGGAAGATAAATGTGGTAAAAATATGTCAAAAGTATTTATTAGGAGCCCCAGAATCACTAAAATTATTTCCTAAAGGAGGAATCTGAATACTCAAAAGCACCTATCATCTTGATCAGATTGAAATGAACTCTGATTTATGAAAGCTTATGCTGAAATAACTTTGGTTAGTCTTTAGTACCACTGGACTCCTGTTTTATTTCACATCATAAATGTACCTCTGTACCTCTTCAGTAGCAATATCAGTGAACTGCTGGCAAACCCAGATTGCTACCTTGATCTTACATCTATTTGCTTAGAAATGGATATCCTTTCCTTTTATCCCTTAGAAGCTCCTTGATCAATTGATCTTGAGCAGCATATATCTAGTGTTGGAGGGATATAAGGACTGAAACAAATCTTGCCACTGACAATGTAGCCTTGGGGTCCCTATCACTTAGTAAAAAAGGCATTATGTCAGTCACAGAGGCATTGGATTTGTATATTAAAAGGGGGAAAATATAGTGCGATCGAAGTTCCTCGTAAAAGCGGCATTCCAAAAGGGCATGGGCTAATGAGTCAATAGAGCCAGAAGAGCAAGGGCAGATCCTGTCTGAGTATGGTATATTCAGAATTCTGCCCTGCATTACCATAGAAGGGTTAGCATTCAATCTAGCCAAGCAAAAAGCTCTACAGAGACGAGGAGTTGTCAGATAATATGTATAGGCAGGCAGACCACGTGGAGGGGGTATTCCGAAGAACTGGGAAGAAATGGATATCATGAATTTGAAACTGGCAAGTAGGTATGCTTTTGTTCACAACCTTAAGAGTGACTTTATTTTTAGACTGGATGGGTCTTTCATTTTGACAGCTGGATTTGATTTCCTAGGAAGAGAGATCAGAAGGACCCCCCAAGGAATCTGCTTTTAATTAAACTTCAAACTAGTATGAAAGGCACAGTTCAACTCTGGAGGATCATACCTCCAGAGAGGGATGTGTGGTTCCCCCAACCTTCCTTTCTTTGTACATGAGCATACGCTAACACATACACACTCACAACTTTAAAGCCTGATTCCACTCTGAAGAACCTGAACAGAGTTAAGTGCACATCCACAGAAAAATCCTAAGCCACTACCTCTAAGTAAGGCTTTTTTCTTTATTTCAATTTTAGTACAGATTTCCATTAAATTCACCTTCAAGGCCATTTCCTAAAGTAATCAAATCTTTGGCTTCAATATTGCAAGACTGCACAGTTCCATCCACATCCGTCACATTTAAATCAATGGGCTTAACAGTCTTTACTCTTCGGTCATGAAAAATTTGCTTTTGGGTCATGTACATAAGTGCAAGCACAATCTGATCATAGATAATCGCTTTTAAATCCCATTTATTTCACGAGGAGAATTTACATACATAATTCACTTCAATGGAAATCAATGGTACAAAAATGCTTAGTCTGACAGGATCATCCCCTACATTTGTATCATAAACTAAACAACTGCCTGGCATGAAAAAATCATTTCAAAGTTTATATGAGTGAATGAACAAAGGGCATGTTTTAGGATGATGGGATTGGTCAGGGCCTTTGTCATACTTTCCAGCAATTTGGATTTTGTAACTACCAGCCCAGTGCTGGTTGGATCTTGCCAATTTCACTACTGATTATGAACTGAGACTGGTTTGACTCACTCAGCAGAAAAAGTGCAGTTTGGACTAAATTCCCTGCCCTCAGAGAGACTATATTGCAGACAAAAAAAGAATTGGCCCTCTTGCTGCTCCCCACCCCCATCTTGCTGACTAGTAGCTGACATCTAAAAAATAAAAATCCAAGGATAGCATAAAAACCCATAAAGAACAATATTTGCGTGGAAACAGAGAATTTTAAAGCACCCAGATGGCTGGTAGATGGTATTGCTTATAGTACCTTTCCCTATTACAATCTGTATAAAAACTATCAAGCTTTGGTACAAATGATTGTCATTTTTCCTCATAAAGCAGTAATATCATGTGATGACAATTATGTCACAGTGCATGTAAGGAATATGGGTAGAAGATGCAGCCAGATACATCTGGGGATCTTGGCACTCCTGGGGTTGTAATTATTGTACATGTCATCTCTGGGGTCAACCAGCAGACTTTTTATCTTGATTCCATTTATCTTCATTGCAAATCTGTAAGGTAGGTTACAGGGTTGCCCATATTATATTACAAAGGCTAACAATGAGAGTGAATCCATTGCCCACTTATGTTAGATCCGCGTCTTCTTAAAATCCAGAGTGGAAAATCCCAACGCAGCTCAGAAGCTTGCTGGAAGATCACCTCTCTTTCAGCCTATCAGGGTGGTTGTGAAGATATCTCATAGAATCATAGAGTTGGAAGGGATCACCAGGGTCATCTAGTCCAACCCCCTGCACAATGCAGGAAATTCACAACTACCTCCCCCCCACACACACACAGTGACCCCTACTCCATGCCCAGAAGATGGCCAAGATGCCCTCCCTCTCATGGTCTGCCTAAGGTCATAGAATCAGCATTGCTGACATATTTCTGTATGTATCATTCTGATCTAACAGCACTGTTTTTTACTTTTATAATTCCATTTTCTGAATTACTTGACATCTCACATCTGATGCTTTTTTGCACTCTATAATTTTTGTAATTCTACTCTTATGGCATTGCTTATTGGATCTCTCGTGATATTTGATTGCACTGTTTTAAACCATGTAATCCGCCTTGAGTCTCAGTGAGAAAGACAGGACATAAATAAAGTAAGTAAAATAATCTAAATAAATGAAGGAAGGAAGGAAACACAAATCATGTCTTACACTCTGGTTGGTATAGGTACTGGGCTTGTGCACAGTGACTGCATCAGTTCCTTTCAAATAATGGGAGATCTCCAGCCAGCCTAGAACATCTCCATGGCACTATGCCAGGGAAAGTAATTTAGTAGTGACACATGTATTGCTGCCACATGCAGTCCTTAGGATTTCATATTTCATGCCTTCGGTGTACTGGGAGGAGAACGATGGTATCTTCCTACTGACAGAGAAAAACAGGCAATATAATATTCTGCCAATGGGGCAGTTGCTATCGTGGCCTCTCCAGTCTCTTACTGAGGCCAAATACCTGCCATTTGCCCTGCATGTCTCAAATTATGGAATAGCTGCTGAGTACAAGACTGATTTTTGATGAGCAGCCAGGAAACCCTTACATTAATCACTGTACTTGTTCCTTCAATCATTTTTTTTTTTACCTTCAAGATTCCTTCCGCCTATACTTTGTTAGGGCTTATGCACCTGGTTTTTGATAATTAAAAATAGAAACACTGTAATGTGTGTGGGCTGATACAAGAAGAGTTGGCTTTTTATACCTCGCTTTTCTCTACCGTAAGGAGTCTCAAAGTGGCTTACAATCACTATCTCCCCCCCCCCCACAACAGGCATCTTATGAGGTAGGTGGGGTTGAGAAAGTTCAGAGACTGTGACTAGCTCAAGGTCACCCAGCAGGCTTCATGTGGAGGAGTGGGAAATCAAACCCAGTTCTTCAGACTAGAGTCCCTCGCTCTTGTGGAGGAGTAGGGAATCAAACCTGGTTCTCCAGATTAGAGTCTGCGGTTCTTAACCCCTACACCACACTGGCTAGAATATTGATGAGATAATTGGGGGCAGTTACACCTCATTGGAGGTTTCCAAGCAGAGGCAGGATAACCATCTGAGGCTAGCCAGGTGGCAACCCCAAAGGGCTTTCTCAGTCCTGCTTCCAAAACTATGGAATTCCCTCCACATGGAGATTCATTTGTCCCCATCTATCATTGTCTTCTGCCAGCGGATGAAGAAGTTTCTGTTTTGTTTTGCATTCCCTCACTGATTCCTTCCTTCCCATTCATATATTTATGAAGACTTCTTATGGAAAGGAATCTTTAAAATGTTTAAAATAAATTAAAAAATGCTTCCATGAGAATGATTCCAAAACTATTCCCAAAAAATATACTGTTAGGTCTGGAAAACCTACCGTTACTTTCTCAAGGTCATCCAGATTTATAGCTAAACTGGCATATGAATCAAGCTCTTCTAGGCCAAGTCCAAACCTCTGTTTAGAAGAACAAATTGGCCTTGTTTGACAATTTTTTATCCTTGAGCTGAGGTGTCCCATTTCAGTTGTTTCTATTTATCCCCAAATGGTGTGGTTTGCTGCACAGTTTTCAGCATTTGTTGACTTGCAGTGGCTAATTAACTGGGATTTAAATCCTGAAACTATTCAACAGTATTTAAATCTTTTCTTCCGGTTTTATTGTAAACCTCCTACAACCGGTGGAATAGATATGGGCATGGATGTCCATGTGTGAATTTGCGTGTGCATGTGTGTCTGCGCACACACAGCATATTTTATTTTATGGTCCCAATTCACCTAAAGCTAACCCTGAAATCAAGACTACAAGTTAATGTTGACCAAGTCAAGTCCTCTTGTTTTCACTGGAATCTCATCATGAGTAACACTATTAGGAGTGAAGTCTTCAAAGCGTAATAACCTGAATATCTTTTTTAAAATGGAAGGCAGTAATGATATTTAGCACTTATGTAACTCTTCCAGTGCTCAAAGCATTTCACACGCATTATCTCATCATAACGTCTTATAACACCTCTGAAAGTGAGGCCAGTATTATTATTCCCACATAATAATAAAAGACAGTGGCTTGCCCAAGGCCATTTGTTGAATTTCTTCCTGAGACAAGGAGACTTCCCAGATCGCAGCTCATTCTCTGTCTACTATACTACACCAACTCCTATAATGCCAGCATTATTCTTCAGCCACAATCAGTCACCAAAAGCACAATTAGTCACACATGAGACCATAAAAATCAATATATTATTGTGCTTTCTTTTTACTTTTGTCAGTGTTATAGTCCTACCTAAGGGGAAGCCAATGCTCTGCCAGGTGGACAGCTAAGAGGACATCGTAGATAAAGCCACTATGACAGTCACACAGTTTCAGGCTTTTTGTCTACTGCATGAAAGGTAGAAACTTGCACATTTTGAAAAAAAAAATTAAGAGCCGAACTACACATTACATAGGAGATCTGTAATGGATTTTTTTTTAATGCTAAACAGCTGTGGGACATTTGCTTGGGGACCACAGTGGAAATTAGGGGTGAATGCTTTCCCCCTGCGCATTCTGAGTGAAGTTACCTGTCCAGAGGCTGCTATTTGTAGGTGAAAATAGACAACTTTTAGTAATCCTTAGTTGGCTTCCTTCTTTCTCGGAAATAAAGGCAAGCCATCTTTTAACAGATGTATGCCGTCTGATTAACTGCCTAATCAGGTTGGTTTTGAAGGATATCACGTCAATTGCTTGTACAAAAGCCATCCATTGTGAGTATTCCCCAGTGGCATATTTAGTTGTGCTACTGTATGAAAAATCTACTTTATCACTGCACATTGAGCATACATCTACTGCCAAAAGCAGGGGTCCTCAAACTTTTTAAACAGGGGGCCAGTTCACTGTCCCTCAAAAACTGTTGGGGGCCGGACTATAGTTTGGAAAAAAATATGAACAAATTCCTATTCACATTGCACATATTTTATTTGTAGTGCACAAAAAATAAAACAATGCAATATTTAAAATGAAGAACGATTTTAATCAACATAAACTGATAATATTTCAATGGGAAGTATAGGCTTGCTTTTGGCTAAATTTTAAAAGGGAGAGGGAAAATAAGGATAAATAAGGATAAAAATAGAGGTAAATTTAGGAGGGGAAGTGGGAAAGGTCAGTTTGAAGGAGAGGGCTGCAGGGCGGGTTGCCAGTCTTGCAGGAGGTCGGCTTGATACTTCCTGGGCATGCTGCTATATGGGGCTTATTTATTTTAAAAAAATTCTATCTCAGTGCAATCCTAGGGCCGCTCTCTAGATGCACATTTTCCCCAGCCAAATCCTCAAAAGTAAAAAAATAAGCCCCTATGCAGAGTTTTTGAGAATTCAGATGGGGGGAAATGTTTATGCGTGGAAGGTTTTGCCTTGGATTTGCCGCTCCCTAGATGCACCTTTCCCCTATCTGAATTCTCAAAACTCTGCACGGGGGCATATTTTTGGTCAATTATGCACGGGAGGTTTTGCCTTGGATTTGCCCCTCTCTAGAGGCACATTTTTCCCATCTGAATGCTCAAAGCTCAACAATAAGCCCCCCCCCCATGCAGAGTTTTGAGAATTCAAGATGGGGAAAATGTGCCTCTAGAGAGCGGCAAATCCAAGGCAAAACCTCCCGTGCATAATTGGCCGAATTCGGCTTAGACGGGAGCAACTACGGACAGGAGGCGGCGGGCTAAGCTCTACCGGGAGTCAATGCGGTTTACTCCTGAGTAGGCGCACTCGGGACCAGGCGAAGGAGGGAGGAGGCTAGACGGAGGGGAAGGGGTGGGAGGGAAAGAGAGGAAGGCCGGTTGCCCCAGAGGCGAGCCGTTGCCCCCCTTACCAGCTTGAGGTCCGGGTCGGCTGCCTCCGGCTTCTTCCCAAACCACCGGCGGCGGCTGCAATTGGCGGCAGTCTCCTCAGCTCCCTCTTTTGGAGGGCTGGACGAAGGCAGGCAGGCAGGCAGGGAGGGAGGGGAAAGGAGGAGGAGATGGTGACAGCCGCCTCAGGTCACAAGATGGTGTCCAAGCGGAGCCGGTCGGAGGCCATCCCCATGCGGAGGCCGCAGAGGGCCGCTTCGAACTACCGCTCCTGGCATGCAGTGGGAGGGGGAACAGGCTTTCTCCCCCTCCTGTTTCCATCCAGAGGCGGGCCACTCTGCATCATGGGGCTCGTAGTTCCCAGCGGGGAGGCGTGGCGCTGGTTTTGGGCCCGGCCTGAGGGGCCGGGTTCAAGACCCTGAGGGGCCGGATCCAGCCCACGGGCCGTAGTTTGAGGACCCCTGGCCAAAAGTCTATGGTCCAATTGTTATGTTATGGGAGCAGGGTAATTGCTGCTTCCCCAGCATTCAATCTCATATAGTTCCTGTAGTGTGGGATGTGTAATCCACAAGGATCAAGGCCAGTGCTAGTGCGAGAGATCTGATTGGAGAGGTGGCATTTGCATGATTCTTCCCATGTGTACATTACCGGTTGCCTATGGGACTACCTTGGAAAAGTGTCAAGACACTTCAACTAGTCCAAAATACAGTGTTTCATTGAAACATCAGAGAACATATCTATTCAGTTCTGAAAAATCTTCATTGGCTAACAGCCAAATTTTAGATGGTGATGTTGACCTTTAAGCAACCCTATAATTCTAAGCAGAGTTGTTGATGGTGGAAAGTGCTGTCAAGTCATAGCTGACTTATGGCAACCCCATAGGGTCTTCAAAGCAAGAGACATTCGGAGGTGGTTTGCCTTTGCCCTCAGACTTCATGTGGAGGAGTGGGGAATTGAACCCAGTTCTCCAGATTAGAGTCTACCACTCTTAACCACTACCCCACCCTAGCAAAGTTACACTCCTCTAAACCCGTCACTGAATGTAGAATGGTGTAATTCCACTCAAGAGTTCACCACAAATGATCTAGAAACAGAGTATCTACAGGATCATTCCTTTCCTTGGGTGCCTCTCATTTTTGGAAGTTAGATGGGCCTCTTCTGAACAGAGACTTCTGTTATGGTGACAAGAAACTCTGTCCCTAGAGATTTGCCAGACACCATGGTCTTTCAAGTACCAGATTAAGCCTGCCCTTTTTACATGAGCTTGTGACACTGATCAGTGCTTATGGTTCAGTAACTGGTGGCTCTTATTCTACTGCTGATGTTTTATGCTGCTGTCTTATAGTATTGTTTTGATGATCATGTGCTGTTGCTTCCTTCTTTATGTTATTGATTTGTTTTAATAGACTGTATGGACTGTAGCACTGTGTGTGTGTGTTAAGTGACGTCAAGTCGCTTCCGACTCATGGCGACCCTATGAATGAAAGTCCTCCAAAATGTCCGATCTTTGACAGCCTTGCTCAGATCTTGCAAATTGAAGGCTGTGGCTTCCTTTATTGAGTCAATCCATCTCTTGTTGGGTCTTCCTCTTTTCCTGCTGCCCTCAACTTTTCCTAGCATGACTGTCTTTTCCAGTGACTCTTGTCGTCTCATGACGTGACCAAAATACGATAGCCTCAGTTTAGTCATTTTAGCTTCTAGGGTCAGTTCAGCTTCTAGGGTCAGTTCAGGCTTGATTTGATCTATAACCCACTGATTTGTTTTTTTGGCAGTCCACGGTATCCGTAACACTCTCCTCCCACACCACATTTCAAAGGAATCTATTTTCTTCCTATCAGCTTTCTTCACTGTCCAGCTTTCACACCCATACATAGTAATAGGAAATATAATGGCATGAATTAATCTACGGTAGTCTTGGTGGCCAGTGACACATCCTTACACTTCAAAATATTTTCTAGCTCCTTCATGGCTGCCCTTCCCAGTCTCAATCTCCTTCTGATTTCTTGGCTGCAGTCTCCCTTTTGGTTGATGGTGGAGCCAAGGAATAGAAAGTCTTGAACAATTTCAATTTCCTCATTGACGACCTTAACTGTAGCACTAAATAGTCCAAATTGCCACGAGGGTTTATTCAAGTGGAATGACCGGATTAAAAATATCATAAATAAATAAAGCCATACCTTAAAAATATATAATGCTATGATGAAAGATAGGAACAAAACATGTCAGAAGTCAATGTGGTATTTCAAGTTCATGCAGCATTCTACTGCCTTCCCACAGTTAAGAGAAGAAAAGGACATTATTCTAACAATGTGACAGCATATCACCCAGTGCCTTTCTTAATATATTATCTGGTGACCTGAAGTTCTTGGTGGAAGCAAACTTCATTGAAAGAGCATGGAATTAATGGAAACTGGCCATGTAAAATATTTGGAGTGCTGGTTATTAATCTTCCTCCTGTACAGAAGGAATCACATCTAAGACATAAATCTTTCATGGGAAAAGATATATTATGTTGACAGTGCTAGAGATCACATGTATCCAATTTTTTAAAAGTTGCATAATGCAAAGTTGTTAGAGAACTGGTCTCCCTCTTGATTACGTTAAATGCTGTTCATTGACAAATCTGAAGGTCCCATATATGTCCACATTGCAGGGCATTTTCAAGGTCAAGTTACAATGTTTTGTTAAGAACCTTCGGCCCCAACAACTGTATGCTAAATGCAACAAAGAAAAGAGAGTACATGCTGCAACCTACTGGGGCCCCACATGTTATGGGAGATGCATGACCATTGCAACCCTCTCCCAGTCCATCTGCCAGGTAATATTGAGTAAAAGAAAGATGTTATCATATAGTGCCGTGTTTTTTGGTGTTTCTCCTCGGTATCATTTCATTGGCTGTTGCTTGTAGGAGGGCAGGAACATACTGGATTTGACAATGTCATATCATAAACATTACTAGAGAGATGACTGAGGCACAGTGCAGCTCAGCCACAGCCAGGAGTTCCCCCATAAAGTGAGGCTAGAAGATGCCTTTGCTTTTCTGCTGCTTTTAATTATGCTGATGCTGAGGGTTTTGAACAGTAATCTACCTTCATTTGTTTCTCTGAAATTTGGCATAGTAAGAAGGAGAAAGACTCAGCTAACCATCCAAAGGTAAAACACAGACCAAAATGAAAAGGAACCAGGATTTCTTCCCTTTCTCTTCCATTCGATGTCTGTCACTCTGGGCAAAAGATGAGATATAACTGGTCGGGGAAGTATTGTTTTTCAGCAGGACGTGTCTGTGTCAGCCTGCTGTTCTGCCTGATTGAGGCCACAGAATGCACGAATGGGCAAAAGAAAATGGACCAAAGAGACTGTACAGAAGGTAGAGTTGATATTTGGGAAGGTCACCCCTTCCTTATAGCCGTAGCTACTTTGCATTGAGGAGCCCCATGGCACAGAGTGGTAAGCTGCAGTACTGCAGTCCAATCTCTGCTCTAGACCTGAGTTCGATCCCAACGGAAGTTGGTTTCAGGTAGCCGGCTCAAGGTCGACTCAGCCTTCCATCCTTCCGAGGTCGGTAAAATGAGTACCCAGCTTTCTGGGGGTAAAGGGAAGATGACTGGGGAAGGCACTGGCAAACCACCCAGTAAACAAAGTCTGCCTAGTAAACGTCGGGATGTGTCGTCACCCCATGGGTCAGGAATGACCCGGTGCTTGCACAGGGGACCTTTACCTTTTTACTTTGCATTAGGATGCTGGGTTAGCTGTTCCCTGTGGATACATTCCCACGTTTCACAGAATTATTCTGCCCTTGGCTTCAGTTACTCTAGAAGTTGAGGGTCCATATATGGATTTGATGGGAGGAGTCTGTTTTGGCCACCGATGGTGTCCATTTCTGCCGGAGTATGTATGGGTACTGTAACATATGTGGCATGGTTCTGAACACTGCCTGCTCTGCAGATGGGCTGTGGAAGCATAGCCACCGTCTCTGTTTTCCCATCTCTTTGATCCTTGTGGCTTCTGCTACCATTCTGCATGTTTCTGTAGGCACAGCAGGGCAATCGTGTCTGTTGCTGATGGGCCTGAGTGATTGTCTCACATCCCAAAATTGAAAAGATTATTAATGGAGCGGCGGTGTAATGTGATTCATTGTTTACTGTGCTTCCCCCCCCCCCTTAAAGGTTATTCAAGGGAAAAAAATGTCACTCAGCAAAATTATTTGTTGAACAAGCGTTTTAACTACAGCTATTTGAAGAGTCATGTCGTGCAGGCACATAAAGGTTAACAAACGATGGACTCTGAATTGGCCCCATCTGGCAGCAGTTCTCCTAGACTAGAAACATGGAAAATCACCATCTCTTGTTCTAGCTCATAAAACAGTAGGCACTAATTAGCTGGCTCTAACTGATTCTAGAATTCTCTGATAAAAATAAAAAACCTCCTGTGGTTTATGAGAAGAGTTAAGGTTCGTACAAATTTGTCCACTCCCCTAAAAGTGTGGTAAGTGCCTCCTATCATAACCATGTAGGCACAGCTGCTGGATAACTAAGGCATGAACATTATTAACATTTTAACGTTACAAATCAGAAACACATTTATTCTTTATTTGATAAAAAGTTAATAAAATTTGCCCTATCAGCATGAAATCTAGTATGGAAAATTTCCTTGCTGAGATGTATAAAACTGACCAGCTTTCAGGAAAAAAATCATATGAGAAATGGCTGTATTGCAGCCATTTAAACTTTTTAAAATTGTGTTATTGATAAATACCATTTCTTAGCATCTTACTGTGTGTTTTTTTTTTTAATCCAGTATTCCAATGACCAGGGAAGTTTCTGTTCCAAATCCAGGCCTGAATCCAGATAAAGCATCTGTATAATCCATCTTCTCCAAGACCACCTAAAGGCATGAAGCCACCTTTCATGTGTGCTACTTGTTTCAAAGTAGTTGAAACTACACTGTCCCACAGAAAGGTTTTATTTCTACTCAGAGTCACATCACCAGCCTGACCCAACTAGGCACTGTGTATGCGGCAGGAATGACAATATTCAATCGGTAAACATTTTCTGTTAATTTTCTAGTGATCTCAATTAAAACTGGAGTGTAGATACAATATTATGTAGGACCTCAGAGTCTGGATGAATCCCTCTCCCCAACTAGAACTGTTGAAAAAAAAATCAGTGAAATTCGGATTCTGCAAAATTCCGCCCATTTTTATTCGGGAAATGCCGAAGTCCGAACTCCCCCTATTCGGATCAGTGGAATTCGGCATGAACTTCAGCGTTTCTGAATAAATTCAGCTGAATAAAGCTGGCAGCGCGGATCAGTTTAAACACCCACCAGCTTGCCTTCTCGGGGCTCCCGAGAAGGGGGGCAGGTGGGTCTTTAAACTGATCCATGCTGCCAGCCTAGTTTAAAGACCCACCCGCCCCCCTTCTCTGGGCTCCTGAGAAGGGGTGTGGGTGGGTCTTTAAACTGATCAGTGCTGCCAGCCTTGGCAGCATGGATCTGTTTAAAGACCCACCCGCCCCCCTTCTCGGGGCTCCTGAGAAGGGGTGGGGGTGGGTCTTTAAACAGATCCAAGGCTTGCAGCGCCCCCCTTCTCGGGAGCCCCGAGAAGGGGAGCGGGTGGGTCTTTAAGCAGATCCAGGCTGCCAAGGCTGGCAGCGCAGATCTGTTTAAAGACCCACCCCACCCCTTCTTGGGAGCCCAGAGAAGGGGGGCGGGTGGGTCTTTAAACAGATCCACACTGCCTGGCAGCGTGGATCAGTTTAAAGACCCACCCCCACCCCTTCTCAGGAGCCCCAAGAAGGGGGGTGAGTGGGTCTTTAAACAGATACGTGCTGCCAAGGCTTTGGCAGCATTAGGGGCCCTGAAGCTTAAGCTTCATTAGTTTCATAGTAGATCTTCCACTGCCCTACCATGCTCTTTTCCCCTGTCAGTTTCACCGCTGAAGTTCCCTTCCTCCAAATCTGACACTGCAAATGCTAAAAAGTTACTTTTTATAATTGGAATAAACAGCATGACTGTACCACTCGCTCCTGAATGGCCTTTCAGTACCTTCCCTTTCTACATTTCATGACCTTTCTGGCCATGTCAGATGTTTCCATGCTAGCCTTGTTGTCCATTGGCGACCCTCAGGGCTGACTCTCTGCACAAGTGAGACAACAAGCAGCCTCTTGGGGTGCCATGACAATACAAACACCTTGGAACAAGCTCAGCTATCTTTCTTGTTGCTCCTGCACCCCCAGGCCAGTGAGAGCTGGCTGTCTGGCCCACTGCAGAAGTCCTTTATACCTGTTCTCCGACTGTCTCTCCCTGCTGATCCCCCTTCCTCTTTTCATTGAAGCTGAACCCAAGAACCTCACCAACAGCTACCTTTCCCAAGTGGTGTATAGGTCTCTCTTAACTGAAGCCTTTCAGTTTATAGTGTCATAACTGCCATTCCCCTTCCCCTTATGAGTGTTGATTATTACACAATTAACCGAAGCATGTAAAGAAACAGGCAAACAGTACAAGCTCAAACAGATCCATCTCAAATTTGGTGCAGTTCATAGAATGCATTCCTGAATGTTCTGCCATCAAGAAGTTGGCAAGAACATTTCTGCCTTTTGCTCTTTCAAATAATGGTTACCATCGTTCATGACCTTTTCATTAGTGCAGGGCAACCCCACGTGCGCTATTCTTTCCAGGCTGTCTCATACACTGAGTGTTCTTCAGCCTGTTCCTGTCTGCAGAGCCCCAGCCTGGATTCTGTTTCTTGGAGCTTTAAAGAAACATATACATGAAAAGATCTGGATTATGTTTTTAGAGTTGAAAGGCAGGATCTATCGCATCCAAACAGGCACAGATCATAAATATCTAGCAACAGGGGGAGACAGAGGCACCCTATGGTAGCTATCCATCAAATGCACATCATGACGACATGTTCTTGGCACCGCTGACAAACACGTATTCACAACAAATCCCTTTGCTAACATCCACACAGTCATGATGATGTTCTCTAGGGGGTAAAAGTCGGCAACATCTCTTGCTGCAGAGATGGGATTGCTATTTTATGCTTCCTTCCTTCAAAGCGCACACAACACATTTTCAAAATTACCTGTTTGCTAGGTGAGTGCATCTCTGCATATTTGATCAAGTCCAAATGCAAAATTCCCATCTCAAGTCAAACAGTGGTCACTTTTCCTACTCTCCTGATCACTAACTTCACACTAACCATACAGAGGATGATAGCAGCTACTTAACCTGCAGTCAAATTCCACAGAAAGGAAAGAGCTTCCAATCTGAAACACAATAAGTTAAGCATACCTAACTGTATCTGAACTGAAGCCATCACCCAGAAGAATGCTCTGTGGAATTTAATTAAATGTTATGTGGTTGTTGCTGTTGATTTTTGGTGGGCTGGGGTTTTTATTTTGCAGTCAAGTCACATCTGACAGCGATCTTAGTTGGAGTTTTGAAGGCAAAAGACATTCAGAGGTGGTTTGCTATTGCCTGCCTTCGGATCATGACCCTGGTATTCCTTGGAGGTCTCCCATCCAAATACTTGGCAGGGTCGACCCTGCTTAGCTTCTGAGATCTGACAAGATCAGGCTAGCCTGGGCTATCCCAGTCAGGGCTCAATGAAATGTACCTGTATGCAAATAATGTGATGGACTTACACAGATGCTTTGTTCAATATATGGCTTCAACTCAGGTGTACAATATTTATATGTTTGGCTTTCTTCCATGGCCCATTTTGGTTTCATTGTATCATAATTAAAATTATATGGTGATGACATATATATTATATTTGGTGCGCTGGCCATCCAGAATCGTCCTGTGGTATTTGCCATAAATCTCCCATCACCATTCAGTTTATCACCCTTTCTCATAAATCCTCCATCTCTTATCTAATCCAAACACAATTTGGGGCCAGGCAATATATCTCTTTGCTTTGTAAGTTTAATTTCTGTCTCTGTTCTACTGCCTGCCACTTTGTTCTTAAATTATGCAGCTGTAGGATCTTGCACACATTCTTTTAATTAATATTATTGAACAAACAAAAAAATGTGCTTTATCATGAAAATGGAAAGGTGATCATTATGGTAAAACAAGGGATTTGCAAATAGTAGCGTACCTTATGATTCAATATCTACAGAAAATCCATAAAAGGAAAATGAGAAATCTATAGAATATGCTTTAAGTGTACACTGCATCATGTATTCAGTGAGGAAATATCACCACCTTTTATTTCAGTTTCTCAGTTGTATATTGAGGACTAGCAATATCTTCTGAGCATGTTCAGATACCTGTGATGAGAAAACAAGCATTGTGGCATAAAACACAGACATATGATTTAAATATCACAAATTCAACCCAATGTTTAAGCTCAATGGAAAACTCTAACAGCACATTCCTCAAATGCACTGGCGGCTGCAGCAAAAGGCCTTAGGAGGCCTCTGCTGGTGCAGGGGCCCACACTGCCAGCGCCTGGACAGCGCAAGCCGGCGTGAGTGGCCCCAGCACCGGTGTGCAGGCCCGGACACCAGTCCTCGGCCGCGGCAGCACTGGGCCCGGCCGCCACCGCAGTCTTCCACTAGCCTCTGGATGGCAGCACAGGCCACAGTGGCAAGCAGGGAGGTGCAGCGCCCCGGGAGGTGTTCCCGGGGCATAACAGCGCCGGGCAGGGGGTAGGGCTGTCGATTCGGTTCATCCCGAACCGAAAAACAGCCAAATTTCCCCTGATTTAGCAGTTTTTAGTTCAGATGGAACCAAACTCAAAAAAGGCGGGAAAACAGGGAGCCAAATTCAACGAGTCCGGGGTGTTCAGCGAATAAATTCAGCAAATTCGGGATTTGGCGCAGCAGCATAACCGTCAGTTAGTAAGCAGTATTCTCCCGCGGCCAGTCGGTGGCCAAGCTGGGTCTTCTTCTGGCCAATCAGTCGCGATTGAGTGCATGAGCCCAGCTGCTGCTTGGCCCGGGGAGAGAAAGAGAGAGTATCTGTTTGTGTGTGAGAGAGATCCCCCTTGGGGGGGGGGTGTGCTTGTGCACATTCAAGCCATTCCGTGGCTGCAGGGGGCGCATTTTTGGGGGTAGAGCCCCCAAACTTTCAGCATAGCTTCAGAGGACCCTTCTTGCAAGAACCCCCAAGTTTTGTAACGATTGGATCAGGGGAGGCGAAATATGGGGCCGGGAAGGGGTTCCCCCACCCTTAATGTGCATCTCTGACAATGGGGGGTTGCAATTAGCAGAGCTTGCCTCCCACGCCCAAAGCTCCCAGCCCGACAAGCAGCTGAGCTGCGGGGCGCAAGGGCGGGGCAGGTGGGAAGAAGATGGAACAGAAGACATCCACAGTAAGACCGATTTTGGGGCTTTTCTCTATAATTTTTCTCCTGTGTGTGTGTGTGGGGGGGGGAAGCAGAGTCTGTGTGTGGGGAGGGAGAGGTTTCTGTGGGGGGGAAGCCAAAGGGGGCTTTTGCCTATTCTGCCTGGGGGTGTGCCCCGTCGAGTCTCTCTCTTCCTGGTTTGAGGGAGGGGCTTCAGTTGTGTGTCCTCAGGTTTTCCCTCATTCATAAGATAGGTTAGGTCTATTTTGATGCTTGCTCAAAACTGGTTTTCAAATTGTGACTTAAAGAATGCATTTGCCTGGTCCCGAGTCCAATGCAAAAGGGGAAATTCCACCCCCCCTGCTCCTTATGCATAGCTAGCATGCCTCTGTCCCTTTCCATGGTTTGCAAACTCCCAGGCATCACGTCTTGCTTTGCATGGTTTGCATGGTTGCAAATGTGTTGCTTTGCAAACTTCTTCGCACCTGCCCAGCCCTTGCTCCCCCCCAGCTCAGCTGTTTGTCGGGGCTGGGAGCTTTGGGAGTGGGCAGCAAGCTCTGCTAATTGCAAACCCCCATTGTCAGAGATGCACATTAAGGAGGGGGGACCCCTTTTGGGGTCCATATATCAGCCCCCCCGACCCAATCTTCACAAAACTTGGGGGTTCTTACAAGAACAGTCCCCTCAAGCTACGCTGAAAGTTTGGGACCTCTACTCCCAAAAATGCCCCCCCCCGGAGCCGCGGAAAGGCGCAATTGTGTTTTAATGGCTTTATTTGGCCAAATTTTCCCCCGAACTCCGAATCTCATGCCGAATTGCACGGACCCGAAGTGGGGGAGTTCAGACTTCGGCATTTCCTGAATAAAAACGGGCCGAATTTTGCCGAATCCGAATTTTAGCGAATTTTTTTTCCAACAGCCCTAGCGGGGGGTGGGGCCGACATTAGTCGGCCTCCCGAGCCATTTCGGCTCAGAAACGCCCCTTTTTGTTTGGGTTTTTGGCTCCGGGTAGACACTTTTTTTTTGACGCCGCTGGGTTGCCTCCTAAAACCAGCGCAGGCATTCCTTTCAGGAATGAGCTATAAGGCTGCAATCCTAAGAGTACTTTGCTAGGAGTAAGCCCCTTGAATAAAAGGGGTCTTGCTTATGAGTAGACCTGCTTTGGATTGCTTAAAGGGGAATGGTATATCACGCCAGAGGGCCATCTAAGCCAACAACCTGTTCCCCACAGTGGTCAACAAGGTGCCTTCAGAAAGAACATAAGCAGTCAGCGACCTTCCACAGCAGCCCTGTCCTGTCTTTGGAGCTGTGTTGCCTCCACCCATGGAGGCTCCCTTCCCGTGTGCTTCTGTTGGCTATGTTCTGCGTGTTACCAATGAATTAAAGCAGCCAAGAAACCTCTTCATTCATCCGAACAAAGTGTTTTTCTAAATATTGTCTTCAGTTTATATTCCTGCAACCTGCCCTCCACATAGGCACACATGAATGCAACTCTTCCCCCTCCCCCACAACCCACACAAACATTCTCGCCAGGCAGCGGAGCTGACAGATGGTTTGCTTACAGCCTAGTGACTGTACTTGTTAGAGTTTGCATACAATGGGAAGTTTAACAGAACCCTCCTGCTCTTCCAGCTTAAAAGATGATAAACACCAGATATCCAAGATGTGACAATTTATCATCGAGATACATTTTGTTCATAATACAAGCTGTTAAATGGTTACAGCAGTGGTGGTTTTTATTAACACCAGGGATCTCTCTATCGTTGTTAATTTATTTACTGTTTGCTTCATTTATTATAAGCCTGCCTTTCTCCCCAATGGGGAGCCAAAGCAGCTCACATCGTTTCTCCATTCCTGCATTTTATCCTCACAACAACCCTGTGAGGTAGGTTAAGATGAGAGTGTGTGGTTGGCCCAAAATCACTCAGCAAGCTTCTATGGCAGAATGGGACCTAGGTTTCCCAGATCCTAGTCCGACACACTGACCACTACACCACACTGGTTCTCACATTTTTATCCTGCTTCCAAGGCGTTCAGGGCAGTATATGTGGTTCTACCCTCCCCATTTTATTTTCACAACAACAGTCCTGTGAGGTAGATTAGGTAGAGAGAGCACAACTGGCTCAAGGTCGTTCAGGTCACGGCTGAGTGGGGATTTGAATGTGGGTATTCCTGCTCTTAGTTTGCAATTGTAACCACCGCAGCACACTGACTCTCAGTTCATGGGTGGAATCCAAACCTCCGGGATCTTAGCTGTCCATTGATCCAAAGGTGCCCTCTATATAGGGAAGGTCTCTTTGCTGTTTCAAATTTTACCATTGCCTGGGGAAAATGGTACTAAATCCAGGGATGCTTTTTCATTTGTGGAAGAGGTGGTGCCTACTATAGAAACTGCCCATCATACCACTGGATGAACTCTTGCTCAAGGTCTTGTGCAACACCTTGCAGAATGGTGATCACTATTGTATTTCTGTTCATGGCTCCTAATTTACAGTTGGGTGTACTGAACAATTTGCAGTTGTGTGTACACGACGCATTGTTAAATTGTGGAACTCCCCACCCCAGGATATGGTGATGGCTGCCAACTTGGAAGGCTTCAAGAGGGGAGTGGACATTTTCATGGAGGAGAGGGCTATTCATGGCTATTAGTAAAAACAGATGCTAGTCATGATGCATATCTATTCTCTCCAGGATCAGAGGAAAAGGCCTATTATATTAGGTGCTGTGGAACACAGGCAGGATAATGCTGCTGCAATCGCCTTGTTTGTGGGCTTCCTAGAGGCACCTGGTTGGCCACTGTGTGAACAGACTGCTGGACTTGATGGGTCTTGGTCTGATCCAGCATGGCCTTTCTTATGTTCTTATGATATTTCACTGAATTGCCTTATGCTCTCACCTCTTGTTAGAGGGTTCAGATACCCTCTTTGTCTCTTAGCCCAGCTTGCCATGCAGTCATGCGGGGGAAGGGGGCAGCTTTGATTTAGTAATGGTGAGGATCCTACGTCCTTTACAAATCCTACAGAATGACAGAAGTGTGGGAGCCTCATCAGGCAGGCCATTCCACCAGATGAGAGCCACAACAAAGAACCCTCAGGCACGGACTGCTTTTGATAGTACCCATTTACAGGGTTGCACCTTCAGACATCTTTGCTCACATGAGCAAATTTGTCACAGTGGAGTCTATCGGGACAGGTGATTCTTCAGGTATGTGGATCGTAGGCCTCTGCTCCAATTAATACAGCTCTCCAGTTTAGCTCTCCCTGACACCCTGTCCTGCTTCTCCTAATTTTTAACACGGGGGTGGGTGGGTGATAATTTCACATTGTTACAAAATGGTGGTATCAGCAAAATAGCTGCTACTCTCAATTTGACCCTGCTAGCAACCATCTTGACCCCAATGTCCAATCAGGGCCAGCTCCAGGGCTGGGGGAGTGGAGTGTATGGCACGATGGGCCAATCCAGTGAGCCCATGTCCCCCTCTCCCAACCTAACAGCAGCTAACATTAATTTGCCTCCCTCTGCCCCTCTGACAGTGGCTGCTGCTTCTGGTTGTCGTCGCTGTTTGCCTGGGATAGCTAAAGGACCACGCTTGCTGACTTTCTTTCTGCAAGCCAGCAAAGAGAAGGTGCAGTGACTGCTGCTTGCTGCAATTGGCATGCCTGCTCGCCTGACCAGCTGCCCACCCTATGTATTCCAAGAGAAGAGAAGGATGAATGTGCCTCAAGTGATGAATGTGCCTCAGGAGGGGTCGGGGGTGGCCCTCCCAGGAAATCAGGGCCTCAGTCAGCTACTCAGCAATGCTGATCTCTGACGCCAGCACTGTGTCCAGTATTAATGACCCACCCTGATATAATTTGGAACAGGGACCATTACTAACAAGTCCCTGAGGAAATGGATAATCAGTCTTCACTTTGAGCTGTGACAGCAGACGGGAGGCAGAGAAGAGAGGATGAACAGACATTCTGGAGCAGGGGAAGTGAGCATGCAGTAAAAAGTCATGGGGGCCGCATTTAAAAACAAGGAGGGAAATCTGCTTTTGCTGCAGTCGGACGCACCATTGTACTTAGTTAGCTGAGTTACCTGGCAACCTGAAAGTCAGCGAAGCTTGAAGGGTTGAAGTCAGTAGGGGAGAGAACCAAAGCTTAAATGCTTCTAACGCCAAAGGGATAAAAATGTGGTCCCTCTCAACTGTGCCTTTTCCAAATCTAAATGCACTGATAGCTCCACAGGTTTGAGCAAAGCACATAGCCACTGAATAACCTACCATAAAATGAAATGATATTTGAGGTCTTCATTCCTGAAATGCAAAACAAACACACTTCACACAAGAGTGCGGCTGTTCGTAGTTCGTCTCTCTGGGGAACCAGCTCCTGTCCCTACCGCAAAACCATCCTCCTGAGTATATTCAGGTCATTTTGTACACTAGTCAGCCTCTACTGCGAGTCATCTCAAATCAATATTGGCTTTATGTAATATTCATCATGCGGGTGCTATTTTCAACTTAGCCATCAACATTCAAAGGATCTGTGGTGTATTTTCAAAGTCAAAACAAGGTTTGGATAATTTGTTTGGACATTTAAAACAAATGAGGCATCACCCAACCAGAAAGATTTGCAGAACTGGTTGGCGAAAAAGGAAGGAGGGATCACCTTTGATCACCCAGAAAAGCTATGTTGGGAATCATGGGGATTGCATGTGCAAAAGTGATGTGGGACGGGGTCTTTAGCAGGGAAAATGCATGAACACATGAAGCTGCCTTATACTGAATCAGACCCTTGGTCCACCAAAGTCAATATTGTCTACTCAGATTGGCAGCAGCTCTCCAGGGTCTCAGGTAGAGGTCTTTCACATCACCTACTTGCCTAGTCCCTTTAACTGGAGATGCCGGGGATTGAACCTGGGACTTTCTGCATGCCAAGCAGATGCTCTACTGCTGAGCCACAGCCCTCCCCAACTGGGAAGAATTGGGAGAGATTGAGTAGAAAAGCTGTCTGGATCCTGCCCAATGGCTTTGCAGTTTTATCTCACAAAACAAATAAACTAGACAAAAGGGTAGGAGGAACTGAAGTAAACAGCCTGCAGTTTTTAAAAAGCATGTAGCTGTAAGATCTTTAGGTTCAGTTTATTGGAATGAGCCCTGTTTACCCATTGGCTCAACTGCTGAGATGTTAGGCAAAGTAAGGGATATTATTACATTTTTCTAATACATCTAGCACAACAGTAGGAATAGTACACTATCACCCAGGCAAACAACTCCAAGTCTTTTAAACTTTTCAGTAATCATTCCAGTAACTCTACTTTCCAGTTTGAATTCTTCCTTCTTAAATGAAGATGATCCCAACTGGACACAGCATTTTAAAACAAAGTATAGGACTAGTCTTTCCTTCCATACCTTATGAAGTCTCTCAAAGAACTGCATATCACTTCTTTGGCTCTACATTTCCACTGACACTGGCCATGAAGGTCACCAGTGAAAGTCTTGGTGGGCCAGGGGCCTGCAGGGGCCACCCTCCCACTGGGGCCATCTTGCATGAAGTGGGAAGGAGCCACTGTGGCTGTGAGGTGGTAGCCCCTTCAAGGGAGGTAGGAACTGCCACAGCCATGAACTGGCAGCCCCCCCCTCCCGGCACAATGTGAGTTGGCACAAGCTGGGCAGAAAGGGCAATGAAATTTATATCCCCCCCAACTTGGGGGGGTTGAGGGTGGGGCATGCTGGGTCCATTCCCTCCTTCCATTCCTCCCTCCATCAGGGTAATGGGGTCAGGGGCAGGCTAAAGAGGTGAGACCCTTTCCAGGGCCATTTTTTCCTCTCAGTCTGTCCCTGCCACTGGCTCTTTATATGGACAAAGACCTCGAAGTGCTGAGCTCCTAGTTGTTAACAAAAAAAATGTCGTAATTCCCCAAATGTAAGACCGTAATAGAGTACTATTCAGTCCCTATCTTGCCTCAATTTATCTTGAGTGTAAAAAGCCTTGCAATAACCTTTCCGTCAATACTTTCCCCCCATTCTAATTAGGAAGGTACTTTTAAAGACCTGCAGAATGTGGACTTACATAATTGGGCAATGATTGTTTTCAGTTAACATCTACAAGTGGGTGCCAGGGGGAAATCGAAGCATTTCTCATTTACAAAGGGCCTCATGTGAGTACCCTTTGAGGACTCTGAAGCGGTGCTCTGGAGAATTTCACAGAGATTAGAGGAAGAAGCCACTGCGTGAATATTTCTTTTCCAAGGCTATGTTCATAGCAGAGTTATGCGGTCTACAATCATAAGGCTTTCGTTAGCCCAAACAAAACAAAAATGCAGAATGCGTCCTTGTCGAAGTGTGTGCGCAGCTGCACACGGCTCTGAGGCTTCCAACTCTTTTGTCTCTTTACCAGTAGCCTGTTCTCCATTACACTTGAGTCACAAGAGAGACACAATCTGAAAAGGCAGGAAGCGCGGAAACAGATGTTCCCCCCCTTTAAAAACAGAGTGCCAAAGAAGGCCTTGCAGCTGATCTCTGTATGTGTTGCCTCGGTTAACATGCCAGGCAAATTATTAAATTAAGCTTAAGTTGTACACAGCTTGGGAATGTGGTGTCGTGGTTGAGAGAAGGAATTCTAAGTTTTAATCTTGGCTCACATAGTTGGATGTAAGATAGCCTTCAGCAGCCCGCAGTGCATGCTTTCCAGTGTTTCCGAAACTGAAAAGGGAAAGACATGGGGAAGATTTCTTCCCTGCCTCCCAGGAAGAACACCATCTCCAGGGGAAGATCTGCCTGGCTCTTGCCCTCAGTCAGATCAACCATGAGGAGCTGCCTTGTCCTCTCCTTGGCAGCAAGAAATCTCCGCTCTTCTGGCAGCTGCTCAAGGAGAGCCGGTGTGAAGGAAAAGATGTCCTGGCCTCTGCCACCAGCCAAGGGCTGCTGAGTAATTTTTAACAAATTGCTGTTTTTTGCATTTGTAAACTGCCTCGAGGACCATTTGATCAAAAGGAGAGAGTATATCAATCTTTAAGACAAATAAGTAATATAGAACTAGAAGGCTCAGTGCAAAGGTACAGTATGTTCAGGAGCTGAAGGTGAAAGGTAATTTGCTTTCCCCTGGTTATCAGGATTCCAAAAGAACATAAAGCACTGGAAACTCCTTTGTTAATGCACCATTCTAATTCTTCTTGTGTGATGTTTTATCGGCCATGGTTTATCAACACAGAATGTGATTTTGTCATTTTCTGTATTTGCTTGGGAGCATGCCTGCTCCTCTTCTGGCAGTTTCCCGCTCTCTTCCAACCAACGACAGCTGAGAAGAAGAAGCTTGTACAAATTACCAGCAGTCATCCAATGTTGATCTGTAGTGTACCCAGCAGCTTTTGGGGTGTATTAAGGCCAAGATGTGGATCTAGATCTGAAACTTGTAGTACTCAGTAGAGAATTGTGCTGAGACTCTTAAGTACACAGCTTTGTCTAGGATAGACATACCTGGGTGGCACAAGTCCAAACATCCTTAGCCAGAAGAGGTGATCAGACATGCAAGTACTTCAGGACTGGCAGAACATTCTTGATAGGATTCATCAAAATAACCTTGTCCAATTGGTACTCTTGCCCAACAAGTTCTAAGTTATGAAGAGATAAAAAACAAGTATATAAAGAGATAAAAGTATATATAAAGTGATAAAAAAACAAGTATAGTAGGACTCTGGGTATCTAAACATGAAATCTGCCCAAGATAAATAGAAGGATCTATACTGTGTTCTGAAATTTCCTGGCACATAATTGTGAAATTCTAAACATAGAGAAGAAACGTAACTAAGGCAGCCGACATATGAAGGGGTTTTTATTACCCCAAACCATTTTTTCCTGATTTTTTGCTTTATGTTGCCAATACATGCCAAATGTCTTCCATTGTAAAGCACATCCTAAGTTTAAGGAACTACTGGCCACTTCAAAACACAATATGTGTGTAAAGCGCCATCAAATCACAGCCTACTTGGCAACCCAGTAGAGTTTTCAAGGCAAGAATTCCTTGGTGGTCTCCCATCCAAGTACTAACTAGGGCTTGTTAGCCAAAATGCCCGGTTATGAATTGTTATATGGGGGAATTAGCGACTCAATAACCGGCAATGGGCATAACTTGAGCTGGGATGCAACCTTTATCTACCAGAGTCCATACCATGACCAGTAAAGAGGCAGAAGCAATGGAATTAGGTTAAAAGTAATTTTCTCAGATTATATGTTCACACGCACATACAAAACTACACATACACATCACACAACATACAGAGTCTAGGAATCAAAGAGAGGAATAAAGGGACTTTTGCCATGTGGCAGGTAGAGGAGAAAATATACTGTACCTCTCTTCAGATTAGTTGTCCGTCCTGAATTCCATGCAGTTTTGGGGGATAAAAAGGGGACAGGGGGGGGCTAGGTGTCCAAGCATGAACACCCACTCTGGCAGAGTGCCAGGCAGTATGGAGGGGAAGGCCCAAGGAGAGAGAGCGAATGGGCTCAGAGCACCCTAATTATACTGTTTTTCTGGGGGCGGGGAGAAGGGCTTTACCCCTCCTAGGTTCCCAGGTGACAAAAGGTGACAAAAGGCTTAAGCTGTGGCTGCCAGGGCAGGGCAATGAGAATTTGGAAATCTATTCTAATGCCAATGGCTTGTGCAATCCCAGGAGAAGTCAGTAGTCTCACTGATTGGCTTAATGGCTTGAAACAAAAGGTGCGATCGCTGCTAATGTCTGGAGATCATTGCTGAAGAGCGAGTCATTGTTATCTTAATGTCTGCTGAATGGCTTTGCTGAACTAGTCCGATGTTGCAAGAGGGGGGGGGGGTGCTGGTGCAGGCTACATGCCTGGACATATTCCCTATAATATGGCTTTCACTAGAGCAGGATACACAGGAACATGGTTGCCCTCTGGTTTGCTGGAGGGACTGCTTTGGCTGCTGCTCTTTGACTGCTGGTTTCGAGGGATGAAGAGAAGTCCTTTCCATGGTGGCACAGGCTTGCCACTTGGTCTGGAGAGGCTTCTGCACACATCTGCCAGGGTTGCCATGACCAGTCCAGGAGATTGGCAACCCGTTAGGCTACAATTCCCCCCCTTGTTGACGTCGACACTTCTAGTGGAGATGTCAACACAACTGGAGAAGACGACCTGGATACCTGCTTGAAGACCTTGATTGAAGATGCATAAACCTGAGATGCACAAGCCAAAGGGGTCTGGGAACCATTTGACTAATCTAAAACCAGGCCAGGTTAAACAGGGGACTGCCTATGGAACTCAGTACTCTTTAGAGAGGAATATGAATTCTTGAATTTGCAAGCCTATTTAAAACAACTACATTGGATGGCTCAATGCAGCAGGTTCAATCTTCAATACATTCAATACAGATAAACAGCAAATAAAGCAATGCTCTTACTAAACTCAATTTACATTTTTAAACTATGACACTAAAATCAGCACTTAAATATTTGTATACAGGTATAGGCAACTTAATGATTACTAGGCAATACTTAATTAACTAATGTGAACATAGAGTACAAAGGGGGAAAAAACCTTGGGCAAAACTGCCAGATGTAAAAAGGAAAAAAACTTTGCACCTTTTAAAGCTATAGCAAAAGAAATAGTGAGATAGACCGCTGGTGATTTGCTGAAGGTGCCTTGGAAAAGGAAAGAATAAACCAAAACATCACCCCCCCTGGAGTCCAAAATGAGCTCAAAGTTCTACAGTCAGGGAAGGGTTAAACAAAATCTTAATGGTTGCTTTCAACCGGCTGGAATTGGCTCTTCTTCTCGAGGCAGATTGGCTCGGGCACTGCACATCTCATTTTCATTCTTGATCATATGCCTTGCAAGAAAACGATTTTATTTGGAAAAAATAAAGACTTAAACCTCAAAGAAAATTCACACGGAAAGTGCATGTCTCTAGTTGTAGGGGACTAGGGTCTTATGCTTGAAAGGTTACTACACAATGATATAAAAACATATGGGAGATTCACAGACTTAAACTAGGCAAAACAAACATAGTGGCTCCAAGGGGCAGTCCCTTGCAGCCTGTATTGTACACATTGAAGAATACACATATGAAATCACCCCTCTCCCTCCTTGGTGAGAGCAATCAAAGCAGTGGCCGCTGGATCTTGGATGTTTTCCTTGGGGCATGTCCAGGTCTGTCCAGGAGGCTGGCACAAGAGAGAGCCCTGGATATTAATATCAGCGCAGGGTCCCACTTGAACCATTTATGGCAATACATAGATATGAGGGTTACACAGAAACTGCTACCCTGGCTATATGGGAGGGGGAGACACTTGGTTTTAAAGCAGAGATCCAGTTTTTAATCATGCCCTGTTAGCAAGGAAAGATTTCTTAGTTGTTCCCTTCCCTGTGTATTCTCGCAAGCCCATTGTTGACTACCCTCCCTCCTTTGGCGACCTTTGGGGCACCTTGCCCATAGGCTGGCTGCAGCAGGATTGTTGCTGACCAGGAGTCTCCTGCCTGGAGGTGGCATAGAGGAACAAGGAGGAGCATGCAGCAGGGAGTTCCAGCAGTAGTTGTGGGTGCTCGGGAGCAGAGGCTTGCATACTTAACAATATTACTTAGACACATTGATGGCTTGGGAGGTGCTTTGTGCTAGCATTGCACCTTACAGCAAGGCAAACAATAAAAATTAAAAAAAAAATCATTGGGGCGGAGAGAGCTGAATGCAGTCCGTTCTTCTGGTAGAAGGGACCCTTGTAGGGAGAAATCTAGCCAAAAGGGCTAGCAGGCATCCATACAGTATCCAGCAGCTGCTGCTGAGAGGAGTGTTGCAAAGCTAAAATAGAGCATGAAGACATTTTGTTCCTCTTCCCCTTGTTTCCCAAGGAGAGAGAGAATACCTGGTTGCTAATTAAGTTTTTACAAAGCAGGCAGATATTCATATGATAGAGACAAGTGGCATTTGAGCAAGTTAGATCAGGGAGCAGCCTTATGCAGGCTGCCATTAATAATCAAAGACAGTACACATTGTAGTATGCATAAAGCATTGAGGTTTCTTAAAGGAGAGAAAGTTGAACACTGTAAACAAAACAAAATTGGTTGGGGGACGTTACTCTTCTTCCCGGTTCTCCTGGTTGGTTGGCATGGGTCAGAATACAAGACTGTTAATGAATACCATGCAATGTGTAGGAAGAGACCCTTCCATTGGCGGTTTGCTTCTCCACCCCTCCTTCATATCCCAGATAGCCTTGTTAGCATGCCAGGGAATGAAGAAGCTAGGTTGAAACAAACAAAAATCAGGGCTTTTCAAAATTCTCAAAAATAACTTAAAAACAGAAAAAAGATCAAAATCATACAACCATTCAAAAGAAAATGAACCCAGCTCAAAATCTGATATTTCTCTCTTCAAAAAAAAAGGTCCAAATTTTAAAAACTTCAAATCAACTTCAAATCGAGTAAAAACTTCAACTCAACTTCAAATCAGGCATAAAAACTTCAAAGATTTCTCAACTTTATAATAAAAAATTGATTATATTTCCTTCCTTTAAAGAGTTCCAAATTCAAAAATAAAAGTGGTTCAAAAATAAAAAGTAGATTGGATATCTTCTCCCCCCCTCCTTTCCTCTGAATGCATGAGGAGGAAAGGATTGTTTCCGTGAGGTGCACCCCGTGCCAGAAGGCTTGACGGCACCACTGGGCACATGCAGAGTGCACTTTGGAAGCCGGGGTGGGTTCCAGTTTATCTAAAGAGCGAGGGGAGGGAGAGCAATGCGGCTTCCCCTGTTCATAATGAGATTTTGTGAGTCTTGATACTCAGGGGTTATCCACACAAAAAATCAAATTCAAAACTGTTTACCAAATTAAAGCAAAAATCCATCTTTTAAAAATAGAGCACCTGGGTTTTACGTTTAGTGAGGTCCTGGTGTGAGTTTGCTAAAACTGAGCAAATCACAAGGTTCCTGCAGGGGGAGGAATCCAAAAAAGGGACACAAGGCGATGGTGCCTTGGTGCTTGTGCAGAGCGCACTATGTACATTGAGCTGCATTAATGGGATCTGCCATGACAGGCAAGAACCAAAACGTGCAACTAAAATTAGAGCTTGGGGTTGCTTCAGGGGGCTAGAGAGCCCGGGTTGCTGTTTTCCTGGAAACAACCCTAATATTTTGGAGGAACAGAAAATTAAAATTGGGGGGGGGGAATCCTATTGCTTGGATTACATATTATTACCATGTTGGATGAACTCATTCAGCTGCTGCATCATTTAGGATTGCAGCCCCACCTTATTTTTAGTCACCACTCTCGAGACCCATCTTATTCATGTACACTTCAAAACTCTTCACTGACCTTATAACAACACAATCCTTTTTTGCCCCTGCTTTTGCAGTCCCAAAGCATTAGCCATCCTTTTATCTATTATATGCTAAACACCTTCTTCCTCACACCATGTCAACATACTTTCACCTTCATGTTTCATACTTTCACCAACACAGTAATAATAGCTATAAAACCGAATGAAGTGGGGCTGGAAGCTGTGGGGGGAGGGGCGGAGCACGCGGGGCTCTCCCCTTCATTATTCACTTTCCACATATTTACAAAAGGCAGAATCTAGGTTTACAAATATACTACCATTTACTAAAGAGACTTTTACTGCGCAGTAAAATTTACTTTATATTTACCCTACGAGCACATGGAAATAATTTTCTCTTTCTTTCCCAGGTACCTTGGGAAAGCATTCATACAGACACACATGCTAGTTTCATTTGCAAACATACAGGCACTTGGGGAGGCGCGCTCCCTTGCATATTTCCATTTGGTGCCCCATGCCAATTTTGCGCAAACCGCATTGTACTTTTGGGGAATCAAGGCAGATGTTTCTGTGAGATTGGCCGGATCTTCACAAAAGCATGTACCCTAAATATCGATTTATCATATTTACCACATACACAACTCTGTTTCCTGTAGGAGAAAAACACGTTACATAATTATCCTTTTCCTGTGCCAGATAGACTTCTCTGACCCAGGGAGGTTTCATTACAACTGCACATCATGATATACAAGAAAACTGCAAAATCTTCAAATAGAAAAATCATTAAACTAAAGGTGATCACCATGGGGTACCTGATTATAAGAAATATCTGCAGATTGTTAGCAATAACACAAACTAGATCAATTAGGTCAAGATAACACAGTCACACTTTCAAGAAAGTTACACACTTAGGAAAGAAACACAAAATTAGAGAAACCAAGAAGCTGTTCCACTAGGGTGCTTGTTTAGAACAGCTCTATAAATTTGTTTGCTGCAAAACAAAGTTGAAAACATTGAACTATCAACAATAACTTAGAATGAATTTAAAACGTTAGACTCAAAGTAAAAGGATTAAAGCAAAATACAACACATGAGGTATTAGCTTCTTTCAGAACACCTATAAAATAAAAATCATGGCACACGAACTATATTCCTAATGAGGTTGCATCTCTGTGACTGCACAGAGTTCCTTTTAGAAGACAGGCAGAGGAGTCTGTGTATATCCAAGTGAATTCTGTAAAGCAAGGGTTAAACAAAACACAAATTCAAGACTTTGCCATGTTTGTGGTGGCTTCTTCCACCAGGGCTGTGGTCCTTTCCATGTATCGAGTGGGTCCAGTAAGAAAAAAGGTGTGTTCTGGACCCGTGCTTTCCAGCCTTTCTCTTGCACTAAGGGTGAATAGCTCTCCCAAATATGCTGCTTCAGTCCTGGGAGGCTCTGAGGCATAGTTTTTGTGTTGGTCCTTGAAGGTTCCACTTTGCAACCTCTCCCATTTAGGCTTGTAAGGTTGGGAAGAGGAAGAGGCTGACTTGAGTCAGAATTCTGGTCTGACTGAATGGCTGGTTTGGGCTGGGTTTTCTTTAATGCATTTGGAAACAGAGAGCCTGCCTGAGATTTGCCAGGCTGTCCTATTTCTTGCACGACTACTCCTGCCACTGGAAATCCTGCTTTTGCTTTGCCACCTTGTAACATTTTTGATTCCATTTCCAAGTAGGATTCCTCTAGAGTTTTTAATTTGGCTTCTGTGGTTCTATGACACTCCAGCACACTTTGCAGTTGTGATTTTAAACTGTCAGTTTCCACTCTGTTCCTTTCTAGTTGGAGGTTCATTTTGCCAAAGTCAGTCTGGAGTTGCTTGGTTTTAAGAGCAGCTTCTGATTCCTGATTTTTCTTGGGGAGACTCTCAGTCTCCAAATCTCGTTCCTTGTTAAATTTTGTCAATTCCTGTATTTTATTTTCCCTATGGGCTAGTTCCAATTTCAGAGCCTTGTTCACTTCCATTAAGGTTTTTAGCTGGTTCTGGGTTTGAATTAGTCTTTTGATTCTGTCCATTCCCTTAAGGGGAAGACCTTTAGTGGTAGGGTCAGTGGTTGGAGCGGGGCTGTCTAGATCAGCAAGAGCACGGAGTAAGACCGCTGTGGGCTGCATGCAAAAGCTCTCCATGTTTGCCCCTCTGCTTTGCAAGCGATCCCATGCCATTGATCGAAGGGAATCCTGACCTGCAGCGGAGGAGGGCTTATACACAGAAGACCTGCGTTGCTGTGGGAATTCTGCTTTGTGCCCTGTCTCTGCAGGCAAGGAGGGAGCGTTTGGAAAGGAGTTGTCTGGGCGAGAGTCGCCTGTGGGGTAGGGTTTCCGAGAATGGAAGGAAGAAGGCTGCGAGTGTTTAAAACGTGAGCCTCTTTCTCTCCAGCCTCGGCTTGCCCCTTTTCCCTGAATTTGGTTCCAACCTCTCTTTTGTGAATGCTGTGGAGTCTGATCTGGGCTGGCTTGAGAGTGGGGGCTGATATTGGAATATGTGGTGGCCTGGATAAGTTCTGGAGGGTGCTCCCCTTCCTCAGTGGTTTCGGCTTGTATTATTCTTTGAAGCTCAGCCGCATCTCTAATTTTCTGTTTTACTCCTTCCCAGGTCATGTCCCCCACATATATCAGGTTGGCCATAAATCTGGTGTCGCGGTTCAACCTCTTCACTAACGGCTCTGTGAATTTTTTATCATTGTAGTCTGGCTCTCCATGTGGATCATTATTGACTATCTTAGCTAAGCGTGCCAGCAGCTGTTTGCGCATTACATATGCCTCAGGGTCCTCTTCTGGAGCTTGGTGCTCTTTGCAAAAGAGGATTGGGGGCGTTTCTCCGGGTTTAATGAATTCCAGCACCTCCCTCATCCAGTCCAGCACCGGTTTGTTGCGCAACTTACGTCTGGCAATGAATGAGAAGAGCCGTGCCTGCTCATTGAGAGAGGTACATTGCAGAGCTAATGCAGTTAAGTCAGCCTCGTCAGCTGTGGGGTAGGAGGCGGAAACCGTTGCGAGCCATGAGACTGCTGTGTCTTGGTTAAAGGGGCCCACGTAGGAGGCTATGGTTTTTAATTCCTCCACTGTCCATCGCTTAGTTTCCTTAATCTCCTTATTAACCGGATCCTCCTGTCTAACAGTGGTTTGCACTTTCCGGGTAGAAACCGGATTGATGGGGAGTGGATCTACAACAGGGGCAACGTTGGGGGAGTGCTGGGGGGCATAAAAAATCTCGCTCTCTCCAAAAATGGAATGTATGGGGAGAGACTCCATTTGCTGGGGCTGCAGAGTGCTGATCAGCGCCTGTTTGAGACCTAATTTCTCTCTGAGGGAGTTGATTTCCCTTTGGCATGCTTCATGGGAAGCAGCCTCATATTTTTGCTGCGTTTGATTTGCTAGAAAGCTGGCAGCTTGGGTAGCTTCATCCGTTTGGGCTTTTGCCGCTTCTAGTTGCTGGGTAAGGTGATGGACTTGCAGAGCAAGCTCATCTTTTTCTTTCCCAGTTTTAAGGAGGACTTTGGTTAGGCTTTGTTTCTCGAGTGCCATTTGCTGGCTTTCCGTGTTGAGCAGGAGCTCCATACGCTGGTTCTCAGCAGTTAGCTGCTGGACCTGGGCTGAGAGTTGCTCAGCTTCATCAAAAGCTCTGTGTGATTCCTTGAGCATGGTCATGCAATCCTGGAATGCCGTGAAGACACCCCAGGCAATGAATCTGCCCTTTTTTGAGGAAGACGGTTTTTCCTTATTACAGAAAACTGTTAAGGTTTCCTTCAAGGTGGCCATAGGATCGGGGCCCTGGAAGGCTCCTGCTTTCCATGGGCATTCGCCCTTCTTGGAGAGCCATTTCTCTAGTTCATCAGGTTCCGGGGCATGTTTAAACAGGGGGCTCATTTTTAGCGCAAACCGGTTTCAAACTCTCAAAAAAAAAAAATGTCTCCGCAGAGGGGACAGGCACTTGCACCTTCCCTGGCAAGATTGCTAACTTGTGCTGTTATCTTAGTGGACACACAGGAAAGTTCACCTTCCTGGTCTCCAATAGACTTATTCTCTCTCTGGGGAGCCTTACCAGAACTGCCAAAATAGTTTTACCTGTGTTCTGTTTCAGTCTGCAAAACCTTGGCAGAAGTGGGGAATTTTTTTTTTCCCCCACTTTCAAAAAGACTGGCTACTCTGGCACTGAAGTATCTGCAGGACTTGGGGCTATTTACTTTGCCCAGTCCGGAAAAGACTATACTCACTCTCTGGAAAGTCTTGCCACCCACCAGGGTAAGGCTCTTTTAATCTGTGGGGGGGGGGGCATAAGCTATCCCTTTGCTTAGCCCTTGCTGCAAAGTCTCTGCTAGGGGGTTCTGAGTTATATCCTTGGCTCAGCCCTAGAGACTATTTCCTTGGCACCTGGCCAGCACAAAACAGAACAACTACTACTCAGGCTCTCTGGCAGTTTAAAAGGGGTAGCCTTGCCTATCTCCTTCAGCTAAGGGTCCCTGACAATTCAAACTGCTCTCCTGGCCAGTTTGAAATGGACTCCTGCTTTATTTACTAAGCAGGCTTCCACTGGGCAGATTCTGTGCTGTTTAGAATCTGGGCTCTCCTGGCCGCTTAAAAGAAACTGGGGGCAGGTATTTTAACCCTAGCAAAAGGGGGGGAGTTTCCTATCGAGCTATCTTCCAGGAAGGGGATATTATATTTGCCTACATGTAGGTGCAGGATGTCTACGTGCAAAACCTACTCTGCAGTAACCCATCCCAGATAGCCATTCAAAATGGGGAATCTCAAGAAAGAGATGCGGTTCCCAGGGCGACACACACCCGTCTCCCTTGCATTGCCGGGAAGGTGGCCCGGCGGGCGGCTGAGACAAGTGGTGGGCAGAGATGAAGGGGGGAAAAGCCAACCCACAAAATAGTGCTCTCTAGAGCCACACACACATACACACACATGCTTCCTTGCCAAATTTACAAGGTCATGGACTTTCTCCTACGTCTGTGTGCCTGAAATGCTCACAGGGTTGCCCCGCTATCTCCACCAATAATCTGTTAGCCAAAATGCCCGGTTATGAATTGTTATATGGGGGAATTAGCGACTCAATAACCGGCAATGGGCATAACTTGAGCTGGGATGCAACCTTTATCTACCAGAGTCCATACCATGACCAGTAAAGAGGCAGAAGCAATGGAATTAGGTTAAAAGTAATTTTCTCAGATTATATGTTCACACGCACATACAAAACTACACATACACATCACACAACATACAGAGTCTAGGAATCAAAGAGAGGAATAAAGGGACTTTTGCCATGTGGCAGGTAGAGGAGAAAATATACTGTACCTCTCTTCAGATTAGTTGTCCGTCCTGAATTCCATGCAGTTTTGGGGGATAAAAAGGGGACGGGGGGGGGCTAGGTGTCCAAGCATGAACACCCACTCTGGCAGAGTGCCAGGCAGTATGGAGGGGAAGGCCCAAGGAGAGAGAGCGAATGGGCTCAGAGCACCCTAATTATACTGTTTTTCTGGGGGCGGGGAGAAGGGCTTTACCCCTCCTAGGTTCCCAGGTGACAAAAGGTGACAAAAGGCTTAAGCTGTGGCTGCCAGGGCAGGGCAATGAGAATTTGGAAATCTATTCTAATGCCAATGGCTTGTGCAATCCCAGGAGAAGTCAGTAGTCTCACTGATTGGCTTAATGGCTTGAAACAAAAGGTGCGATCGCTGCTAATGTCTGGAGATCATTGCTGAAGAGCGAGTCATTGTTATCTTAATGTCTGCTGAATGGCTTTGCTGAACTAGTCCGATGTTGCAAGAGGGGGGGGGTGCTGGTGCAGGCTACATGCCTGGACATATTCCCTATAATATGGCTTTCACTAGAGCAGGATACACAGGAACATGGTTGCCCTCTGGTTTGCTGGAGGGACTGCTTTGGCTGCTGCTCTTTGACTGCTGGTTTCGAGGGATGAAGAGAAGTCCTTTCCATGGCAGCACAGGCTTGCCACTTGGTCTGGAGAGGCTTCTGCACACATCTGCCAGGGTTGCCATGACCAGTCCAGGAGATTGGCAACCCGTTAGGCTACAGGCTGAACCAACTTAGCTTCTGAGATCTGACAAGATCAGGCTAGCCTGGGCCATCGAGGTTAGGGCTCAAAACACAATAGTTGTTACAATAGGATAAACCGTGTCCCCAGATGTTAAAGTCAAAATCTACATACTACATTGATTTTTTTTAAAAATGTTGATAATTGTAATGTGGTCTATGGCTAATTGTTTTATGCTCTCTATAACTAGGAACATTTATGGTTGATTCCTGTCAAGTTGTTTCAGTAATTTATGGTTGGTTCCACATTTTCTGTTTACTATGGCATTGCAATGATCAATTCACTGAGTTTTTATGGATTTTCCAGATGATGCTGAAGTCAACCCATTATTTCCTCTTCTCTCCTACAGCTGGCTATTCTCTGGAGTCAGTCATTAATCAGTGTTTCCTCGGGCTGGGGCGAGGGCATGGTAAGTACTGTTTTTTCACTTTCTTAGGCAAGGCTACTGATCTTTTCTCATCATTTTTAGTTTGCAATGACACTATTATGAACATAAAGCAAAAATTATGAGCAGTGACTTTGGTTTGCTACAAAGTAAAAAACAGTAGGAGGGAGGCAGAGGATTTGGACTATGATTCTGGACAGGGGGGGAAAGTCTTTCCTTTTGTGCCAAATGCCACAGAGATCCACCACCACCACCACCAAAACAAAGGAAAGCTTGCCTGGATTGTCTTGCCTCGTTGCACCCTAAAAGTGGCCTTTTTCACATGTGTGGACTGCTTCCCAAAATAAGTAATTGCTTTTAACAGCTCAATCAAGTCCAGAATCCATGAGGAAAAGCACTGTTTTTTCTCCAATCCAGGGTAGTTTTGGGGATTCCAATGAGGCTTAAATTGTGCCATCACCTTGGAAGGATTGCTTTCTTTGTAAAACTGCCTGCCAGAATTTTGCTCTCTGTAACACCACAGAAACAGCCCCTGAATTAAGAGGATGTTGCTCTGCATTTGTCAGTGTAAAAAAAGAAGAGAGAAAGAGCAGACTCCAGTCTTTTGTGGTCGGAAGGGGGTCTGAGGATTGAACTTCGCCAATAATCGAGAGACTTTCCTTAATATCCTCTTGTTTATTGTGCTTTAAAGTCAGGCTTATGTTTCAGCAAGATAATTGCCAATGACGGCCGGTTAACGGTGTCTTGTAAGACTTGCACATTTTTCTTCTATTCAGCAAATACCTCGTACCTATATTTATATGCTCCTTTCAGCTCCGTTGAGGAAAATGTGGGGGCTGCCTCAATGTGTGCTGTGAAGAAGCGAATGGCTTTTTGGAGGAGAGTCGGTGCGCTACCTGCAGCTAACAGATACAGCCCTCCAGAGAGGAGTCTTTGGGGGCTTTGTGCGGGGAAAGTAATGAGCAATCGAGTGTCTTCAGCATAAGATAGCTAAAGAAGTTTAGCCCTGTCACATTTGTTGATGGTTTGAAGTACTGGAACATTAAGCATCTTTCTGACTTTGGCTGCTTTTTTCTGTCATGGGAGCAGATTATCCTCATCGTGTTCATATTTTGAGCAAAAGGCAGCAGCAGCAATTCTGATGAAACAGCTTTTCCATCTGTGGAGAAGGGGAGGGAGTTTTTGGTTGATTCTGCTCTCCCACTACAGACTTTCCATTCGCTCACTACCCTTTTCCTTCTGGTCCCTTGACCTGCAGGGGCAAAATTTCACAGGGCACGGAGGCTGCAGTGAGAAAGGGGAGGCAGAGGAGTTGCCTTCCTCTAGCACCACTCCACTCACACTGCTTAGAGTCAAAATAGAGTAGTCTCTTAGTCCAAATGGCAGATGTAACTTGGATGTTATTTATTTTACTATTATTTGTTTGTTTATTTATTTTAATGTGATTTAAGACTTGGACTGTAAACCTTTGTCTGTAAGACTATTTTAGTATTTTGTTTTATCTGGCCAAGGGCCGTAAATAAACTAGCTAGCTAGCTAGCTTAGAGTCAAAGCCATAGTTTTGTGTAGTGGTTATAGTCCCTGTTCACATGTTATAGTGAGCGCACATACCACCTGCAAGTGCATCTGTATACCTGTTTCATAACAGAGCCAGTGCTTGTTCAGTTTATAAATGAGAGCAGGGACCAGTACCTGGATGAATGTGGAGTTTAAATCACATGTTCAGCTGTACATACATTGAATGTAACATGAGAATTCCTCAGTGCATGTACAAAGAAAAAGCAGATGTATGCTGTACATGTAACTTGTGAACAGGGCTTTGATTTTTCTTTATAATTTTGTTATGTAATTATGTACAGTTGGACATGTGATTTAAACCCCACTTATATCCAGGTACTGGTTCCTTGTTTCATTTGTAAAGTGAACATGCACCAGCTCTTTCTTACATACAGGTGTACACATGTACATGCAGCATATATGAGCATTCACCAGAACATGTGAATGGGGCAAGTTTTGACTTTGGACGAGGGAGAGCTGGGTACAGATCCCCACTTGGGCCATTATACCTACTTGGGGACTTTGGACCAGTCACTCCCTTAGCCTTACTTACATTACAGGGATCCTATGGGGGAATGGGATATTCCTACCCAGGGCCATTTTTGCATGGTAATTAGCAGCTCTTTCCAGGCTGAAGTGCCCCACATTTTTTTTTAATTTTGCACGCTGAACCATCATTCCAGAAGTGACTGTGAAGCTGGCGCTTACCTGCTTCGCATTACCAAAGAGCCCATTAAATCCGACCTTTGGTGTTTGCCGCAAAGAATCACCCTCAAGGAACAATGCAAAACAACAAAGGTGTGTTAGCTATGCATATGCTAATGGCAATCAGGAAAAAAGCAGCAGGTGAGTGGGGGAGTGGAACTTCTCCTTTTGCATTGGGACCATGAAAAGGCATTTTTAAAGTCGCATTTAAAAAAAAAGCTTTGAGTGAGCATCAAAATTGACCATGCAAAAATGGCCAAGGTCTACCAATCTGAGCTCTTTGGGGGAAGGGGGGATATAAATGTGAGGAATTTATGGATAAATATAGCAATTATGGAAAGTAATCTGGGTGCAGTAACTTCAGTTTATAAAAATAAGAACTAGGAAGGAAGGAAGGAAGGAAGGAAGGAAGGAAGGAAGGAAGGAAGGAAGGAAGGAAGGAAGGAAGGAAGGAAGGAAGGAAGGAAGGAAGGAAGGAAAGTTAGCAACAGTTACAGTCCAGCTTAAAGCAATGTGTGAGATCTAGCTCGAAGATTTGGGAGGGAAGACAAAGCAGAAAAGCAGAGTGAACTTTCCTGCCTGCCCAATGACCACATTGCCCTTTCGCTAAAGGTTGTGTGCTTCCCTATGGGAGCCTATTGGCATGAAACCAAAATACAGAGTAAAAGGATGGAGCTCAAGACTGGCTAAGGTAGCAGGCAAAATATAGCCCTCAGAGGGTTATCGAACAAATTGGTCACTCTCACCTAGATGTATGTCTGCTGTATCCAGATTGGTTCTGAATAGGAAATTGAATTGAGAGTAAAGTGCACATTATATACATTGTATTCAATATATAGAAAGGGTCTTGCCTATTTCCTGGGCAGATTTTGTGTAAGGGGAAAAACAGCTTTGGAATATTTTTAAAACTTTATTTTCTTGGTTGTGGGGGGGAGATATATGTAATAAGGTACAGTATAAGCCATTATATACATTGCAAAGTTCAGCAATATGGAATGCCCATGTGTTTAAGGGGGACAGAGACTGTGGAAAGGGCATATAAGAGGCATTGCTTCATTCCTGTGTATCTTCCGCCCACAAGTATTCCTCATTAAAAAACGTTGTGAGCACAGAAGGTATCAGGTAACTATGTGTATTAATATTTCATTCACACAAAAAGTGTCTCTTTGAAGCTGAGAAAGCCAACCATTAGGGGAAGAGCAGTCTATGACTGGTGTTTTATTTGTAAGCATTTTCGATAAGGATTCTGTATGACACTCAAAGACAGGATAAAACTCATCTAACATAACTGTCCAGTGAAAAACAAGAAAATGTAGTTACTTTGTTTCTCCGGCTTTACTGATTTCTATTCTACACAGATAGATGCTTAATGGAATTGAGTGTGAAAATGCCAGGGTGTTATATTTCATCTCCTTCTTTACCTCTCTTAATTTGGAGTAAAAAGTTGGCTTTAAATTTGTTGAGCAGATGCCCATGGGGAAAAAGGTGATTCCCCCTCCCCAGATACGCATCTGAGCTGCTTAAGGATACAGGCCACACATCCATTCAGTTCCATGGGAGTTTTGCCACTGAATGGAGTCACGTGCACAGTGTGGCCTAACTTAGAGGTGTGTGAGGGTGCCTGCCTAAGTCCACCTCTATAACAATGTTTCCTATTGAACAAAGGGTAAAAGGTAAAGGTGCCCTGTGCAAGCACCGGATCATTCCTGATCCATGGGGTGAAGTCACATCCTGACATTTACTAGGCAGACCATGTTTATGGGGTGGTTTGCCAGTGCCTTCCCCAGTCATCTTCCCTTTACCCCCAGCAAGCTGGGTACTCATTTTACCGACCTTGGAAGGATGGAAGGCTGAGTCAACCTTGAGCCGGCTACCTGAAACCGACTTCCATCGGGATCGAACTCAGGTCGTGAGCAGAGCTTTTGACTGCAGTACTGCAGCTTACCACTCTGTGCCATGGGTAGCTGTGGCAATTAAGCCAAATGAAATGCAGCCTCTACAAAGAACTGTTATGCTGCTGTCCCAATTGCTTTTGCCAATAACTAACACATTTGGAGGCTAAAAACAGAAATCCAGAACTGCTGAGAGTTAGTTTGTCACACGTCAGTAAGGCTAACTTTTTCTTTCTGTTTGCCATGTGCCCTGCAGTGCCCGTTCATTTGGCAATGGGTTCAAAAAGCAGCTGTTGGTGGACTGGGTTAAATTTATGCACAGGCTTGGAGTATACTGATTTTAGTGATGAATCATGGGCAGTGGGCAGACTTCACGTGGGAGTAGGGTTGCCACCTCCTGGTTTGGAAATACCTGGAGATTTGGGGGCAGAGTCTCAGGAGGGCGGGGTTTGGAGAGGGGAGGGACTTCAATGCCCTAGAGTCCAATTGCCAGAGCGGCCATTTTCACCAGCTGAACTGATCTGAATCGGCTGGAGATCAGTTGTAGTAGCAGGAGATCTCCAGCCACTACCTGGAGGTTGGCAACCCTATGTGGGAGATACTTAGAGCAAGTTCACTCATTCTACACACTGTGGGCCTTTCAGAGAGTGAAATGGGCCTGTGTACTTACTATTTATATTTATATCAAAGGCACAAATTATTCTTCCTTTACAAATCAAGGGATGTGTGTTGTAGGCTTTTTTAATTGCAAATAAAAAAGGCATTTTGGTAAATTTTGGATTCAGGTTTACCAAATGCCAAAACCTGGGGAGAAAGCCAAAGCTGAATCGGCAATTCCAGGAAAAAAATGGGTAATTATTTGACTTTTTGGGGTTCAGCTTTCCCCAGGCTTTGAGAAGCTCCTGAAGGGCATTTTTTGAGGTTGAGCCCCCAAATTCACAGTGTGGCTGCAAGGGACTTTCCTTGCATGAACCTCCAAGCTTGGTTAAGATTGGGTCTGGGGGTCTGCTTTTATGGCATCTGGAAGGGGTCACCCCCATCCTCCTCCAGAGAGAAAAATAGTGAAGTGGCCGCGAACTCTATTGCGCACTTTGCTATGCTTCTGTATGGAGGAGCCCGGCCAACTTTCCCACCATTGAAAGCAATGGAACCTGAATCTTGAGACAACCCAGCATTCGACTTGGACCACTCCAAACCATGCCTCACACCTCTGGCCCTCAGACCCACCGCTGTAAAGAACAACAACTCTGAGCCCTCTGAAACTTCTTACTGCTTTTCATATTCATTTATCCTGCCTTCCTAAGCAGAGTTTCTCCCTTCTGAAGCCAGTGGGTATAGAAAGGTGTAACTCTGCTTATGACTGCACATTTTATCTTTGTTTTAGTTAGTGGTTGTAAACTAGGAGCCCTTGGAAGAGTGGAGAGCAAAAACGTAGGAGGATGAACTCAGATCAGCCTACTCTTATAACTGCACTGTGGGAAAATTACCTTTTCCTTCGCCTCTCTCTTGTGCCCTTCAGCTGCTGCTTTTTTTTTCTGCAACCAAAAATACAACAGGAAATTCAAAATTCTACAAATAGCATCTGGTGAAGTGGGCTCACACAATTTATTAGTCATGAAGGTGCCACAAGACTCTCCTTACTTCACCTTTCCATTGTTATTCCACCCTAACAGCTTTGTTTTAAAAAGTGGTGTTCCATCAATTATCAAATTGAAGTAACTTGCAGCTCTAACTGCAGCAAAATTTATGATTACAGCCTTTTCAACACTATCATCAACACATGAAGCTGCCTTATAGTGAATCATACCCTCGGTCCATCAAAGTCAGTATTGTCTACTCAGACTGGCAGCAGCTCTCCAGGGTCTCAGGCTGAGGTCTTTCACATCACCTTCTTGCCTAGTCCCTTTAACTGGAGATGCTGGGGATTGAACCTGGGACCTTCTGCAAGGCAGGCAGATGCTCTATCACTGAGCCACAGCCCCTCCCCATCAAAGGGTATTCTGTACACAGGCAATCCTATTGAGGTGGTACTCAGTATACTGAAGAAAAATCCAAAACTTCTTCTCTTTACATTTCAGGAATGGCTTCTTCTTCTGGCGCTGAGTATCTGATGCGTTATCTTGTAGTTTGGGATTGCACACAAATTAGCAGTAACATCAGTCTAGTGCTTCTTAGACTTTAGCAACCCAAGGACCCAGAACTTTTAGCAGATTCCCAGACCCTCACTTCCCCCCTCACAGGTGCATGCCACTGGGACAGGCCCTTTCCAGAGTCCATGCATCAAGCTCTTTATCTCCTGTGCAGGCTTATGTCCTGTCACATCCGCAAAGCAATACACTGAAATCCTTACTAGCTTCACTGGAAAAGCAAATTTAAGAAAGCTGTTTTTATTTTCTGTGCATCATCTACAAGGTCATGTCTCAGAGAGTAGCTGATTTTATAGGGCCACGGAAAGACTCTGGCTCAGGTTCTAACCAGTCTCACCCCTTGAGCGGGCTGCTCCGTGAGCCATACGCCAACGAATCTTATCAAACGAAGAATTAGTAAAAACATCTTAGATCACATCGGATCCAGAGCATCCGAGACAGCAAGAAACATCCTTACTGGTTAATAATTTCTTGGCAGAAATTCCCCACTGAACACAGGTGGGAAGGGATTTGGAAGACCATTTAGGGCTGCTCGCAGGAATAGAAAAAAAAATGTCACACAGAAATCGGAACTTCTGGCATTCAGCTGAAAATCACCGCCTCTGTCTGTTGCACTGGAAAATGGAGTGAAAACCAGTGCAATTTTGTACTGGAAATAACTGCTAACTGAATCATAATGACTTCATTAGGACTCTGTGGTGCTGTTCAATCATTTAGAGGTCCTAGGGCTGAGTCATTGATTCTCAGCAACCACTCGACCAATTAGAGTTCCTCGGGCTTGCTATTGATTCCCAGCACCAATCAGCAGGTCTTCCGACCAGTGCTCCGAGGTGATCTGGATGCTTGGTGGCTGCGGGCGACTGCCGATCTAAGAACTCCCATGCTTTGGAAAGAGGGGGAAATTGATTCCATCCCTTCCCCCTGCGGTGGGCAGGCCCTGCTCTGTTGCTAGGGAAACGAGAGCATCCTGCTTTGATGTCAGCTGGGTGGCCACCAGAAAGGCTCGCCCTCTCCCTCCTTACAAAGAACTCAGCCCCTGGAATACACTTGTGGATCCCAAGGAGCCTTGGTCAGTACATCCCAGGTTGCAGAGCAGAGCCAGCATGGTGTAGTGGTTATGAGCAGTGGTTTGGAGTGGTGGACTCTAATCTGGAGAACGGGGTTTGATTCCCCACTCCTCCACATGAGCAGCGGGTGCTAATCTGGGGAACAGGGTTGGTTTCCCCACTCCTCCACATGAAGCCAGCTGGGTGACCTTGGGCTAGTCACAGTTCTCTTAGAGCTCTCTCAGCCCCACCTACCTCACAGGGTGTCTGTTGTGGGGAGGGGAAGGGAAGGTGATTGTAAGCCGGTTTGATTCTTCCTTAAGTGGTAAAGTAAGTTGGCATACAAAAACCAACTCTTTTTCTTCTTCTTTCTTCTGTTGCAGGTTGTGCAGGCGTAAGTGCAGGTTACTCCCTCAGAGTTGAGAATATGGCAATTACTGTATGTAGTGTCCATGCTCCATGGCCTCTTTGCTGTCTGTGTGTTGACATACTGGAGCCGTTTCCCCAAACGCTAACCGTTGTTTATCAGAAAATAAATGGGTGTCTGGCTATCTTACAAGGAATGAAACACAGGTTATCAAAACAACATGCCTACCTAGACGGTTTGGTGTGGTCAAAACGAGGACTCAGATGCTCCCTATGCATGTCTCCTCTCTGTGCTGATGCCTTGCAGAAACCTGGTGGAAAGAAATCCATGTGCTGGTGCAGATGGCAGCGCACAGCATACTGGCTTCATCCTCCAGCTGGCCTGGGGGCCCGCCGTGGCATCACCAGATTCTGCTAATCACTGCTGTCAGCCACTGACCTTGACGACAGGAGGCAATGGAAGTTGCTAAGTAGGCTTTTGTGCAGGGAGATGACTCATTGTGGACTCACAGCATCATTCTTCCTCCAGTGAGATGACTTCTGCACTCTCGACGCCGGTTGAATCATTCACACTACTGGGAAGCACATAAACAGCAATAGGAGGTGACTGCGATAAAGAAAAGCCTGGGTTTGGATGGCGGTAGGCTTGCCCTTCCCAGGAAACTCTTCACGCCTGGCATTCCCCGCAAGTGTCCTAGTTCAGTTTACTTGAGGGGGGAAGAAACGAAGATAGGCCAGAGTTTGGATTTAAAATGCAAATGCTCACAGCAGGACAAATAATGTTTCCACTTTTAGGGACTTACAAGTGTCATATGTTCTTTTCAGTTCCAGACATGTTCCACTTAGGGAAAAAGAGCTCATTTAACATTGTTATTATCTTACAGCCAGGATGTTGAAATCCTACAACTCTTAGACTGATAGGCACAGACTCCGGCTAATTTGACAGAAACATTATTTAGTTTGAAGAAGATGAGGTCTTAAATGGAGCTGGTTAAAAATAAAACTGCTGATTCTACAGTGACAGTTACCTTGCATTCCTGCTTTTATTTTTAACGGAAAGATGTCCTTGTTTATAAAGATCTTCTTCCCTAATGTACTTTAATCGTTTAAGTTGCATTATTCTGACATCATAAAGCTTTAAACGCAGCACTCCCACAACTAAAATCAATAAGCGGAAGATTCTCCCTCTCTGCAGGGAATCGCTTATTAAACACTGGATTCAATTATAGATCAACACGCATCTAGTTAACTCACTGCATCTAGTTAACTGCATCTAGTTAACTCACTGCTTCAAACTGCATCTAGTTAACTCACTGCTTCACTCAACAGTGGTGAGAGGCACCTGTGAGCTGCACCTTCTCCCAGCACTGAGCTACAAGCACATTGTTTCCACCATTCTGTTAGTCCACTGAAGTGGCCCCATGCATCAGAAGTGAGGGTATCAGGGAAGTGAGCGAAAGGAGAGTTTTGGACCACTCGTGATGGCTGGTGCCTCATCCTACTTATCATATAAAGCAGAGAATTGCTACTTTGATGAAGTCTATTGATGCATTCCACCATCTGATTTAAAGACTCCCTGCTGGTCACCATTTTACCACGGCGTGCTGGCATACCCTGCCGAGCCCTGCGGCCCCAGAATGCCCACCGCCAAGCTGGACAAGCCCTGCCAAGGCCCCGCACTGGCTCCAGCCACTTCGCAGTGCCAGCCAGCAAACAGGGGCTCAACAGCGAGTTGGTGCCCATGCTAGTTGCATTCCACCAACTGATTTAAAGACTCACAGCCATGGATCATATGCTTCTGTTTATCCTGAGGCACGATCCTTTACAACTCACTAGCTAAGTGAGACTGAACATTGTGAGGGCCTTGACTACACAGCTGAGATGAACTTTTGCCGTCTGCTCTTAAACAGGGAGCAGGCTGAACGTCAGGTAGTTGCCATGTGGTAGGCTTACATAATTTTTTTTTTCCCAAGGAGAAGACTCAGGCTGCAAAATGTCAAAAACGCTTACTTTTTGACCTGTCTAAATGCAGAGTCAGCTGTGTCCTCGGCAGATGAGCTAGAGGCCAGCTCCTTTGGCGAGTTGCAAAAATGGGATGCTTTAATCTATCATCTTGTTTATATTTATCCAGCTCAAAAGCTGTCTGGAGTGCCGTAGCCGTGTTCCAAAATTAGCATCACGTAAGCCTACAGGCAAGGAAAGGCAGCTGTAGAGTGTCAACATGCCCTGGGTTTCTTCAAGTTCCAGTTTACACACAACAAAGCAGATGTTGAGACAAGTCTGTGAAACATGGCTGCTATTTTAGATTGCAAAACTGAGTTGGGCAAATAGGAGTAGCCTCCTTTTCTGTTTGGTCTTCATTTCTCCTCCCCCCACAGTATTGCTTAGTATTGGGGTGCTAGGAATGATTCTAAGAGCATAAATGATAATGGATCCAGTTCCAGCATAAAAAGAGTGTCTGTATGCAAACGAACATAAATTTCAATTCACCTGTGGATTTCACTGCCACAATATGAAGTGGTGCCACTGGTTCAAAATGCAAGTTAGGAGGTTGATAAGAAAGCACAGCAGCAGCACACACGCGCCAAGTTGAGAGATTGCCCCCCCCCCCGGCAACACAGGAACAAAGACACAATTATGAGACCAAGCGAACTCTAATCAGAAATGAGATTAATTTCACACACCGCCCCATTACTTGAACATCAGGCCTGAATCAGGGTTGTATTCTAGCATCCACCAGTAAGCCTGTTTTCCACGCAACCCTCCCACACGAGCTACTGCATACCCGGATTTATTGCAATTGTAGAAATGCAGCCAAATTAAGATTTCCCAAGGGGAGCAGCAAGGCCGGGGGGGGGGGGGCGGGGAGAGAGGCTGAACACCCCGGCTGGTTGACTTTTAAAGGGGATTTCACAAATTTGGGTAAATTCATCAATGGCTTATAGTCATGATGATTGAATGGAACCCCCGGAGGCAGTACTTCTCTGAATACTAGTGTTGAGGGTAATAATAAGGAGACTTTGGCCTCTGTACCAATGAGAAAGCCGGTGTGGTTTGAATCCCTGCTGTGCCATGGAAGCTTGCTGGGTGACCTTGAACATAAACATAAGAACATAAGAAAAGCCCTGCTGGATCAGACCACGGCCCATCAAGTCCAGCAGTCTGTTCATACAGAGGCCAACCAGGTGCCTCTAGGAAGCCACAAACAAGACGACTGCAGCAGCACCATCCTGCCTGTGTTCCACAGCACCTAATATAATAGGCATGATCCTCTGATCCTGGAGAAAATAGGTATGCAGCATGACTAGTATCCATTTTAATTATTAGCCATGAATACCCTGGTGGTCCCTTCCAACTCTATGATAGCCCTGGTGGTCCCTTCCAACTCTATGATTCTATGATTCTATACTCCTTTCCTCCATGAACATGTCCACTCCCCTCTTAAAGCCTTCCAAGTTGGCAGCCATCACCACATTTTGGGGCAGGAAGTTCCACAATTTAACTATGCATTGTGTGAAAAAATACTTCATTTTATCTGTTTTGAATCTCTCACCCTCCAGCTTCAGCAGATGACCCTGTGTTCTAGTATTATGGGAGAGGGAGAAAAACGTCTCCTTGTCCACTTTCTCCAAACCATGCATAATTTTATAGACTTCTGTCATATCTCCCCTCATCCACCTTCTTTCCAAGCTAAATAGCCCTAAGCGTTTTAACCGCTCCTCATAAAACAGTTGTTCTAGTCCCCTAATCATTTTGGTTGCTCTTCTCTGCACCTTCTCAAGCTCTGTAATATCCTTTTTTAGGTGTGGTGACCAGAACTGTACCAAGTGTGGTCTCACCATAGATTTGTACAAGGGCAGAATGATATCAATTCCTAGTCTAATTATGGCCAGCATGGAATTTGCCTTTTTTTACAGCAGCCGCACACAGGGTTGACATCTTCATCAAGCTATCCACTACCACCCGAATATCCCTTTCTTGGTCTGTCACAGCCAGCACAGATCCCATCAGTGTATATGTGAAGTTGGGATTTTTTTGCCCCAATATGCATCACTTTACAGTTGCTCACCTTGGCCCAGTCACACACTCTCTGCCTAACTTAGCCCACAGGATTGTTGCTGTTGGACTGTACAATGGCTCTTTGTTCCAAGGGCACCAGAACTCTAGAGGGGTAAGTAGAGCTAGTAAGGGGAATAGGTTACTTCCCTCTGTATTTGAGGGAATAAGTACTACCTTTGGTTTGTCTTGAACTTACTTCCCATCAACTTCATGAGTGCCCATGAGTTCTAGTGTTATAGGAGTGAAAGGAAAAGTTCTTTATTGCCTCGTTCCTCACACCATGCATAATTTTATAAACTTTTATGTCACCTTTTCTCTAAACTAAACTAAAAAGCCCCAAACTTCTTCGTCTTTTCCTCATACGAAAATGCTGCCCTGGTTCCTTGAAAGATAATCCTCAGGGCTGGTGCAGCCACTGAAAAGGCTCTGCTTCTCATAGACACAAATTTGGCTTGAGGGAACTGCCAACAGATTGTTGAACTGATCTGGTCTTTCAGATATATGAGTCCCAGGCCATAAAAAGATTTAAATGGTAATACCAGCACCTTGAATTTAACCCAGAAGTTCAGTTAGACAGTGCAGCTGCTTCAGCACAAGCTGTATACAATCTTGGCACTTGCTGCCAAGAGCAGAGTTGGCTTACAAAGCATTCAAAACACAATCTAAATGTCCAGTTAATAGCCAGCAACAATTAATATGGTCTATGACAATGGACTACTTTCCCAGGGGGACAGCGGATCAATCCATGATAAGAACACTTGAAAATGATTTATGCTGCACTTGTGCTCAACACAAATCTAAGTCTTGCTCTATAATATGCAGGGGGGGGGGCTTCCCCTTATGAAATGTTGCTGGTGAGTCACACATGTCTTCTATCCTAGCAGGCAGGCTGCAATTTGACTAATTAATGGATATGAATCCATCAGACCTGCAGCATCTTGCTAAGGCATTGGTTTTCTGATTTTTAGGCAATCTTTAGGCAATATGTATAGATTCCTTAACCAGCTATGGCAGATGGAACCCCAGTAGCCATTTGGGGGGCAATTTCTCCTGCCATTGCCAACAATAGGAAAGCCACACTTGTGTTTACAGAGCTGCATCATCATTAGGCTTTCATGAAACTTTTCTTTTGCTTCTCCTTAACAATGTTGATAACTGAGCCAAACTCTTTTTCTTTTATTTGAATGCAAAGAAATGAATTGTGCAAGCCAACTCATCTTTCCTTCTTTTCCTAAAAGATTAATAATAAATGGAGCATATTTATCATGTCAAGCAGAACTGACTCAAGGACTCGTTATCTATGGACAAGGAGGGAAACCTGGAATAATTAGAATTCTTCATTTTCATATTTGCACTTTTAAATGTTCAGCAGATTTCCTGAAGGGAGACCTGTAGGAAGAACTTATCCAGATCAGGTTAAGTTGTTTACAAAAATGGAAAAGCAAATAATATTGTAAAGTAAGTGTATCACTCTATGAGATGAAAAACAGAATTGTTCATTGGGCTTGACAACCTGGGGGACTGTGAGGAGTTGTCCATGGGATGGGGAAAACAACTTGGAAATTGCTCCTAGCCCCAAATTCTCCCCTTTCTGCATTCCATGAGCTCTCATAGGCTTAAGACTGTGGCCCCATTTCCTTTAACAGATTCTCAATGGCTCTCAACATTCTGGGGTCCTAAGGCATATTCAGTCCTTATCAGACTGTTTTTCTAATAGGGGTCTTTTTTCTGCATCCCTGGGGAATCACTGTAGCCTGGTTTTCTTGTCTTTACTGTTGGCACAGGGACCAAGTATAATGATAGTGCCACTTGTTTTCTTTATTTGCAAAGAAGAGAATACCTTTCTATTAAATGAGAAAGTTGTCAGCTTCCATGCCTTGCTCTCCTGGACATAAAGAAGAAGAAGAGTTGTTTTTATATGCCGGGTTTCTCTACCACTTAAGGAAGAATCAAACCAGCTTACAATCACCTTCCCTTGCCCTCCCCACAACAGACACCCTGTGAAGTAAGGGGGGCTGAGAGAGCTGTGACTAGCCCAAGGTCACCCAGCTGGCTTCATGTGGAGGAGTGGGGAAACAAATCCAGTTTACCAGATTAGCCTCCGTTGCTCATGTGGAGGAGTGGGGAATCCGTTGCTCATGTGGAGGAATGGGGAATCAAACCCAATTCTCCAGATCAAGTCCACCACTCCAAACCACCTCTCTTAACTACTACACCATGCATGGATTACAACTGGAGGCTGGTGTCAGTCTGCTCCTACCATCATCACCACCTTGGGTTTGAAGGCACAAATCTTATGCAGTGGGAAAGGAATGATTAACTTTTAATTAATAACATAAGCATGATGCATGCAAAATGTGTGTATATGTATGCATGTGCCATCAAGTTGCAAGTGACTGATAACGAGTTGACCCCAGCAAGGGGCTTTTAAAGCAAGTGAGAAGCAGAGGCAGTAAAAATGTGTGTAAAGGACTGGATAGCCCAGGCTAGCCTGATCTTGTCTGATCTCAAAAGCTAAGCAGAATCAACAATGGCAAGTATTTGGATCTTGGCCATCTTCTGGGCATCTTGGCCATCTTCTGGGCACGGAGTAGGGGTCACTGGGGGAGTGGGGGGTAGTTGTGAATTTTCTGCATTGTGCAGCGGGTTGGACTAGATCCCTTCCAACTCTATGATCCTATGATTCTATGTATGGGAGACCTCCAGGGAACACCAGAGTCATGAGGCAGAGGCAGGCAATGACAAACCACCTCTGAACATCTCGTGCCATGAAAACCCCACCAGGGGGTCGCCATAAGTCAGGTGTGACTTGACGAGAGTTTTTTCATACCATCTTCTGCCATGGAAAGATTAACTGCTGGTGATATTATGAAGTCTCCCTAAAATGCATGAAAATTCTATATGGTAATCTGCTCTACATGTTGTGGCTGTTGTGTGGTTAGTGTATGATGTAAATAAATTCTGCATTAGCTTAAATTACCTGTATGGAAAAGTTCTGAAATCCCTTGTTAAGTTCACTGTTTAAAAGGCAAGAGTAATACAACAATTACCAAACAATTAGATGAATAATACTTATCAGTGGTCTTAGAATGTTGTATGTCTGCACAGAATCATTCTGTTATTTCAGTTTAATGGGTTGTATACCACCTTTTCTAGGGAAAAAAAGCTCAATACATTTATTCACTTATTTTATTCCATTCTTTTAACCATCTGTATAGCACCTTTCCTAAGGAAACAGCTCAAGACAGAATCTGTGGAAAATCTCTAAGATGACAGTTCTCCCCAGGCCTCCAGCAAAGGAAAGTATTTTCTGTCAAAACTACAGGCCTTCAGAATGACATTCTGTATCGTCATTTTTTAAAATTTCATTTTATAAGTAATGTGTTATACAATTTGATAGTTTCTTATCCATCTCCTATGCCCCTGTTGTAGCTCTGCTAATGTTTAATGTTAGCTTTTTAAACCTGCTGTTTAATTTTGGGGTGCATCATATCTTTTTTTTTTTAAGCTCACTTTTAGTCTTATACATATTGAGTTGGGATAGTTTTGTGTTTAGGTTGGTTTAAAGATTGGTTTTTCATATGTTGTGAATGGTCTCCCTTCCAATTCTGTAGAGAGGTGGAATATAAATATGCTTTAATAAATCAATACATTTGGATAGCTTAATCCTGCTTTTCGTCATGCTGCAAGGGCAGATGTCCCTATTTTCTCTACAGCAGCTTAAGTGAATGGATGGGATCCAAGTTCCAAGGAAACATTTAGGAAAGTTCAGGTGCCCAAAGCATCTGTACAGTTACTGTCACTGCAATCCTGAAGCAAAGTTACACCTTCCTAAGTCTGTTGGTGTCAGTCTGCTTAGATGGGTGTAATTGTCTGAGCAGTAGTGTGTGTGAAGAGGATCTTGGGGTCTTAGTAGACCAAACACAGAACATGAGTCAGCAGTGTGATGCGGTAGATAAAAAGACAAATGCAATCTTGGGATGTACAATGTCAACAGAAGTATAGTGTCCAGATCACACAAAGTGATGGTATCGTTTTGCTCTGCTCTGGTTAGACCTCACCTAGAGTACTGTGTTCAGTTTTGGGCACCGCAATTTAAGAAAGATGTAGACAAGCTGGAACGTGTCCAGAGGAGGGCAACAAAGCTGGTGAGGAGTCTGGACACCAAGTCCTATGAGGAAAGGCTGAAGGTGCTGGGTATGTTTAGCCTGAAGAGAAGACTGAGAGGTGATATGATAACCATCTTCAAGTACTTGAAGGGTTGTTTTATAGAGGAGAGTGCCAAGTTGTTTTCTGTTGCCCCAGAAGGTTGGACCAGAACCAGTGAGTTGAAATTAAATCAAAAGAGTTTCCATCTAGACATTAGGAAGAATTTTCTAACAGTTAGAGCGGTTGCTCAGTGGAACAGGCTGCCTTGGGAGGTGGTAACTCTCCTTCCCTGGAAGTTTTTAAGAAGAGGTTAGATGGCCATCTGTTTGCAATGCTGATTCTGTTACCTTAAGGAGACGATGAGAGGGAGGGCATCTTGGCATCTTGGAGTAGGGGCCACTGGGGTGTCTGGGGGGGAGGTAGTTGTGAATTTCCTGCATTGTGCAGGGGGTGGGACTAGATGTCCCTTCCAACTCTATGATTCTAACTCTGCTTAGGATGGCACCACAATCAGAATAATTCTCTTGATTCTGAGGCAGTACTGGATATTTGGCATCTTTTCCTTGTGTATATTTGTCCTTCCTTTTTGGATTAGAAGGAGGGATTGGATGTCCTGTGGGTGGGATGTTTTGGACTGGATGTTCTGTGGACTGGCATTCATCCATGGGCCAGTTGTTGAAAGCTGCTGGCTTATTGCCAGGGCTCTTCTGCCTCTTCAAAGTAAGCAAAGAATTAAATGTTACATGGTAAAAAAAAGAAAAAGAAAACCTACCTACTCCACTGCTTCAATGGGAGCTATTTCTAAATGAAACACCAAATGATAATTGATGCAATGTTACTGCAGCCCTGCCCACAAGTTACAGTGAACACACACACAGTACATGCATAATGTACACTTGATTTTTCTTTACACATGTGTTCAGTCGTTCTTTACATTCAATGCACATACAGCTGACAGTGTGATTTAAGCCCCACATTTATCATGGCACTGGTCCCCAGTTTTATTTATGAAGTGAATGTGAATCGGCTCGTTCTCATAAACAGATGTATACATGGCAGGTTTATGTGTGTGCACTGTAACATGGCAACAGGGCGCGTGTGCGGTTGCAATACAGGTGTGTTTCTCGACTCGATGATGGAGCCAGGGCAGTGATCCACAGACAAATTCCAAGTAAAGTGAAAGAGGTGAGGGTCCTAAGTGAAGGGTATGTATTAAGAGGCAGGTTCAGTCTGAGTAAAAATTAGGGTACAGTGGATCATTCAGACTACATAAACTGGATCTGTTGAGCATCTAGTTGAAAAGCATGGAATGAAACAGAGGCTGGACCAAGTATGGGCAAGGATCCTGTAGTTAGGAAAAGAAAAGGCTAAGACTGACAGGTTTCACCATTGCAGTGGCAGGCACCCCCTGGGTCACATCCTGACAGCTGCACAGCAAAATGTACTGCTTGGCACCCAGGGGGCGATCTCTGCCCAGGCAACCAAGGCATATTTTAGGACACAGATATTTTTAGGCATTGCTGGGGCCAAGAGGGACTTCCCCCCCCCCATGGAGACAAAAAGAAGTTTGCTTGCCTATAGTGGCTAAAGGCACACGTTATTTATCTGTATGAGATGTCTTTTGAACTATGCCTATCAAAGGTGTTTGAATGAATGAAACGTTATTTACTCATGCCTGTGTGACTTTTCCACAGTGCAAAGAGCAGATTTGGAGGGAAGGGTTTGTAGAGACTGTAAAGCAGAGTGGAATAACGGGCTAAGCCCTCTTACCCTTCACAACATGATCCTGATCCAAATCAGGGGGCCCTGCCTGGCCTATTTTCAGAATTACATCTCCCATAAGCCCTAGTTTGGCATTTACCATGGCAGTTTAGCCTATACCAGAGAGTACGAGGAAAATTGGGTTGACCATGATTTACATGGCCCAAACTCATATAGCAGTGATTGTTTTATTTTCCTCTTCAACCTGGGTTTCTCATAACCATGCTGGAAATGCTGTTTTTCTGTCCCACAAGGAATGGCAAGTTGTTTTTTTATCGGGGGGGGGGGGTCATCAAAGATTGCCTTCAAGAAGAACCATGAAGAAAATCTATATTTTGTCCTCCACACCATCTGCACTGGGGGCGGCTGTAGGCAGAAAAGCAGACACACTGCATATTTAAAATGTGTAGCCAAAGCCACGTCAAAACTTTCAAAAGGTTTCCAAGTTGCCCTTCAGAAAAGCATCTAAGATATGACTATAAAGTAAACCTTTGAAATGTTTTAGAAAGAAAATGTTTAATCTCTGAACAACTGTATTTTCAGAACAACTGAAAGTGTGTAATCTTTGAACTCCTAAGGACACTCCTATTGCCTGGGGCTTTTTGGAATTGTGATATTGGACAGGGACAGACAATTCCTATAGTCTTGGGAGCTACCCAAAATAGTCTAACTAAAAAAAAAACCCTACAATTTTACAGATTGTACATAATCCACAGGACATCACACTTTGCTGAATAGTGGTCCCAATTCCCACCCACCCCCGGAACCCTAAAATTACCCCCGGGGGGGGGAATTCCCCCCTTGTCGAGAAGTCCATGCTCTAGACGCTGGTTTCATGAGCTTGTCTTGGGTGGTGGTCTGGTTCTGACATTTCTAAATGCTAATGGCTTCATAGTGCTCATGAGAGCCAGCATGCTGAAGTGTTGGACTAGGATCTGGGAAACCCAGGTTCAAATCCCTGCTCTGCTATGGAAGCTTGCTGGGTCACCTTGGGCCAGTCACACACTCTCAGCCTAAGCTACCTCACAGGGTTGTTGGGAGGATAAAATGGAGGAGAGGAGAACTATGTAAGCCACTTTGGAACCCAATTGGGGAGAAAGTCGGGCAATAATTAATTAATTAATTAATAGATTAGGCTTTCCAGAATGACTCAGAAATGGCAATATAATAAAAATGATATAAAATATACTCAGAGATACATTGCTTTTTTTTTTTTTTTTTTTTCTCGTTTTCTTTCTTCATAAGTGAAACTTGACCAGAAAGTTTTCTGGCACCCATTAGAAATTTGTTCTAGAAGCTGGCTGTCCTTGATGCAGGATGGAGTTTTAGGTGCCACTCTCTGCTCACCTGAAATCACCAACCCAAATTTGTCAGGCATATTCCTACCCAAGAGATGTAGCAATAGGAGGGCTATCTCTTGCCATCTCTTAGTGTCACCATCTCTAAAGTGGTTGTTCTAGCTGTCCCTTTTCATATCAGTTTGATCTGCGGCAGTGATCAGTGAAATCATTTAGCTCTATGCCATGAATAGCTTCAAGTTTACTGCCCTCTATTATACCTCAAGTAAAGGGACAGAGGGTTTTTTCCTGGCCAGTCAATAATTTTACGTTGCCTTGTGCCCTTCAGATGTAAATAAAAATAACTAAGCCTTAAATAGCATCCAGATTAAGTTAGATGTATAAGCGCATTGAAGAGATAAGATTTATAAGTCAGAGATATTTTGTTATACTTAACAATGCTAAGAAAATGCTAATTTGAGGAGTTGCCGTAATATCATATAACCTTCATTTGTTCTAGAAAAAGGCTTAGATGTTGCTGTATAGACATTTTAATTACTCTTTATATAAAAGTTGTTTTAAGCATCTCTCATTCCTTAGTCTTTATCTATGGACCCAGGTAATATAATATGGAATAGCTACCGCTGGACATTCATATTCTTTCCTTTTTCTTTCCACATTTTTACATATTTATTTTTTACAAATTCAAAGTCTCTCTCTCTCTCTCTCTCTCTCTCTCTCTCTCTCTCTCTCTCTCTCTCTCTCTCTCTCTCTCTCTCACCTTCTGCATGCCAAGCAGATGCTCTACCACTGAGCCATGGCCCCTCCCCATGGTGCCCCTCCCCAAAAGAAGGTAGTCGGGATCTGTGGTCTCTTTGTCATTGCCCTTTTCTCCTGACTCATTGACCTTTCATGCTGACAGTCCAAGCTATTCAAAGATGACTGTCACAGGTTGAGATATGCATTCCCTTTCTGTATGAAATGAATTTCACTGGAGCCTTGCCACTTTCTGAACTCCTACCTGGAGGTTAGAGACATTACACACTTGAAAATGTTGAAGCACAGCAAGATTTTGACTTGCAGAGGTGTGCAGTTTGTCCTCTGTGTCTGTTCAGCACCTCAAGGAATTCAAAGCCAGGGAGACCATATACTCCTGGCTTTTGCACGATCACAACAGATAGCAGAGATGTAGCACTATGGAAAGCTTTCACACTCTTTATAGTAAGGGACTTAAGCCTGAAACAATTGAGCCTAAGCCCTTAGAACTATTACTGAGCTGTGCCATTTGATACCACAGATGTGGGTTCGAATGTTAGAGTTCTCCACCACATAAAACACTACACACAGAACTAGGATGCTAGGAAAGATTCTAGGCTAGCTGTTGCCCTGACTTACTAGTTTTATACGTGCAAGAACATCACTTTTTTTTGTATGTGAGGGTACATTTTAGTCTGATATTGTACAGGTCTTCCACCAACCCATACTGAATCTTCTGGTTTAGCTCTGATTCACACAGAGATGGAATGATTTGGGCACGATCATCAACAATGAGTAGGAACTATAACTATTGCTTCCTGTGTTCCAAAATGCAGTTTATATTATTTGCCCAAAACTAAAACATCCCTCTGGCTCTTAAGACTCAAAAACAACAAAATGTTCAGGCTTTTCTGTAATGAGAAATTGTTTCAGTAACATTGGCAAATAGTTATGCCATCTCTCTCTCTCTCTCTCTCTCTCTCTCTCTCTCTCTCTCTCTCTCTCTCTCTCTCTCTCTCTCTCTCTCTCTCTCTCTCAATATAGAACAAATGCACTTTCCTTTTGAGATAAATTATTAATATGAATGGGACAATATATGGAGTCCTGCCAATGAATGGACTTCCCTTTTTGTTTTTAAGTACATTAAGTTTTACAGATGGGATTCCAAAAGCTGAAGTTTAATCTAGCTGCAGAGTAATGTTTATTAGCAGTGCTTTTAGGCTTCTTCCTCAAGTGAAATTCAGCTTTAGTGGAAGATTGAACTTCAAGAAAGCAGATGGTTGTTAGGCCCCATCTCAGGATTCATCGATACGATGGGCTATATATTAATCTAATATATATCAGTAAATGGCTCACATAGACATCTGGGAGGGGAAATGAAGGGGCTACACCTATGTGGCTGACAGAGGAGAGGGCACAACCTGTCCCCTCACCATCCTTGATGTTGACATCAGCAGGGACCAGATTGTGCCTCCAGTTCAATACTTTCAATCCCATAGAATAAATGGGTCCCACTAGTAGCTAGACTAGGAAGCAGCATAGAAGTTAAAGGGCCTTTCACTTCTGCAGTACCCACTAGTAGATAATGTGGCATCCCCAAAGTCACATGAGTTTTTAATTTTATTTTAGATATTTTTATCCTACTTTTCTCCCCAGTGTGGACCCAAAGTGACTTTGCAACATCATATCAACGGGTCAGATTTTCCCACGTTATAACAATCCCTCCTTTCTGATGTTTTAACTATTTGCTTTTATATCTCTGTATGTATTTTAACTCTGTTAATGTTGTAATGATATGTGTGGTGGGTTTTCGTTGGTTTAAAAATGTGATTTTATTATGAGCGTTTTAATTTGTTAGCTACCTTGGTGGCCCTTGGGATGGCAGAAAGGTGGGATATAAATTTTGTAAAATAAAAATATATAAATCCTGTGAGGTTAGGGTTGCTAGGTCCTTCTTCACCACCGGCAGGAAGTTTTTGGGGCACAGCCTGAGGAGGGCAGGGTTTGAGGAGGGGAGCGACTTCAATGCCATAGAGTCCAATTGCTAAAGTGGCCATTTTCTCCAGGTGAACTGATCTCTATAGGCTGGAGATCAGTTGTAATAGCGGGTGATCTCCAGCTACTACCTGGAGGTTGGCAACCCTAGAGGCACCACTGCGCAGTTGCACTCTGTGGCTACTGTAGCACCTCCTTCAATCTTCTGACTCACTCATGTACAAGATCCTAAGAGAGTGGAGGAACTTGAAGAGGTTATCAGAGATGATTGAAGGCCAAATCAGATGGATCTCCTTCTGTTTTTTATAAGACTCCAAATAGCAGGTTGTCTCCCTCATTTGGATTAGGCCCATGGTTTCTTCCACACCATTTTCACATTCTTCCCCCAAACTCAATCAGCTTTTTGCCCACAGGAGAAAAGATACAGAGACCATATAACGCCTGTATAAACTCCAGTACCATAGGTCAACCAGAGATTCCATATGACCTACTAAGATGATAAGGATGGCCCTAGTGGGGGAAGAATACATAAAACCTTCCTCCCCCTACGCTGTAGCCCCGATATGACTGTGGGCACCCACCACTGGTGTTCAATTTTTTTTTAAGAGCAGGAGATACAGATCTCCCACTGTCACATCTAATTTAGTCCTGAAGTAGATTAGGGGAAGTTCACTAGGGATGACTGTAAGGGGTTTGTATATTCTGCAAGCAAAGACCCATTGCCTTTCCTCCTCTCTGCAAGACTTTTGTTAACAAAGCACTTCAAATGGAAGACTGCCCTCTACAGGAAAGGAGGGTGCATTGCTCTGGAAATCCATCATGACCAACGCGACATACAAAACTGTAATTTATTTGTATGAGTGTAATATAATACTTCTGTTCAGCTTGTTCACTAGTGTCATCATTTCCTTTGTGTATGTGTCCTTTAGTGAGGACATAACTACATTGTGGCTTGCCTCCCCCATGTTTCCCAACCTCTCCGAATAATGTTATTTCTCTTTATTACCTTTTGAACATTTCATTTTCCCTGATTTGTTTTCTCTTGTCTTGCTTCCTTACAAACGAATGGTTTCCTTCCTGTGAATCTCCCCAAGCTTCTATGGGAAATGTGCGGCATCTTTCTCCTGATTCTGCAGAAGCCCAGGTAAGTGACCTGGCAACTCCTGGTGTGCATGGAATAGACAATGTGGCATTATTGCTAGAATATCTGCAATCTCATTTTGACAGCCATATCCAAATTGGGTTATACAAGCCCTGGAGTGGCAGGACACAAATTGCAGATCCAGAGCAATATGCAGTCCTGACTGGCTGGGCTCAGTGCCGCAGTACTGCAGACTTCTGAGGGTCACAAGATTTACTTTGTGATAATGAGCCCTATTTTAATGAATGCAAATTGAACTTTGCATTAACTCTGTTGGGATTGTTGGCTGCTGTGCTGCCTGGTTCTTTATTCCCATCCCTGATTTGAAATGCTGGAATGATCTTTCCCAAAAGGATATCTCACAGCTCCTTTTCATTTTCTTTTTTCTTTTCACACTCTCTTCATGTAATTGTTGTCTTTTCTGCCTCTTCACGTTGAATTCACAGAAAGGCACCCCCAGTGCAGCTGCAGCAAGCGGCACTGAAGCAGGTGGGCCGGCTTCCACGTGATCCATCCCCACCGTGCTTGGTGGCATCCCTGTCTAGGGTTGCCAACCTCCAGGTACTAGCTGGAGATCTCCTGCTATTACAACTGATCGCCAACCAATAGAGATCAGTACAGCTGGAGAAAATGGCCGCTTTGGCCACTGGATTCTATGGCACTGAAGTCCCTCCCTTCCCCATACTCTGCCCTCCTCAGGCTCTGCCCCCAAAATCTCCAGGTATTTCCCAACCCAGAGCTGGCAACCCTACGTGAAGGGGAGGGGAAAGCCTGATAAGGGGCTAAAATGGTGGAGGGGGTGGAAAGCTTAACCCTGATGTTTTGAAGATGGAGCTTAACTCCACCCCTCCCCAGACTGAATGCAGGCAGTTTATCCACATGGATGTTGTGGTCGCAGCCACCCTGCAGTTCTTCCTTTGAGGCTGTTCTTTGATGCAGTCCCCAGGGCCCTGTTCTTTCAGAAAGTGCCACTGGTTTTTGTCATTACAAACTCTTTAGACACAAATGTCCCAGATCCCTGCACAGGTACCCTTAATTCAGGAGGAATGTCAGTGCTGAGTAGCCAATGACGTCGACAGGTCTCTCGACTTTTAGTGCAACAGACCAGCTTGGCTGAAATTCTGGCAAGAATCCCTTAGTGCAGCGCATCTGCTTGGAGATGACGGGGTGTTTAGAACACAGCAATATGGTGGAATGATGTGGTGTCAAACTGTCTACTCAGCACTGGAGTTCCTCCTGGACTAATGGTACCATTGTAGGGATCTGGGACGTTTGGGTATATAGATAATTCACAATGGGTAGCCGTGTTAGTCTGTCTGCAGTAGTAGAAAAGAGCAAGAGTCCAGTAGCACCTTAAAGACTAACAAAAATTTAAAAAAAGCTCATACCCTGCCAGAAAATATTTTTGTTAGTCTTTAAGGTGCTTCTGGACTCTTGCTCTTTTCTACTACTGGATATATAGAGTTTGCAATGCATAAAGGCTCACCAATTCACAGCTTGGTCGAGTAATCAGTCACTCGTGCAGAAATTAATCTTTGTTCACCAAGGTTCAGATTTGAAACACGAGGGATGAATGTGCAAATGTGGGAGAGAAGAAGAGTGTTCATAAGCCACAGCTGTTTTCATTATGTGATCCCATCACAGGTGCCTGTAAATTCTAAGGATGCTTTCATTCAGACAGCTTGCTGTCAGGTGCCTCATAATATTACACGAATGGAAAACCGCATATTTCAATGGGATCATTTCAAAACTAGTCATGGGACAATGAACCGCTGCTAGTCTCTTGACACAACTAATTTCTTTAATGAAAGATACGCATCCCCTTTCATTGGTGGGAAATGGGAGAGTCTCTTCTTTCTGAAATCTTTCCTGCACAAAAAAAACTTGCCATGCATTTGTTCCTTAGATACTCTAAAGAGAAATTACTTATTTATGTTTGTGTATTTTTCCCATAAACTCTGGCCATAGGGATAATGATGGTGATGGATACAATATACAATGAAACAACAGCAGAGAAGGAGAGAGGGAAATATTGTCAAGCTCACCAGGAATAATTAATGGCAAATGACCACACAGACACTAAATGGAAGATGTTTGTGGGTGGGCCATGCAATCCACATGTTGCATTGGTGCGCTTCCCAAGACACATTCCCAAATGGTGACCTCACAGAATGTGTCCTTATTCCATGAATGAAAACTGTGTGCAAGCATTCCCCTTTGGCTTTTAATGGCTGGATTTTAGCAGAACTGAGTTTATTGGCTTGGCTCGTCCCACAGCAGAATACATCCAGTGTGGCTAATCGGATGCCAGTTTTTGCATGATATGTTTTTTGCTTCATATATATAAAAAAAATCCTGAGCAGGAATGTAATGATCATGTTTGCTCTCCAATGAATGCTACAGGCATAAATTTGCAATCCAATATGTGCAGGAAGTTTTAAGAGTCTATTGACAATTGCTTGGATCCTAACCTTCTTTTTCACTTGCGGAAAGCATTTCTGCCCACGTGTAAGGTAGGATTTGGGACTGTTCTCCCTCTCTCTGCAGACCTCCATCTCCCTTTCCATGCTTTTCTTGAAGATGCACTGACCCCTGGGGGCATGGTTTCAAGGGCACAGCAGGATGCAGCAGGAGGGGAGGGGGGAAGTGTCCCTTTTACTCTACTAGATAGAATCCACCCCACTGTCCTTTGATCCCCATATTCAGACTGTATCCAACATCATGACACTTCTGCCTTTGCAACACTACATATGCATCCCTTCATCATCATCCCTTAGGCAGAAACTCTTATTTACATTCCACCAATCTTTCCCCTTGAGAACCAGCGTGTTATAATGGTTAAGAGCAGCAGACTGTAATCTGGGGACCAGGTTCAATTCCCCACTCCTCCACATGAAGCCTGCTGGGTGAACTTGGGCCAGTCACAGTTCTCTCTGAACTCTCTTAGCACATGCAGAGGCAGGCAATGGCAAACCACCTCTGAATGTCTCTTGACTTGAAAAACTTACGGGTCTGCCATAAGTCAGCTATGACTTGACAACACACGAACACACACAATCTTTCCCCTTCAAGTTCTTCCTCTTTGGTTTCCCATTATCATACCTTTATCCTTGCTCAATCATTGCAATTTCGGCAGCACAACCACACATAAGGAGAGATCACAGTACCCATGTTCTTTTCAATACACACAGTCACCATTTTGTGTGAATAGGGCAACACACTTATTTCCCAGCATAGTGTAGTGGTTAAGAGCGGTGGTTAGGGGCAGTGGACTCTAATTTTGAGAACCAGGTTTGATTCCCCACCCCTACACATGAAGCCAGATGGGTGACCTTGGGCTAGGCACAGTTCTCTGAGAGCTCTCTCAGCCTCACCTACCTCACTGGGTGTCTGTTGTGGGAAGGGGGAGGAAAGGTGATTGGAAGCCACTTTGATTCTTCCTTAAGTGATAGAGAAATTTACTTCCACATGATAGTACTTAGGGCCACAGTGTCACATAACTCTAGAAAGAATGGTTTTTGGGAAGGAGAGTTGTCACCTTTTTTTCTGGCAGACTTCCTGTACCTTTAATGTCCTGTCCTTTTAACAGCACCTGTGGCTTTAACAGATGCACGGCAAGCAGAAATATAGCATTCTGGATGAAAATTCACCTTGTTTAATTTCTGGTTTTTATGCAACAACCCTGTAGGAGTAAATAAAAAGTTGGCAACCCTACATGGGTAAATAATTAATCGTAATTCATGATGTTGCTTCCACTATATTGCCACAAACTGGGATCTGAATGCTGAAGAGATCCCAGCTTGCCCTGAAAGTTATCTATTGGACGAAGCAAAAAATTCAGTGCCCATCTTGTAACAACCTTTCCCAGGCATAGAACAACCACAGGTTAGGAAAAAATGTCTCTCTTCTACATCCCTACCTGTCAAGCATCTACTATTTAATATAGAAATGGTATGCAAAAAGAAAGGAAAAAGGATCCTGATCCTCTTTGTTCTATAAGCTTATTTACTTGACTAGGGAATACCCAAAGTTCTTCAAGAGGTTGTTAATTCCTCTTTATTTTAGATATCAATTTGTGTGCTTTATCTCCCTTTCATTCAAATGCTACTCTGTTGTATGTAGAGTCACATTGATTTGGTTAATATCTGTATTCCTGCATGTTTTATTTCTCCTTCATGTCTGGATACCTCTATTTCTGGCTACCCAAAATACTAGCCTCTTAACACTAACTAAAGTACCTTCAGTATTACTTACATGGTGTAAATCTGATGTTTCATTCCAGTATTTCTTTTTTACGAGCCAAATGGTGGTAATTGGACACTAATGAACACACTGGGAAGAATCCAAATAAAAATGAATGGTTTGGTTTAGCCATCCCTTCCTATCCATTCTACATTAACATCAGAAGAAGTTCCAAATGAAAATGGTACTAATTATGGCCACGGTGATCTTTGTGTGTTACTATGAGCAGATTACTTATTCTGTAGCCATTATCTCCACAAGGGAACTATATTAACGCTAGAGTGAGAGGCAATTAGACTCAGGGAAACATGGAGGCAGGCGTTCTCATCTGAGCAAGCAGAGAGACAAATCCGTCAAGCTACCATAGCTTCCCATTGAAAGAAAATTATTAGCTAACCTCTCCTTCCCTCTCAAGCATTACTTAAGGAGGGTAGAAGACCGTCATTATCTGAGTTCTTGATATTCTGCTGCTTCTCTGAAAATCTTCCAGGTCAGCCTGAGAACCGAGCAGGGTTTCCAAAAGGCATGGAGGTCTCCGTCTGTCAGCTAGGTTTTCTTCCCGCATCATTTCTCCTCTCTGTGTGTATGTGTGCATTTTGTAATAGTACCACCACGGATTCCAGATTTTCAAAAGAAGATTGCAGTTTAAACCTCATGCAGCATTTCCTGATGTCAGCAGGAAGAATCACAATTCATCTCAACAAAGATTAGATAGAGCCTTCATATGATAATGCCAAGCTTAATAGGTCTTGCAGTGCTGCCTGTTATTGCTCTGTCAATCATTAGCATCTGTTGTGAGTGTAAATGCATAAATCCTGACTCAGACAAATCTAGCCCTACACAAAGCATATACCAATACACACACATAGAATGAAGGAATAACTCTCCCTCTGGTCCTGTCCCTGATTCCAGGAATTACTCCAGATTTCTGAAGTAATCCTATGTGCATACAAGGTACATATCTGGGCTTTCCCATTGGTTCCAGAAGATGCTTAAGTGTTCCTGATTGCAAAGAAATGGCCAATTCAGGTACACTTACATGCATGTAGGGCACATTGCAGGGCAGCAGCTTTCTGTGGTCTAAGGTAGAGGGCTTTCTCATTACCCACTAATGGATCCTTTTAACGAGGTGACAGGAATTGAAACTGGAACCTTCAGCATGCAACACTGATGCTCTACCACTGAGCCACAGCCCCTTTCCATGAAACCAATCTGCAATTGTGTAAAAAAGCTTTGCACATCGAAGAACTGTGCTGACTTTTTGCAAATGGGCAGAGGTTCCAATATTTTGCACATGTGCCAGTTTTTTTCCCTAGCCATTGCTGCTAAACTCTATTTAAAAAGCAAACTGATACAGGAGAGGGAAAATTCTATCTCTGTTCTCTCAAGAAGTAGCAAAAAGCAATATAGGCAATTGGAGGTCATGATACATTTCGAAGAGGCTAGAGGCAAAATAGGGCACAAAATTCATTAAAAGCAACAGAATTACATCCAGCTTCTGCATATTGCTATGAGGATATCTCAGGAGCAGAGCATAAGTTCTATCAGGCCATTTCCTTCTGGGCAGTGCTGCCCAAGGTTTCCAATGGAAGTGTGCAATCGACTCTGTTTAATGATGCTTTCAGCAGGCAATAATAGTCTCAGAGACTGCCCTTCAGTGACGCCTTTCCCACAAAGTTTCCCCCTATATTTTGCCCCTCTTTCATTTTCGGTCTTTTTTTATTGTTAATCATTCATGCTTACTGATGGGGAGGAGAGTGAAACAGGGACAGTAAACATTATACCTCCCTGCTTCATATTTGATGCACATACAGAACATGTACATGTTCTTGTGAAGCTTGGTCATATTTTTGTTCTTGATTTAAAAGGGATTTAAAAGTAGTTGTCATCACTGGTTGTACAGATGGGATCTAGAAGCAGCATTCCTTGGGTTTAGGGGTCCCCAAAGTTTTTAATACATTCCTGTCTGTATTGAGGAGGCAGTATGGATTGGAAAGCTTGTCACAAAAAATATCTAGGAAGGATCTTCTCCTCAGTGCACGGTGATATCCTCTTTGGGTGTTTGTAAAATGGCTTTTGCTTCACTCCGGTGTGTTGCTTTGTTTAGGATGGTTTGATCTTCTTTGGCCTGGTCAGGGGTCTTCTCCATTGTTGCTCTCTGGAATGGTTTACTAGAGAAGGTCAGAAGAGTGTTGTCTTTAGAAAAATGTGTAAACCAATTCTGTTTAAGAAGGAATTTTATTGATTTAAGGGCACCATACTTTATTAGCCTGTTGTGGATTGGGCTTTAGGGGGCATTGTTGAAATTGGCTATTATCTGGCAAATAGATTTGTTCTTTGATGTCATTTTGTTTTATGGTATGGCTTTCTGACATATGATATGTAAACCACTTTGAGATCCCTTTTAGGGATAGAGGCAGGAATCGGATATAAATATCATAAATAAATAAATTAAATAATGAAAATATAAAACCTCCATTGGCCAGAATGTTCATTTGAAAACAAATGCCTCACTTCAGCCTTCTGTTCTTCATTAACACCAGTTGTTAACATAAATAGGATGAGGAGGGGGCTCTGATGCAATTTAAATCTTATGTCTTAAAAAGCTTCTAGATTGAGGCTGGTTTTGTCCCTGTCTGCAGCATTACTAATCTCTGTACAAGGTGCTTTAATTCTGCCAAGGGCTTTCCTAAACTGGAGCTACATGCTTTCATCACCATGTGCATGGAAACAATATCCTTGTTTTCCACTTCACTTCAAATTAAAAACAAAATTCAGTCAGCTTCGCCTATCTAAACTATATTTCTAGTTGCCAAGCTTCTGCCTGTAGCCTGTCTCTTGAAAGACACCAGAGCATAATTTCAGCACTTGCCTTTTTACTAAATTAAAATTCTTTCCTTTCCAGCTGAAGCAACAGAACATATTGAACACCTGGCTGCCTCTTAAATCAGTACATTTATTCTAATCTATTCCCCTAAGTTACTTTTGGAACTGAAAGGATTTAATATTCTACTTTTGCCTTAGAACTGATTAATCAGATTCTGTGAAAAGATAGTCAAACGAGAATTATTCAGTATTAAACCTAAAACTTTATCAGGGTAGCAGTGTTAATCTAGCATGAGAACACCTTGGTTGCAGCAAAATGTCAAAGAGTTTGATGATATCTTAGAGAGTAGCGCATTTAATTAGTCATAAGCTTTTGTGGGCCAGAACCCACTTTGCAATAACCATTTCCCCTCTACAGGGCATAAGAACATAAGAAAGGCCCTGCTGGATCAGACCAAGGCCCATCAAGTCCAGCAGTCTGTTCACACAGTGGCCAACCAGGTGCCTCTAGGAAGCCCACAAACGAGACGACTGCAACAGCAACCTGCCTGTGTTCCACAGCACCTAATATACTAGGCATGCTCCTCTGATACTGGAAAGAATAGGTATGCATCATGACTAGTATTCATTTTGACTAGTAGCCATGGATAGTCCTATCCTCCACGAACATGTCCGCTCCAACTCCCTTCTAGGGACAGCTAGAAGGGAGGAATGAAGGAGTCAAAATTCTGGGGGACCCCAGGAGTACCCAAAGCCAGGCAAGTCAGGTCATTTGTTTCCATTAGATGCTTAGATTGGGTCTGGGTGCTGTATGGCCCTGGGTGCTGTATGACCCAGGGGGGATCTTTGTCCAGGGACCCATGGTGGCAGCCCAACATCTCAAGCATATGACAAAGGGAAGCCCAGCAGTGCATCTCAAACATATGAGAAAGGGAAGCCCAGCAGTGCAAGAGAGAGGTGTGGCACACTACGATCCCGTTAAAAGAATAAATGGTCTCGTCAAAGTGGATGCGCCCCATTCCTTGCTGACAATGAATTGACAGAGCAAGATGAATGGTGTACATAAACGACTATTGTTGCCTATAGTGAGCTAGCCAGTGCTGGTCTCCACTGAGTCCAAGCCTATGTCAGGAGTGCACTTGAATTCCAAGTCACAAGCTTCATGCCGGACTCTCCTTTTACAAACTTTTGTTGGAGTATAAACAGTAAGAATCAATGGGGGAAGCAAGAGATTATCTACAAGAGCAGGGGTTGGTGGCCCACAGATTTATATAAGAGGCTCACCTTGAACTCACCACTCCACATGGGGTTAAAAAAAAATGTAGCCCTCTCCCTTGCCTAGTCAAGCTAAGAAAGATCTCTGCCATCTGAAGAACTGTGAAGACCTTTCTTGTTCAGCTGGCATTTTGAGCGGGGTTGGCAACAAATGCTATGCTACTTTTAAAGCTAATGTCCAGTCATCTTCATATTTGTAGAAAAAATTGTAAACAGCTGTATTGGCCCAGAACAGAAAATAAAATCCAGGTAATACCTTTTATTAGGGCCAACCAAAATGACACAAAGCTTTTGAACTTGTCAGAACTCTAGTGTGGTGTAGTGGTTAGTGTGTAAGACAAGGATCATGTGGGAGAACCAGGTTTGAATCCCCACTTTGCCATGGGAGCTTGCTAGGTGACCTTTGGCCAGTCACTACACTCTCAGCCTAACCTACCTCACAGGGTTGTGAGGATAAAACGGAGGGGAGGATAATTATGTAAGCCACTTTGGGTCCCAATGGGGAGAAAGGTGGGGTATAAATGGAGTGAATAAATTTTGTTTCCAATTTATAATCTGCTTTACGTCTATACTCATAAAGAATGATGGACAAGACATAAAATAAAATAGCAGTCAGGAGGTTTTTGAACATTGTGTTACAGCCATGCCGTCTTTTGTGCAAAGGGGATTGCCAGCTCTGGGCTTTTTGCATAGCTTGATAGTTCACTGTGTTTGCTTAATGGCCACTGATAGGATATATTTTCCATCCACCTGGAATGCAGGACACATTCAGAGCTGCCCAAGTGGAGCTGCCTGAAAATGCAGAAAGTTTGAGTTTAGAGCTGGTTACCAGAAGCAGCATTTGGAATTTGAAGGTGCATATCTCAGTTTAAGACTGGGCAGCTGCCTATTGTGTGTCTGCTTTCTGGCCCCATAATATATGATCACCTGCAAATAAATACTGAAGAAGTGAGCTGTGACTCATGAAAGCTCATGCCCTGCCAGAAATGTTGCTAGTCTTTAAGGTGCTTCTGGACTCTTGCTCTTTTTTTACTGCAAATAAACAGATCATTCAGGTCTGCAATGCTCTCTTTCAATTAAGGAAGCTGACCTGTAAAAAATTGTTCTCTCCCTGCTGCTCAGGAAGGGGAGGACGCAAAACAATATTATGTCCAACATGCTGGGGAAAATAGCATGAAAGAAAAGGGGGGAAATCCTTCCTTGTTCTACCAGATATTTCATGCTTCATTTTTAGAATCTATTTTTAGAATCTATTTTTGACCTGGTAGCAAAAGTTATTTATAGCTGCAATTTACTTACTCTGTGCTTCTGTATCTGGTCTCCTGGGGCTTCACAAGCCATCAAAATGTATTGTCTGTCTGCTCTACTCAAGTGATGTAACTCTTAAAGTGAAGAGTTACAAAACACAAAGGAAATGGGAGACAGGCAGGTGCTGTTTTATAGTCCGCACCTCATGTAAAAATTAAGAACTTCAACCTTTGCTGCAATTGAAGACATAAAATGGGAAATGATAAGAATTTTTGTAATTTCCATGGATAAAGAATAGGATCATTGTGAATTTTAGAGTTAACTCCCCTACCCTCTGTTTCCTAAGTTTTACATTATTGTTCTGATGTCATACATTCAGCTTCAAGGGACCTACTGTTCATAGCAGAACCTGTAAGTCTCAGAAGCAATCGAATTCAAAGGTCATCAGCTGTGTGAGTTACTAATCCATTAATAACAGAAAATCTTTGAAGGACTATCTATGTAAATCAGTATGGGCATATTCAGAACAAACACAGCAGCAAAGTTCTACTCTTACCCAAATATAGTGCGAATCTGGGAACTGCAGTGGTGATGTGTTCTGGGTGTGAGGTCCAGGGTGTTGTATGATTGGCTACTCTGCCCATGGAAGAATGTAACTCTTAAGAGACAGGAAGAAATTGGCATATGACAGGTACACTAGTCTGTGACTAGTTAATGCCTTGGCTTCTTTGCTACCCCCTTTCTCAAGCCTGGCTGCGAATCCAGCTATTTTGGGCTCAAATCTCTGATCCTTTGAACCTTAATCGTGATCCTACACCTTGGTGTCAGTCCAACTACTGAGTGCTGGCCAGGGCTCGCCAACTAAGAAACCAGTGTTCAATTGGTACTGCTAATGCCTTCTTGAAGTATTTCTCCTCACTCCCATGTTACAAGAGGATGGGGGTGAACAAAGTTAGGTTCTCAGGACAGTATATCTTTAGACAAAATTTGTCTGTCCTAAATTACACCCCAAACTGACCACCATGTGGATGCTTTGTTAACAATGCAAACAACTTTGTATTCAGAGCAGCAATGAGAGCCCCATCCCCATAACTTGCTGGCATGCATTTGTGTGGGAAATCAGTTTCACAAGCCCACTCATATATAGAGAAGGGGGGTGTACCCTTTGAATAATAAATAACAACTTTAAACGCACATTCTTCCAAAACTCCTGTTATAATTTGTAGAAAATAGAACCTATCATCAACTCTTGAGTGTGGGAACTAGATAATTATTGAGCAGACAACATTTATGCTCTCTCGGAGCACAGACTAAGGATCAGAATTGCCTCAAGCAATTTGGTCTTTGAAAGAAAGGCAGGCAGAGATGAGAAGTTGCACAAAGATTCAGAAGAGGGGATAAGATTGTGTACAGTGAAATGTTTTCTACTTTCCTATGAAATAAAGTTCTTAATATTGAGCAGAGCTGTAACTCCCTTCTTCTTGGGGTACAGTTCGATTTAATGACAAAACAACAATGTACAAGCAAAACTGCAATCCCATCTTCTCCCGGGGCTCAGCCCATTGTCCAAGTGAAGCAAACCCATCCCCTTGCTCTAGAATCCAGTGTCACTCCCTTGCTGGTTGGGTAAGGCTAGGACAACCTGCACATTCCTATGCAAAATAGCTTTCCACCTGCTTTACTGGGAAATTTGGCTTTGTGGTTCAGTTCATTGGCCAACAGTTCATTGGTTTGTATACCCCACTTTTCTCTACTTTAAGGAGTCTCAAAGCAGCTTACAATTGCCTTCCCCCACCACACCACCAGAACAGGCACCTTGTGAGGTAGGTGGGGCTGAGAGAGTTCGGACAGAACTATGACTAGCCCAGAGTCACCATGCAGGCTTCATGTGGAGGAGTGGGGAATAAAAATGGTTCTCCAGATTAGAGTCCACCGCTAATGTGGAGGAGTGGGGAATCAAACCCAGTTCCCTAGATTAGAGCACATGCTCTTAACCACTACACCACTATATACACAGGCAAAGCAGATTTGGAGGAATGCTGAAGCTAGGGTTGCCAAGTGCCAGGTGGTGGTGGGTAAACTACCGCCAATCCACTGGGCTGCCCACAGACCAGCTGAGGGCCGGTGGGCACTCCGTGCACGCGTGCATGTGTGACGCGCCTACGTCAATTCAGGGTTTACCCTGAAGCGACGTGGACACTCTAGCAAATTCAGGTGGAACTCTATGGTTTCCATAGAGTTTCAGCCGAGATTGAGAGAGTGTCCCCATCACTTCCGAGTAAACTGGAAGTGATGTAGGAGCGTTGGCACGCAGGCGCACGGGGCGCATCAAGCCAGGCGCACGCCCGCACCGTGCACCCCAGAAAACCTCCTGCCGATCAACCGACGGGACCTGGTAAGCCTAGTTGAAGCTCTCTAGCCTACATCACAGAACCATAGGATGGATATGTTAAAATTAAAATATCAAATTTGACATTTTCTCTTTTAAAAATAATCAGGCCAGTTATGAAGCCATTAACTGAATACAAATCACAACAAGAAAAAATAGTGCACAGACTAAAGTGACATAGGTTTAAAGTGACATAGGTTTAAACAGCCAGGAATTCTTCCTCTACTGCCTCGTTGAATTTACAACCCAATTATATCAAATGTTAATGTCCTCCCTCTGTCACCAGAGGATTGAATCCAGTGGTGCATTTGCTGTAAGAATAATTCTCCAGAGTGTTCTTAGGAAGTAAGATTATATCCTGCTCTACCCCACGCATTCCCAGAAGCCACCTTCACCCACATGTTCAATCCAAGTTAAAGTACTTCCACTCAGACTACTGTCTGGCTTGTTTTCCAGTAGCAAATTTATGAAACAGGGATGACTCCTCTTTATAGCAGGGCCTGCTGCTGCAAAACAGCTCCGTACAAGCTGGCCTGTAGAGTTTATGATTTCAATTTTTCATTTAGTAAAGCAGCCCAAAGCTTAATGGCAAGATCTACAAACAGTAAAATGTCAGGTTTATCGTGTACAATATGCTTTTGATCAGTGACCAGTAAATCTGGCTGGAGTGCACACTGTCTCTTGTGGCTTATCTTCATCAGCTTACTTTCCTATCATTTTCTTTCCAGTGCGAGATAAATGAAACGTTTTGTGTTCCAGTGTGTGATCCCATTGCAATTTGAAGGAGGCAGGCAGGAAAATCAGTATTGGTTGACTCAAAATGCCTTTGTAGTAATGTCTCCATCTTGGATCATTTGAGCTGGGTCTAGTACATTTTAAGGGCACTAGAAGTATGTGGGGAAGAATTAAAGGTTTTTAACATGCTGTCCAAGTAATAGCTCCTTCCATGTTGCCGGAGCAGGGGGCTCTCCAAGTGGTGCACAGGGAGGAGCGCCACCTGATCTCTGGTACTTGTTTCCCATGCATGTTTCTTTGCACATCTCCTTTGCAAAAAAAGGAGTTGCTTTGTTAATGAACTTGGTAAAAAAAAAAACAAAGCAAAAGGGAGAAACTGAACAGAGAACATAATGAGTACCATTTAACAGCTTTGTAATAAAAGTAGAAGACGTTAGCTCCAGCAAAACAGCAAGGAGAGCAAATTAGTTCATTAGTTGTGAAAATGCTTCCCAGTGTTGTGACTCATCATTTCAGTCAGATTGACCCTGTGGGTGTGGTCTAATCTGTAAAATGTAAATTGTGTTCTCTAGCCACAGGAGGATCGTCCAAGCTGACATCGTTCTTTGTTTCTTGGCTGCCAAAGAGGGAAAAAGCATTCTAGTGCTTTCTGGGATCAGTGGGTCCTAAGAAACAGAGATCAACCTGGCATCACTATTTTCAAAGAGAAAGAACTGGGAGGGGGGCTTCTCTTTCCTAGTAACCTTTGGTGTACTTTAGAATCTGTTTTGCACTCACCTTATCTAATTAGTTGTAGGGTTGCCATCCTCTGGTACTAATGGCTAACCAAATGACCTGCTTATTAAATCAATTTGTTAACTGGTTATTTCAAAACTATTCTTACTCTGAAAAAAGATAGAGGCAACCTATGCTATTACCACTGATTTCCAGGCGACAGTGATCAGTTTACCTGGAGAAAAGGGCTGCTTTGGAAGGTGGACTCTATGGCATTATACCCCCTTTGAAGTCTCTCCCCTCCCTAAACCCCACCCTCCTCAGGCTCCACCCCCAAAATCTCCAAGTATTTCCCAACCCAGAGCTGGCAACCCTAAATTAGGTGAGTTAACAACACCTCTGCACTTCATTTTTAAACTCACCCCTTGCCTTTTGCTGTGTATTATACTGAGCAACCAGCCTGCTGGAGTTCTGGGTCCTAAATGCTTTTTGGTTGATTGTACTAAAAGGTATTGCATGACTGGTGTTTTCTAATAAACCTACATGACTACCTGTAATCATTAGACTCTCTGCAGGCTGGTTGACATGTTACAAAGTCCTTGTGGCCACCAGACGAGTTTCAGCCAGGCGTTTTCTAGGCAGGCTGTGTTCAGAACTCAATTCCCGTGTCCGCACAGGCTCACTACAGATCATGACCACGGCATGTCGAGAGAAGGAGCTTATGCCTTACCACCTGCCCCATTTTTCCAACCTGGAATGGCCCTGGGGGGCTTTTAGCTTATTAACATTGCACCCGCTGTGCCATAACGTGGCCTTGTTGAGTTAAGAAGAGCCTACCTTCTCTCTTTTGCACAGTGTAGGAATAGAAGGCCACCCAGAGTGCTTTGCTCTAAAGAACATGGGCACACCCATGACAGCAAGGAGGGCAGGAAACAAGCACAAGGGATTGAACTCATTATTCATCCCTGTACTAGATTATTAACTGTCTGCTTATGATTTGTGTCAAACTGCTTTAAGAGGGTAATAACTTGGATTTAATTGAGTGTACAATACAGCAATAAAATTGACTTTCTGAAACGGCCAAGTTAAATATGCTGGTTGAATAAATATTTAATCAAGCAATGGTATTCCTTCCATGAAATGAACTTTTTTTATTACTCTGGAGCTATTTTTAAATATGGTCACGGAAAAATAGTTTACGTATCTATTTTCCCATCTGCTTAAGTCCATTGTAATTTACAGGGCCATCCTAAGCAGAGTTATACCTTCCTAAACCTATTTAAGTAAATGGGCTTAGAAAAACACAACTCTGCATAGGATGGCAGACCTGCTACAGTGCGCTGCAAAGTCGCTCAGGCTTGAGAATGAAAATAAACCCCCCAAAACCATAATACCATTATATTAATTAATGATAGGCCACATTTCAAATACCATCTGTTCTAGTCACCACATTCTGAAAAGGATGTCCTGCAACTGAAAACTAAGGTGATTGAAAGATTTATGAGGAAAAATTAAGAAGCTGTGGATTTTTAGTACAGAGAGACAGTTCCAGTCAGGCTTTTTCTAGGCTGTGAGTTGCCCCCACTGGCCAGGACCCGCCCCAGGGGTCAGAGCCACTGGGTGAGGTGAGGTCTGTAAGGCTTCCTCGGCCTCAGACCATTCCGAGGGAGAGTCAGAGCTCCCCTCTCCCTCGGATGAAGCCAGGATCTTGGCACCAGTTCAGGCAGCACAACCAACTCTGCCTCCTCTCCTCCCTGGCCACAGCCTCTTTTATAGCCCTCTGTCCCTGGCTCCGCCCCCTCACCCCACCTCCCAGGCCCCGTCCCCGAGTCCATATAAGAGCGGAGAGAGGCTTGGTTCAGCCCTCTCCACCCCTGTGGTTTGGCCAGTACATTTCCCCCGGCCCCTCCCAGGGCAGGCCCACCCGACTCTCAGCTGGTTGTTGGGCTTTTGATGCAGCAGCCACCAGGCGCCGCTTGTTAGCCGGCTTGTTCCCAGCTTTAGGGCCGCTCCCTCTTCACGGGCGCTTGCCAGGCCCGTCTTCAAAGCTCCCGCTCCCCCATCAGCGTGGGACTCTGCGAGCAAGAGGCAGAGCATGGACGGGGGCTCCCAGCCTCTCCCGGCTCAGGTAGACCCAGCCCCCCAGCAGGTAAGGAGTCACGGGGGTGCGCCTGCAGGCAGGGAGGGGAATGGGTTGTGCGTGCCGCCCCCTGCCCTTTGGACCTTTCCTCCTCTGCTGGGGCGGGGGCTAACCCCTGCGGGGGTGTAGGAAGTCCCGAGGTGGCTTTACGAGGTCCAGGCTCGGGATACAGGCATTCTGTGTTCAGAACTCAATTCCCATGTCCGCACAGGCTTACTACAGATCAGGATTCTGAAAAGGATGTCCTGCAACTGAAAATGTAGTTAAAATGACTAAGGAAATTGAAAGATTTATGAGGAAAAATTAAGAAGCTGTGGATTTTTAGTACAGTTAAGGCAGGACATCATAGAGGCTGGTAAAATTCTGAGAAAAGTAGAAAATCATATTTCTTTCTCTTTCTCATAATACTTGGATTTAGGGCAATACAATAAATTGACAGTAGGTCTGGGTCTGACAAAAAGTAGTTAATATGTAATTAAGTTTTTGAATGAATTATCATAAATTGAAGTTATGACTAAAGGATTTATAAGAGAGAAGAATTAAACCTTTCAATATCTTGAGGAGACCTTTAGTGAAACCCTCTTATGGAAAGCCCGCGTCGTGATCACAAGCTCTTCAGTTCTGAGAACCGCAGGTACCCTCTTGAAAATGTACTGCTTGAAAGGAGCATTTTTGATTGAGCCAGCTTTGAAATGGTTGCAGAGTAAGGCCCTTCCACAGCTCCCATGTGGTGTAGAGATCTTGGGATAGAAAATCAACGTTTGATCACAACCCTGGAACCTATTCAAAATCTCTTTTTAAAGAGATTTTTAGCTTTGCCTCACAGTATTCCTGTGGCTTTAGTGCAGGCTGAACTTGGATTACCCTCAATTAGAGCCCCCGCACCCCTGTCACCCTGCTGAGACAAAGGAATCTTTCTATCAGTCCGCTTTTAAGGCTTTAACTCTACTACAATCAGGTGCCACTTGTGTACCTGGCTTCAGCAATATTCTTTGCCATTGTACCCTAGTGGATTATTCTCAGGGTGTCCCCTTGCCTGGTCTCAATATACAAGATTGGGTCTTTAAGATCGATGCTATATTGGACAATCTAGATTTTCTCCCCGGTTCGAGTTGGTTAAACAGGACCATAGCAGAGCTTCTTCTCTGTCCAACATTACTTTCCCAATCTTAGAATCTGTGCAATTTCAAACTGCACCTTCTGCCATTTTAGCAGGTCGCTATACAAGAACACTGACCACTGCTTGTCTATGTTTTTGTGGAGACTTAGTCCCAGAAGATCCCATTAGATTTTGTTTTACCCTCTGCATACAGGCACAGAAATAAATTTCTTGCTGACATTTTAAAGGGTATCAATTCTCCTGTGGAGGAGAAACTAATTTTCCTTCTTTCCTGCTTGGATCAATATGTTTCTTATAGAGTGGTACAATTCACCTTGGCAGCCAAGAAAATGCAGACCAGAGCTGGGTCTAAAGGCTGAACTATTCGAACTGTATATTGTGACGGTGTTTACGTGTTTGTAATTGTGTTTTAAGAGTTTTTATAACATTATGTTTTTGCTTTTTCTATAGTTGTGTACATCCCTCTATGTGTCCTAATTGTACAATAAATGACCTTGTACAATAAATGTTTTGCTTGCTGTAAAATGAACATCTTGTTTGTGTCGTTTTGTGTTCTTGTTTGTGGGCTTCCTAGAGGCACCTGGTCGGCCACTATGTGAACAGACTGCTGGACTTAATGGGCCTTGATCAGATCCAGCATGGCTTTTTTATGTTCTTATTTTCTTAACATGACCTGCCATTGTAGTGTCATATACCCAACCTTACACCTTACTTTCATAATCTCCACTGACAATGTATTAGAGTCACAAATATATTGTTATCATAATGACAATGGTACATCTTTCAGCAAAATCAAACTTTTCTACCTTTCCTGGTTAGACTGGGGGCCTAACGCACCAACAATTTACAGCATATTATCATCGTGCTTGGTATGTGTGTTTTGGATGCGTATTCTTCATTTCCGATCGCACCATGCCTGTTAAGACTGCTCCCAAGACAGTTCATCGCCATATCATCATATCGCACCTCCAAAGTGATAGCTTGGGGGAGCACTGCATCATGTCTACGTCACTGATGCTTCCCCGCCTCCCCTCCTTTTTTTTCACGCATGCGCAAAATCATTGATCCGAAGGAGCGCTGTACGCCATTAAGAATTGCCTCATTTGCACGGCAGGGAAACCCTAATCACATACTATGCAGGCATTCCCCATCCCCACAAAAAAACCAAAATGAGCCGTTCCTTGCACAGTGCTAATCACAGAGCTGCCGTCTTTTCGGGCATTGGTCCAACGATCTTGCATTTTTTCGTTGGGACAAGGCACACTCAACCCCGGCAGCAGGAGAAAGAGAGGAACAGGCGGGGAGAAACTTTGTGCCAGCAGGAGAGCTCTGACTTGTGTGTGTGTGTGTGTGTGCGGGTGCTCTCTCTATCCCTCAGTCTCTCTCCCTTCCTCCTCCTCCTGCTTCCCCCTCCCCCATCTGCCACTTTCAGCAATTTCGCTACTTTTCCAGCCCTCGCCCTCCTCTGCATTCCTTCCCCCTCAAGCCCATAAACCGTTTACAAAATCCACTTTAAGGGCATTCCATATGAGGGAAATGTTTGATTGAGACCCTGCACAAATAAAAATGGTTGATCTAATGTTCCAACATTCCCGTGTTCCTTTGTAAGACCACAAACACTTGCGGGGGGGGGATTAAATAACAATAATGATTGGTGGATGCAAACGGGAGGGGAGGGGGAAGGTGGGATGGGAGGAGAAAGGCTTTTCATTGGGTGTTGCAAAAAGAGGGGAGGAGAACTGGATAGCGTATGTAACTGAACGCACCCCTTGGATTGCCGGTTTTGAAATGACATAATGAAATACATCGTGGTATAGGCGTTTTGGGGAAAAACAGATGTCTGGTGCTTCCAAAGTATTTCCAAGCCAAAATGGAAGGTCTGAGGTGCGATCTAATCTGGATAACATGTTTTTTTAAACGTAGTATATACTGAGTGTGTTAGGCCCCTAGGACTAAGACAGTCAAGTCCCCGAATCTTTGTGATATGGTTCCCCTGAGAAAATCTTAGAAGGATACACAAACACATGAACAACATACATTCCTAGGCACAGAGTCCTCTGACAGCAGAATTTCCTTCCCCAGAACGTTGCCAACAATTTCCATAAATGGACCAGTTCCATTGCATATTTTTATAGGAATTCTATTTCAAAAGTGATCTCCATGCAGGAATGTTGGACTGAAGCATTATTAGATCAAGATTCTTCTCCTGGGTTTTTGCAATGAGGGCAATGTTGTTCAGTTAAAAGATGTAAAATATTTTCACTAATTTAACAGGGCCTAGAGAAACAAGACAGCTTGTTATTTCTAAGGCAACTTGTGAGCTTTCAATTGACAAATTACCATCAAACTGATATTGTGTATTATTACTCTGTTGTACAGAAACATGAGACTGAAAATACATAAGAATCTGCTGAGATCCACAAGAATGTTAAATACCAGAGCCTTCTCAAGTAGTGATGGCTGATTCGCAGTATTGCTTTGGAGTGAACAGCCAGAGAATATATCAGAAAATTCATGGTAGATCATTTCAATGCTGGTCCCAATAAGCAACAGAGATAGCTCTGGGTTGTGAAATGCCTGGAGATTTTTGGGGTGGAGCCTGAGGAGGGCAGGGTTTGGGGAGGGGAGGGACTTCAATGGGTATAATGCCATAGAATCCACCTTCCAAAGTGGCCATTTTCTCCAGGGGAACTGATCTCTGTCACCTGGAGATCAGTGGTAATAGCGGGCGATCTTCAGCCACCACCTGGAGGTTGGCAACTCTAAACAGAGACCATCTGGGGACACTTGCTGTTCATATTCGAATCTTCTTCCATTTTTGCACAATTTCATAAGTGGATTAATACTCTAGATCAGTGGTTCTCAACCTTTTTTGAGTCGCGACCCCCTTTTACAATTGCCAAGTAACCTGCGACCCTTGTCACATTTGCATAAATTTGCATAAATGACATTTTCAATAGGATAAAGAAAACACATTTGTTTTTTTGGCAGTCCAGGGTATCCATATATATAATTACTTTAAATTTTAAAGTTTAAAACAAACAAGCAAACAGTACTACCACCTGTTGCGCAGCAGCTGTGACTGCGCGGCAACCTTTCCTGGCACGGAGGAAAGAGTGCCTATGAGCATGCACTGCGTTCCTTGTCCTCCCCTCTCTCCCCAAAAACTCTTCCAAGCAGACAGGGGCTCTCACGAGGAAACCCCCTCTCTTGTGACTGGGACACTGCTTGTGCACAGAACTGCAGTTATCCCTCAAAGCGGAGCTCCGTTTAATCACCTCACGAGAGCGAAGGGCCAGGAAAGAGCCGAGGGCTGCTTATCCTGCTCGGACTTTTGGTGCCTTTTTCTCCCCTCTCACCAGTCACCGCTCCTTCTGCGCCTCACCGAACCTGTGCACTCGAGGGGGAAATCCCGAACTGCGCATGCACCTCGACTCTCTCCCCCTTGGCCTTGCCAGAGCGCAACTGATGACTCAGGGCAGAGCGGAACTGATGCCTCAGGGCAGAAAAGCAAAGCCACACTACAGACATGCGCACTTGGATTCCAGGCTGAAGCTCCCGCCCCACCCGAGCGCGGCTACAACGTGGCTGTAGCGGCCTCAAGGGGACCGCCCTCTTCTCCTCCGAGACCTGAACTGGCCGAGCCAGGGGAGCTTCCTCAGCCTCCCACACATCCTGCCGCATCATTGCCCGGCGCTGGTTCGACCGCGCCCAGGGCTGGCCCGCCCGCCTCTCAGCTGGGCAGCGGGGCTACAGCTGGTGTGCAGCGGCACGCCACTGCGTCTCTGCAGCCCGGCTCCTTCTGGCTGTCGGTCGGCCAGTTCCTCACCTCTCTGCTTGGGGTCTTCCCTGCCCTAGCAGACGGATCAGGGTTACAGGGCGTCTGGGTTAGTCCTGGACAGCCCAGGATGGGGGCTGTCCCAGGACAGTGGCGGCGACCCCCCAGAAAACACTTCGTGATCCCCTTGGGGGTCCCGACCCTCAGGTTGAGAACCACTGCTCTAGATGTTCATTTGAAGTTTTCAGGTGAGTGCAACTCTGACCACATCTCTTTTCTCGACCTGGACATTTTTGTCACTGAACAGTCCACACTTGCTGTCAGACCATATCACAAGCCTATGGCTCAAGATACTTGCCTACATTTTTCATTTTATCATCCCATGCACCTTAAGCGCAACCTCCCTTACAGCCAACTACTACGCATTAAGCGGAATTCAACATTAAACAATGATTTTACATCTGTTTCCACTCATTTGCAAACTATCCTTCACAACAGAGGATATCCCAAAGAAGTTTTACACGAGGCTAAGACATAGGTACAAGTGAGAGATCGTTCTTCATTACTTCATAAACAACAGAAGAAGAAACACAACAACATTTTTTGCTTTTTATTGTACAGCAGGCATACAGAATCTATCAAAAATGTTATCAGGAAGCATTGGCATATTATTTCCCATATACCAGGCTGTGCACAAACACCCATCTTTGGCTTGAGAAGATCCACTTCTTTGAGAGATCGTTTAGTTCACACAGATTCCCTGCCATCCCCTTCACTGCCTTCTGTTCTTGGTCATTTCAAGTACGGTTCTTGCAGTGTATGTCCATTGAGCTTACTTGTAAAAGAATTCAAATTGACTACATCCAACTTTTGTTTTAAATTACAACATTTCTCAAACTGCTCTACTAGCCATGTCATTTATGCAATTACTTGCAGTTGTTCTAAACTTTATATAGGGAGTACAATTCGCCAAGTGAAATTAAGAATCGAAGAACATCGCTCCCACATTCGATTGCGCACATTAGATGCCCCATTAGTGAGCTCTTGTTACAACTACACTGCCTAAAGCTTATGCTTTGAAAGAAATTGCGAAATTGCTATAATTTACTGTAACATAAAAAGAGGACACGGGACTGGACACAGGTGGCTGAAGAAGGAAGAAACAAGATATTTTACTGGGGACTTGTCCCACCCCTTTGTGTCCTTGTTTATATTTACTACACCAATTTATGTATTGCTTTATTGACTCAATGTAAGACTTATTACATTGACCATATTCTTATACCTATTTGAAAAGCTACTTGTATGAAAATAATACAAAGGAAACATTTCATTGTCAGAGTTTTTTTATTCCATTGTGTTTAGTTTGCTTCAAATATTAAGCACCATTGTACTTAGTTCAAAAAAATATATGTACACATGAAGTGGTATTATTCTTTATTTTGAGCCATAGTACCACCTGGAGGTTGGCAACTCTAAACAGAGACCATCTGGGGACACCTTTGCCAGCTGAAAGAGATCTGGGCTGAATTTTTGTTTCTTCTTTTATTACAGGTATTTAAGCCTGGGCATGGCCATAGGCACAAGCTTTTGACCAGAACCAAAGAGCTCTTAGCTCACTGTCTGTGACCCTAAGTTAGTCAGGTCAGTGGATTCAGAACTTACCCCAGAAGCTGGAATTGTATGTGTGTTTCTTTAAGTAATGTTTTTGTAAGCCATTTTGAGTGTTTGGTGTGGCAGGAAAGCAGAAGGGAAATGCTTTTAAAAATATGGAGGAAGAGAAATTCTGCATTAATCCATGGAAATCTCCCAGATTTGAAGACTGAATGTCTGTGGAATTTTCAGGTCTTCATTTAGACTGTACTCAAGACTGCAGGGAAATAAAGGAATAATTTACAAATTCCTGAGATCTTCTTGCCAAGCCTTTCTGAGGTCTCTGGGCATTACTTGAGATTCATTGGCATCTAACCTGCTAAATACTGCCTTCCCAATTCCATCCACTTTCTGTTTTGCTTGATTATTCCTGCAGTGAACCAATGCTTTGTTCATGCAGTAAAATTATACTGCTGTGTATTATTATACACCATTATGTGACTGAGCACTGGAGTGACAGGAAAGAAGAAGAAGAAGGGTTGGTTTTTATATGCCAACTTTCTCTACCACTTAAGGAAGAATCAAACTGATTTACAATCACCTTCCCTTCACCTCCCCACAACAGACACCCTGTGAGGTAGGTGTAGGGTTGCCAAGTGACCGGTGGTGGCGGGTAAAATCCCACCAATCCACCAGGCTACCTGCCGACCAGGTGAGGGCTAACGGGCAATGTGTGCATGCTCGCACACTGCGCACACATCACTTCTGGGTTTACCAGGAAGTGACACGGATGCTCTGGCAACCTTGGCTAAAACTCTATGGAAACCATAGAGTTTCGGCCGAGATCACTAGAGTGTCCACGTCACTTCCAGGTAAACCCGGAAGTTACATAGGTGCATCAAACAGGATGCGTGCCACGCCAGGCGCGTGCACACATTGCACACCGCGGCCGCAGCCCTGCAAAGCTCCCGCCAGTGGAGCTACGGGGTCTGAAAAGCCTAGGTAGGTGAGGCTGGGAGAGCTCTAAGAGAGCTGCGACTTGCCCAAGGTCACCCAGCTGACTTCGTGTGTAGGAGTGGGGAAACAAATCCAGTTCACCAGATTAGCATCCACCGCTCATGTAGAGAAGTGAAGAATCAAACCCAGTTCTTTAGATTATAGTCCAGATTATATTTTACTCGCCATCCAAGAAAAAACAGAAAACTGGAAGCAGAAGGGTGCTCTTGAGACTAGAGAATATTTACATTGCTAAAAGATGCAACACGAAGTAATGACATTTGCTCAAAACGGTACCCAGAAGTTTCTTTGAAATGATGCAATGGGTTGCTTGCTAACAATACTTACATTCTCTTTCTTTCAACACCCCCTCCCCCATCATAGTAGTTTGTGGGAGGGCAAACGTGCGAACAGGAAATTGAAATGCAGGATTTCAAAAGATAACAGAAGACTGAGGCATTTCTAAATCAGGATGTTCATCTGATGCAGTTTTTAATTACTTTATAGCTCTGTGTTTCTATAACTAGGCATAAGGATTAAGTTACGTCTAATTTAAGTATCAGAATTAGACTGAAGAATTTATTCATCTGGGTTAACTCTGCTGCCTTTCAGATTTAGCATCACCAGGGTAATTATAAAGAAAATCCTGCTCTCGGGCATTTTCACATCTGCCTATTTTACAATGTGATTCTAAGATGAAGACAGTAAATATTTAGGGCCTCCTGGGAATACCCTAACTGACCTGCAGATAGCGGATGCTTTGCTGGAAGGAATTGTCAGCAGTTGTTGAAGGGTGGCCAAGTGAGGAGCGGAAACACTCTGTGCAACAGAAACTATTGGGAGATGGTATGAAAGCGGGGGGGGGGGTGTCTCAACTGCTCAGTGGGTCACTGACTAGCAGACCCTCCCAGGACAGATTTCCTTCCACCATTCATTGTGGGGGGGACACACACATTTCTAATTGTTTGCAAGTGTGATGGTGACTCCATCCTGAACAGATAGCAGCTTCAAGAATTACTCTTTCCAGGTAGCCAACATTCTGAAATTGACTACAGAATTTAAAAAGGAAATAGGCTGGGAAATGGCTTGATATACACTTGTATCTGCCAGCAGAGCTGTCTTTGGAATCCATTAAGAGGCTCTGCCATCATAGAGATAATTGTGAAGTGCCTACCACCTAAATCTACTTATTAGCATATAAAGAAAGGAAGGAAGGAAACTGATCTTTTAGAGAAGAATGGCTCTGTGGCATCTCAGCATGGTCTGGATGGTTTAAAAAAGAACGGATCCGTCCCTCCCATTTATTCTTAACTTTTGAAATGGGTAGAACAATGCTACATGACTGTGAAATGTCATATTGGGATCAAGTTATAAATAATTTCATTGAACATGTTGTCGAAGGCTTTCACAGTCAGAGTTCATTGGTTCTTGTAGGTTATCCGGGCTGTGTGACCAAGACCACGGTCACACAGACCGGATAACCTACAAGAACCAATTTCACTGAACGTTTGTTGTTAAAATAGAAATGATCATAGGCATTCCAATTTAGACACTGATATAAACACATGAAATAATCCTGCAAGATTAGACTAAAGCAGCCATTTTCTCCAGGTGAACTGATCTCTATCAGCTAGATATCAGCTGGATCTCTCCAGCTATTAACTGGAGGTTTGATACCCTAGTTGGGCCTGTGCATTCTTTTGTGACTCCAGCATATTTTATTGCTGAGGTACACTGTTTTTCTCAGTTAGAGTCACACTTCATTCTTATACATGGAAAGACTAGAAGGAAGCATTCCCAAAGACGAGACTCACAAAGAAATATAATGGATGATCTCCTCTAAAAACAAGTAGTTCCGGCACATCACTCCTGAGGCAGAGAACTTCACATTGAACTGAACAACAACTAATACCACCTTCCCTCTGTTTCAGTGGGCATTACCATCTGGGGGGGACCCCAAATCATGTAACATCTTTACTGAGGCTAACCCAAATGACACAAAACATTGTGCATGCTTGCAAGTTCCCTCTTGCAAGTTGCACTCTTTCATCAGGCAGATGTTACAATTTGAAAGAACAGAGTCCAGCAAGGTTCCAATGTCACCTTGTTGAACTCTGTTTCTTCCTATAAGATAACCCTCCATTATTTCTTCTTCCCAGACTGCAAGTGCTGCAATCTAACACAGCAATCAATCTGTGAGCCTGCCAGCATCCAGCACCGAAGGCTGGCACGACATGGCCTCGAGATCTGGAACTGGGAATCTAGCTTTTTTACTACTTCATTTTTCACTTTTTGTAAAATCTGCCTCATGATCGGTTCGATAGAATTCCAAAGCTTGCACAATATTTTGTGTTGTTTGGGTTGGTCTCAAACAAAGGTGTCACATGCTTTTGTTTCTTTTTTCTATATTTCTGGATTTTGTGTGTCCCAACACATATGTTTACAATTTCTTTCTACTCCATCTGAACCGTTTTATCCACAGAACAGAGGTGGAAGCAACATTTGGTTGTAGTCAAAGCAACACTCTTTCTTGTTTTATTTACATTGTAAGCCACCTTGAGGTCCATAAAGCAGAAACGCAGCTAATAAATGTTTCAGATTTAAAAAAAAAAAAAAAAGTTGAATGTGAAGCAATGTTGCCCAAGCAGCAAAGATGTCAACATAGAATTGGGGGGGGGGGGGAGACACATACTGGTTTTACCAGGTCATTCAACATTCAAAAGGATTCCATTGAAGATTATTCTACTCACTGATAACGTTTAAATTTCTATCAAAAACTATGTGGGTCCTCCACATAAATGTTCATTCACTGAAATCTGCATCCCAAATATTCCACTGTGGCGTGGGTTTGCTCCCATTGTGACACGATGGTAAGAAAGGTCAAGAATTCTATTTTCAACTTCAGCATACCTAGGAAAAGACAGGAAGGGCCTGGTTTTTGCCTTAGAGAAGTGAATCTAAGGAAACGGCTCGTATGATTCCCAAGTACTCATCACAAAACAGTGAGAGGTGAGATATATGCTCTTTGTTGCATCCGGGATGCCAAATGCACAGTCAATAACCAGCATCAGCTATGATGGTTCAGTAATTTCCACGACATACCACTAATGAGTCAGTAATAAAGATGACAAATCAGGAAACGGGAGAGTGCATGGAACAAAAACCGAACGCCTTGCCATCTCCACAGCTCTATGATTTAATCATGTTCTCTGAGTCACCAAGCAATGCAACACAAATAAAAGTTGGGCTGACGAATATCTCTATCGAAATAGAGCACTCTGGGTTCAAGGTGATTATAAATAAAACTATATCTACTGCACACCCAGATAGTAGATGCTGAAAATTAACACTGAACACTTGTTTGGTTATTTCCTCAATGTTCACATATTTAGAGGATATTCAGAGGATATGTTACTTTTTTACATCTGCAGTTAACACCCACAACTGCTTTGTCTCAGGAGCAGCTTCTCGCATAGGAGAAACAGGTATTTTAAAATGCTACAGGATGCAATTCTCAACTTGCTTGATGACAAGAGCATTTGATAGTCATATTTTTATCCCGCCCTTCCAACAAGGAACTTGAACTAGCATACAAAGTTTTCTCTCCTCCCCCATTTTATCTTCACAGTGACAGAACCATTATAGTGTAGTGGTTAGAGAGTCAGACTAGGATCTGGGAGTCCCAGGTTCAGTTCCCTACTCTGCCATTGAAACTTGCTAGGTGACCTTGGGCCAGTCACGCACTCTCAGGCTAGCATACCTCACAGGGTTGTCGTGAGGATAAAATGAAGGAGAAGAGAATGATGCGAGCCCTTCTGGGTCCCCTTTGGGGGGAAAGGCAGGACATAACTGAAGTGAATACATAAAATTACAAATGGGAGGAGGTGAAGCTGAGAGAACATTGCCTTGCCTAAGGCCACTAATAAACAGTGGAGACTTCCCAGCCTGACTAGATTCTGTCCTTCATTAACATTACAAGCCTTTCCCTTGCTTTCATGTTGTCTCAACCGCCTCCACTCATAGAGGAATTTGCTAGCAAATATGCATCATGCATCAATCACTAGTGCTAGCGGGGCTTACATTTGCACAAGAAATGTGAGCCTGCATTAGTAAGTCTGATTTCAGAGTTAAACATTCCTGATCTCTAGGCAGCTCTAGAGTCTATCCTATAAGTTGCGTGTAATGCATTATGGTGAGTGACATTCCTGGATACACTGTTTGAAATGGACTAATTTGGTCTTCAAGGAAGTGTGCAGCATTGCTTAATGACTGGTTTCCCTAGTCCAGTTGCCTTCTACTGTAAAGACTCCTAGAAGATTTATAATCTTATAAGACTTATAACTTATAATCACTTTTCATGTGACAATGCCACTGTATTAAGAGAAGGAATACTGAGAGATCATCTGCAATTAACAAATACATACAGCTGCTTTGATCAGGAAAAATCTTTTCACATAGGAGAAACAAGTACTTAAAAATGCTACAGGATGCACATCCTCCCAACTTGCCTGATGACAAGAGCATTTCTTCTCTCACATCTGTATCCTTCTCCTCTCACAAGGATCTTGAAGTAGCATACAAAGTTTTCTTTCTTCCCCCATTTTATCTTCACGCCTTCCTATCCATGGGCAACACATTTTGATATCTGATTTCTTGAGGGGGAAAGTTATATTTGTTTTATATGTTGTGACACAGCAAAACAACTGACATAATAGGAACCACCAAATGAAGCCTCCTCTAATGACAGATGGTCACGTTCTTTGACATGAAATGGGCTTTATCACACCGCCACTGCTTTCAATGAATCCCCACTGGGAATTTTTACTCTAAAGCCTCAAACATACCTTCAGGCAATCTTGTGTTCTCAGCAGGATTTGCTGAGACAAGACCTAGTTCCAACTTTTAAAAGGGGAGGGAGGGAGAACAGCATTATAGCACATATTTCAAACTAGAAATTGGCAACAACAAAAAAAGAAAGTGACTTGAATTTAAAAGAGGTTTACAATTATTCCCATTCATTGCAATTAATTCTCCCACACACCCCTTAAAGTTATTTACTTGAAAGGTAATGCATGACCTCAAGTAATCATTTCAAAACACTATTATGCTACATGTGGAAATAGATATGCTATGGCAGTAACCTTGAGAAGAAGAATGCTCAGTCTACAATGCCAAACAGTCTACTACCAATCAAACCATCAGGTGACCTGAGTTCTGGGTTGCCACTTGGCCTATAGAAAAATGTTCTGCCTCCATTAAATAACTTATTTGAACCCTACCTAGTAACTGGATAAAATTCAACATAGTTTTATGATGTAATAGCCTTATTGCCATGGACGTCGATGTACTTAGGCCACTTTGCATTTGCTGAAAGTTTCACCTGATGTGCCGTTGAAGCTCTAGGATTTGGAAAAGTGAAAACTCTCCCAACCCCTTTTTTTCAATTAGTGTGTGTAAGTGGTACACTTTTTCAGAAGCAATCTCTGGTCTAGAGTTAATCTGATCATGCAGGAGCTCTAATATGCATGCAGAACTCATGTGTGCAAAACAGCCTTGACATTTATGATATCCCCATGGCACATGCGCAGTTGTAACCCCCCCCCCCCAATGTAGCACTGGGTGGGGGTGCACAAATTACCATCTGGCGGGTATGTGGAAAGTATGGTAGTACATATTACAATTAGGGATTTTTATGAATTGTGCAGATAATCAGTTTATCACACCCCTGAAATTACAGCATCAGTCCCATTGGGTCATGTATACACCATGACTGGGAGGAGAAGAATACTCTTTGGATAGATCCAGAGTAAATTTTCAGTTAATGGAAGACACTTCCATCAGCAGAACATTTTGCTGCCTCCTACTGAAGTCCATTGACCTTCCTAAAATGCTGCTCCTAGAGGACAGGAGATCCTCAAGAATGGTGTGAAGGGCAAATTGGTAGTCTGCAGCAGCAAGGGGGAAATTACACCTCCTCTTTCCTTAACAGAAAGTTAGTCTAAATCCAGCCCTGTGGTTTCTCCAATCTTACAGTTATGGCATATGAAAATACCTACATGGAAGTCATAAAGATAGATCCCTATGAGAATGGCTTTGATTTTAATCTAAACTGTATTTTCCTTCTGCAGAAATCTAATCTTTTACACCCACAAACTGAAAGACCATTAAAATTAATATACCAAATGAAACAATGACAACAGTACTGGAATGAAGCCTCTTTTGCTGTCCGTCATTAAACTGATAACGTAAGAAACGTAGTGGACTCAATTTCCATTCATTTCTTTTTAACAAATGCTTAAACTAAGGTTTAGACAGGCAAAAGTAAATGTTTGTGAGGGCCCAGCCCACACAATTTAGAGTGATCATTTTATGCAGCCTATAGACATGTACTAACCCAAGAATCATGTGGACTAGCAAAAATGTTGAAAATGACACCTGAGGCTCTATGGCTTTGCTCTGTGGTGAAGCATGAATTTCCTAACTGTTCTGACCACAGGCCTTTCTACTATGTAAAGAAGGGATTAGCATCTTTAAGTGGGGGCAATAATCCTTTAGCGGTGAGACCAGCCTGGTTCTGTAACACCAGAGGCTGTTCTAGAGAAAATTTTCATTAGACCAACACTCGACTGAAGCAGCACAAGGCATCGTTCCAGAAACCACAACTCCACAGACTTCGGATCAGGTAGCTGTTAAAGTGTGCAGACGCCAACTGACAGGCCTCGTAGACACAACCAAATATCAGCGGATTAATTCCAGACAACTGCTGGTCTGTGTTTAGCTTTTACCTTTTGTCTTCCAACAAAAATTAACCCCATATCCACCATGGGAAAGTATCTCTGGGTAGAGATGAGACTTCCTCCACTTTTGAGAAAAATCAGTTAAACCAGAGAATCCAGAGAGATGGTGTGTCCTTACTGTAAATCCAGTGCAAAGGTGTTTTGTCTCTCACCACCCACAACCCCACATACTTCTGGTGACAGCGCACATAGACCCAATCTTAACTAACTGGAGAAAGAACCTGTATGTCTTCTTACCTGCACACTTATTAAAACGTATGCACCAAAAATTAGGTGTGTCACAGCTAACACACTGGCAGTAACTTAACACCGCCTGGTTACATAGTCCTCCACCAACCCCGTACAACTGGCCAGGGAGGAGGCATAGCTATAATCCTTCCAAATGTCTTTCACCTTCTGCAGACTCCCAATGCAAACTATCACTGGCATTGACTGTATGCTCCTTACACTAGGGTCTAAGGATAAATTAGGCATTCTTCTTGTCTACCGGCCATCTAGTTCTCCAGTGGGCACCCTCTATGATTTGGCAGAGGTACTGTTAGATGTGGTGCTGGAGGAGGAGGAGGAAGAGGAAGAGGAAGAGTTGGTTTTTATATGCAGACTTTCTCTACCACTTAAGGAAAAATCAAACCAGCTTGCAACCACCTTCCCTTCCCCTCCCCACAACCCCTGTGAGGTAGGTGGGACTAAGAGAGTGTGACTAGCCCAAGGTCACCCAAATCTAGTTCACCAGATTAGCCTCCACCACTCATGTGGAGGAGTGGAGAATCAAACTACTCTCTGTAAACATGCTTTCTTCATTGTGGCTCCCACCTTATGGAATGACCTTCTCAAGTTGTTCAGGAAGGCCCCCACTCTCCTGGCTTTCCACAAACTTTACAAAACTGAATTATTCAAGTGGGCCTTTTTGGCCAGGTAATAGGGTTGCACTGTACAAAATGGTTTACAAATTTACTTGGATAAATGATTAGGGGCTGTGGTCTTTACTGCTGTGTGTAGCTTACTGTAAGTAGGATCCTGTTATGGTATTTTTGCACGGCTTAATATGTCATGTTAATACTTATGCTGTGCTTCAGTTCTTCCAGATTTCTGGTTGGTTCCAGATTCCGTCAATTCTAGCGCACTGTTTATTAAATGTCCCATTTTGTTGATTGTACTGACTCATTTTGTGTAATCCACCTTGAGTTCCTGTGCGAAAGGTGGACTATAAATAATGTAAATAAATGCATATCTCCTGGTTGTATGTTTATGAATGTCTAGAAAACCTTCAAAAGATCCTGCCAAGCAGTCAGATTCTAAGGCTTAGCTTTAGTTGCAGGTAACCAGAGTCATAGTTTGAACAATCAGCATGCTTCAGAGCTTAGCCACTTAAAGGTTGGGCTTTTTTGGGGGGGGGGGCTATTGACTCCATTCTTAAATCCATTAGATACCTCCCTAGCCAGTTTTGAAATTTTTCTTCAGACTTGCTTTGACAGCGGGCAAATTATTAGATATAAATAGCAATCACTCACTCTGGAGTTAAGCAAGTAAACGCTCTAAATCAGCATACCTTCAGAGTATAGACAAGACCGGAGAGGGTACTTCTCAGTGGCACGAAATCCCTAGCTGAACTATCAGATGTTAATGCAGTTAATCCACAAAAAGAGCCCTGCTGGGTTAGAGCAACTGTCAGTCCGATCCAGCATCCAGTTTCAAAAAGAGGTCAACCAGTCACCCCCAGAAGGCCTACTAATAGAGTTGCCAACCTCCAGGTACTAGCTGGAGATCTTCCGCTATTACAACTGATCTCCAGCCAATAGAAATCAGTTCACCTGGAGAAAATGGCCAGTCGGTTGCTGTGGTGAAAGAGTCACAGTTGAGTCCATTGCTTTCTTGGATGCCAGCATCTTGAACAGCCTTTTGACTGTAGTGCTGGGTGCTGCCTCACCATTTTAAATAAATTAAGGTATTTGTGGATAGCAGTTCATTGGGTTATTCAGATTCACAAAAGACACCTGAGGTAAAGAAGGAGCTTTGACTAAAACAAGGATGAATAAATCCATTTAATCAAAATACACAAAACATTTTCTTTTAAAAAAAAATAGCCAAGAGTGAAAGGAGCCATCGTTGTTTCCAAAAACTACACTTTGAAAACAAATGCAGTGGTGCAAGGTGGCAAAGGGGAATGGGCTCCAGTTCTTGCAGGATCCCTCCCACCATCCTGGATCTGCTCAGTGCACCATTGAGCAGACCCATCTCCAGAATTGGAAACATTTTAACTAGAATTTCTTACATTATGGCAAAATATAGATTACTCTGACATTCCTATGCATCTTCAAAACAGCCACTGTACAGCATTAATAGTTGGAAATATTAGCCTTTAACTAATCAAAGTTTTGACAGTTTGGGTTCTCCAGCTAGGTAAGTACAGTTTTATTTCATAGCAGCACAGATTTGGATCCAAGGCGCCACTTGATTCCACTCACAAAATGGACCTTTCTTATCTCCCATTTCCTGTTGCAGCCCTCTGTGCTGCCCAAAATGGGGGCTCCCAGGACTAATGTGGGGCAAGATGTGGGAGTCCACAGTGGGAGGGGGGAAATCAATGAAAATACTATGCCCTCCCCTTATGGTCACCGAAAAAGCCTTTTAATCTAACATATAAATATTTCTGTTTTAAGAGTCACACTATTATCCTAAACAGATTTTATATTTGATTGTGATAAGCTTCCCCTGTTCGTTAATGTAGAACTTAATTCAAGTAAAACTGAATTAGGTAAAACTGACCAGAATTAAAATTAATAATAGCCCTTTCTACGTTAGCGGCTATCTTTCATGTTCAAGAATACACTCGATTTGTCTCTCATTTTTTAAATAATCTTTTAATTGAATAAGATTACAATGAAAACTAGTATATCGAACTAACTGTAATAAGTATAAAATTTGTTTTTTTTAATGTATAATACCTATCAAAGAAAATACTGCCTATTGAAAACGGAAGTGAATTTTTCCCTCCTCCCTTTTTTCCTTCTGTACCCTATATAAATATAATAAAAGCATTACAAAATTTTTAAAAAAATTAATAATAGCCCTAATATAGAAATGTAGCCATGACAAAATGCAGAGCTTTGGTGCCAAGTTATCCTTAGAGGAATACAGTTCCCACACAGAGATATGCATTTCTCCACACAGGGATCTGTTAAGGTGTAAGGCACCCCATTATAAATGGCTACACATAAATCTACATATCTGTCTTATCTCAAGGGTTGTGTGAACAGGCAACACTGGGGCTCTATAATTATGCATACAACTGCACTTAGTTTACACTGGCAGTTTTTCTCAGTGGTAGAAATGTTTGGTTCTATGCATCATTCCCCCCCCCCCCCCCATGTGAGCCCTCAACCGTTCATTGTAGTTTTTAAATCAGCTACTCTTTTCTCATTTGGCAGCTGTGGAAGTGGCGCATGAGAGGGAACAAATACCAAATTTCTTCTCACATTAATTATTTACCGTTAAGTTTTCTCGTACAAACAGGGGAGGTTGTCAGGACTCAAATGATTATATCCTATTTTGTTTTCCTCTTTTACAAGAGAAAGAACTTTTACAACAGGCAAGTAATAATGGACTGCACCGTAATATTTATAAATCAACCTAAAAGCAAATCTTCCTTTCTAAAGCTGCTTTGCCTGGATGCTCTAAGTACAATGAATGACACTGGCCTCAATAAACGGGCAGATAATAACAGTAAATAAATTCAGTATTTAACCAATTCCCTACTTGTATTGCCCTACTTGTATCTCTGTTGTTTTTTTTAAAAAAAAAATCAGCCCCAGAAAAGGTAGTTTTCTAGCCATTGACCTAATACTAGCCATTGACCTAATAGCTGCTACTGACCTATCAAATCTGTTTGTGCTTGAATTAGAGCCCCCTCAAATGGAATACAATGAATACAATTGTGACACCTGCTTCTAGAGGTGCATGAGTGAATTCAAACATTAGTTTTCTCATAAATATTATCTGTCCCAATTGCCTCGTAAGCAGAATCAACTAGATAGTATGAAGTTGACTCTACAGCTGCCATGTTTTGGATGAACAAGTATTTAGCTTTCTTAAACTGTGATGGCTGTTGAGTTTATTGTTTGAATGCTTCTGTATTATATGTAGCCTCCATGGTATCCCGTGCTCCCCCAGTTTATCTACCCATGAGTTCTACAATAACAGACCAAGAGCAGGAAATAAAAGTGGCCTGAAGAATGTTGCCAGATCTGAACCGTAGGTGAGGCAACAGCAGGGAAATGGGTATAGCACTGAAAAAACATAGCACTGAACATAGCTAGAACATAGCACTGAAAAAAGCCCAAGTGCCTAAAACCAAAGGGAGAAGAACCACAAATTGAACAAGAAGGGCATATTTATGCCAGGGGAGGGTGGGATATAAATTTTAAAAAATATATTGTATTCCACTGTAGTTGGCACTAGAGGCAGAGGGAAACTAGTTGTAAGAATTACTAGAGGTGGCAGACAAGATTCTCTTTCCTAAACCAATGGCGCAACCTCCCTTTGCTCCTACGGAAATTGTTGGAACATTGGCCAATAAAGACAACCCCTGCACACTGTCTAGTTCCAACGGAATCCCAAAATTCAGTGACTACTAAAGCCCACAACATACAGCCAGCAAATACATGCCTTTAATTAGCATCCTTAATTATCTTACAGCAACCATATACATGCATGTAGGGATATGAAGTTTCCTAAATGACCTTTATCAGAAAACAGACTCTCAGAAGTAGTGAGTCATTTGATTTAGCGAGCAATTTCTAGGAAAGAAACTAATAAGTTGTATAACTTGGCCTCTCAACTCGATTTGCAGTCTATGGCTTGGTAATTTCCTGGAGATTTGCAGGTGGTGCCTGTGAAGGGCAGTGTTTGGGGAGGTGAGGGAGTTCAGTGGGGATGTGATGCCATTGTGTCTGCCCTCCAAAGCTGTCATTTCCTCCAGGGAAACTGATCTCTGTGATAGGGAGGTAAGTTGTAATTAGGGTTGCCAGATCCCCTCTGGCAACCAGCGGGGGCTGGGGGACTTACCACCTGCGGAGGAGGGCTGGTTCTGACATGCCACATTATGTCGGCAACTTTGAGGGAGATGCTGTGGTATTTAGGCAAAAACTCTATGGTAGAGGCTGTTTTTAGCATAGAGTTTTACCGAAATATCAGAGTGTCTTCCTCGATGTCCCCAACATGATGATGTCACTTGCAGAAGTGCTGTCATTGCGCCAACAGGGGCAGGTGCTCGTTTTAGGCCCTTAAAACCCTGCCAGTCATCTGGATGACACCAAGAGGAGGGGGCCCAAATCGGAGGATCTTCCACATCCCCGGTGGTGGTCTGGCAACCCTAGTGGTAATCCCAGGAGAACTCCAGGCCCCACTTTGAGGTTGGTAATACTATTCTCAACCCACAATCCACCAATGCTGAATTACCTAAATATAATTCTGCATCTGCATCTATTACAGAAGCTGCAGAGTCACCACTTTGGAGAACAGGGTTGCCAATCTTCAGGTGGGGCCTGGAGCGCTCCCGGAATTATAACTGATCTCTGAATGGCAGAGATCAACTCCCCTGGAGGTAATGGCAGTTTCCAAGGGTGAACTCTATGGCATCACATCCTTGCTGAGCTCCCTCCCCTCCTCAAGCTTTGCCTTCCCAAGGCACCCCCCCCCCAAATCTCTAGGAATATCCCAAACTGGAGTTGGCAACCTATTTGAGAAACACTACTCCATATACAGGAATGAGTAAAAGCAAGATACAAGTACTGCTGCTGGGGGAAAAAAAGACTCGGTTTTTAAAAGCTATAAACTATTAAAGCCAACACAATAGCTGCAATTTTCACAGGTGGAGGCACATATGGTTCGTAATGCAAACACTCCAGTTTTGCATTTCAGGCAGGTAATTCCAACAGCGTGTTCATAAATCAGACAGAGATTTTATTCTTCATCCATCTTGGAGAAGGCATTTACTCGGAGAACCTCCATGCAGTTCACCAGAATCAGCGCTCCAGTTAATTCTCGCCACTGCTTGGTTACAGGATTTTTCATTTTGTCCAGTGCAGACTGCAGGTCTTGCAACATGTCCCTGTAGCTGTCTCCATAGTGAGCTCCCCAGGTATACAGAAAATCATACGCTGGCTTCCACATCATCTGCAACATGAATATGTATCAGTGATCACATGCTTAGATTTCACAGCAACTCAACAGTAAACATGAAAACACTCTCTTTAAAGAACAAAAAAAAAAGATTTTGTTTCCGAACATACTGAAACTGTTCTCACAATGCATACTCCAGTATAAAAAGCCTAGGTAAAAACCCAGTTTTACCACAGTCATTAAATTCTTAATGGAATCAGTAACCACAAAACAATTCTTTTTTAAGAGCTGAAGGGTATTTCCCCCCTGAAAAGTACCATAATATTTGTAGGTAATAGCTGAGGTTTCTTCAACACATTATTTACATTTGTTCTCCAAACAGAGTCCCTCCAAAGGGTTCTGGGGTACAAATTTAGTCACCAACCTTATGCTAATTTCACAAAATGACCCCTATGACTTTGGATTAAAGGAAGAGCCATTCAGGTTGAGAATGAATAACCAAGAAGATTACACATGTATTTCCTGCATGCATTAGCTATTTTTTTGGGGTGGGGATAGAATCATGGTTTGAGTAAAATAAATTTACTCTTTGGCATACACACTTAGATTTGTGGTTTTGGAAAGAACCATACAGGAGGGGCAGTAAAATAGTAGAACAGAGGCTTTTGACGTGTGTAGGTCCCAAGATCAGTTCCAAGTATCTCCATTTTTAAAAGTTTCCACACAGCAGGGTTGAGAAATAAACTTTCAGATACTAATGAATTAGGAGAACCAATGCAAGATCCTGCAAGATATACCACAGAAAGAGAGAGACAGCACTGCCTTATAGTTTGTATGTCAAATAAAGCATAACCCATAAAACCTGACCCTAAGCCAAACTCCAATTAACAAAACCAGCCCAAAGATGACTGTCCATTAAGAGGGGAGAAATCTTGATTCAAGATATGGCCACTGACTAGGGGAAAACTCCCTATAGTAGGATATTGTTCATCAGACATGAACTGCAAGAAACCTAGTTTGTTATTGTTATTGTTATTGTTATTAATGTTATTCAATTTATACCCCACGGTATTTCCTGGCCAGGGCCAGGCTCATAGCAGCTAACAACTTTAAAAGAACCAATACATAATTTCCAACAATCAATTAAAACGCTGGGAGGGAAGAAAAATGATCTTTTCGAATTCCTGATAATGTCTTCATCCTTTGCAGGAGAGTCTTCTGGAAGGTGCAATAGCAGCAAAAACTGAAGAAATCAGCAGGCAAAGAAGACTGGGAGAAGTCACATAATGCAAATCTGCATGATGATATTTTTCTTAGGTTTCAACTTCAAAAAGACACATTACATGAATAGCTCAAGAAGCACTTACTTCCAAGATTGGGTCTACAAGAGTGTTATAAAGAATAGCTGTAAGGGACTTGACTGGGAGGGGAAGGGAGCATCTAAAAGTTGCTGTCACAAGCTTCCATGTCTGAAAGGACATGTTGCTTTTAAAGTAAAAACCACAAGTAGAGAGTGAAATTATCACCAACAGTTATGGAGTCAGAATGTCAGCCTCCTTGCTGAAGACATACCAAAGACTTGTGACTGAGAGGGCAAAAAATAACCTTGAACCTCTCAAGGACTTCCTGGATCAAGTGTGCTCAGTTAAGCTTGATTTGCAAATAAAATGATGGGCTTCCTTAATGGCAGTTCTGCAAACTCAGCCAGGGCTGAAAATGAAGCTGTGTTTTGGCTGCCTTGTTCTTCCTCATCAGTTTTACAATTAGAACCTAGGGCAGGATAGAGCGCTACTCGTTCTTATCCCCGTTGCACTTAACAGCAAAGAAAAGCTGCAGAGGGGCAAAGAAATGCGATAGGAGTCCCTGCACAGACAGACTGCTTGAACAAGCAAGTTCTTTTTTTGAAACGCCTTTTAGAGAATTCTGCAAGAAAGTATTTTTGTGTAATTTCATTGACGACACTTGCACCACAGCTGTTAAGATTCTCCTAACAAAAAAGCCTGTGTTTATATGCTGCTGTTATTAAATGGTATGAATGATGGATGCTCACAGATGAAAACTGTGAAATCAGAAACAATAAAATAAGGATATTTCCCAACAAGAGAAACTAATTATTGGGGTGCTAAATAGTTGATGCCCTATCAGTTCCAAAATATTGAAAGCAGGGGTGACCGCTCATCCATCTGGCCATGGGTTCTGGTGCAAGAAAACAGCAGACAGTGAGTTACTTAGCAATAGTCTTTACTCATTACTCTGTCCCTTGTTACAAAGGAGCTTCTTTCCATGGAGGAAAGTCACGTCACTCCTCCCCTACAGCCACTTGCTTCCCCACTTCTCCAGCCCTAGAATCCAGCAGGCTATCTCTTTTAAGGCCTGTCCTAATAGCTGAACCCGGATCCTTGATCTGGGTCACTCCTAGGGTTGCCAAGTTCCTCTTCGCCACCGGCAGGAGGTTTTTGGGGAGGAGCCTGAGGAGGGTGGGGTTTGGGGAGGGGAGGGACTTCAATGCCATAAACGCCAATTGCCAAAGCGCCCATTTTCTCCAGGTGAACTGATCTCTATCAGCTGGAGATCAGTTGTAATAGCGGGTGATCTCAAGCTATACCTGGAGGTTGGCAACCCTAGTCACTCCCCTCCTTGCCTTCCTTCACATTCCTGCTAACATTCCTGCTACCAGAGGGAGATCCTCTCCCCTCCCATGGTAGCTGCTAATGCCTGCCAGCCTCTGCCCAGCTGGCTTATTCCTGGGCAGGCGTGTCTTGCTGGCCCTCAACTTGTGTGTAGCTTCTCTGGTCCTCACTGATTCATCTTCTGGGATGCCCACAGAGAGAGCTGCAAAGTCCTCTACTAGGGACAGGGCTGCCTGACCCTCTGCAGCCTCCCTGGCACAAAGATCAATATACTAAACAGAACACATTTCGAGAGAAAGGTCAAGGGGCTAAAGGCCAGAGTTGTTGCTGAAAAGCTAGAAATATAATCCAACTCAGGCCAGAGGAAAAGTCAACAGAAAGCTGAACCAACAAAAGCTTCAAGACAATAACAGTGTTTTTGCTTGACCCTTAAAGCTGACCACATTTAGGGAGAGACTGTTCCATAATGAAAACATCATAACAGAAAAGATCTTGCCTCTGAATGTGGCTGCACACAAAAGCAGGCCCCCAATACTGATTTTACCTGACAGACAGGCTCATATAGATGTAAATTACCATGCATGTGGCTACATAAAAGCAAAAAAACATTGATAATGGAAGCTTAGGGATCAATCAGCAATGAATTCACACAGGGTGGAATGAATATTAAGGAAACAGAAAATGTGAGAAGAGGAGATAAACAGGGACACAGGGAAATAGAGAGGTATAAAGGCCTAACCACTTTACACAAGATTACTGCAAAGATTCCAGGAGAGAATGACATAATCCTAGCCAAGAAGCATTGAAGTGCTTAGCAGAGGTGTTTTACAATCATCTGAACTGGAACAAAGACAGGCAGGGGCAGAGATTATAGCACAGAGACTGCAAAAGCAGAGAAGAAAATCTCAGCAATAACTTTAGAAAGAAAAGTGAGGGTCTTCAATAATACTGTTGGCATTACAGAAAAACTCTCAGGGCTTGAGCAGATTGTTTTCTCCCTCCCTCTCCATTTTTATTCTTTTTACAAATCCCTCAACTACTCCCAACTTTTCCTTCTAGAGCACTTTCAGCCTTTATCAGACTGAGAGGGATTTGGAGGGGGTATCATTGGATTAATTTATGAAGTCATACTTTCCTGCATACCTTGGGAGTTCCAAGTATGGAGAAATCCCTCTCCTTACCCAACTGTAAAGGTAAAGGTCCCCTGTGCAAGCACCGGGTCATTCCTGACCCATGGGGTGATGTCACATCCCGAAGTTTACTAGGCAGACTTTGTTTATGGGGTGGTTTTCCGGTGCCTTCCCCAGTCATCTTCCCTTTATCCCCAGCAAGCTGGGAGTCATTTTACCGACCTCGGAAGGATGGAAGGCTGAGTCATCCTTGAGCCGGCTACCTGAAACCGACTTCTGTCAGGATCGAACTCAGGTCATGAGCAGAGCTTGGACTGCAGTACTGCATCTTACCACTCTGTGCCATGGGGCTCCGACTGCAGTAGATGGTTTTGCAGCTGTCATTATAAAAATGGAGTCCATTTTATGAGATATCGCAAATTGCGGTGCTGCAAAGATTTACATGAGGGGACAACAATTTGACACCTCCTCAAGAATCTACCCTTGAAGGATCCTTTAAACTGTCTTCCCTTTAATTGATTCTGGTTACTCTCAATATTCCATCCTTTCTGGATCATTTTCAGTTCTCTAATCTCTATTGCCTGGAGATCTGTTCGAATTCTGGGAGATCTCCCAGCCCCACCTGGAGGTTGATAACCTAAGTTCAGGGAGCCTGATGTCCAATGTCTGCTCCACTATTACTGTGTCAGAGCAGACTCCTCTGCCTAGGAACAGGGATCTGCCTAACAATGATGCCTTGAAGGTGAGCAAAGATAGCAAACAGAGCCTGGCCTTTTGCTGGGAAAAGCCAACCTATAAATTGGAACCAGAGGACAATGAAAGCTTTATATGCTGACAGACCCCCAAAGGCAGTTATGTGGTTGCTGCAAATATTTCATTTAATTATTCACACTGACAGTTTAATACACCACTGTAGAAGCCTCTATGAGACTTCTGTGGCTGTTTGTGACAAACAGCTCAAAATAAAAATGCTGCTAGACTCACAAAGACAGGATAAGATCATTGTAAAATCTAGCCCTTTATGTGACAAAGAATCCTCTGTGGATAATGGACAGTTCCCCCGAAGAATAAATTTTCTTGAGGGTTTGAAATTAGTCTGGTTTAAAAGTCACGGTCTTCCAATATGATCACATGAGGCCCAGAAACATGTAAGAGAATACTGGTATAAATCTGGAAGCCTAAAAGGCCATTCTGAGCCTTTGAAAGAACAAGGTAACTATCAGGGATGGTTCTTGTAGGTTATCCGGGCTGTGTAACCGTGGTCTTTGAATTTTCTTTCCTGACGTTTCGCCAGCAGCTCTGGCAGGCATCTTCAGAGTAGTAACACTGAAGGACAGTGTCTCTCAGTGTCAAGTGTGTCACACACTTGACACTGAGAGACACTGTCCTTCAGTGTTACTACTCTGAAGATGCCTGCCACAGCTGCTGGCGAAACGTCAGGAAAGAAAATTCCAAGACCATGGTTACACAGCCCGGATAACCTACAAGAACCAATGAACTCTGACCGTGAAAGCCTTCGACAATATTTTTAACTATCAGGGATTTCTTAAACCTGATCCTTTGTTGGTTTAGTGAGAAGATAATGGGCCTTACTGCTAAATAAAGATCCTAACTATGTATTGTGTGATCCTCATATCTTTCCCAGGTCCACCATGAAGGCTTTCAATCAGATGTGCCTTGCGAGTTCCACACTCAGAACTCAGTTTCCAATCATGAAGGGGCCCAAATCAGAATGGGACTATGGCAAGAGAAGGAATTTAAAAGTCTTCCTCCCCACACTGCTTTTCTGACCTGGAATTGCCCCAGGGAGCTATTTGTCCTTTTGGAGATGACTATACATAGATTTATCCATGGGGGGAAACAGCGGTTCCTCTGAGCTGTTTCTGGTTAAGCAACTGATCTCCAGCCGAGATTAGTTCATCTGGAGAAAATGGCCACTTTGGCAATTGGACTCTATGGCATTGATGTCCTTCCCCTCCCCAAACCCCACTTTCCTCAGGCTCCATCCCAAAAATCTCCAGGTATTTCCCAACCCAGAGCTGGCAACCCTACTCATACTGGAAGTCAATCACAGAGGCCAATTTTGCATAATACTGGCCTCGGATCTTGCTCTATTTATATCAGAGTTCGTGCTGCAGACCATAGGAAATGCATTCCTCAGTCCAACCACTGAGGCCTCCTGATTGCTAGATGGAGTGATCTTGCCCTTCCCCCTTCCATGCTCTCTCTCTCACTATTGTTTCTTCACAGACAGTGTTATCAAAGGAAGGTAGGGTTGCCAGGTCCCTCTTCGCCACTGGCAGGAGGTTTTTGGGGCGGAGCCTGAGGAGGGAGGGATTTGAGGAGGGGAAGGACTTCAATGCCATAGAATCCAATAGCCAAAGCGGCCATTTTCTCCAGGTGAACTGATCTCTATTGGCTGGAGATCAGTTGTAATAGCAGGAGATCTCCAGCTAGTATCTGGCGGTTGGCAACCCTAACTGAAGGTCCCCTCCCCCTCTTATCTTTTCAAAAACAAACAGAACTAGCCCTGTGCCTCCTAGGAACTCGTTGCTACAAAGACAAGCAGGACTGACTGAACTTGAGAACCCGACAGCCTGAGCACCTTCATGATGCTACCTGAGAGTCCTTGGGGGGGGGGGGAATTGCCCCTGCTGGGAAATCCTGGAGTGCCTGACACCCTGGAAGGGATATTGCCTCCACCAGATTCTGCGACAGCAATTTCCATGTAGCTTATTTCCATTATATTCCACAAACGTGTCCTAAGTTCATAGTTGTCTGCTTGCACTGGCAATTATGGTGATTTTAAAGACTCTACCAGATTGTCATATAAGAAAATTACACCACAGACTTCAGTGGCAGGTGGATGGCAGGTGGAATTGCCACCATCATGATTATTGCTACCAATATTCCCTTAACCCGTAATAACTTTGATGTATCTTATTAGAGACAACTTGTAAAAATGTATGCTGATAGAAGAGCACAAGTACAGATCTGAGAAGTAATAACATGCAGATGAATTGAGGAAACGGAGAAGCTGAGATCTCATGGGGAATGTGCAGAGTCCTAAAAATAAATAAGAGCTATAAAAAGGAATCCAACATGTTGGGTCAGGGAAATTAGATATGTTCCTGCTAGCCTACAGTCTGCCATCAGCAACATGGTGTTCATCACCTTAATGAGCCAAGTGGGTTTGGATGGATTGAGAAGTGAATTTGAGTTATATCAGGACACTAAAAAATAAAAAAGCAACTCATGATCTCAAAAATTACTGTCCCAGCTGGAAGGGAAGAAAATGGTGAACTGTTTAAAGGTGGTTTAAACAAAGCATCACAGTCTGTTGTTGTGTACAGCCATCCTGATTTCCCCTCCAGCAAACAAGCCTGACAGGTTGTGCTATCATTTCAAAAACATGAACAATGTGACAATGTGTTTGGCCAGAGGCCACAGGGGGCCAAAAGAAACATGTGTGCACCTTGGAAAACAGTATCCCCTCTCAAAACACTTTAAACTTTTACAAACTTTTCTGACCCCCAACTAAAATGCATCCTAGCCTTTAGCAAAAGAATGAAAGACCTTGAAGCCTCACCTCTGGAGGAATATCCCCATTTTTCCCCCGGTGGGGAATTTCATAAGCTTCGATTTGTTGTTTTGTGAGTCGGGCTAATTTTTCTGCCAACTCTCTCCATCCTTTCCCTAGTTTTACAGCTGCAGTAAACACAACGGTGTCCTGGGTAATGCGTGCTAGTAATCCTTGGCGATCCAGCTTCAAAAGTGCCTGCAGACACAAATTTGATAGTTATATTCTCCAGCAGTCTTCAACAACAAATAAGCCATTCAGAAGATTAATACTTAGGAACATGTTTTACCCTTACCAAGCCACTTTTCATATGCTTTTCACAGAAAAATCCATTTTACAGAAGAGATTAAAAATATTTAAATTGACATCACATTGCTTTGCTATTTCAAATCTCAGTTGGAACCAATTTTATAACCCAGGAGTGGAAAAAACAGATTTTTTCCAATATCGAGATTTCAAATTTAAATGCTTAAAAATATGCAGTGGTTAATGAAAATGCTGAACTGAATTACCTTTTTATTACTATTTGCAAACAAGGAGGCTTCCATTGGAAAGAGCTAGGAATAATTCAGCTACAATAAAATATTTCTTATAGTTGAAGATATTGTAAACTTTTTAAGCTTTAAAAGATTGATATTTCAGTATTATTTGTGTTTAGGGTCGGAATGAAAAAAGCTCAAAGACATTAAGCTGTCAGAAATTAAAGAAGATGTGGAAATCAATCAGTACTATGTGGTGCCTAAACCTCAGGTACCTTGACTGTGGGGAATGCCATTGGTATCATAAGGTCTTCAGGCTTCTGCTTGGAACAGATGACTTGTTCCTGATATTGCTTCAATCATATGAAACACCCCTATATCAACATCATCAAACACCAGGGGGGTGAAATGCAAAGAAAACGAAGCTTTATTACACCAGGTCAGACCAGAACTCCACCTAGCTCAGTGCATTATACACTGACTGGCAGCAGCTCTCCAAAAACTCAGACAATTGTCCTTTTCAGTTCTGTATTGGACATGCCAGGTATTCACTTCACTCAAAGCATACACTCAACCACTGAGCAATGTTCCATGGACATGGCAAGTCACTCCCACATGCCCTGTCACATCAAAATGAATACATTTACAGTTAAGCTGTTAAATGCATATGGCCCAGAAAGGATCCCTACTAGGATGTAATGGGAAAATATCTGCCAGCTCTCTCCAACCACATAGATATCAGATGCTACTATATTTTTAATCCAAACCAGATATGGATTTTCAAAAGTTTACATAAATTCAACTGACCAATAACTTCTCCAAACAGCTCACAAATTAAAGTCTGGCTACTAGTTAAAACTGTCATTTACAAACAGAACAATAAAAGCCAGATTTTAAAAGGAGGAAAATTAAAGAGGTCCTCTAGCTTTCAGTCTACCCCAGTGCTGCCAAAACTGTATGCTGCTCCTGGAGTAAAAATTGTTAAGCAAATCTCAGGTTTGTTTTCAGATTGCATAATCACATTCAATCAATAATAGTATTTACTCATTATTCCTGATTAAGGAGATCCAGACAGTGCTGCCTATAGTCATTAGCCAAAGAAAATTCCAGCAGAAATCATCAAGAGTTTTGCCCTGAATAATGACTTTACAATAGGGTAAAACTGAATTAACTTTGTTTAGGAGAAAAAAATGTCTGTCAATAGTCTACCTTACAGGGTTTACATGATCATTAAGTCAAAAGAGGAGGGGGTCTTCAATGGTTTACCTCTCTCTGAATTCTTTCTACCACCTTGTAAATATAACATACATCATTAGAAAAGCTATATTTCAGTCTGCTAGGCCAAAGACTCAATAAAAGGAACTGCGAGAGAGTACAAGTCTTAAATTCTTCCCCTTGAAATAACTTACTACTCAATGGATCTTATAAGAAACATATAAAACAGCTGCCTCTGAACGCTACAAAAATAGCCAATGGATGGTTTATGGGATACTGCTGTTACAGAACTCTTTCACCTCAGCTCAAGTGGCAAAAATTGGGTGCCACACTTCACAGAACTTGTACTAGTCTAACAGTGCATTCCAAAGGAGAGCTACTCCAGTCTAAGCCCGAATGGGCTTAGACTGGAGTAACTCTCCTTAGGAATGCACTGTAAGACTTCTGTAAACCATAAAAGGGAATTCTGACCAGTAACACCGATACAAAAGAACGTAATTTAATACTTGTAGAAAATCAAAATCTCTTTGTGTTCTTCATAATTCTTCCTCTACAGAGTTAAGACTATCCAAACTTAGGAGAACACTCTTAAGATTTAATTTTGTCCTTTGTGGCCCATCATTGTCATCCATGGTGGCACCCTCACAATATTTCCCACAATATCAGTAGAAGTGACAGAGTCATATGTCAATATAGCTTGGCGGCGGCGAGAATCACAATAGCAAGATCCTGGAAGCTGGTAAATAGACCTACAATTAAAGACTGGAGAGAGAAACTATGGTTTTATGTGCGAATGGCCAAACTAAGAGATTCCCTTCATGGAAAAGACATGGAAGAATTCAAAAAGTCTTGGTTAAAAGGAAGAAGAAGCAATAATTACAAAGCACTCAGGATGTCTAATATCAACAAAGCCAATTAAGTATTTAGGAATTATTGTACCGAAGAAGAATGAGGATATCTATAAAACAATTATGAAGCTGTTTGGAATAAGATAGAAAAAATGTAAACTCATGGTCTAAATTAAAATTATCATGGATGGGCAGGATAGCTATCGTAAAAATGAATATTCTTCCACGGCTCAACTTTTTGTTCCAAATGATTCCAATAGAAATCGGAGATAAAATATTTACTATCTGGCAACGAAAGATCAATAAGTTCATCTGGGAGGAAAAACGACCAAGAATAAAATGCAAAATTATGGAAGATGATGTAAGAAGAGGAGGATTATCACTCCCGAATTTAAAATTATATCACCAAGCGGCAATGCTAGTAGGAATTAAGGACTGGATAGTGCATCCCGATGAGAGGAATATCAAACTAGAATTGGAGGGACTTCAATGCGGAGCACACTACTTACTTTGGGGAAAAGACTCTACGAAATATATGAATAAAATCAAGGGACACATAATCGTGGAAAATATGATAAAAATATGGCGGAAACTTAAACCAAGACTATGTCCCACTCCCTCACTAATGATGACCCCCTTCAATGTTTATGGAACTAAAGAAGAAAGATGTAAATATGGGGCAATAAAACATAGAGACTTGTTAAATGAAGATACAACATTCAAATCCCTTCAAGAAATCCAAGTTATCCACCCACAGATATCATGGCTAAAGCATCATCAATTGCTATCAAGGTTTAGGGAAGACTGCATGATAAGGGGGAAATTAAAGCCCGAAACAAAATCTGAGCAGTTAATCTGCAAGGCCAAAGAACATTTATTGGGTAAAAATTATAAACTATTAATAATTCATGACACAGAACAAGAACAAGTTAAAAATTGCCAAATAAAGTGGATGGAGAATTTCAACGAGACAATAACGTTAGATGAATGGGAACAACTATTCCGAAGAAATATCAAATTTACCAGATGCTGAAGCATCCATGAGAATTGGCTAAAGATGCTGCACCGATGGCATATAACGCCAAGCGACATTCAAAACATGAATAAACCGACATCGGGCTTGTGTTGGAAATGTCAAAAAATTAAGGGAACATTCTTCCATTGCTGGTGGTCATGTGAGCTGGTGCAAAAATTTTGGGAAAAAATACACATAAATCTGGAAGGGATTATGGGGATACATATAAAATACGACCCCAAGATGTATCTTTTAAATAAAACACCAGATACGATGAATAAAAATCAGCAGGACATGGTAAAATATTTGGTAACAGCAGCAAGGGTGGTAATGGCATCAGTATGGAAATCGAACAATCTTCCAAAAATTCAAACATGGATTGACAAATCTCACAAATATGTATCGATGGACAAACTAACAGATTTATTGAAAGAAAACACATCAGAACAACACCAAGAAAGATGGAAATCATTTTATGAGTATTACAAAATTAACAGTTAACTTGCATCACATTCCAACAATAAGATAAACTATTAAAGCGTGTTCATGGGAGATAAGATGACGATATGAATGAAAAAATAAACAATACTGAAATGGATCAGGGAAAGAAGAACGGGTTCTATAGATATCCAATTAGTAGAGACTAACTAGAAGACAATAAGCTGCCAGATTGTTAATGGAACATTAGATAAATTCACTAGCTCACTAAAGGGCAGGCAAAGGCAAAGGCTGAAGATGACAAATGGAATATTACTTATTAATGTGATTCTTTTTTTATTGTATGAAAATTATATATATATACATATATATATATTCCCTCCCTGTACAGTGAAAATCAATAAAAATCATATTAAAAAAAAAGTCCTGGTTAAAGGCCTTTGCATATTGGGATAAACTGGCCAAGACGAACCTTACTAATTTTGTGAATGGGCTATAGATATAATCTTTTAAAAGCTTAATAGTATGGTAAACTGTTGTAATACTAACCTGCTAAGACACTTCTCCGGAAGTTCTGCACGGTGGTGGGAGGATATGAGGGGGTACACCATTGGTGGTTGGTGGGTACTATAGGTACTATAAATGGATTTATTTTTTACTTGATTCAACTAACATACTTTAACTTTTTGTACTTTATTATTCTGTACCATAAAATGATTTATTTTATTTTATTTGTTCATGTAAAAATAAAAAAAATAAAAAAATTTACCTGATTATACCCGGGGGGGGGGGGCAGGGTCTACAAGCATTAGGTTACCATGGATGAACTTTGTCTTGCCATGTCAAGTTAGACTCCTTAACAGAAGAGGGGGGAACAGTAGCCCAAATCCAATCGGTGGGTAGCAGTAGGTGCCCTTCCTCCCTCTATAGAATCCCTTTACTATTACTCTGCCTCCAAAATGGGACTGTTGATAGGGAGTTACAAGCCCTCCAACCACCAAGTAACACTTCTATTGACTCTTTATTATAGCACCAACACTTAATCTCCAGCTCTGGTGATAAAATGGTGTTTACGTTTTTCTTCACTTCTGGTATCAAATTTACAAGGACACACATGTTTGATTAAGTCTTGAGAGAGATCTGAATTATACCTGACATGTCTATTTTCAAAGGGAAGCAGCAGACATGTTTTGTTCATGTAGCCCTGCAGCCTTTGGTCACACTTAAAATCTGTTTTGCACCCACCATCATCTAATTTATTTATTGAAATATTTATAACCGACCTTCCTAACTTCTTTTACTTCATTTTAAGACTACTTCAGACAATAGATGGGGCTTTGACATCATGCCTGGAAACATTCCTACCCACTTTTCTTTCTTCCTTTTTATATTTAGTACTGAAAATCCACCTTGCTGAAGAGGTATGGGAAAACTCTAAGCTGCCTCCCGGTTTTGTGACATTTTGGCTGTATCTAATAAAAGGTAATACATGGCTGGTTTTAATGTTTTTCTTCACAGGCCAGCACAGTCACAGAACTTTGTCTGCAGAGTTTTAATTGGTATTCTTAGGCAAGAAGCAGTGGTGTATGTTTTTTTTAAAAAAAGCAGATACTGCTCACTTTATCAAGAGCATCTGTATCACGATTCTGAAAATAGCCTTGGGGAAGAGAAGCTGCAAAGGAGAGACAGACCTTTTACCTGTAAGTCTGTGTTTAAATTTACAACTGCAGAGAAGTAATGAGAGATCCTTGCGGTAGTATCTTGACAGTAACAAAACCCATTATTGCCAGTGTTTGTCAAGCTTAAACAATGTGCCTTTTGTCAGAATGGGAAATCTGCTAATGAGCACAAAAACAGGAACAAGTTTGGGGTCTCAGCCTGTCTTAATCCGACCCTGATTTCATGCGTCTTTGACAGGTCAACAACAGTTACTGTTAGTTTAGGTGTCATCAGCAAATATGTGAAATTAGGATTTACCTTGGTTCCCATGTGCATCACTTTGCACTTACACTGGATCTCCCTTGTCATTTAGTTGCCCATTTGACTGGTTACGGCTTATTATAAACAAGAACGAACACACTTATTTCCTTTTTAGCACTTTCTGCTGGATTCTTGGAACAACACTGTGAGGAGCTATGTTAATTTCAACTGTATAATGAGGATGTGTCCCTGATAGGGATCCCTTGAGTCTCCTCTCAGTGCATTTACCTTCAAGGCTGTATAATATAAATCAAAAAAGTATATATGCCCTAGTTAACAGACATCAAAATAAACAAGTAAAGTGATGTTTTTATTGAACTGATTTCTGGTGCAGGAGTATGCAAGGTTTTGAGTTACACAGACATGGCTGTTTGCTATTCATGTCTAGTTTTTTCTTCCCCATCAACATCTATATAACACTAAAGTCAAAACATTCATGGAAACCTTTCAAATAAGTCAACAACCCACTTACAACCCGCTTTACTTGCCTGCCTCTACATATTTATGTTAATCCTTGAGACCCGAGAACGTTTGCAGCGCTTGGTCACCAGAGATAATTTCTACTAACTGCAGGCGGACAGCGAAATGGCTGTTAATAAGGGGTCACGAAGACTTGGTTCAAGGCTTTGATGTGACTACCCATATTTGATATGTACAGAATAATAAGAAATCAAGATGGCTCAGTGGTAGAGCATCTGCTTGACAAGCAGAAGGTCCCAGGTTCAATCCCTGGCATCTCCAGTTAAAGGGACTAGGCAAGTAGTTGATGTGAAAGACCTCTGCCTGAGACCCTGGAGAGCCGCTGCCGGTCTGAGTAGACAGTACTGGCTTTGATGGACCAAGGGTCTGATTCAGCATAAGGCAGCTTCATGTGTTCATATACCTTCCCATTTTTCCCAGTGGAAAAAACTGCCATGCCACTGGTATCAGTTTACTGGGAGGAAAAGTCTAAGCATGCACCCTGGAAGCAAACTCGGAGAGTTCCAGGGCAAAGGGGGGCAAAACATGATGGGCTACAATGCCAACAATTATATCATGTTAGAGATTGACTAGAAGTTGCTTGCAGCCAGGATTCAGAAAGCCCAGAGCAACCATCATGGGAAACAGCACTTTACCCGAAGAGAGAAGATGCAGGGAGGACACAAACCAAGCATAACCATCAAAGAGCAACACTGGATGACAACAGTCTGGATGCAAATGCTGATCATGCACGCCTGAGGAGAAAGGGCTCGAATACATTACAAAATCAAGGAGCATCTAACTCACCAGATGATCACATGGATCTGTTGGGAGTGATCACAAGGATCTGTTGCCAGCTTTAGGTTCCCCAAACCTACCTAGCTTCACTCAGGGCTTTGAAGGGATATGGAGGGGAAGCTGAAGAACCTAGGAAGATTTCAGGAAGCTTTTTTGGATTCCCGTAGGAGAAAAACCACCACTAGTAAGTCTTAAACATAACAGAGAACGTGACAGGTTGCTGATCGGCAGTGACCCACTGTCCTGTGGCCAAAACACACACTGATTATTTTCTATTTCTTCTATGTTATTTAGGAATGTACACATTTTCACCTCTAGATTTTTTTTAAAAAATCTTGATCGTGAAGCATGGAGGAGAACCAAATAGGAAGTCAGTTTCCATTGCAACTGCTGCTTGCACTGATAATAAAGCTTTTCATTTCCAAACAGCCCTGTTGGTTTAAATATATCTGCCCATAGGCCATGAGGGTGGGTGGGGTAACCAGGACCAGAAACAAATCACCTAGATTTATTATGACCAATTCTTTCACCTGTGAATCAAGGCAACCCATCTGACCATACTTACAACAGAGAGCTCATATAGGAAACGCCTCCTACTTCTGTCTGCATGGCAAACTTCCTTCAGCTTTTTCACTATGTATGCAACTTTTTCTGATTCTTTCTCAGCCTGTGCCTCATTGAAATCGTCAAGAGACATGTGTGAAAACCCAAGGGCATCAGCCAAAGCATTCCAGTCATACATTTTTTCTGATACAGTGGATAAGATTGCCGAATAGATGTAGGTCAGTTTTTTAAAAGGCAATGCAATTTGGGCAAGGAGGCTGCAGGTCATGATGGCGCTGTCTTCAACATCTAGAGCTTGATCTTTGGTTATCACTTTGATATTTTTGCAGTGGATAAGGCCGACCTTCCTCCTAAGAACTCCCACATACCACTCTTTTATTCTAGCTTGTCCGATAGCTTTCACCTTATCTTCTCCAAGAAGCGCTATCGTATCCCCTTTGAAATACTCCAGCAAATAATCTATTTTCGTTTGCCGTAACACAGTTTTCAAAGCTATGCCATAGCTGGTCACATTCAAAGGCTTATCTTGAAAGACCGGGTATTTAATTATTGGCATTGACAGCAAAGGTGCAGATCTGATCTCTTTACGTTTTTTCACTCTGTTTGCCTGTTTAGCTATTCCAGGGAGTAGTTTTGGAGCTGGCTCAGGGGTGGTAATGTAGAAGTGGCAAACGAGGTTGTCGTTTGGGACTTTAACTTGAACACGGATGACAAACAGATGTATTTTCCTTGTGTTGACCAAAGAAAATGGAAAATGTTGGTGAACCACCTCACCGCCCCCTTCCAGTGTCCCTTGCTTAATTTCTTTTCTTTGATCTTCTTCCTTCACTTCAAAATCAGAATCACAAGAGGCCACAAAAATGCTCAGGTCTTGCGGCTTCTCAAGGATAAACGTGTGCTTCCCCCACAACTGGAAAACAACTGGGGGCATATTCTTTCCTCCTTTTTTAATGTCACACACTCTAAGCTTTTCTGGCACATAATTGTGACTAAACAGTGCAAACACAGCAGTGAAAGAGGGGTGGATATGCTTGGGCCCATAAATTCCAACTGAAAGTTTTCTGTGGATATATTCCCAAACACTTGCTGAAGGAGAATGAAGAGTGTTTGTCTGGGCCACGGTCACAATGTACATCAAGTGACTTAACTCTGTTAGCTTCACTTGTATAGTATCTTTATAAATATAGCAGTTGTGTATTTTTTCAAATGGGCCTTCTTTACTGGCACCACACAGACATACGATTTCAGTCATAACCTGACTAAAGGGGTCCTTTTTCACCTCAGCTGCAATTTTCATTTCTAACAAAATGGCTTCTGTTGTATTGAGGTTACTCAATGCGAGTTCTATCAGTGGGCTTATAGTGGTTGAATGCTCATGATTAAGAGATGATGGAGAGTTGAGAAGAGCCCGTAAGCCAACCTCTTGAAATTCTCCAAGTGCTACATGACCTTCAGGGAAATGGACAGCAATATCTGAGTCAGGAAGCTGCACCGAGCCACCTTCGTGACTCACTTTACATACTATATGAGTTTCTACAGATTGAGTCTGTGCCCATCCTGGACTCTGATTCATCACACTCAGATCTAGGCATGATCGGGCCAGCTGTCGTTGATTCAGCCAGGCTGTTTTATAGGCTTCTCGATCATTCTGAAGCGATTCACTGTCTAGAGGCAGAAGGTAGTTGGATGGAGCTATAGGAGGAGGTTCAAAAGTCTTGGCCCCAACAATATCCAAAAGATCGGAAGCACTCCTATACTTTGCAGATCTCTTTGAAGTTTTGCGAAGATACAGATAATCAATATTTAATTCATCTCCAGATGAAGCAGCAGAATCTCTGTTGTTTGAATCCCCATTATTTGAATCCCTAAAAAGTAAATAAGGGTCTTCTTTTAAGATAGATATCCGCTTTTTGTTTTTTTCTCTATTGCTTGATTGAGCCACGTCATCTAGAAAAGGGTTGGATGCAGACAGTTCATTCCAAAAAGGATTTGTCTTGAACATGCCAGGAGCACCTTGCTTAAATTCTCTAGGCCAATGGGACTTCGGATGTAATTCATTCTCTTTGTCATCTGTCAAAAATAAACACAGATATAAATATTCCCATTTTGTTTTTTATCCCCTTCTATTCTGCATAAACCAAGTTACTTCAGTTTCCATTACCAATTGGTTTAAAAATGCCAGGAGCAATGATAAGAAAAACATCAAAACTTTTAACCCTTTGACTTGCTCTAATCCTAATCTTCCATGTTGAAAACTAGCCACAAAAAAGATTGAAATGACTCAGGATTCTGCTTAAAAATTTTAACACCCACATAGTATTGCCATTGTTCATGCTTTATTTCTGACAGAACCTGTTGGTATTTTTATATGACCTGAAGAGAAAGGTTCAAGAACCTGGCCAACTTAATAAAATCCCTCTCAGTTTATCCAGGAAACTGAAAGGATTTCCTTACTCTGTCTTTTCAAAATTCTTTGAGGAATTACTTTGTTTATATTTTAAAGAGAAAGGATATTGCAGTAAAATACTTTGGATTACATATTCTTCCTCACTTGGTAGTTTCCAAAAAATTAATCTAGAGCAGCTCATTTTGGGGTTGTTTGTTTTTTCATCCTTTGTGCTATATTCTGTACAGGTTACAGACTAACATCTATCGCCTCCTCCTTCTTCTGTCCTTGTGGATTGAACTTCTCCTGTACAGGGCACACTTGAGAAGATGGGGACCTTCACAAGCCCCTTGTCCACAGTACTATTACAGAGCACTCCCAGCACAACCAGAGACTAGTGACTGAAGTTCTGCTTGAAAGGGCAGGATGCCAGCAACACACCTGTCCAATTAGGGCTTCCATCATCCAAGTCAATCAGAGATCCTTCTGATCTACTCCATGAAAACTCTTTCATTTGACAGGAGGCAGACATTTTTCTTCCTAATAGATGTAAGATGTTAGAATACCTAGCAAGAAATGTATCAAATAACAAAACACAAATATCATATTATTATTATTTGGTTATTTATAGTCCATCTTTCTTGCTGAGACTTAAGGCAGATTACATAGTGTAAGTCAAGTAGGGACAGGATGGGACATCCAATGGACAATACAATAGGGTCTGGACTAAAAATCTGAAAACAAACAGAAATCTCAAACAGAGCTGAAAGAAATAATGAACTTTTAAACATGACACAAACATGACAAATTAAGTGGTCTCTGGAGCATACAGAGAACAACTAAAATAAAGTCGGGTAACAAAAAAATGAGTATATTTGCAGGGGCGTGTTGAAAGACAGCATTAATATAAAGACCCCTTTCTTTATATACTTTTTATAAAGCTTAGGGAAAGAAACAGAGCAAAACATTTTCCAGATTTCTCTTCAGGATTTTTCAATACATTCCTGCCTTTATGTTCAACCATTAGATTAGGCAAATAAGTGCAGATTCTCAAGAGGAAGAGCTCTCTTGCCAAAACGCTGGTCGAGTCGCCAAAGCACAGAGACAGCTCTTTCATTTAAGTCTGCCATTTGTCAAGAAGCTAAGGAATGGATGAGTGGGCCACCTCAATCATTACATTTTGCTCCTAACACAGAGATTGATCTCCTTCTTGGGGGGAAAAGGTGTGTGGCAATGTAAATGCAGGTGGCTATTTCATCTGAGTAGTGCTAAAATTGGCCTGAAATTACAGTGAACGTCATGTATCAATTACAGCAAGCTTCCTTGGGCACAAACGCATCAGTGTGTGTGCATGCACACATTCACCTCCACCCACCCTCTCTCCTTGCAGGTGTTTCACAGACTGGCATGAAGAATGCACACTGAGAGCCAAACTGGACATTACAGATGACACAAGTGCTGGAACCAACTCACTGTCACACATATGAATGGAGGAACTTCCATTGAAAGCACTCCATTCAGCTCTGGAACACTGTGAAGCAGGGGGCTTCTGGTTTCCCTCCCCAGCCATTTTTGCCAGTAGAAATGGCCAGGGGTCCCTGTTTTCCCTTTTTATGAGATGGGAAGGTATTTCTAGCTAGTGCAGCCAAAGACAGCAGGGGGCTCTTGGCCTGCTTGTGTCAATATGACAATAATCAATCAGCTCAGCTGGCCTTTGCCAGAAGCTTCAACACTACTATGAAAATTCCTCAGGGCACTGCAAATACAGACTGGCTCAAATTCTATGATTCTATGAAAACTTCAGAAAAGCTGACACAACTGGAAGATGTTCCATGCAGACATTAGAGCATTCCTATCAAGCCCCCAAAGAGGAATGGCTAAGAATTAGAGCAAAATTGGTCAACAAAGAAATCTAGCACTGAAAGCAGAATAATTACCCTACATCTATAGGTCTGCATGCAGAATTAGAACTGGCAAGGCAACAATAGAATATCATGCATTGACTTACAGTGTTAACAAATATAGATTTTACTCTCTGCAGAAAGGAATTAATGCAGAAGAAACACTGGTCCACAAATTGCAGGATGCCAAAAAGGCAGGTCTAATCCCACCTCAGAATCCTTCAAAACAGAGAAGATATCTGTCCATAAAGCCCGTGGGCTTTATTTCTGTATTGAATGTCTACTCTACCCCATGGGCAGCCTCCTGTTAAATGGCCACTTGTTTGTTGAAGAGGCATGGCAAAATGAGTTGGGCTGGATGGAGTCTAGAAATCCCAGGTGTGGTGGTGATGGCATCTCTGCAACTCTGAGTATCTTCACTGCCATGTCCTGGAATACTCCTCTTCTACAGAAGCAGTACCACCACTGTCAACTCAAGGGATTGGAAAAATGAGCAAGCCAGAGGCATTCTTCCTACCCGCCTGTCTCTTCTTCTCAGTGATTCCCCTAAGCTAATGCAGAAATACATGAAACAGCTTGAGCAAAATTGGAAAATGAGAGAAGAGCAGCTAAGCAAGTCCCTCGTTCTCCCTGTCCCTCCCTCCCACAGTGTCATCTTTCTTCTGGCAGAGCTCATATGCTTTAACAGCTGGGGAAAAGTGTAACAGGTGCAGTATTTCCTTTTTGTTCCATCTCCATGCCAGGAAAAGCATCACCCATTGGGCTTTTGCCTGACATGCATCTGTTAATGGCACAGGAGACAGACCGCTAAAAGTAGCAACTCAATGTGATGGCTGTTTGTTTGTCTGTCTCTTGCCCCCCCCCCCGCTTCTTGCAGCCATTTCAAGAAGTCCAGGCAACATACGCATTCCCTGCCCCTTCCACTTTGTTTAGTCTGCTTTAGAACCCTTTCTTGTTTTTCACTGGCAGTGAAATAATCGCCTCTTAATAAATGGGCTATGTCAGGGGTGTCGAACTGAATTGTTATGAGGGCAGGATATGACATAAATGTCACCTGGTCAGGCTGGGCCATGCCTCGCCAGCCCAGATTGAGAGTGTGGGGCGGTGGCTGCTTCGGCTGGCCCGCAGGCCAGATAAGAGCTCTCAAGGGGCTGGATCCAGCCCCCAGGCCATATATTTGACATCCCTGGGCTATGTGGTACAGATCATTAAATTTAAAGCCAGTTCTTGCCAGTCCAGCATAACTCTGCACTCTATCGAGTCCTTTACATAGTAAATCTACCTTCATGTCAAAAAACTGGAGGTCTCAATATGACCTGGTTCTGCTTCTAAGTCCTCAGATTTTTTCCTGCTAGTACTCCATATTTTTAAAGAATCAGGACCATGGAGAAAGGGATTGAAGACCCAGAATGTTGAGAACCATGAAAGACTTTGAGGTAGAAGACACCAGCTGTTGGGTACACTGTTTTTTACTCCAAACATTGAAATCTGGTCTCCAGATGTTACCTTTCCTGAGGTTTCTAAACAATGTTATTGGCCACTGGGCAGAAAATATTAATTACTGTATTACCAAGATTAAAACAACATTGTGAAGCTACTTTGCCAGGTGTGGCAGCACTGGGAGTCCATGGGCTCTTCCATCATGCCCCCCACAATGACAGCTATGCTCAAGGGGGCAGAGCATGGCTGTCTCGCAGGCAAGAGTTGTGGCTCCACTCCTCCAAGCATGTATCCTACTGCATAATAGGGGACGACCCTAGAGGCCCTTGGGACATCACAGAGTACCTCTGGGGTGATCTCCCATTGCCCAATGTGAATGGTGCTTTGAGAAGGCAGCAGAGTACAAGATTCTCCAGTCAAAAGACTGGCCAACTGCCTGTCACTGGCAGCAGGCCCCCAAAAGCCTGGGGCCTTGGAAGGCATCAACCATATTAACCCTCAACGCTGATCCTTTTGCAAGTTATTTTTGGGACCCAATTCAGCTCATTTGCAAGGACAGTCACTGGCACTTAGCAATATAACAGTTATATTTTGCTTTAATCTAGCAACCTCAGCTTTCAGAAGGCTACAAACACTAAACTGCTAGATCAAATTAGAGTGCTTATGTCAATTAACCAATGAACAGTTGGTTATAGAAGTCTTTCAGATCTCATAGGAGATGCGCAGCTCATACTCTACTGTTAAAGTTTCAGACATATCATTGTGAAACTTCTTAATGTTTGTGTGTACATTTAAGAACAGAACCTAAATCAACGAAAATTATTAAATTCCCTACTTTTTATTGGCTTTATTTCAACCATGGATCAAGATGCTGGGACTTTAAAGCCAAGTTGAAAGAATTCTATGTTATCTGCCAGGATAAGATAATTCACTCTGAACCGTGTAGAGGATACTTACATTTCAGAAGCAGGCATACTTTGGCATGTCTGTTTTTTAAAGTAGTTTTTTCCCCCCAAAGCATCAATCTTATTTAACAGTATTCACAATAATTAAAAATAGGAGCAAAGTTCACTGAGTCAAAACTATGTTTAATGATAATATCATTGCAAGCATGTTTAATTCACGCCTGCATAATACAGAGTAAGTGAAACAGAGAGAGTTTGCCTGGAAGCAAAATAAGAATATTGCATCATTTGAAATGTGGGAGAATCATATTTTATTGCAAAACCCTACCACGAAGGTACAAACGGAATGAGTAATTGAAGATAGTGAAATACAGATATATACACAGGGAGAGAGACAGAGAGAATCACAGTCCCAATTGGTTTAAGATAAAAAGCTTTTCAGATTTTAGGAATGTATGCCCAGACAACCCGACCTGGATGGCCCAGGCTAGCCTGATCTCGTCAGATCTCAGAAGCTAAGCAGGGTTGGCCCTGGTTAGTATTTGGATGGGAGACCATCAAGGAATACCAGGGTTGCTGTGCAGAGGAAGGCACTGGCAAACCACCTCTGTTAGTCTCTTGCCATGAAAACCCAAAAAAAGGGGTCGCCATGAGTCGGCTGCGACTTGAAGGCACTTTCCACACACACATGCCCAGACAACAAAGATTATTAACCGAGCCATCTTGAAGGAGGGGGGGTGAATATCCATAGGAGCCGGTGTGACCCCTGCACTGGCATTAGTGCCACTTGTGCCAGCTGAAGGGGCACAAACACCGGCGCAGGGGTACTTATGACGGCTCTAGGGAGCCGCACAGCAGCACAAGGCCTCATGCCGGCACAGATGGAGGCATTCCTGGGGGCATTCCGTAAGCCCTCTCGGCCCAGGAATGACTCTTTTTGCAGGTGCCAAATTATGTCTGCAAAATGATACACTGTGAGCTTGGTATCTCAGATAAGATCTGAAAGGCTTGAGAGTTGAGACCAGCTCTTCTATACCCAAGTGTGCCTTGGTTAACTGAAATTAGGGCTCACAACAAGCGCTGTTTTGATCTAGCAGTTCAATCGATTTTGATTATAGACCCTGTTCACAGAAGGTCTGGAATAGCCATCTTTTCTGGATAATGATGCCAGCTAGACCAAAACCAGAAATAGCCACAGAGGTTATATCAAGATCCTTGGTAAAAACCTTGACAGATTTTTAAAGACCCATTAACATGTGGCAACACTGGCAGACATGGTAAGGAGGGCAGTCAAGGAATGAGACAAATGCACACAAGGAAAGCAGAACGTGAGCCAGGTAAGATGACCAAAGAATTTACTAAGGAGACAAGCAGCTAGATTCAAGCCCAGTAGCATCTTAGAGGCCAATAAGGTTTTGAGGGTATATGCTTTCAGGAGTCATAGCTCCCTGACAACAGGAAGTCAGAACTGACAAAGGGAGCTTTGATCATTGAAAGTTTATTCTCCAAAAATATTATTGGTCTCCAAGGTGCGATTATAATTGAATCTTGCTGCATTACTGGGTTACTATGTCATTTCCAGGAAAAACCTCAATGTAACATAGGGTAGTTCTAGGAATTGCCAGAAACTTATTGCTTCACCACAGAGTTCCAAGTGCTTCCTAGGGTACCCTACATCACTTCCAGGTTTTCCCCAGAAGTGACGGCATGGATCTAAGTTATTTGCCCCTGACTGAATACTTACTCTGACTGATAATTAGAATAGTGCACTTTAAGAACATAGCATAGAACAGCAAACAATGAATGAAGAAATAAAGCCATAGATGATAGTATCCCCTATATCAGTGATCAAATAGGTCACACACACACACCCTTTGCTGGGTCTGGAGCCCCTATAAAGCAGCCAAAGGTAAATCAGTCTGGAAAGGTTGAAAATTGAAAACATAAGCAAGCCCATTAAAATTATATGGTTTTAATTTGGCTTATCAAACTCTTCTCTGATCCTGATTAGAGAGATTTCTGTGAAGCATGAACTTTCATTAGTTAACGGAAGTGTGGATATATTTCTTGCTCTGCTCCAAGGTTTACAGAGTAGGGCCTTGCTTTATAGATTAAGGCCTTGTATAGATTTTTTTTTACATTAAGCAGACGTTAATTTATGCTGGAATTTCGCGTGGGCTGACTGAAACCCTTATACAGGGAGTCCTATTAAAAAGAGAGTAAGGAGACTGTGAAACGTTCCTCTTCGAGCTATGTGTACTGTTCTTTCCGATTCAGGTTCAAGTACTTTAAGAACTAGTCCTATAAAAATGTTGGGGGTAGCCCACTCAGTGCCCCACACCAGAACTAAAAATCCAACTAATGAATACCCACAGCTCCCTTCACAAACAAACTGGTTACACTTTCCACAATTCCTTTGAAGTTATCAAGAGAGTTTGCATAATGGGAGGTTTTGCCTTGGATTTGCCACTCTCTAAATGCACATTTTCCCCATACGAATTCTCAAAACTTTGCATGGGAGCTTATTTTTAAGTTTTGAGAATTTGGATGGGGAAAATGTGCATCTAGAGAGCGGGATTTGCCACTCTCTAAATGCACATTTTCCCCATACAAGTTCTCAAAACTTTGCATGGGAGCTTATTTTTAAGTTTTGAGAATTTGGATGGGGAAAATGCATCTAGAGAGCGGGATTTGCCACTCTCTAAATGCACATTTTCCCCATACAAGTTCTCAAAACTTTGCATGGGAGCTTATTTTTAAGTTTTGAGAATTTGGATGGGGAAAATGTGCATCTAGAGAGCGGCTAAACCTCCCATGCATAATGGCCCTACGCGCCTTCGTTCTTAAAAAAAAAAAAAAAAAACCAGCAACACACAACCAGCCCTCTGTGGCTCTGCATATACTTCTCCTACAACTTTGCATTACAAAGCCTGTTGTCGAGCGTGAGCTAGAAGCCAGATTTTCCAAAAGGCGAATTTATAACGCAGGTCCCTTTCTCTTTTCTTATGGCCTCATCGAAATAGTTCTCCCTCCCTCCAGTCATCCAGAGTCTCACACATCACTTTGGAAACATACCTTTTATTCTGCCTAAAGATGGAACAGCTGCTTATCTTACAGTCATCGCCTGGAAAACCTTCGTCTGTTAGAATATCTCCGACGTTCCCATGCTGGTTTCAAATAATAATAATAATAATAATGCGAATAGGGCTCCTACCTGAGCAAAAACACACGCCTTCTACCTGTGGCTTCTAGTGGGTGGCTGAGATTTTGCCTGGGACTTGGAGTCCTTCCGCTGCTGCGCTGCTTTCACCGCAGCAGGCGCTGCGAGGAGAACGAACTACGTTACCCATCGTTCCATTCGGCTCATACCTGAAACTAGGAGAGCCAGTTTCGTTACTGGAGTTTCACCTTAGGGCGGGAGGAAGGAGGAAGCGTGTGTGAGAGAGAGAAAGTACGTTCCGTTTCTGTATTTTGTTTTCTGTGCGTTTGGTTTGGTTTGGCCTCCCTGCAGATGAAGGCCTATTGAATTCTGTAGGCTACTCACTGGAAGGTAGCAGCCAGGCAAAATTGGGAGGTCTGATGCCTTGGTGGTTGGAAAACAGTGGGTTTCAATGCTGTGAGCGCAAGAGATTAAAAATAATATCAGAACCTGAATGACCAGATTCTGGAGATGAGACACTCTGAGCTGGCTGCGGGTGGACAAGTTGGGGTGGCGCCAATTGTTAGCTGGGGAGGAAATGGGGCAATTGCTTTTATCCTTTCTTTTCGCTGTTTATGCCCTGTATTGTTCTTCGTTTTATCCTCACAACACTAACCCTGTAAGCTTGGTAGGCATGAGACTCAGAGAGAAAGAGGTGGGCCCAAGGTCACCCAGAGAGCTTTCATAGCAGAGCGGAGATTCAAACTTGGAGACCGGAAGCCATTCAATCACTTTTGCTACTTGGAGAAGAAGGGGGGGGGAATAATTGATGCTTCTGCTTGCAATATTTATTGCTCTCCCCACAACTAATCAGGGTCCAGGAGCTGCAGGTACCATAGCGTACTTTTCCAGATAACTTTTCTGATATAATGATCTCAAGGGATGAAGCATGCCCAACTGTGCCTCGCAGAGTATTCTGGACTTTTGCAGCCTGGCTTGCTTGCACTGTGCTCTCTCTGCTTGCCTTCTCTTTGCCCTGGTGTTTGAGGACTCAGCCGTGCTTGGTTTCTATATCGGGTGCAATTCCACTCTGGTCCTGGTCTCACAAGCAGGATCTTTCTAAGTGTGTCACGCCCTGGCTAAAATGCTCCACTATCTGTAGGTAAACCTGGATATTTTATGGGGGCTTGCTGTTTTATTATTTGATTGAGTCTGTAGCACTTCTTCATTGTGCTTTTTCCTAATGGTGTAAGAAACATTTCTGGATTTGGATGGCCTCAGATATTTCAAAAGTAACCTCTACAATTTGAAAGGTTTCATCCTTGGGATTTTTTCTCTTTTTTGAATGCCAATTGATGAACCCACAAGGATTATGTCACTGCTCCCTGCCACTCAAGATATCCCACACAGACTCGCATCATTGGCTCTTTTGGAATCCTCAATGTTGTGTGATGGCTAATAAGTAATTTTGCATGTGTTTAATTGATTAATCAGAGTATTTGTATGCAGAGGAAGCCACACACTATATAGGAGGACAAAAGCAACAGTAGCTGTTTGCTGATTCATCCGGCAACATTCTTGCCACATTTCTCTCGGGTAGATGATCTGCTGTTGTGCCACTATTATTAGGCTGTATGAGTTTCGAACAATAAACTGAATGAAGTAGTCAACAGTCAGGCTTGAGTTGCAAAAGAACAAGGGTTTGTCCTACACGCACAGCAGCAATAGCTGGAGAATGAATGTGCTAACATATCTGAGCGTATGAAGCTGTGTTACAATGAGTGAAACTGTTTAGCTGGCCCACTAGTACCTACTCTTACTGACAACGGTTCACCAAAGCCTCAAGCAAGAGGTGTTTCCCAGCCCTGTTATCTGAACTCCTTTTCAGCCAGAGGCACCAGGGAATTAAGCTGGAATTCCATGATTGCAAGGTGTGTCTTCTGCAAATGAGCTTTCACTGATGGATTTATATCTTTTTCAAAATGTGTTCAGTACTATCGTTCAGTAATATTTTGAAGCTAGCTTGCAACAAGGCATTAAAAACAAGATTTTTTTTAAAAAGCAAAAATAATGCTCATTTGTTTTATTCCACTTTTCTCCCTAATTGGGAGCAAAAGTGGCTTATCACATCGTCCTCCCTTCCTCCAGTTTATCCTCACCTTAACCCTATACAGGTAGGTGAGGCTGACAGATTGGGGCTGTCCCAGGGTTGCCCGTTGAGCTTCAGTGGCAGAGTGGGGATTTGAACCCAGTTGCCCCAGGTTATAATCCAGCCACTACACTTGCCAGCTCTCGATAATGAAATACCAATAGCAAATAAACCTGTAGATAAAATTACAAGTAATCTAGTAGTCATAATAAACTAAAATCCAACATTCTATAGGATCTAAAATCAGTGGCCTTTGTCCAACAGCCATCACCATTAATCTGTACTACCCATCAAAAGAGAATACCTTCACATACCTTCTAAAATCCAAACATACATCTCAGAGGTGGGAGTTCATAGTGCAGCCATTGAGAAGGCCTTGTCTCATCAAAAAGTCCCCTGTGCAAGCACCAAGTCATTACTGACCCAGGGGATGATGTCACATCCCAAAGTGACTAGGCAGACTATGTTTACAGGGTGGGTTGCCATTGCCTTCCCCAGTGGTCTACACTTTACCCCCAGCAAGAAGGGTACTCACATATTATGGGTACTTGTCACATATGCTTACATTTTAACCTCTGGTAATGCTGGAACATAGAGTAGGGCCTCTCCTGCTGACCTAACCTTCCTTATTTTTATTGATACTCTGCTTTTCTCCCCAGTGGGGACCCAAAGCAACTTACACACATGAACACATGAAGCTGCCTTATACTGAATCAGACCCTTGGTCCATCAAAGTCAGTATTGTCTACTCTGACCGGCAGCGGCTCTCCAGGGTCTCCGGCAGAGGTCTTTCACATCACCGACTTGCCTAGACCCTTTAACTGGAGATGCTGGGGATTGAACCTGGGACCTTCAGCATTCCAAGCAGATGCTCTACCACTGAGCCACAGCCCCCCCCCCTACAACAGTGAGTTTCCATGGCAGACAACAGATTCAAACCTTGCTTTCTCAGATCCTAATCCAACTACATGCTGATGCTAGTATGTCCGCAGTTATTGGAGAAGGCAGCTTTTGAAACTCCGATTCCAAACTTTTTAAGGGGGGGTTAAAGGTTGAAATCATCACTTTAAATTTACTTCAGAAACAAAATCGGGAGCTAGTGAAGTTTGATCAAAACTGATGTAAAATGCTTTGAGCAGCTTGTCCCTTTTAGCCTATGAGTAACTGTATTCTGGAACAGTATCTTATGACAACTTTCCAAAGGCAGCTCTTTGAGGAACACATTACAATAAACCAGTTTAGAGCCTCCAGGCATGCGTAACTAGGAAGTCAGATTGCTCCAGGAGGTTCATTTAAATGGCCAGATCAAGAAGTACAGTAATCCCCAAATGGGGAAGTATAACCTCATTGAGCACAGGCTGAGCCGCACCTCACAGATCAGCTGATACTAGTGCTGCCAACCGCCAGGTGGCTGGAGATTTCCTTTTATTGTAACTGATCTCCACATATCAGTTCACCTGAAGAAAATGGTCACTTTGGAAGGTGGACTCTATGGTATTACACTCCTTTGAAGTCCCTCCCCTCCCAAACCACCCCTCCTCAGGCTCTACCCCCAAATCTCCAGATATTTCCCAACCTGAGGTGGCAACCCTAGCTGATACCCTAATTTTCATTCTTTCATTGGTTAACACATATCAGGTCTTGCACATGTGCCAATTTAAACAACCTTTGTAAAGCTGGGGAACAGTTTTTTTTTTTTAATATTTCTATAATATGTACTGTGAGAATTATGATTCTGCAACTCTAAAGTGAGAAAACAGAATATCCCTTGACCCATTCTAGATCAGACTGGAGTAATAGATATACTAGAATTCTTTATTTCTTTTTGAAATAGTTTGTTTCCCTAAGTAAATCTTTCTTTTGTTTCTTATTATTTGTTGCTGTTTTGTGCTCTTGCCACATACTAAGGTTTGCTAGGGAAATGGTTCAGTGTAATGTAATAGAGGAAAGTAAACAGTGAGTTGCAAAAAGCCACATGTAAATATCCAGAAAGCTGTGCAGAGAGCCATATCTTTTGGTCTTATTTTGAATACCCCGGAACTCCAACCTACCATAGTATGCTAAGCGGGTGAATTGACAGCTCCAGGAAGTAAGTTCTGGAATGAGATGTGGTTGATCTTAGCTATTTTTGATTCTTAAAAAAAAAAAAGTTAGGATATTTTTTAAGTACGGTATAACGTAAGATTTCTTTTTTGTAGTCTACCGCCTCCATCAAACCAGTACTTCCTGCTGCATCTATCCCTCTTCAAAACTGTTTTAGTCAAAAGTGAAGTAAACAATGTAATTATTGCCTCCAGCTTAGAGAAGGGGTATACAGTGCTGGTTACTTTAGGCGTTATTGACACAATCTGATTCACTTCTTGCTGCCTCATTATTGCCGTAACTTCTGATGCGATATTTTTATCCCATTTCCTCCGGACAATTACTTTTTCCTTACTTGCATGTGGGAGACCTTTTAATTCAAAATATAATTCCAGCAGGAAATGGTCGCTGGTTAATATATCAGCTACCTGTAACTTTACTAAGGGCAATACATTGTGGAAAGAGATGATAAAATAATCTAATCATTTGTTTTAGTCTGATACTTGAGTAATTTATACTTTTATTCTCAGACCTCCGTGTTAGAATCAGGCGGGTATAGAATCATTTATTGATCTTTGTATTGCATTTGATTCCGTATCTCTGGTTCAACTTTGGGAAAAAGTCTTTAATATGGGCTTGACTGGCAGATTATTGATGCTTATTAGGAATTTATAGTCTGAAAATCTTATACAGATTTGTATACCATGTAGCTCTACCCTGTCAAACCCAATCATGATAAGAAGAGGTGTAAAGCAGGGCTGGATCCTGTAAGTGGCCCCAACAGCAGCGGGGAGGGCTGGATGCCGGTCTCCGGGTGCTGCCATGGCAGCGCCACCCCAGGACACCGCCAGGTCCTTCCGCCAGTGTCCCACCAGTGTAAAGGCCCACGATGGGTTCCACGGGGTGTTCCAGAATCCCCCAGGGCATTCCCAGGGCATTCTGGGGGGTGAGGCTGCCTGTAGCCAGCCTCCTGTCCCCTTTCACCCCATAATGCTGGCGCCGAGAATGGTGTTGCTGCACCTGCTTTTTAGCAGGCGCAGCCTTGCTGTTCTCTATGGGGCGAAAAGCCCCATTTAAACTTTTTAAAGCTTGCAAAAGGCTTTTTTAAGGTTTTCGGCAGCCGGAAAACCAGTTTGGAGACGGTGTGTGGCGCCTCCTCCACGCCATCCCTGGCCACCAGGGCTCAGGAATGCACTGTACAATTAAAATTAGAGTTCCCAAACCTATCATCTATTATATATCAGTCTGTCATTAACATTTTGTACTCCTTCTTTGAGCCATCAACAGCTCCTGCTACGTTTCAGTTGTTAATTTTAGATATCTCTGTGTCTACCTTGACTAGTAAGTTAGACAAAAGATTTTCAAAGCTGTACGGCAACAGTTCCCAAACTGTGCTCCATGGAGCACTTGGTGCTCCGCGAAACATCTCCTAGTACTCTGTGAAGAGATTGGAATGAAAAATGCTACTGTCATTCAGTTAAGTATATAGGTGCTAGTTGAAAATTACTGCTCCGTGATATGGGGAGGGGCTGTGGCTCAGTGGTAGAGCATCTGCTTGACATGCAGAAGGTCCCAGGTTAAATCCCTGGCATCTCCAGTTAAAGGGAATAGGCAAGTAGGAGAGGTGAAAGACCCCTGCCTGAGACCCTGGAGAGCAGCTGCAGGTCTGAGTAGACAATACTGACTTTGATGGACCAAGTATAAGGTAGTTTCATGCGTTCATGTGAATTTCTCTCCTGAAAAGTGCTCCATGACTCAAAAAGTTTTAGAACTGCTGCTGTCAGGAATAGTTTTCAGAAAGCAAGCTGTAAGTAATTACAAAATAAGATTTTAAATGAGGATTATTTCTTAGTGTTTAAGGACACAAATCGTGAATGTTTACCTCTCTTCTTCTAGATACCCTTTAACAGAATTTTTCCTTGCCCTACTATTTCTGCTGGTTAGAAATCCATACATTTAGACAAACTTTCTTACTGGCAAGGTATAATGCCTCAGACTCAGCTAAGACACAAGGGAGATGCAATAAAATTATTGCAGAAGAATGCAAATGCTCATTTTGTCTGGATCAAGTAGACTCCCTAGCCCACATTGTTTTAGCAGTTCACAAAATAATATTCTACGAAATAAATATGTCATTCCCTGGATAAAACAGCTAATGACACTTTCTGAGAAGTGGATACTGCATCAAGTAGATCAGTGAGTTGCATGAGAGATGTGGCAACTTTCCTCTTTATTGTGTCAAGAAAAAAAAATTAATCTTCATTTCCCCCTTTTTTGAAGTGTGAAATGGCAGATGAATAGCCAAGGACTGGTGATCTAGAGAAAGAAAAAGTTAGATATGTTGGCAATTATATGTACAAGTGGGGACCCATGATACTCATGGAGGGGGGAAATCACTCAATTCCTTCCTTACTGCTCAGTGGACAGGTCGGGAGTCTTGGGAGAAATTCTGTATCCCCCACCCCCCCATTGCCAAGCCTGGTGTGGTTTCAGGCCCTTCCACCGCTACTGCTGAGCCGAGGGACAGGTTCCGGTGTCTGCCGCCGCTACAGCCGGCCTGGAGCTGATGTCCTCCTCTGCTGCTGTTGCTGCTCAGCCTGGGGCAGCTGCCAGTTTCCACCACCAGCCCAGAGTGGTTGCCAACATCCACTGCTGCTGAGCCCAGAGCTGCAGACGGCATCTGGCATGGCAACCAGTCTGGAGCAGCCACCAACTTCCTCCTCCACTGCTGCTGCTGAGCATGGGGCAGCTGCCAGTGTCCACCACTGCCTCCAAAGCCAGCCCAGAGGAGCGGCCACTGACGTCCTCCACTGTCATGTCCGGGCCCTGAGTGGTTCTATTCCTCTTGGTGAGTGCGGTGTCTGCGTGTACACAGACAATGCAAATGTATTGGGGGGGGGATTTACCACCCTCCAATATATTTTATTGTAAATTTCAGATTTTTCTGCAAACATGAGGATTTCCCCAAGTTTGAAGAATAATCTGTTTAGGGTAAGCGTGCCCCTTATCCGCAGATTTAGGTATCCACAGATAGGGAGCACACTTGGGAATTAGATATATAGATAATATACTATAATTGATCACTCACAGAGCCTGCAGACAGCTCTTGGGACTGCAAATATTTATCACTCTCTGAATCATTTAAACTCACCTTTTTTAAAAAAATCAAAGTGATTCTGCTAATTTGGTCAGAAAATATGTCAGCTAGTGGCTTGCCATTTCCTTGACTGAATGTAAGTTGCACAGTTCCAAAGTAGGCCACAGGTTGGAGCTGTTGGAGCAAGGGAAACCGCGCTCCTCCCTGCCCTAAGTGCATGGGAGCAAACCCTGTTGATTTCACTACTTCTAAGCAAGTATGTAGAGGATGGCAACTTTCATTCTTTTCAGTAGTAGGGCTGAAGTGGCTGAAGGTACTTCAGGTGATAGTAAAATGAATTCAGCTTAGAAGAGTGACATGCATGGTGATCCTTCATAAATGATGCTGCTGTGCACTTAGAATCCATTCAAAGGTGAGAACAGAATCACTTCAGTATCTAAATGTTGAAGAATTCAATCTGGCACCCTTTTTTGACCTAGCACATAATATATAAACAAGCATATTGATAGCCTATGTCTCATACCGCTGCCTACTTGCTACTCTATGATTCTACCTCACATGTAAATATGGCAGAATCATAGAACCATAGAGTTGGAAGGGACTACCAGGGTCATCTAGTCCAACCCCCTGCACAATGCAGGAAATTCACAACTACCTCCCCCCCACCCCCCCAGTGACTCCTACTCCATGCCCAGAAGATGGCCAAGGTGCCCTCCCTCTCATGAACTGCCCCAGGTCATAGAATCAGCATTGCTGACAGATGGCCATCTAGCTTCTGCTTTAAAACCTCCAGGGAAGGAGAGCTTACCACCTCCCGAGGAAGCCTGTTCCACTGAGGAACTGCCCTAACTGTTAGAAAATTCTTCCTAATGTCTACACGGAAACTCAGGTTAGGCTATGAGAGAACAGCTGACCCAAGGTCACGCAGTGAGCTTCCATGGCAGAGTGGGGATTCGAAACTAGGTCTCTCAGATCTTACTCCCTCACGCTAAGCACTATGCCACGCTGGCTGTAGAACAAGCACCCAGCCGTTATCATCATCCATGGCTGCTCCCCACTACCAAAAAAAACAATCTTGCACTTACTACCTCCTGACAACTGTCCAAGTGCTGCCACGGATTAGCCAGCCATCAGTGCCAAGGACTGAGAAGTAACAGCTTGTTGGGTCATGGCTCTGGGCCCCCTCTGGGCCCTGAGCCCTCAGCATCTGCCGGAGTGTACCAGCCCGTTCCATTGTCAAACAAAGCTGGGATTGAGTATTTTGATGTAGTTCAATTTAAGCACTAAAGTTTTTTAAGAGAGTTACAATATCCAGCATAATGGCAATTGTAAGAGTTATAACATAGTCTAGAAAGGCCTTAAATCAGGGGTGGGGAACCTTTTTCCTGCTAAGGGCCATTTGCGCATTTACAACATTATTCGGGGGCCATAACCAGGTGTAGATCTCCCGGGGTGGGGAGACTACGGTTTCCAGGTCTTCAGCCACCACCTTGAGGTTGGCAACCCCAGGGAAGACCGCACAGAGAAGGCCTGGAGGGCGCCCCTGCTCCCTCGTCCTCCCCCGCTCCCAGGCGGGAGGGCAGCCAGTGGTAGGCCTGAGCAAATGAGGCGCCAGGAGGCAGCCGATCCACAGGGAAGAAAGGGAGGAAGGAAAGAAAACAGAGAAAGAGGAAAAGGGAGGGAGGGGAAAAGAGAGAGAAAGGGAGAAAGAAATGGAGGGAGGGGGAGAAAGAAAGAAAAGGATGGAGGGAGACAGACAAAGAGACAGAAAAAGAGGGAGAGAAAGGAGAGTGACAGAAAAAGAAGAAGAAAAGAAAGAAAAGCCTTCCCCCCCACACACACACCTGTGCACGCCGGCCCCAAGCGACCAGGCCCCAACCTCCACGCCTCCCCCCCCACACCCCCGGCCCCAGAGCTCCCGAGGGCCGCAGAAAATGTCCTCGGGGGCCGCATACGGCCCCCGGGCCTGAGGTTCCCCATCCCTGCCTTAAATAAAGAGTTTTGAATGGATCTTCTAGTATCATGTCCTTTTTGAAGAGGCTTGCTAATTATATACGCTGGGATATTTTATTCGGTTTGCATTAAGCCATTTTGAGATGCCTTACTAAATTTGCAGTGACAGTAGAAAGGGGAAAAATACTGGTTTAATAATATCACAAATGAAACAGATAAATACGCCGTTATGTTGAACGGGAGCATTACAACCCAGCCAAAGTTATGGTTGAAATATTCTGCATGGGGAGCCCTAAGGGCTTGGATCAACAAGGAACTCCTCATGCAGACAATTGATCCAAAGAGCTGAGAGTGGCTCTGTTGAGAATAGTGAAAGAATGCAAGTTCTGAGAGGGCAGTTTATTTGTGCAACATCATTTCTCCTAATCCCTTCATCAGTCAAGCTGCATCTGAGAGTATTTGTTCTCAAGAGTCTTCCAGTACAGGCATTCTGTTATCTACTTTCCTCACTGGCAGTGTCGTCATTCAATTGTAGCAACCATTCACCAGGTAGAAAGTCTTCCTTTGAAAGGTGGCCTTGATTTGGTCCTATTGTCACCATCATTTCACAAACACAATGGCCTGGCTGTTGGGGTATAAGCAAGTTTGTCCTGATAGGGGATGCAGGATCTTCTACAATATGAGTTGGTCTGCAGGGACTCGGACACAGCATTGTCCAGGAACATGGCTTATGACACCAGTTATGAAAGAGCAACCAGGGCAGATCAAATCACAGAACACAAATCACATTTCTTGTGTGGCCAACAGGGGAGTGCAAAAGTCAGAGCAACTTTACTATAATGTGATGTCCCATGAACTCCCAGAAGCAAAGCTGAAAGGGGGGAGGGGACAGTGTCACTTTCAGCAGAGTCCACTGACACCCACCAATCACATTGGGATTGGTGAAGGGTAACAATTATCACTGAAAACACCTGTACATTAGCCAAGTGTGAAGGGAACCAACCCACTCGTGGCGATGCCGGCACACACCGTGATAGCACCATATCCTACCACATACACAAAAGGGAATCTCAGTGACACAGAAGAAGCCCAGCAGGTGTGTTGGTATGAATCACTGTGGTGCCACCTTCATAGCCCACATGCGCTCCCTTTCACGTGTATTCTTAGAGACATGTGGAAGCTCTAACATGGGTTCAGGACACTCACTCAGAACTGAAACCCTTTAGGGGGGATTAAGCTCATAGGGTTGCAATGTCAATCACATGAATGACAACAGCTTACTTTCCAGGATTCAATCCTATCCATCACCCTATTTGTGGTGCTTGTTCTTATCATTAAGTTAGATGTGACATTTACATATAAGCTAAACAAGCTATAGCTTAGGGCCCCACTCTATTGGGCCCCCCAAAAAAAATTAAAGGAAAAAAACCCTGGATGTACATTTCCCAAATACAAGATAAAAAAACAAATAAAATAAAACCTACATACAGCAACAGTGTTTTGTGTTGTGTAGGCTCCTATGATGTAAGTAATGGGCCCCGCCTGCTCCCTAAAATATCACTGGTTTGCTCATTTCTATATATAGGGTGCCTACATTCTGCATGGACTGGTTGCATGGCAACATGTAGCATGCAGCTGCAGACTGCAGTGCAGCACAGTTGAATGTAGGTCAAGCTGTTGTACCTGTTATCTGGACATATAAAGGGCCCTTTTACCTTCAATAGCTTAGGGCCTCATCAAACCTAAATCCGGCCCTGTAGATGTCTGACAAGCTTGTTTTTTCCCCCAGCTAAACTACATTTACAGAACTACTTGAAATCCTCTTGAAGCTGATGTGACTTAAGAACAGAAGAATAACTCCATGTCTGCATGGTTCATGAAGCCAGTGGAGCGACACTGATTTATACTAGCCAATGAGCTGGCAGAGAGCCAGCAATGAGCCCAGAATATGTATTCAGAATGGTTACAAAGCAATTGTTTTATCTTTGAGATAAGCTGTTATTAACTTAAGAAGGGACGGATGTTTTTATTTCTTTTCAAGAAGACTGGGCCGAGGTTGTCTGAACACTGTGCAGTTCTGGGGATATTGCATAGGCACTGTGCTTTTTAAACCTTTCTCTGTGAAATAAAACTAGATATTGTGTGTGTGTTCTGTGTATTTGACATTTCTCATACTGGGCGAGAATAATTAATTAGATTAATTGCATTTTCTTGCAGATGCATGAATGGTTTGAGGGAAAAGTTTGCAGATTACGTTTTGTTTTGCCTTTGGAGCTAATATCACGACAGGTGGAGCCCAAACTGTCCTTGGTATTTTTAGAAATGGTTGTTCAAGAGGAAACTGTAAAGCCTGCCGCAAAAAATAAAAAAGAGAGAGAAAGAAAGATTTGTATCAATGGAAGAACTGCAGGCCAAATATAACTGTGACGTCACTGAGGGCAAATCCATTTGTATACCAGGCTTGCCAGCCTGAATTAATTTCCTTTAGGGTCTGAGCAAGAGTACAGTCATTGGATTTTTAATGAAATAAATTAGGTGTTCAGCACAGCAAAGACCCATAAAAGGCACAGTCAAACTAGATTTACAGCACATTCTTGAGGGGGGGTGAATCTCCTTAGGAGGAGACATGTCCTCGCAGCCAGCGTAAGTGCATCTTATCACGGGACAAGACACACGCTGGCGGCAAGGGCAGTTCCATTGGCGCCGTGGAACTGCGCCTTGCCCCTCCGCCGGCCCAATCTCCCTGTGGCGCAGACCACAGGGAGGGGGGGCATTCCCAGGGCGTTCTGGCCGTCGGCGTCCAGGCTGGCATTGCTGCACCTGCTTTTTAGCAGGTGCAGCCTTGCTGTTTTCAATGGGTTTTCAATGGCAGTGTGCAGGAAATGGCTTAGGAGGAGGCATGGCTGCGCCTCTTCCCCTCTGTCCCTGCATGCCTGCAGCTCAGGAATGGGCTGATAGAGCCTGTTTCCAAGGGGAAGTTAAACCTAAAAAGGTGGTGCAGGACCTCTAGCATCCCAGGAGGTGTTCCCAGGGCAAAAGGGGTTTGAAAGCTGCCCAAAGGCAGCGCCGCCCCAGGGAATGCCCCAGGAATGCCTCCTGGGATGCCAGTGTAGGGATTTGCGCTGGGAAGTATGTCTGAGCCCCATGCTGCGGCATAGCTAACTACATCAGTGTGAGCTCTTTATACTGTCTTGAGTGTCTTGATTTTTGCACTGCTTTATGTGGACCCCACTGATGGCCTCACCAGCTTCAATGAGCTTCTCGTTGACTTCTCCTGACATCCTGATATCTGTAATGATAATTTTAAATTATGAACCTAATTTCAGGGCTGTCAGAAGTTGGTCTGTCAATCACTGTCAATTCCCCCCCTTACTGAAATGGGATTTAAAATATTTCAAATTAAGTAGAAATCCAAATGTTTTCCTGAACCACATACTAAATAAATAAGATTAGCAGTTAAATGAGTGCTATCAATGGTTTGGTTCACAAGAAATTTCCTTTTAATTCACAATTAATTGCTCTTTAAAAATCTGACATAATTTGTATATACCACTAGCAAAGTACAGTTTTCACGGGTGATGGAAAATGGATTTTTAAAAGGATGTAATCTTCTTAAGACAATTCTACAGGATTCCTTGCAAGAACCTGCATGTGAACAATTCTCATGAGTTGAACTTTTCAGGACCTTGTGCCAATATTAATTTTCAAGGTGGTTCTTAAAAAAGGAGAATGTATGGGAACAATCCTAAGCAGGTCTACTCAAAAGTAAGTGTCATTTTATTCCGTGTAATTGCTGTCATAGCTCTCTTTATCCTGAATGGGAATCTGTATGGCATCTGTATCGATTGCTGAAAGTGATGTCACTGCATTACCAGAAACATCACAACATCAGCAGCGAAGGCTGCCACCATCTGGTGAGTCTCCCACCAGTTGCCAGCCTTGGAAGGGAATGGGGCTGGTGCCCAAGACCACCGGGGGCCATGGGCACAGATTGCGGGAGAGCAGACCCCAGCTGGGACTCCTGTCCACCTAGGGTGTGTGGCTTGCTGTCTGTGCCCTTTTGGGATGGCAGCCCTACTTCAGTAGTCACATCGATCAGCATCGGCTCACCCATTGCTGCCTCTTGCGCCAGCACCAGAGCCAAAGGGTGAACTGATGCCCTGCTTTGGGACTGCTGACTAGATGAGAAGACCATGGAGTTTTGGCTTGTGCCACCATAGCAGTTGCTCGGCTCGCTGTGTTCCTGGACCTTTTAGGCTTCCCACCCTGCCTTCATTTCAGAACACCCCCCAAAGTTAGCAAAAAGTTAGCATACACATTTATTTAGCATCCATGATTTATATTGTAACCAGTGGAGCCCCAAGCTGTCCCACTTCTACTCTCTGTATAATTGAATGTGCCAGAATTATTTGCATTTTGAGCAACCCACCAGCTCCATCAGTGCAACTGAATGGCCCTAAGACAGTGATGGCGAACCTTTTAGAGACCGAGTGCCCAGACTGCAACCCAAAACCCACTTATTTATCGCCAAGTGCCAATACGGCAATTTAACCTGAATACTGAGGTTTCAGTTTAGCAAAAACAACTCATGCATTCACATATTTTGATTGATATTCCCTTCTTGGGGAATTTGCATAAATAAGAGGCTTAAAGCTGGGCTGGCTAAGGGCAAGGAAGACTCCTCTATGATCATAGAATCATAGAGTTGGAAATTTCTTCTAGAAATGAGGCTTGGGGGAAGCTACCGTATATACTCGCGTATAAGCCAAGTTTTTCAGCCCAAAAAAAGGGCTGAAAAAGCCGGCCTCGGCTTATACGCGGGTCAATACGGTAGAGGGGGGAAGGAGGAGGGAGGGGGGAACTTACCACCGCCATCTTTTCCAGGCCGGGAGCGGCCTCCAGAGCCCCCCTGCAGCCGCAGGGAGGGCGCTCCGCCGCCCCCGCCGCCTTCTCCAGGCCGGGAGAGGCCTCTAGAGGCCCTCTGCGGCCGCGGGGAGGGCGCTCCGCCGCCCCCGCCGCCTTCTCCCGGCCGGGAGAGGCCTCTAGAGGCCCTCTGCGGCCGCGGGGAGGGCGCTCCACCGCCCCCGCCGCCTTCTCCCGGCCGGGAGCGGCCTTCAGAGGCCTGCTGCGGCTGCGGGGAGGGCGCTCCGCCGCCCCCGCTGGATCCGCCGCTTCCCGCCGCCAGGAGCCCAGAAGGTAAGTCTTGGGGGGGAGGGGTTATAAGCCGACCCTCGGCTTATACGCGGGTGCCTAATTTTTCCCCATTTTTGGGGAGAAATTAGGCACCTCGGCTTATACGCGGGTATATACGGTAAGTAGACAGACAGAGATACATCCTGGCATGACAGGAGGGTCAAAGATATGGCCCACGTCTGAGAACAAAGCCACTGTAGTACCAGCCACATGGGACACCTGAAGCTTCATGGACCTTTGTCTATCAAGGTCAGTACTGTCAACTCACTGCAAAGCAGGTGTTCTACCGTTGAACCATGTTCCCCACCCCCAGCTCCTCAAGTACTTCTGAATTCCATAGATTTCAAGGGGAGAAAAGTATTTTCTTCTATTTAGCTCTCAGACTGAAACCAAGAGGACTAAAGGCCAAACCACACATTAGGTTGAAGATCCATTACTAGATCTCCACATGGATTTTTCACCCTAAAATGCAACCATAGGGACAGACCACAGTGGGCTGGGAGGATATTAACTTTCTTCATTTTCCCAATTAAAAATGTCCTCCCCAACTGGGTGGCTATTGTTCCTGGTAGACAAATCTTTTTCTGTCTTCTTTCCTTACTAGGAGATAATTGTACCTGGTGTGGAGGGGAGGGTTCAGCTGAGAAGTTAGTACCTTGTTGTCTCTGTAAAGGGCCTTTTTAAAACAGCTGCACCCTGGGACCAAGTTCAGAATTAGATATATAGGTGAGTCAGCAGAGCGCTTAACATTCTGTAAGGGGGAAAAAAAACAATAATGATGTTTGAAAAGGCAGTTGGAATGGGGTGAAGCGAGTCAGTTGGATGGTAAGGGATGATGAGAAGCTGACAGAGTAAGCAGGGATAAAAAGAAAAAAGGCAGAGCAATCAATGTGGTAATACCTACCTAGGAAAGCAGAATGGAAGAAACTGAAGACGGGCGTGGCCCCCGACAAACAGCTGAGCTGCCCTGCAGCTCAGCTGAGAGGAGGGGGCGTGGCAAGGTGCTCGGCCACAGCCTCCCCATCCGAACATGAAGATGGGCGGGGGCCCCGACAAACAGCTGAGCTACGGCAGCAGCTCAGCTGAGACAGAGGGAGGGGCTTGCCCTGGTGCAAGAGAGGGAGGGCGCCAACGCAGGCTTGGGGAACATGGGCTTGGGGAGAAGGAGCACCGCACCACGGCAACACGGCACAGCCCTAGGCAGACACGAGGGCTCCGTGCGTGCCCACAGAGAGGGCTCGGCGTGCCGCTTGCGGCATACATGCCATAGGTTCACCAACACGGCCCTAAGATGAATGTTCAACAGATGGCAAGGGCTATGGTCTTTAAGATAGTCATTGCAGCATGTAAATCACAATGCAACATGTATGGCAGTACATAGCCCTAAGGATTTATAATTATACATAAATCCATGAGGGTGATACATTGCTATTTTATGCACACCCATTATAATGCATGGAGTAACTTCACAGGACCACACGAACACAAGCACTTACCGATATATAGTCAACAGTCTATCTGAGCTCAATGGTCTGTCATCATAATCATGAATACAGACTTACACACCCGTCAGTGTTTTACAGATGAAAATAGACGGATGGTTATACCACAGAAATGCTCATACCCAGTAATTCTGCTTTTTTTAGTTGTTATTGTCATTGGTTTTTTTCTAATGAAATTTTTAAAAAAAGAAGAAATGCTTATACCAAAAATTTCTATGTGATCATGTGTACACACACACCATTGAACACATTGTTGAAGTCTCTTCACTAACTGGATATATACTCTATAAATTTACTCCTCAATGCCCTACTCTTCACTCCTCAGTGCCCTGTTCTTCACTCCTTGATGCCCTGCTCTTCACTGATTTCCAGCCAAGGGAATTGGATTTAAGATGTAGTACACAAACATTTCCCTGACCTGGACGGCCCAGGCTAGCCTGATCTCGTCAGATCTCAGAAGCTAAGCAGGGTCAGCCCTGGTTAGTATTTGGATGGGAGACCACCAAGCAACACCAGGGTTGCTATGCAGAGGAAGGCACTGGTAAACCCCCTCTGTTAGTCTCTTGCCATGAAAACCCCAAAAGGGGTCGCCATAAGTCAGCTGCGACTTGAAGGCACTTTATATTTAGATAGATAGATAGATAGATAGATAGATAGATAGATAGATAGATAGATAGATAGATAGATAGATAGATACACACACACACACACATTATAATCCAATGCAGAAATACTGCAGATTACTCCAGTCTAAATCCATGGATTTGAATGGGTTTAGACTGGAGTAACACTGCATAGGATTGCCCTGAAAGTTTCCTACATCATGTTACTGCAGTTATCAGCAGCTGAGCTTAGCGGGCATATAAGTTACCTTGCTGTGTGCCAAAGAGAAAATGCATCCATGAGTGATTAACTTGTGGAGAGACTCCAGGGAGGGAGCTGAACCTTGAAGAAGTTTAGCAAAATGTTAACAAGGCATCAAAACAATGCAAAAATTGGAACAAAGCAAGGGCAGTAATTGACCAGGGACCAGGAAAAACAGGGGCTGGCAGTGCACTCCAAAAGGGATTTGCACCTTTCTGAATCCATTGGGTTGAAAAAGGTGTAACTCTTCTTAGGGCTGCACTGTAAATCTGGTAAACAGGAACCACCTGAGCATGGGTTCTCTACATACAGTAAAGACTGTCATATGTTTAAAATGCAAAGTAATCATTTTCAATGTGGAACAAACAGACTGAAGTTGATTTTCAATTAGTGGATGCTGTTGGGGAAGGAGATGTTAAAGTGCTTGATTATGGAGACAAGTTTGGACTCAGTCTCCATTCACCTGTTCTGTTCAGTCAGGGCATTTCTCTGCTAGGTGCTCACGGAACAATTTCCTTTTTATATTCTCTCATATTTCATTTTTTTCTCACGTATCATTGTAGGTGTTGTGGCTTTTGCACTCTCAAAGCTTTCAGAGGTCCTTGATCTCTCTTTCTGCCCACTCCCTGCATCAACATAACAAAGGGTTTTTTCTTTGCTTCCTACTACCACTGGCAAATTTATATAGTGATCTGTACAACTGTCTGCATAGCATTTCTTTCCTAAATAATAATTCTCTGTGTGCTGTCTACTCCCTCGGGACAGCAAAGTTAACATCAATAAAAATGACAGCCAACATTATGGGAGAAGTGGGAGGAAGGTAAAGTGCATATTAGCGGGGGAAACGGAACATAAGGTGCATCCAGAATGATACTACTACTTAGTATTTATATAGTACTCTGTAAAATACTCAGAGCTCTGGAAATCCACAATCACATTCATCATTATAATAGCTCCATAAAATAAGACAGCGTTCTTATCCCCTTTATTAGCAATGGGAACCGAGATGCTGAGAGATTGGCTTGCCTAAGGACACTCAACAAAATCGTGGCTGAAATGATATTTGAAGAAACAGAGAGTTTTTGTCTTGCAGCTCATTTTCTTAATCACCTCATTTTCCTAGATCTAAAGAGCGAAAGAAATGTAGCCTGGTTCAGACGCAATGCAAAAACTATGGTTTTTATTTCAGCTACAGCGAGTTCGTAAGACAAGGCTTGCAGATCTCGATTCAAATCCTGATTTACCTTGGCAAACGCTGGTTCCCTTGCCTCCCCTTCAGCAACCCAGCTGATATGCCAGCCCGCATGGTGGCAAATTTGGTACAAAGGAACAAGCCAGGATTAAACCAAGATGCCCATGTTCATATGAGGGCAATCCTAAATAGGTCTACTCAAGGCTATTTATTCCATGGGGTTTTGTTCTAAAAAGTTCTTAAAACTGCACTGTTTGTCATGGAAAATCATAGTTAAAGCTAACTGTAGTTGATAAACCGACTTCATAGAGTTGGCTCCAACCAGCTTTTCTGGAAGGAGGGGTCTCTGACCACCAACAAAAGCTAAGTTGACTATCATAGGATCATCCCATGCAAAAGTCATGTGGAATGGGTGCTGCAGTATGAAGGCAAATTGGACAAGACTGAGTGAAAAAGCTGGCTGGATCTAACCCTTTGTTTCAGATCCTGGTTTGTTTATTTTTTTTATCATTCTTATAACCCGTTCTACCCCAGCACGCTGGGCTCAGAGAGGCTCACATAAACCAAAAAAATGCAATAAAACTATAAAATCACCTAAAACGATTGGTTAAAACAGCCCTAACAGATTAAAATCACATTTCTAAATGGCGCATATTGTGATGTAAAGCCATAGTACAGACCTGCAGGCAGTTCAAACAATATATAGCCTGCACTGAAATAGTCAGAAGCAGTGGGTAAAGTAGGTTTGAAGTACCCTAACACAGTTAGCAGAATGTCCCATGTTCAGTTGATCATGGTAACCACAGTAATTTTAATTAAAGATAGTTGTGTGTGATGTCAGAACTGTTTAACTACAGATAATTTGAGCTGTTTTTATTCACAGAGACCTTTTTGTGTTTCTGTTGACTGTATTGGTAGCATAAAATGAAGACCAGAATGAAAAATTGTGGGTTTGGGCTTTTGAAGAAAAAAAAGGCTGTGGTGATAAATTGGCCTTAATGTTTAGCAGTTCATTGCAGCATTCTGAAAGATGTGGAGAAAATTCAAGATGTGCATTTTTTTCCTCCATCTGTAGTAGCTTGCAGCTTCAGACACTGTTTTGTTCTGTTTTGTTTTAGGATAATGATAATAGTATGTTTCATCATTTTCATTTCATAGATTTATAAGCAGGTACATATTCCATATTTACATTTAATGTAGTGGTGGGCAATCTCCATCAGATTAATCGATGGAATGTCATCCTCACAGGAAGGCACAAGGGTGAATTAATAAAATGATGCACAAGGAGATTTCCTTCCCCACCCTCACCAGCCTTCAGGTCACTAGGATGACAGTGCATGGTGGAAAAAGAAGAGGTGTGGCTTCTTTACCCATTGACCTGACATACCTGCCCCTCCTCAAATGTCACTGACCATCCATATGTTCATATAATATTTGATGAGGGCAGAACCAACAATGTGCAGTTTCCGTTCATGTTGTCAGTTTCCCAGATAAAGTGGGGAAATGTCTGCGTGATTTGAGCCTGCATTGGATTTAGTGCCATTTGAGCATTACTCCCACTGTATGGACTGCTGATTACATTGGAAACGTGCCTCTTCTTTCCATCATGTGTAAGATAGAGTACTGTCTAATCTGGCCCATGGTGTCAGTACTACTACATGGATATTGGCATATCTGTGGACAGATTCTACACACTTCATGCAGGTACCCTATCCAAAGCTTCAACCTGTGCCCTACACTGACATAGCAAATAATGCATATTTATGGATCTTCTGTATAGATTCTCACACCAGTACTCCCTCACTTCTATTAGACATTGCTGACCACTTTTCATCTGTCTGCTGTATGTTGCATTCATTTGTTCTACCATCGCTTGCCCTGAACTGTCTTCTGAACTGATTACCTTGGTTTCTTTAAAAAAAACACACACACATAAACCTTAAGGTTTTAATAGACTAATCTCACAGTGGATACGGTGGTACTTCCAATGTGACCTTGGGGCGCACGCTATCTTTAAACCTGACCTTTTTCACAGGATTGTTATGATGATAAAGAGGAATAAGGCCATGCCATGAGCTCCACAGAGGGAAAAGGGGACATAAATGTTATGTTTGGTAAAAAAAAAAAATGTAGTCCAACTTCAAAACTTCTTCTTTTATAAGGTACAGAAACCCTATTCCCTTTGTCTTTTTTTTGTTCATAGGTTACTCCAGGGTTGTAGCTTTTTTTTTGTCATGCAACCCAGCAGAAAGCCTTTCTAGGGAAGTAATATCATGAATGTGTGTGTAGAGTGCCATCAAGTCACAGCTGACCTATGGAGACCCCAGCAAGGGGCTTTTGAGGCAAGTGAGAAGCAAAGGTGGCCTTCCTCTGCAGAGTCTTCCTTGGTGGTGTCCCTTCCAAGTACTGACTCTGCTTAGCTTCTGAGATCTGATGAGATCAGGCTATACCATGCTGCCTTACCTCCCAACAAGATCATGAATAGTGGCTATTTTTAAAGCCAGTCTCAAAATCAGTCCTTGTTACCTGAAAAGCCCTACATATCCCAAATAGATGGGGTCAGCTTTGGTCATTCAATGGTCTGTAGAAAGGCACCTTGCATATGCTCAAACATGTGATCTGGTTTTCAGGGTTGATGTCTCCCACTGCCAATGGGTTCCAGGACTGACTCAGAGTAAGTTCATTTCGCACACACCATTCTATCTTTGATCCATGCCAGTGCTGGTGCCAGGACAACAGATCTTGTAAATAGTGATGATGGGCAGGGCCAGTTGCAGATTTTGAAGTGCACTTTTGAGAGTGCTCAGGGGGGCCCTCCCCCACTCTGCTCATCACCAGGACCCCTGCTCAAACCTCCTTTCCTTCCCCCACCCATGTACCCCCCAACAGTCTGTGCATCCTTCCCCTACTACCCACTCATGACCACTCACACCACCCACACTCACAACCACCTGCATGCCCTTTCCCAGGTGGCACTGGACCACGTGAGCAGCAAGGAGTGCCAGTGCTGTGACGGTCAGCTTACTTTAACAATCATGATAGTAAAAGAGGTAGCAGACATGGACAAACAATTAACTTTTTCATACGTTTTTCTATTTAAGGTGAATGGCATGTGAAAGCCTGAAATAACCGGGGGCACTGGGTGCATTAAAAACTTGCTCATTCCAAAAGATAGAAAATTATTTCTGACCTGTTATAATTTGCCCAGCCTAGCTCTTTTAGAAATAAATGGAAATGACAAGTCAAGATAATCTGTAAAGTTATATATTAGCAGGCATTTTCACAGTCTCTGCCTCACACAATAAACCCCGAGTGATGAAACTATTTCCAATTATTTTAAAATGTATTGATCGTCACAATTTCTAGAACAAGACCAGTTGGCAGTTAATTTATTGTGATTAAATAATTTCCTAAAGAAGTCATGAAGTGATAATGCAGCTGGTGCTCTAAATTGCTCATGATGTGATTCTGGAATTCCTTGAAGTATTAAAACAATTCTATTCTAGTTTCCTTAGGGAATCAATATGAACATATTTTTTTAAAATTTTTTTGAGTAATTTCCCTTACTTGCCATCTCAAATTAAAATCAAATGTATTAATCTGGAAAAAGCAATCCAAGCATGCCTTTGATGTGGACAGGTTTTGCTATTCTCAGTCAATCCTTAATAAGGATGTCTGGTTTAGATGGTCCTCCAGCCACACCCACTATACACACACAACAAAGTATGACTCTAATGGGACTAGGGCCAAAACGTATGTCTTTTATGCCATTAAAATGAGAGAAGATTGCCTGGATCATCTAATCTAATCTCTTACCGAAGAATAAAATCCTACATCAAAACTGTGCTTGCCTCTGCTTATCTAATGTCTTTCTCTTTGAAAATGTCCAGTGCCACAACATCCCTAGACAACTTGTTCCATTGCCAAACTTTTATTACAGTTGGAAATAAGTGCTGGGTGTTGATCCTAAATTGCTGCTACCATAAAGTAATCTCATTTACCAGAATCTAGTGATTTCTTTGAGTGCGAGCTCTGGTACCCATGTGGATATCATGCACTGGCAAATACTGCCCTATTCCTGTCAACAGAAACAGCAGGTAATGATTACCCTTTTCTTTATATGCGAGGATCTGCTGTCTCCAAGGAGATGAATGGGGAGGCAGCATTCATGCATACATGCAAAATATGGTATGCACAGGTTCTGGGTCACGGCCTTTCAGATATTGGAATGCTGCAAAACAAGTCTCTCTGTGATCTCATTTATTTTCTAAATGAGACATGTTCACTGTGTTCAGTTCAGTGGTTCTTCAGTTGTGAGCTGGGATCTAAAAATAGTCACTCTCACAGGTCAGTCACAAGGCCAAGAGGGAGAAGAAAGAACGGGGTTAAACTGAGAGAGGAGTTCTAAGAAGCTTGATGGCAAACTTGTCTTTGCCTCTACACTATATCTTGAAAGGGCCATAAAATATGGCTTGTTGCTCAGTCATGCTATATCATCATTAATATAATTCTCAACATGGCCAGATTTGTAGATACTTAAATCCAGGGATTGGAGCCACGAACAGACAAGACAGATCTTTTCTAAAAACCTGAAAAGGCCCCAGGTTTGCAGAAAAATCTGAAATCTTTTATATATATATACACGTGTATGTGTATGTATATGTATGTGTGTATACACACACACACACACATATATATGTGTGTGTGTATATATATACACACACACACAATATGTGAAATGTCTGCCTTTTATATTGAGGGAGAAACTAATGCGGCATTACTGTGCAAGTGATCCCTAAAGCTGGCACACTGCCCAGAGGAAACATCACCATGCTGGTATATGATATTATTGCTGTTTTAAATTCTGAATCCAATTATTCTGATGGTTCAAAAAACGTTTTAGTACCAGCTCTACCTTCTTGGTTTCCTGCGCAAAACCGTATCTCTGGGTTTTGGGCACTTGGCTATTACTCCCAAGCCTCGAAGATTACCTCCTCCTCTTGTAACTCCTACATCACTATTCTTTTTTCTACCTTTCACTGATCCTTCTCCAGCCCACCATGATAACATCTGGAGAGGAAGGAATGGTATATGCAAAGGCTAGTATGCCTTCTTGGATTGATGCCCTAGAGAATACCCACACACGTTTGATGGTTTGGCCAGCCCTTCCTGAGTTGGTGTGTGTTAGAGATAATTGTATTTCATTTTATGACGATTAGTCATCACAGTAGCTTTAAACATGTGTCAACAAGCTGTGATGTGACTTTTCAAAATTACTGCCCCCTCTGGTTTTATGTGTTAATATATTGCTTTTGTGTTTCCAGAAATGATTCAGCACTGTTTCCTAACTTTTTCATGTCAGATATTTGGTGTATGATGACGTTAGAACTTTTTTGGTTTTATGAATCTGTGCAACTTTATCCTGGGATATTTTAATGTGTGAGCATTAATCTTTTTTCTGTTAAAGAAGTTTCCCCGATTCTTATCTTTTCAAATTTCATGTTATTGTTCTGATATTCTCTCCTTTCATGTGTCAAGTTTGTTTTTCTGCTGTGCAGCTCAAAGAAAACTCAAAAGAAAATGCCTAGGTCTAGAGGAAGACTAGTGAGATCAAAAAGGTGTGTGTGTGTGTGGGGGGGCTCTTCGCATCTCTCAGGTTTAGTCTTTGCCCCAGGGATTATCTTTAATTGCAAACAGGACTATACATGGATCTGCAAAGGAGCTAAAGATATTATTCCCACAGAAGGCTCATATCCCACATTTCCTCAGTCCTGCCATATAGCACCACCTAGGCCTTGGGGATAGTACTTCCTTCCCAGATGATGGGAATAACACACAGTGTTGCTTTCCATAATCAAAAGATTCTCATGTCCCACCGGTGACAATGGAATAGCGCCAGCTTGCAAGCATTTATTACTCACCGTTTGATTAACTCTGGTGTTATGTCATTGGTGGTGTTAACACCTGTAACTATGGAATTATTATCCATTGTACAATAAAAAAAATTATTCTGCACATGCCAGTCAAAAACAAAAGTACTTTCTTTGCCATTAACTTGCCACTGTCATGCTTTGAAGATTCAAAGCCCAAATCTTGTACTACATTTCCACAAAATAGATCTTGGAGACAAAAGGAAAGGATTTATGCTCAGTCTCTGTACAGTGTGAGCATTGACGTACGACGAGCTCATTTCATTCCACTGGGGATATTCTCTCTATATTTTGCCTCCGCTTCAGGCAGTCTCCATAGCAACCTGTTTGCTCCCATGGAGAAAAAAAGGTAGTTTTGTTTTCGTTATTTTTTTAAAGTGAGCTTTACATCCTCAAAACATCGCTCCTTTTTTTTTTGTTGCCGGAGAAAAACTGCTGGCTTCTCTTTTCCTCGACACACTTCTTTGAACTTTGAACTTTCATCATGTTTAGTACAGATTATTCTTGAGTCTTATAATGTTAGATAAAAACGTGACACTATTTCTCGGAGTGATGGAAAGGGTCATTTATTCTGGTCTTTTTCTATTCAACGGACAGACTTCCTTATCTCCAGGGAAAGGAGAGGTGCAGAGGCGACCCCACGCATTCTGAAGCAGAGACAAAGCGGTCTGCCGTCCATAAACTGTTTAGCAATGGAAAGGAACCATCAGGCCAGAACCAGTGGCAGAACCCAGGGCAGGATGTTTGCTTGAGAGGAACTAGGTTGAGCACCTGAACGGAAAAGGCTGCTTTGTCCCTGTAGTTGGTGGGTAGAAGGCAGAAGCTCCAAATGACTCCCATGAGGAAGGCCAGGAACAGAAAGATAAACCCTGTGGACTGGGGAGCTGAGGTGGAGAGTCCAGAACAGCAGATGGCCCCAGGCCAAAAAACATCTACACACCTAGGGTTGCCAGCCTCCAGGTAGTACTAAAAATCATACCCCAACATAGTCAAACAAATTCTATAGAATGAGATTCTTATTTATGATATTTATGGTATCTGATTCTATAGAATTTGTTTGACTATGTTGGGGTATGATTTTTAATACCTGCAGACTGATGGTGGTCAGTTTATACTTCAGTTAGACGTTTCTCAAGGTAGAGCCAGAGTGCTGTTGTTCCCTTTAGTCTTACTAGATCATTGTTTTCTTCTAGCCTTCAGGTGGTGGCTGGAGATGTCCTGCCATTACAACAGAGATCAGTTCACCTGGAGAAAACGGTCTCTTTGGAAGGTGGAATCTATGGCATTATAGTCCATTGAAGTCCCTCCCTTCCCTAAACCCCACCCTCCTCAGGCTCCACCCCCAAAATCTCCCAGGTATTTCCCAACCCAGAGCTGGCAACCCTAGACACACCAGAAACCAACCAGATCCAGTGGTGCAGTTTGGGGACTAAGTGTGCAGGGCGTACGCACGTTCTCTCTCCTCCTTTCAGTTTAAGTCCAGTTGGGGAGCTTATTTGCCTATGGGACCAGAGCTTGCACTGTTTGCCCAGGAACACCCTTCAGGCAATCTGCCCCACTGCCCTCTCTTCCAAGGAGCAGTTAAACCTTGGGACAGACATAAAGTAACATGTACGTATACATATACATGCACTATAAATAACCCATTTGACAATAGCATTTTTTTGTTGACAGTATGATCCTCTTTCAGAAGCTTAATACCAAAACAAGCCGTTTCACTCACTTTGCCAAGCAATTCCAGGAATCCTCATGGAATTGCCAAAATTGCCTCATCATGATCATCCTTCTTGTCATACATAAATCTACCTTTTAAAATCTGTTTGTAAACTAAAGGATAGAGTCTTTCTTTAAAGCCTTATTAAATGCAGCTCAGTCAAAGACACCTCAGCACTTTCTTCTCTATATTAATTTATTATTGTTACAGAATCAAAGCACTTTGGTAATAGGTTAAGACAGATCCAGCATCTGCTTCATCTGGAGGTAATGAAGCTTTCATTTTCTATGCCAGCTATTCAAGTCCAACATCTGACGTGTCAAAAGGTTTTTGCAGATGGGCTCTCACAATCTGTACTTTTCCAGTCTCTTTTTTCATTTCCAATTTGCATTCTCTTAAGATCTTTGACTAGGAGGAAGATTTTTTTCTGGAGATGAGTGCTGTCTGGAAATTCTTTTCCAGTGATGATAACTGTCCACATTTCTGCTGGTATGCACATTATTTGATAAGAGGTACAGAAACCTGTATTACGTAACAGTGAGTTACACTGTTGTGTTTTTGATGGCAAATCATAGAACAAAAAGAGAGGAGGGGTTAATTTCAGAGAGAGAACTGACATCTCTTAGACAAAGTCTTGGAGAAGATTTCTGTAGCCTAGGCAAACTACTGTCATTTTTGGGTTAGGTATTAAACCATGAGCTAATGAGGAATGCTTTTAATATCTATTTGATATGAGGACGTGGAACATGAGGTAAGGGCATGGAAACTGTTTCCAGATGTAGCTTGGAATAATATGTTTGAAAATAACTGCAGGTACCCTTAAAAGAGAGAGTGTGCACAACAGAATATCCAAGGTAGTGATGCAACACAGGGAACATCTGACTTCTTCAGCAAACTGAACAGTAGAAATGATCGGTTCTTGTAGGTTATCCGGGCTGTGTTATTGGTATTGGTATTTTCTTTCCTGACTTTTCTTTCCTACCAGTCTTGGTATTTTCTTTCCTGACTTTTCGCCAGCAGCTGTGGCAGACATCTAATGAGGGTGTGGTATGTTAATGTGGAACCATTGTATCCTGAAGTGATCTGTTAACATGTGGAACCCAAAGCTAATCTGCATGGCTATTGTGGACTGTGGTCTTTGTTAGTCTGGAGTTTTTCAGGACAGGAAGCCAAGCCTTATTCATTCTTAAACTCTCGTCTTTTCTGTTAAAGTTGTGCTGATGTTTATGAATTTCAATGGCTTCTCTGTGCAATCTGACAAAATAGTTGGTAGAATTGTCCAGTCTTTCAGTGTCTTAGAATAAGACCCTGTGTCCTGTTTAGGTCAGTCCATGCTGATTTATCAGGTTGGCCAAGTCTGCAGTGTCTTTCACGTTCTTTTATTCTTGTTTGTATGCTGCATTGTGTGAACTTGTCCACAACTGCAAGGTATACGATATACTCCTGCAGAGGTGAGGGGGTCTCTTTTGTCTTTTGCTGATCGTAGCATCCGTTGTATTTTCTTGGTGGGTTTAAACACTGTTTGTAGGTTGTTTTTTCAAAAGTTTCTCCATCCTATCAGTGACTCCTTTAATAAATGGCAAGAATACCTTTCCTATGGCAGACTGTTTTTCCTGAGTTTTCTGATTTTTGTTTGGTTTAATGGCACGTCTGATTTCATTTCTGGAATACTGAAATACTGGGATTTCATTTCTGGAATACTGAAATACTGGACAGTTCTACCAACTATTTTGTCAGATTGCACAGAGAAGCCATTGAAATTCATAAACATCAGCACAGCGTTAACAGAACAGAAGAGAGTTTAAGAATTAATAAGGCTCGGCTTCCTGTCCTGAAAAACTCCAGAGTAACAAAGACTACAGTCCACAATAGCCATGCAGATTAGCTTTGGGTTCCACATGTTAACAGATCACTTCAGGTTACAATGGTTCTACATTAACATAACACAACCTCATTAGCACATTATCTTGATACTTACAGGACAATGATTAGCACATTACCTTTGATACTTTTGCAGGACAATTCCCTTCTGACTATATATATATTACTCTTCCAACACACTTGACACTGAGAGACACTGTCCTTCAGTGTTACTCCTCTGAAGATGCCTGCCACAGCTGCTGGCAAAACATCAGGAAAGAAAATACCAAGACCACGGTCACACAGCCCGGATAACCTACAAGAACCAATGAACTCTGACCGTGAAAGCCTTCGGCAATATTTAGTAGAAATGATGTTTTGAACATTAACACAGAATGTATTTAATTTTAATCTTGATCTGCTAGTAGGAGGTGTCTCTGTTCAATTAAAAATAATGAAATAGTCATCTGTGGTGAATGGGCCTCGGCTAGGAAGGAAGGTGATCTAGTGATGTGTATGCATCCAGAATAACACATGAATACAATACAATCAGTGTAATGTGGTTTGCAATTGCTTAAGATGAAAAAAGGCATTTGGCCCAATCTAGCAGGTCGCAGACAGAACTCTTGCTTTCATGTGGAGCACCTCCTGTGATTGAGGGCTTCCACCATTTCTATAGAAGAAGCATCTTTTTCTTGGGTGGATCTGCTCTTTAGAAGCATCTCCTACCCACCCCCAATGTATCACAAATCAACTTTCAAGCCCAGAAAGGAAAGTGAACATTGACACTTTGTCGATCACAGCCATATAGAACACCACTGTCCTATGGGGCTTTTGTTCCAAGGTAACATTGCTGCTGAAGGAACTGCATATCTAATGGGATTCACTGAGCTGTCTGATTAAAATGTTTGCATTATGATAAATGAGCTCATTTTTTTAGTTAAATAATTTGTTGGCGATCTTTCCGAAAATTCATTCCCTAATGATTTGGCTTGTAAATAATTGCAGTTTGCCATCATCAAAGGAAATGCATACCAAATGGCAGCTGGTTATAGGACTAGGCCCCTGCATCGCCTTTCCCACAGAGAAAAGCAGGGGGAGAGGAGGGAAGAGGGAATGACCTCAGAAAAATGGAAAGGATACCATGTCTTTACCTCGAGCCTCTAGACTGTAAAGTAGCACATGCTCCTGCTGGCCTCTTTCAGTACAGTTGACCACAGCCTGTCAATGCAAAAGATATGGCTCAGATCTGTGCCTGTAAAACCTGGAAGTACCATATAACTCTCAGTGGGCACACATGCTAAATAATGCAGTTTCAATCTACTTTCAATGCACTTTGAACCTGGATTTTACTGTGTGAAATGGCAAAATCCACTTGCAAAAGATCGTTAAAGTGCATTGAAAGTAGATTGAAAGTGTATCCAGCATGTGTGAAAGTGCCCAGTAATGTGTTTTGATCTCAGAGACGAGAAGCAAGCCTGTGAGATGGTGGTATGAACAAGACTAATATACAGCAGGGACAAAAAGTTCTTCTTTCTTCATACAACCAACTTTGGCTTCCCATGTCAATACGACTGGGTTGTGCTGTGGCTGACCTATGCTGTAATTCTGTATTGTGGTCTAAGTCCACGGAACTAACTCTGCATAGGATTGTACTGTTTGCAACCACTCCGCTTAACTAAGGCCATAGAGAACAGAAAAGTTAATGGGGGGAAGCATTTGGAGAAGTGTTGCATGACTTCTCCCAAGCTTTCACAGTACTCAATCACAGTGCTTGAGCTAGGCTGATGCAACTTGTTTTATAGGTACATTAAATGGAAGCTAAGCAGGGTCAGCCACAGTCAGTATAGAATCCTAGTTGGAAGGTGTAATACAGGCCATCTAGCCCAACCCCTTGCTCAAGGCAGGAGCAGACTAAAGCATCCCTGACAAATGTTGAAGACTGGCTATGAGAGGGAGCTCACCACCTCCCTAGGCAGCCAATTCCACTGCTGAACAGTTCTTACTGTAAAAAAAAAAAAATCCTAATATCCAGCTGATACCCTTCTGCTCATAATTTAAACCTTTTATTGCAAGTCCTACTCTCTGCTGCTAACAGCAACAGCTCCCTACCCTCCACTAAGTGACAAACTTTCAAATAATCAAAGGGGTATTCTTCACGGACATTTGCTGCTGTTTCGATGCTGATTTGCATCGGAGTCAAATTTTGGTTATTCACTGCAGATCCGTGGTTTTCCCCCCTTAGCCAAATAAGCCGGGTTAAAAGCGAGGCAATCCAAACCACTTTTGAAACGATCTTTCCTGTGAACACGTGTTTTCTTGCGCGGATGCCCATGAAAAAATGTTTGCTTCGCTCCCAGGGACGTCTCCTTTCTCCTCCCCCAAGAACGGTGATTGGCTGGGGGAGTTTTGCGCTCGGACAAGAATACCGCCCCTTTGGCTGGCTGCCTGCCTGCCTAGAATCCTGGCACTTCTCTCCTTCCGTCCCCGCACGCCTTCCCCGCTCCTCGCCCGGGATGGGTCTTGGAGCTGGGCCCACACCTCCAAGCCCAGGGGGACGTTGGACGGATGGCTCCAGGGGGAGACTGGCAGGGCCACGCCATGTGCTCCTCGTGCGCTGGGGGTGGTGGTGGTGGCAGCTCAGTCTAGGACAGTGGGGGGGATCTTCAAGAGAAGGGGCTGTTGGCCCTTCTGCCCCAAAGGGGAGGGGGGATTTTTGAGAAATCGGATGGGGAAAATGTGCATCGTGAGAGCGGAAAACCCAAGGCAAAACTCCCTCCCATCACTTTTCTGAAGAGGGGCGGCCAGCCTCCTCTTATCTCCCTCCTCTCTCACGATGCAATGTGGCCGGATCATGGCCAGCGCGCAATCCAGGGGCTTTCTTTCCTTCCCCCCCCCTCGCCATGCACACTGGCTGGATCGGGGCTGGCATGCAAGCTAGGGCCCTCCTGTCTCTCACGATGCAATGTGGCCGGATCATGGCCAGCGCGCAATCCAGGGGCCTTTCCTCCCCCCCCCTCGCCATGCACACTGGCTGGATGGGGCTGGCATGCAAGCTAGGGCCCTCCTGTCTCTCACGATGCAATGTGGCCGGATCATGGCCAGCGCGCAATCCAAGGGCCTTTCCTACCCCCCCCTCGCCATGCACACTGGCTGGATCGGGGCTGGCATGCAAGCTAGGAGCCCTCCTGTCGCTCACGATGCAATGTGGCCGGATCATGGCCAGCGCGCAATCCAGGGGCCTTCTTTCCTCTCCCCCCCCCCCCTCGCCATGCACACTGGCTGGATCGGGGCTGGCACGCAAGCTAGGAGCCCTCCTGTCTCTCACGATGCAATGTGGCTGGATCATGGCCAGCGTGCAATCCAGTGGCCTTTCCTCTCCCCCCCTCACCATGCGCACTGGCTGGATCGGGGCTGGCACGCAAGCTAGGAGCCCTCCTGTCTTTCACGATGCAATGTGGCTGGATCATGGCCAGCGCGCAATCCAGGGGCCTTCTTTCCTCTCCCCCCACCCCCCCATTCCCACTTTCAGCTAAACACTTCTCTGGGCACATGGATTCCCTGCCCCCCCCAATCCTGTCTATCATTAAAGGGCAATGGGTTCCACACCTATAGAAAATAGAGGGAAGCTTTGAGGAAAGCGCTGCCTTCCCCCCCCCCCCCACACACACAATTTGGAATCTGACTGTTCCCAAAGCAGAACAGAGCAAGGGTGGAAGAAAAATGGAAGAGACCAGAGGGACTGGGGCTTGTTTTTTGCGCTGGGGCTGGTGAACCGCACAAGGTATTCTGCTGGGCGGAGTTGGGGCGGAGCTGGGGGCAGGCATAAACAATGAGCCTGTTGGAAGGGGAGGGCTCCTGCAAAAGGGACAGACCAAACCGTTGTCAAATACAGCGTGCTTTGTTCCCATGAAAAACCAAAACTACAGATAATTGATAGGGATAAATCGCGGCCATGAAAAAAACATTTAAATCGTGTTTTTTTTAGTCCGTGGCAAAACAGAAGCAAAATCTACCGTGAAGAATGCCCCAAAGAGAGCAATCATGTCATTCCCCCCCTCTCAACCCCCACTCTTCCAGACTGAACATTCCCACGCCTCAGCCTTTCCTTGTAGGGCTTAGTCTCCAGGTCCCTGATCATCCTCCTCGCTCTCCCCTGCACTCACTCTCTTCTGTCCACATCCTTTTTGAAGGGAGGCCTCCAGATCTGCACACAGTACTCCAGGTGCGGCCTGACCAATGCGGTGTACAGGGGGACATCTTGCGATATGGATGTTATACCTGCCTGTTGTGTCAGGAGACCGTACAGTAGTACCTTCTGTGTAACAAGGCTGTGGAGATGAGAGTGGTGGGAGCAACTGCAAGCCTCTTAATTGCTGCAAATATTTCAGCCTATCCCAACAGCTTGAGCAGTCCTTGTATCACAGCTGGGCCATGTTCTTTCTCAAACCCATCCAGCGTGGTGTAGTGGTTAAGAGCGGTGGTTTGGAGCGGTGGACTCTGATCTGAAAAAACAGGTTTGATTCCCCACTCCTCCACATGAGCGGTGGACGCTAATCTGGTGAGCCGGGTTGATTTCCCCACTCCTACACACAAAGCCAGCTGGGAGACCTTGGGCTAGTCACAGCCCTCCTAGAGCTCTCTCAGCCCCACCTACCTCACAGGGTGTCTGTTGTGGGGAAGGGAAGGTGATTGTAAGCCGGTTTGATTCTTCCTTAAGAGGTAGAGAAAGTGAGCATATAAAAACCAACTCTTCTTCTTCAGGGCTTGGGTTTTTTTATAGTGGTGCAGAGATGGAGAAGGCAGGATTGCCCCGTAATTGTTGATGATCTTGCTGCCTTCAATAACTTTGACTAGTAATGAACACCATCAGTCATAAACATTACAATGCATTAGGACATAGAAGACCCTGGAAAACGTACCATTACACCAGCCATCATATTTGGCTGGCAATCGAACAATCGTTTTTACAAGAGTAGAGTAGATTGCTGAATATGCTGTTCCAATTTGAAACCATAAGCTGCACAAGAGTACATCTGGAAGTTAAAACTATAGCCCTTGGCTGCCACCTAAAGGTTTTGTGTGTCACTTTAAAGGGGCACTATCAAATTTTAAAAATCCATTTAATTTCTTTCTTTACAAGAAGCACTTAAGGATATAGCACAAATGAGAGTTCTGTTTATCTGCTTCACTTATACCCCACCGTTCTCCCCCGCAATGGGAACCCAAAATGGCTTACTTCGTTCTCCTCCCCATTTTATCCTCACAACAACCCTGTAAGGTGGGTCAGGCTGAGGGTTTGTGATGGGCCCAAGGTCACCCAGAAAACTTCCATGGCAGAGTGGGGATTCAACTCTGGGTCTCCCAGATCCTAATCTGACACTCATCTAACCACTGGCTCCATGACAAAGAGGCCTATTTGGTTTACTGTTGGGAATAAGCATGAACTTTCCCATCTTTATACTTCGAAGCCTTGCAGTAACTGATCTGAAATAGAAACAGATGGAACATTTAACTAAAACTCTTATAAGTTGATATAGTAATGATGTTCTATGTAAGTTCAGTATTCTCGTGTCTAAGCGATAAATGTTTGTAGACACCAGTCATATGTGAAATGTCCTGAAAGATCAGCTTTTTAACTTTGCACAGTTATAGCAATTTTAAAGGCCTGTTTGTACAGAGGAGCCAGTAGATATCTTTCTTACATTATCCATCAGAACATTTTGTACTTTCCTTTATTCATAAGTGTTTTCCAGTCATTTGTAGAAAGTGTCGGGGGGGAGGACATGAATAGGCATAGCCAGATTTCAGCTATGAAGGCCATTTCATTTTCTTCCACCCCCATAAATGCTTGTTTTCATCTTGGTTTGGAAGGATATCATCTGAGGCAGAGACAGAAATTCCTGAGTAGAGAAACTTCAAAGAAGCAACACTGGTCCCACTGAAAGAAACCAGGATATCCTAAGTATTTCCTAGACCAGTCATGGAGACAAACTCCAGTTTGGCACCTGTACCCACAGAGCTATTATCTTGTGGAAGATCCTCACATTAAGATTCAACAGTAATCTGAAGCATGGAAAAATCAACTCGTCTGGGGCAACCTACCAATGGATGCCACCATTCAGTCCATGAAATGTGTAGCTCATAGAAATATTTCAAAGGTGCCAAGCACACATCTTTTGAAAACGATTGCTGCTTAAATGGTATATGGAGTCAAAACCACAAAAGTGGATTTTCAATGGTAACAGTGTAAATATGCATTGTATATCAAGTCATATTCTGCATCACTTGGGGATAAGCTGCTGCATCATTCCTAGACAGGAAAAATGTTTAGGCGTCAGTTCTAAATTAATCTGCCATGTTTCCATGTCTGTCAATACATTGTTTGGTCATAATGGAACCTGTAGTATGTTTGTACCCCTGCTAGGATGAAGCAGACTGTAATTTCAAGAGCCAATATGGATTTATGAATAATGTGAAACCTAGGTTCAAAACCCACTCTGCATAGAAGTAACACAGATTCACTGGGTTGCTTGGTGTTTCCCACAGGAACAAAATATAAGCATGACTTGAAGACATGGACGAAAATATCTGTAACCATATGTTGGGGATCTACTGCCCAATTAATGCTTCCTGATGCATGTTGTAAGGATGTATTCACACTTGGCGTGCTTGATAGTGGGAGACACCAGAATATCTACCACAAACAACACAATTGTTATGTAAAGCGCAGAGCCACTTCCAGAGATAAATTCAATTGATAGCCTCGATCAAGTCATATGCCACAACCTCAGGATTTTCAGGATTTTTAAAAAATCTTTGTATTTTATCCTTCTTATGTGGGTATAGATCCACAGAGAATTTCCATGGAGCAAAGGGGCATTTTTGCCAATTCCTTCTGTGAAGATCTCTGATTCCCCCCAAAGCTATTCCTTAGAGTTATCTGTCCCCAGGAGCAGCATTTCAGGGGGCATTTTTGGCTGCCACAGAAGGTGGAATTGAAATCTCTCTTCCTTGTGAAGGATCCAAACAACAGACAATACAAAAAAACACCCTGAAACAACAAAATACAATACCAAAGCTGCATGTCACTAATATAACCACCTGTTACATGACTGAGAAATGAAAGTAATATGAGATCAGAGGGAACCATTAAGTAGACCAGAAAAGTATATTTTATTGGTGGCTGCATATAAGGCAATAAAGACAATCGCCAGCATTTGGCATGAAAAACTTCAGGTTGGACCAAAGCTTTAAAAAACGGTAGGGCAACTTTCTTCATTGTCGCTCAGTCCCACATATGTAAATACCAAGATGGGTCATCTTTAACGGATACATGAAATGAGCTCTCATAACACACTGGATACTAAAATTGCTATGTAATAAATAATGATATAATCACAGGAAAGCCAGCAGAATCCTATGAAGTTCAATGCAATAAATTAAAGCAGGTGAAAAACACAGTAATATAGAAATGGTTACATTGTACATATACAAATATGTATAGCTTGGGACACATAAGGATGGATCCAGTCACCTTTTCCCACTCAATTCCCCTCCATTCTACAGCCCCATCCCACATGGCTGTAGTACATGCAGGTCGCATGATGCTCAGCATAACCTTTGCTGGCGGCAATAAAGGACTCCTCCTTCCTTTTTCACCAGCAAAGAACTAAAAAGATCTGGCCTGGGTGCTAAACAGATTTGCTTTTATGCTTAGCAGTTGACAAGAGTACTTTCCTATGAAAGCACACGAAACAATATTACGTTTTAAGAAAATGCGGTCTTTATCAAAATGTAATGTGGCTTTCAAGTTGCCATGTCACTGTGATATTAATATACCTTAAAAGACAGGGAGGGAATTTCCTTGCCTTTGCTTGAAAGGAAGGTACTTTCCACTCACTCAGCTAGAAGTAATCTTTGAACACCTCTGTTTGCTCAGAGGTCATGGGGACACAGAAATGAAGCGAGTTGGCAATGCAGTAGGGTTTGTGTTCTTTTTGCCAATCTCAGCCAGCCCAAATAAAGAATTTTGAAATGTGAAAAGGTGATAGACAGAAGATGGAGGCAAAAACATGACTCATGGCGGAGCAGGATGTGTCACCATGGGTGACAGAGCATCCTTGGAGAAGAACCATTCGGTTTAAAATTGAAACAGCAAATGAAACGCGTGCTATTACTCACTAGGAGTGGGTGGAAAAGTGGGTGGCTATTCACCAACTTTTAATGAAAGACCCTACTCTCTGGCTTCATGTGTGGGGGCAGTGAGGATCTGGCAACAGAGTGCACATGATCTATATCTTTCTATTTCAATTTTTTGTACTATCCTGTGATTATTGGAAGGTCAGAGCCATGGTATCACCTGTCCAGAACAGCTGTAGCAAACTGACTTCTATGCATAGTTGGTATCATCTTGTGACTCACACGGAGTTCTATAACCTTGTGTCCAGTACATAAATACCAAGGGGCCAGATGCTTCCAGAATAACAAGAATTGTACCTGCAAATCACGAGTGGCAAATTGTATTGCTTGATCCCATGTACAGTTAGCCACATTTATACCCTTTAAAATCAATTGGTTTCAATACCTCTAACCCAGGTTTGCAGAAAAATCTTAAAAGTTTAAAAAGTATACTGGGGGTTTAAGCCACTCCCAGGCTTATCTGCACATGCACAGATTACTTATCTGCACAGCCAACGCAGTGGCTCCCAGGGGCCCTACCACCCATGAAGCAGCTGAAGAAGAAGAGTTGGTTTTTATATGCCAACTTTCTTTCCCTTTTAAGGACAATCAAACCAGCTTACAATCACCTTCCCTTCCTCTCCCCACAACAGACACCTTGTGAGGTAGGTGGGGCTGAGAGAGTTCTGTGAGCTGTGACTAGCCTAAGGTCACCCAACTGGCTTCGTGGTAGGAGTGGGGAAACCAACCCAGTTCACCAGATTAGAGTCTGCTGCTCATGTGGAAGAGTGGGGAATCAAACCCAGTTCTCCAGATTAGAGTCCATCACTCTTAACCACTACACCACGCTGGCTCTTTACTTGTTGACTAAAGAAGCATTTCAGTGAAGAGGAGGTCAAGGTAAGAAGGGGAGGGAGGAGAAAGAGAGATGGGGAAAAACTGACAGAGAAGGGGAGAGGAGAAATAGAGGGGGATATGGAGGGAGGAGGGGAAGGGGGAAGAAAGAGAAGGGGTAAGATTGTCAGGGGAAAGGAGGAGCGAGAGAGAGAGAGGGTAGAAGATTATTTGAGGAGGGAGAGAGAAGGAAGCAAAGGCGGGGAGATGGGATGCACTCTCCCTGCAAGTTTCTTGTGGGTCCCCACCGGTATCAGTATAATGTTAAAACATTACAACCAATTTTTCAAAAACTGGAAAAAAGCCTAATGGACTCAGGAAAGCAGAGGTTACAAGGGGAAAGGGCAGAGAAAATCTGCACGCAGAAGCTCCAGTCCTGTTCTCAGTTCTTTTGCATTCACACTGGCAATGAGACCATAATGGGAAAATGTCCCATGTGGAAGCAACCTATGTGATCAGAGGGCAGACTTTACCTTCAAAAATGTTCTAGGACTATCATATATCTCGTCTTGCCGATCAGCAAATGAGAGTGATGTGAAGAAGGTAACCATGAGGATACTTGAAACAAGGGTTATAAAGCACATTATATTGTATCATTCCTTTCTTTCTGAATCCCTTCAGGGTGGATCCTACCACTCAGCTCAGTAAACAGAACAGCCACAAGTTGGAGAAAGACTTTGCTGAACTCAGTAGCTGGACCCGCCCATTATATTTGACATTAGGATGTGCCAATTAGATGTGTGCAACAAGGAGGTTTTTTTTCTTCAAAGAATCTCATAACAGCTTACACTCAAACTAAAATACATTATAGTCTCAACACAACCATCTAAAAACTTTGAAAGACAGAATCCTGTGTTCAGGAGAAATGTGGGGCAGAACATCAGAAGAGTCCTGTTGGATCAGACCAGTGGTTAGGGTTGCCACTCTGGGTTGGGAAATACCTGGAGATTTTTGGGGTGGAGCCTGAGGAGGGCGGCGTTTGGGGAGGGGAGGGACTTTAATGCCATAGAGCCCAATGGTCAAAGCAGCCATTTTTCTCCAGGTGAACTGATCTCTATTGGCTGGAGATCAGTTGGAATAGCAGGAGATCTCCAGCTAGTACCTGGAGGTTGGCAACCCTACCAGTGGTCCATCTAGTTTAGCAACTTGCTTCACACAGTGACTACCCGGTTGATCTGGAGGACAACAACAGGACACGAAGGCTCTAGCCTTCCATTGATGTTTTCAGCCTTTGTATATGGAGGTTCCTTTTGCTTACCAGGGCTACTAGCCATTGATGGACCTATTCTCCATGAATCTATTTCCCTTTTAAAGCCATTCCTGCTTGCAGCCATCACTGCATCCACTGGCAGTGAATTCCACAATTTAATTACTTGTGGAGTAAAGAAGGGTTTCCTTTTATCTGTCCTGAATCTATTGCAGAAACTAGAAATTTTTTTTAGTTAATTGTTAAAAAGCAGAATAAAGCCACAAGCCCAGCAGGTGTAAAGGAGGAGAAAAGTTTCACAATTGCAACTGATTAGCATAAACAATTGTGCTCCTGGCATAAATAGTTCTACATTGTTTTAGGGCAAATTCAGTACAGGGCTCATAAAATAAAAAAGCAATTAAGGCTTTCTGAATCGTGTCAGAATATTCAGAACTGACTGTGCCCCGAAGCAAATAACAGATTCCCAAGAGTGCAATTTTCCTGCTTCCCACTTCCAGCACTGCCCTGCCTATATCACTGCATGCCTAAGAGGCATTGGGTCACTTTGACTCTACACTTCAGAATGGCTCACTGCTGAGCATTTGTTACTTACAGGAACTATGATTACGAATGCAGTCTCAATCCAGGGTGGCATTGGGGAGTTGGAAAGCAGACAGCTGGAAGCAGAACATAGGCAGAAGAACAATTGGGCCGAGTTGAACGAGGCATGTACCCCAGGCTCAGCCCCCAAAGCTGTTTGCAGGACAGGCTCAGCCTCGGCACTCAGCCTAACAATAGGAATGGCCTCTTATTAGGTGCAGAAGGCGGCAGCGCCCACCCTCAACTGTTTTGCATCCACACCTGCTTCAGTATCTCTGGAATTATTGAAAAGGCTTCCAGATAGGGTTGAGCCTCCGCACCAATCTGTTTATAAGGGAACCACCAATTCCATGAATCGGCAATCCTCCCTCCCTGTTTGCTGTTAGGATTCACCTTCCCTTCCCTACAACAGACCCCCTGTGAGGTAGGTGAGGCTGAGAGAGTGTGACTGGCGCAAGGTCACCCAGCTGGCTTCAAGTGTAGGAGTGGGAAAACAAATCCAGTTCACCAGATTAGCCTCCCGGCTCATATGGACGAGTGGGGGAATCAAACCCGGTTCTCTAGATCAGCGCACCGTTCCAAAACATGTCTCTTAACCGCGTCACCACGCTGGCTCTCCTAGCAGGGTCTCTTGCTTTAGCAGCAGGAGGTCCGGATTCAACAGGTGCAGTTTCTTTTCTTTTTTAAAATAATTTTTCATTGTTTTCTTCATTTCATTAACATATATAAAAACATCCATTTCTTGAAATTTAATAAGGTAATAAAAAAGAAATAATTCTAGTAGTTAAAACATAAAGTGACTTCCCCCTCACTCTCTTCCATCTTAATTCAAATTGGATAGACTGGCTAACCAAACCAATCCCTATCCTGTGTGATTAATATATACTTATCTCGTCTAATTATTAATTCAATATCTTGATATAGCCATAATTCAAAATATATATAAGAGATTAAACCAAATAATTCAAAATATCTATAAGGGATCAAAGAGTATCCTTTAACAACAGGTGCAGTTTCCCTCCCTGCCGAGGACCGCCTCCCCGGTGCCATTTCCGCCTGTCGCACTGGGGCACTTCGGACCACATTCCGGGCGTTTCTCTCCCGTTTCGGAGAGAAGCCAGGGCTCGAGGCCAGCCCGCCCGAAAGGGGCTCCGTCCCCTTTAATTCGCCGGGTAGCGTTCGGCCTTTTTTGGGGACGAGGCCCGGCGGCACGAGACACTGCCGTTCCAAGAACCGAGCGCGTGGGCAGACTGTCAAGCGACGGCGCCGGGCGGGGAGAAGCCGGAGGGCCGGCAGCGGGCGGCCCTCCTCCCCCCACCACCCCACCCCACCCCACCCCCGGAGCCGCATTCCCGGCGGGAACAATAGAGCCAAAGAGTCCGAGCTGGCCAGCTCCAGCCCGACTAAACAGAGAGGCGCTGGGCGGGGACTGCGCCGCCCGCCCCCGCGTCCCGCACACACACACACACACACACACACACACACACACACGCAAGCATTTGTCCCGTCGGCGCTGGGTCCTTGCAACCTGCCCGGCTGCCCTGTTCGCATCCCCGGTGGGGGCTGAGCCCGGCAGGCAGAAGGGGCGGCTCGGCCGCGCAGGGAGCCCCGGCCCGGGGACCCTCCGCTGCTGCCCCGAGGGGCTCCTCCTCCTCTCCCCCCGCCCGGGCGGCTGCTTCGGCCCGTGGCCAAGGGAGAGCCGGGCCGAAGGGCAGGAGACCGAAGCCGGCGAGAGGCGAGGCGGATGGCGGGGCCGGCGGGGCCGCGCTCGCCCTGAGCATGCGGCGGCGCTGCTGCTCTGCCTCCTCCTCCTCCTCCTCCGACCTGCGCCGGGGTGGCTGCGGCCGCCGCTCCTCCCCCTCGCGCCGCCGCTCGGCCGTCGGAGCCCCCCGGAGGGGGCGGGGACCCCTCTGCTGAGCCAGAGCCCGGCTGCCCTCGCGGCTGGAAGGGAGCGCGAGGGAGCGAGAGAGGGGGGGGGGGGCGCCCGCCTGGCGCGATGTGGCTCTCGCTCGTGGCTTGCCTGGCCGTCGGGCTCGTCTCCGTGCACCAAGGCCAACGAAGCCCCGGCCCCGTCCTGGCGGCGGCGCGGCTGCTCGCGGCGGCCGTGCCGGGCTTGGGCCATCGCGGTAAGTTTTTTTTTAAACGGGGGGGCGGGAGGGGGAGAGTCGCCTTGGGCACTTTCACCCATGCCGAATCAGGCCCTTTCAATGCACTTTGCAGCGGGGTTGGACCGGGCAGTGGAGGTTTTGCCTTGGGTTTGCCACTCTCTGGGGGCGCAGTTCCCCCCCCCCCCCAATCCGAATTCTCAGAACTCAACTGTAAGCCCCCGTGCAAAGTTTTGAGGGTTCGGGTGGGGGAAATGTGCAGCTGGAGAGCAGCGAATCCGAGGCAAAACCTCCCGTGCGTAAATGGCCAAAATCCACTTGCAACTATCATTAAAGTGGACTGAAAGTGCATCGTTTAGCATGGGTGAAAGGGCCCACTTGCCTTACAACAAGTTCAAGAAAAGCGCGTGTGGTTCTTGGCAGTGGCTCCGGGCGCACTCACCTGGATAGGTCGCATGGGACTCTGTGGGGCTTCATTCTGAATAAGCGTACATAGGATCGGGCGGTTGACCGGACTGCTGACGAATAAGAGCCACTGGGTTCAGCGGGGCTTGTACTGAAAGTTACTGAAGTTGGCAGCCTTGATTTAAATCGCCAAGAGTTGTGGTTCGAACGTGGTGTGGCCGTGACTAAGTGAGCGGAGCATCTGCTTCTGATGCCGGTATTCCTCTGACAAGGCTTGGGAAGTAGGTGGTGTGAAGGATCTGCCTGTGACCCCAGAGGGACGTTGTCAGTCATAAAGTGGGCAATGCTGATTCCAGCGAGAAGCGGCTTTATGCGTTCGCATGTGATTCGGGATAGAAATTTTGTTTAAATTCTGGACTATGTACTCTTGTCCTCTAAAGAGAAAGTTTTTGCCTGCCAAAAAACAGGTGTGTGTGGCACTTTAGAACATAAGAAAATCAGAAAAGATGTAGACACGCTGGAACATGTGCGGAGGAGGACAACAAAGATGGTGAGGGGTATGGAGACCAAGTCCTATGAGGAAAGGTTGAAGGAGCTGGGTATGTTTAGCCTGAAGAAGAGAAGACTGAGAGGGGATATGATAACCATCTTCAAGTACTTGAAGGGCTGTCATATAGAGGATGGTGCCGAGCTGTTTTCTGTTGCTCCAGAAGGTTGGACCAGAACCAATGGGTTGAAATTAAATCAAAAGAGTTTCCGTCTAGACATTAGGAAGAATTTTCTAACAGAGTGGTTCCTCAGTGGAACAGGCTTCCTCGGGAGGTGGTAAGCTCTCCTTCCGTGGAGGTTTTTAAGAAGAGCCTAGATGGCCATCTGTCAGCAATGCTGATTCTATGGCCTTAGGCAGATCATGGGAGGGAGGGCATCTTGGCCATCTTCTGGGCATGGTCACTGGGGGTGGGGGTGGGAGAGGTAGTTGTGAATGTTCTGCATTGTGCAGGGGGTTGGACTAGATGGCCTTGGTGGTCCCTTCCAACTCTGATTCTATGAACAACCATGCTGGGTCAGACCAAGGCCCATCAAGTCCAGCAGTCTGTTCACGCAGTGGCCAACCAGGTACCTCTAGGAAGCCCACAAACAAGACAACTTCAGCAGCACCCTCCTGTGTTCCACAGCACCTTTAAAAGACTTGCATTTATTGTGGCATAAATAGTCTTGTTGTCTTTGGGCTACCTATGTAGGGTATTTTTCCCTACCTGCCCTGCATTCATTTTTTATTTAGATCATACTTATTCTGCCTCTCCAGAAGCTGCCCAAGATGGCTTACAAAATAATTAAAAGATACCTGTCTGAAATGCCAGATAAGGTGTGTATGTAGCCACTGTAGCTTGGAAACGCTCGGGTTATTCTACACCAGCATGGTAGGGAATGCTTAAAGGGCAATGCAAGTTTAAAAAGTGTGGGATATTCTTAATCTGGGACTGGGGTCATGACCCTTTGCTCCTAATTAGTTTAATTGTGACAACTTTTAAGCAGCTCTTAGTCCTGTTTCCAAATCTTCTGCTTGCCTGTTGAATGAACGTTTCAGTGGACGGTGAGCAGTTATTCTCATGTTGGATGGAATGAAAGCCAGAGGAGCAGCTCATAAACAGGATAAGAGTGTTAGATTTTTCCACTGGACATATTTTGCTTGTTGTTGAGCCAAATCCATGAGAGTTAATTGTTGCTTCATTTCTCTATCATTCCCTGAAATAATAATAATAGGGGTGGAGTCTAACAGAAGCAATGACTGCTGCTTTGTTACAGTACTGCCCTAAACAGATTCACACCCTTGTTAGCCCATTGATTCCGCTAGGTTAGCAAGGTGCAAATCGGTTTAGGATTGCACTCTTAGTCCCAGAACAGCAACAAAAAGGTAGATGGATTTATTATTATTATTATTATTCAGGTAAGGATATACAGTCTTTCTTGTTGCATGGGATTTGTAATTTGGCAGATCAGAAAGGCAAGCTACTTTTTAACTGGCGAAAAGAGGCTTTGTACAAATGAGAATACTTTAATTCTTTCAGACAGACAACTTTTTATTGCGGCATTGCCATTCTAAAAACACTTAGTAAAACTATTTACATTTCACAATTATAAATTAATTTAAAAAACAAGTACAAAATACAGTACAAATCCATCAATTTGAGTTTTACTCTTCTTCCTAATTTAAAACTGAACTCATCTTTGCGGAAACCTTTGAAGGGCAGACTTTAAGAGCTATTGCTGTTTCAGGCAGAGCATGACCTAACGGACGACTTCCTACACTCCTTTTACTGCCACCACCACCTTTTTTGTGTATGTTTACAATATGAGCAACACCTTGTGGGTTACCTCCTGTGGTTGTCCTGATGAAAGGCAGTGAGACTGAATCAATCAATTTATTTGCAGTCATAGACCATCAAATAGAGCAAATTTACATAACTAACAGCACATTCCTCAAATGTGCTGGCGGCTGTGGCGCAAGGCCTTAGGAGGCCGCCGAAGGCCTCCGCCACTGCAGGGGCCCACACCGCCACTGCTCGGACGACGCACACCGGCGTGAGTGGCCCCAGCGCTGGCGTGCAGGCCCTGATGCCAGTCCCCGGCTGCCACCACAGCCTCCCACCAGCCTCTGGACACTGGCACAGGCCACAGCAGCGAGCCGGGAGGTGTTCTGGTGCTGGGTGGGGGGTGGGGCCAACGTTGGTCGGCCTCCCGAGCCGAAACGGCTTGGGGAATGCCCCTTTTTGTTTTTGCAAAGATATGCCAGCTTTTTGCTGGCGTACCTCCCGTGCAACCCTATGAAGGTTGCACGGGTTTTTGGCGCCTATTACGCACCCCCCCTTTCAACCGCTTCAATATCCCACTCACTCAGCCCAACCGTATATGCTGAGGGAAAAGCGTTGGCCTGAGTATAATTGTGAGGAGATTATTTTCCTTCTCCTCCAGTCTCACACCAGTGTTTACAGTGAGCAAAAAAAGTATTTGAACCCCTGCTGAATTTGCCCATTTGCCCTCTGACGAAGAAATGACCAGTCCATAATTTTAATGGTAGGTCTATTGTAGCTGTGAGAGACAGAATAACAACAGGAAACCCCCCAGAAACCCAGAAGACAAAAGTCAGAGATTGATGTGCATTATAATGAGTGAAATAAGTATTTGATCCCTTTGCAAAAGATGACTTAGTACTTGGTGGCAAAACCCTTGTTGGCAATTACAGAGGTCAGACGTTTCTTGTAGGTGGCCACCAGGTTTGCACACATCTCAGGAGGTATTTTGTCCCACTCCTCTTTGCAGATCCTCTCCAAGTCAGTAAGATTTCGAGGCTGATGTGTAGCTACTCGAACCTTCAGCTCCCTCCACAGATTTTCGATGGGATTAAGGCCACTCCAGGACCTAAATGTGCTTCTTCTTGAGCCACTCCTTTGTTGCCTTGGCCGTGTGTTTTGGGTCATTGTCATGCTGGAATACCCATCCTTTACCCATTTTCAATGCCCTGGCTGAGGGAAGGAGGTTCTCACCCAAGATTTGACGATACATGGTCCCGTCCATCGTCCCTTCAATGCGGTGAAGGTGTCCTGTCCCCTTAGCAGAAAAACACCCCCAAAGCATAATATGTCCCCCTCCATGTTTGACGGTGGGGATGGTGTTCTTGGGGTCGTAGGCAGCATTCCTCCTCCTCCAAACACGGCGAGTTGAGTTGATGCCAAAGAGCTTGATTTTGGTCTCATCTGACCACAACACTTTCACCCAGTTCTCCTCTGGGTCATTCAGATGTGCATTGGCAAACTGCAGACGGGCCTGTACATGTGCTGTCTTGAGCAAGGGGACCTTGCGGGCTCTGCAAGATCTCAGTCCTTCACGGCGTAGTGTGTTACCAACTGTTTTCATGGTGACCATGGTCCCAGCTGCCCTGAGATCATTGACAAGTTCCCCCCGTGTAGTTTGGGCTGCTTCATCACCTTTCTCATGATCATTGCAACTCCACGACATGAGATCTTGCATGGAGCCCCAGACCGAGGGAGGTTGACAGTTAGGGTTAGGGTTGTCACCTTCTCACCAAGCTGCTTGTCAATAGTCTTGTAGCCCAGTCCAGCCTTGTGCAGGTCTACAATCTTGTCCCTGACATCCTTGGACAGCTCTTTGGTCTTGGTAGCTAGTTTGGAATCTGATGGATTGATTGCTTCTGTCGACAGCAGAACCCTAACCCTAATCTGGCTGGTTGATAGGGGATCAAATACTTATTTCACTCATTATAATGCACATCAATCTCTGACTTTTGTCTTCTGGGTTTCTGGGGTTTTTCCTGTTGTTATTCTGTCTCTCAAAGCTACTATAAACCTACCATTAAAATTATGGACTGGTCATTTCTTCGTCAGAGGGCAAATGGGCAAATTTAGCAGGGGATCAAATACTTTTTTCCCTCACTGTACCTCGGAGAGAAATATGACACAAGAGGCTTTTTAACTTAAACAGACAAAACAGGGAAGTTTATTGAACAGAACTCAGAGATTGATTTTCAAGGAAAAGGCAGAATTGGAGGGGAAACTCAAAGTCAGGTTTATCTACATACGATTACTTCAGAGAGATATCTTAGATGTTTTCTTCACTCAAGTCCCTTCAGTTCTTAGTTTCACGCTTAGTTCTGTCCCTCAGAACTGTTATTCAGATTCAGCTTCTAGCTTAGTTCTGTCCCTCAGAACTGTTACCCAGATTCAGACTCTCAAACTCTGTCCCCAGCCTAGCTCACAGGAGCGAAGGAAGTCTGAGTTCCTTTCCCTCCTCAGAGAACTCTCAGAAGTTTGGGGAAATATTCAAAATCCCTCTTCCAGTCCTCTCTCTCTGATTACCCCACACCAGTGGCTGTAATCCTCCACACCTCCCTGCTACCAGAGTAGCTCTACCTCAGAGACCAATTCCCCTTGTGACCTGAGAATGGGCCCTCTCTAACCCAATTCTCACTCCTGTCACTACCACAGGTTGTGTGTGTCAATAGCTTCGGCTTTAACAGAACCCCTCAGGTTCACAGAGTACAGTCTGGCTTCCGCTCAGTCTCGCTACCAAGCTTCCAATCTGTCACAGCCTTCTCTGGCTGGTCCCAAGCTTCGACTACTTTCACAGCCTTCTATCTAGGCTGGGTCCCAAGCTTTGAATGCTTTCACAGCCTTCTATCCAGGCTGGGTCCCAAGTTTCGAATGCGTTCACAGCCTTCTATCCAGGCTAGGTCCCAAGCTTCGAATGCTTTCACAGCCTTCTATCCAGGCTGGGTCCCAAGCTTCGAATGCTTTCAAAGCCTTCTATCCAGGCTGGGTCCCAAGCTTCGAATGCTTTCACAGCCTTCTATCCAGGCTGGGTCCCAAGCTTCGAATGCTTTCACAGCCTTTTATCCAGGCTGGGTCCCAAGCTTCGAATGCTTTCTGTCTTTCAGAGCTCAGAGTGTCAGCTGTCTGGCTCCGCCCACTCTTGGTCTGTCAGCTCTTGCTGCAGATTAACCCCTTATCCAGTCACAGCGGCGGGTGGAGGTTTCGGCACCGCTGCTGGGTTGCCTCCTAAGCCCGGCGCAGGCATTCCTTTGAGGAATGCGCTGTAAATATTATGGGGTAAAACAAGTACAAAATACACTTGAAATTAAAATGCTTAAAAATGGCAAAGGTTACAGAGGCACCTCTACTCATCTCTTGCCTTGAAGACCCCATGGTCCTGGGGTCACCATGAGTTGGTTGTGATTTGATGGCACACAGTTATTATAATAAGAGTAAATATGTTGGTTGTATCAAAATAAGAGAGGTGTTCAATAAAGCCTACAGGCTTAATCAGCAGGCATGAAAGTTCATAAAGCTTTCATGAGTCAGAGCTGATCTCATCAGATGCATTGGAGTGTGTATTCATCAGGTTGATGATGTTACAATGAGAGGGTGGTGTAAAACAAGAGCCAATTTTTTTAAAAAAGTAATTGGATTGCTCACAGTGGGTGAGGGCCACTCCCAATTGTTATTTGATAGGCAAAGTAGTATAAGATCTAGTGCAAGATAAACAGGCCTTGACCTGGATAGCCCAGACTGTCCTGATCTCATGAGATCTCAGAAGCTAAGCAGGGTCGACCCTGGCAAGTATTTGGCTGGGAGACCTCCATGGAATACCAAAGTTGTGACATGGAGGTGGGCAATGGCAAACCACCTCTGAATGTTTCTTGCCTTGAAAACCCTATGGGGTCACCATAAGAGCTGTGACTTGACCTCTAAAAAAAAAAAAAAGCTCAGTAGATATAATAGGAAGTTACAGCAGGATGTGCAAGATCTCATCTCTGGCCTGCCTCAGTATTCAAGAATGGACAAGTGCTGGAAGTTGAACTCTATATTTAAGGACCAGTCAGGAGTTTCCCTAATCCTTGATCTATGTACAGTAATTTATCACCTTTAAATCTTGGTGGAACAGACTGAGGGAACTCTGTTCCAAGTGAATACTTACTTTTTGCCACAGAATACTGTTTGGCATATGCCTGGCTTCCAGAGCGACTTGGTTCTTTTAAAGATGACAGTGGGTGGACAATGTATTCTCAGTATTCAAGCCAATTCAGCTTGCAGAATAAATATATATATATAGTTCTTATAGCTAGGGGTTATAAGAGTTGTGTTCAATTGCTTATCTTTGTTTGTTCTTATTGACCTAAAAAGAGTCTTAATTAACCTTAGATGCCTTTGGCATAAAATATAGTCCTACGCATTGAGTTTGCATTCCAAGGTTAGCCTGGAGTTAATTAAAACGGCCAAATTAGACTCTATAAATTGTTGCTTACTTAATGTCAAGTTCAGAAGGTTTGCCCAGCACTGTAAACAGAAATTACTCTTCTGTGTTGTTTAACTTCACTGCTTTGCTTTTTATTTTGTTTTTACATCTGAAGGTGGAGCAAATCAATTTCAAAGCTCTTTCAATAGTAAGTTTATAATACATCCAAGAAACTATATTTCAGAGCAGTGAGTAACATTGGTGAGGCATTATTTCATTTTGTCCTTAGCCTTTGCACTTGTCTCCAGTGCTTATTGATACTTGTTAGATTCTAAAATCTCAGATTTAAGTCTCTAGCCCACGTAGCTGTCCAGGACCAGTTTTGGAAACTTCATTGTATTGTGCCTTACAGCCTAATTTCATGAGCCACTGCTCATGAAGTCTGATCTCCTTCTCCCCTTCACACCTGTTATGTGCAGAAGATTTTGTTCTTAACTTGTTTTTTTTTGGGGGGGGGGAAGCCTACTCAGAGACAGCGGAGCTGAAGAAAAGCTGTTCTGCAGCTTCGGAGATCAGATATACTTTGCTCCACTTCAGTCTACTCATTAGGGATTTTTCCTTACTTCCGGGCAATGGCTGAGACTCAACTCAGAAATCTACCGCCGCTTTCCAGGCATATGCTCATGCCAACTAATTGAATCAGACTTTAAAAAGCATACAGGAGGGAGCTCTCTATAGGGGTCACACTACCAATTTTAAATTGGCTACAGAGTCACATACATTCAATAGCTTGCAAAACCCAAGAACACTCTTTTCTTCCTTCTAGAGCAACTTGGGAAGTCCCATAGAAGTGGCAATAGCGTATGTATGAGTTTTTGTACTTCTAGTATAATATCCCATGAGAAACTCTTTTCTATTCCCCATGCAAGTTTCACCCATCAGGTGTTCCACCAGACCAAGGGCGTACCAAGAAAATTTATCCAGCTTGGTACAAAGTCTGATAATTGTCGTCAGTCACTGTCCTGATTCTCTGCAATCTTAGTGCCATCTATTCCCTTTGTATTTACCACCTTATCTTTTTCATTGGAGATGCTAGGGATTGAACCCGGGACCTTCTGCATGCAACCCAGAACTTTCTGCCAGTGAGCCATAGGCCTTGTCTCACATGCACAGCAAGGGCTACATGTGAGCCTGGATACAGTGTTGTGCACTTTTGAACTAACCAGTAATAGCTTTAATTTGTCCAATTAATAACAATACAGTTAGGCTTAAGACATAAATTCAGCTTTAATTTTTCCATTTTACAAATACAGTAGAATCTAGGCAGGCAGATAGGCCTTAAAATAAGAGTCAAGCCATTCCCCCGCCCACTAGCCAATGCAGTATTTCACACCTTTATACATTATCTGTTATCCGTCTTGGTTGCAGACATGAAGTTTGAAGGCAGTCTGAGTTCTTCATTAATGTATTCTGGATATAGCCTAAAAAACCAACAAAATGTGAAGTGGATGATTCTTTAAACAAGAATTTGTGTCTTTGAGAATTAGGGTGGTAGACAGAATGCTGGACTTGATGGGCCTTTGGTCTGATCCAGCATGGCTCTTCTTACTTTCTTAGGATTAAAAGGGTTGATAGGTAATGTTACAAATTCTTCTTTGGGATGTGTTTTCAACTTTTTTGTGTGGACATGCTGCAGACAGGCCAGTCGTTCATTACCAAGTGAGCCCTGTGCAGAGTGCTGAAAGAGAGTTCAATTGTAGATGCTGTACTGGGATGGAAAGGGCTGTAAGGGTTTATTATTAATTTACTTCATTTATAGCCCACCTTTCTTGTTGAGATTCAAAGCAGTTTACTTAGGGTTGCCAACCTCCAGGTACTAGCCGGAGATCTCGTGCTATTACAACTGATAGAGATCAGTCCACTTGGAGAAAATGGCCGCTTTGGCAAATGGACTCTATGGCATTGAAGTCCCTCCCCTCCCCAAACCCCGCCCTCCTTAGGCTCTGCCCCAGAAAACTCCTGCTGTTGTGAAGAGGGACCTGGCAACCCTAAGTTTACTCTATGTGTATGTGTGTAAATAATTCAAGCAGATAGCACAAAACATCCAATGAATGCAGTAGGACAGTGATACTCACTCAGGAGTTCATGAGCCACATGTGGCTCTTCTGAGCCCTATTCCCTGATCTGGCAGCACCACACATTCTAAGGAAGTAGGCAAGGCCTTTGCCTGGTGAGTTTGTAATTGGGAGGTGAAACAGCCACCACAGGAGGACAGATAACCTGCAAGCTTTCCTGTGATGCGGACCTTCTGTGATAAGAAGTCCAACAGCCACCCACCCTTCTCAGCCTCTGTACTCTTCATCTTCGCACACAGGCAACTGCTAGGAAGAGAGCAAGCTTGTCAGAGAGAAAAGATTGCAAAGCCAACAATATGGCGGACACCTGGGAAAAAAGAAAGCTGGCCTCATGGGGTGGTAGTGATTTTACTCCCCTGTTTGCAGAACCGCCTGGTCCGACTCTGAGCACCTTGGCAATTTCACAATCTCATCCATCCAGCTGTGCGTCAAGCTGAGGAAGAGGGCGTGAGGGCTGAGACCGAAGCCCTTCCACTCACTCCAGATATACAAGGACTGGCTAAGGTTCTGCCGGGGTGGAGAGAGAAAACCCTACAAGTTCCGAGGTACACTAGCAATGGGAAAAGCTTAGCTATATATTTAATACTTATGTTATTGTGATTCTTTGGTGGAGTGGCACCCAGGGCATACAGTAGTCCTGTGGCTCTTTGGATTGAAGAGAATTGTGAATGTGGCTCTCTTTGAGACACAGAATGAGAACCACTACAGTAGGACTAGGATTAAGAGTGGCTGTTCTAACAGCAGGGAACAGGCTGGTGTGATTCTAGCTCAATTAGGTTGAAGGTGCATTTGTCACTCACGTGTGCTTTCTTGATATCTCCATCTTCCCCTGACTCCTACCAAGTATTCATCCCTGAAGCTTTCGAAATTGTAGCATTCCTGGATGCAATTGAATTTGGTATGGGCTTGGAAGGTGTTCCCCACCCCCCAGTAGAGAGAAATGAACATCTGAGATGGGTGAAGCTTCTGTGAGCTATAGGCTGGTTGGTTTTCATCACTGAACAGAAGATAGGGGGCAATCCATGATGAAAATATAGGTGAAATAGCAGATAACCTCCTGCCTGCTGAAACCTCCACTCTTTTGGTCTCACTGCATACTCCTGCCTTTTTTCATATATATATATATATATATATATATATATATATATATATATATATATATATATATATATATATATATTATTTTTCAATAATTACTGTACATCTCATTTGACAATACATCCTATAACCAATCTTTGAGTCAATCAAAATTTTTTGAGAATTATTAGGTGTACGTCTTCAGTATTAAATGTAATTAAGTTATAATTGACTTCCCCACCGACTTCCTCCCTCCCTACAAATATCTAGTATCTCCTTTGTATTAATATTTTCTAATCCTCATAAGTCATTATTTTTAATGTTATACTTTCCCCTTATTTAATATATTTCAATAAACGATAATGATATAATATTGATAATAAAGAGAGAAAAAAGGAAAAAATCCTTTAAAAAATAAAAACAGAGACAGAACAAAACACATTAACATAATTTCTCCAGTCATTCATCTCTGTCATATGAAAGGGATTAGATCTTTAAAAACTTTATTTACCCCCAAGTAAAAAATTAAGTTGATATCATTTTTCTTCTACCCCCCCTTTCCCATATTAAGAGTCAAGTATTCTTCTGGCTTTCTTAACCCTTCTTTTTAAACTTTTTCTTCTGTCTGGAATTTCTGTTGCCATCTCTGCATACTCCTGCCTGAGCCCCTCCTGCCTGAGCTAGGGTTGCCAGGTGCCCAGTGGTGGCGGGCAAACCCCCGGCAATTTGCCCCTTTGCCCGTCGACCAGCTGACGGTCGGCAGGCAAACGTGCAAGCTCTTACATGCCGCTTCAGGTCACTTTTGGTTTACAACTGGCAGTCCTGCCTCGCGAGGGGTCTTATGCCACTCAAACTAAGAGTGGTGCTTAGCCTGGCCTCTGAAGTGGAGCTTGGATGGGTGGGTGGCTACAGAGTTTATCTTCCTCTCCATCTCTGCTTGAGGGGTAGACCTGATGGAGGGCTTTTGTAAGGCCCAAAGCAAGGAAAGGAAAAATTGATATTCTTGGCCAGAAATAGGGAAGCCTGATCTGGGCTCGCTTGAAATAGTACAGCCAAGTTACAGCAAGGGCATGAGAACAGATCATTTTAAAGAATGTTAATGCAAACATATATATCATCTTTGTGTTCAGTGGGTGGCTGACCAGTTTTTACAAGGCTTGCTGAACCTAATCTGAAGAAGCATAACTGAAACAGAGCAAGAAACATTTGCCTGAACAGTCAGTGTGCGGCCTCATCCCTCTTCCAGAACTGTAAAGAGAATAAAGGCCTGGTAGCCTGACTCTGCTGCTCGCAGTAGGAATGGTCTCTGATCTGTCTAGGCCTCCTGTTGACTAGTGGGGTACTACAGCTATCATAACTCAAATTTTGTACATTTACTAAATTCAATACATTTAGGATTCCACTTAACAAGCTCACCCTGAACTCTCTGGGATCTCCCCTGCACCCGTTTTTACAAAGCAGGGCCACTAAGACCTGATCTGAACATGATGCAAGAAAAACTTACCCAGGCAACTCTGTACACACTGAATAGCTCAAACTACTATTCTTGTAGCGTCTCAGGCTACTATTCTTGTACCATTACCACATCGGGGATTTCTAGTTTGGGCATGCTAAATGTGCATGTGTAGCGAGTAAAGGTCTGGTTTAAATGAAAAGCCAGACATATACATAGATATATTTTTCTTCCGCCTAGATAGCACTTGAATCAGGCCTCATGCATCCGTTGTCATCTCTTCTGTATAACTGACACTACTCTATGAGTGTGCGTATATATTTATACATAGAAAGTAATCTTCTGATTGCTTTCAGAGAGAGAGAGAGCAGTGATTTTGGAAATGGAAAGGAAGAGGGCACTTCTGCTTGCCTATGCTTGCTTTAATTTTCCTAAGATAACTTATTTTGAACTAGTGTACACATGCTAAAAAGAAGGAATGGTTGTGGCCATGGGAGCATTGCAGCAGGCTAAAGAGAAATGAGTGGGAAATTATTGTCGAAGGCTTTCACGGTCAGAGTTCATTGGTTCTTGTAGGTTATTCGGGCTGTGTAACCGTGGTCTTGGAATTTTCTTTCCTGACGTTTCGCCAGCAACTGTGGCAGGCATCTTCAGAGTAGTAACACTGAAGGACAGTGTCTCTCAGTGTCAAGGGTGTAGAAAGAGTAATATATAGTCAGAAAGGGGTTGGGTTTGAGCTGAGTATTGTCCTGCAAAAGTATTGTCCTGTAAGTATCAAGATAATGTGCTAATGAGGGTATGGTATGTTAATATGGAACCATTGTATCCTGAAGTGATCTGTTAATGTGTGTAATCCAAAACTAATCTGTATGGCTATTGTTGAATGTTGTCTTTGTCTGGAGGTGTTTCAGGGCTTGGCTTCCTGCCCTGAAACACCTCCAGACAAAGACAACATTCAACAATAGCCATACAGATTAGTTTTGGATTACACACATTAACAGATCACTTCAGGATACAATGGTTCCATATTAACATACCATACCCTCATTAGCACATTATCTTGATACTTACAGGACAATACTTTTGCAGGACAATACTCAGCTCAAACCCAACCCCTTTCTGACTATATATTACTCTTTCTACACCCTTGACACTGAGAGACACTGTCCTTCAGTGTTACTACTCTGAAGATGCCTGCCACAGTTGCTGGCGAAACGTCAGGAAAGAAAATTCCAAGACCACGGTTACACAGCCCGAATAACCTACAAGAACCAACGAGTGGGAAATTGTCTGTTTTAGTGTAATGCTGCTCTCTTTTTTTGCATTTGTTGGTGGTAAGAGTTCAGTAGATCTTAACTTTCTAGCCCATGTACTCAAAACAAAATAATTGTGTGTATAATTTGCATGTTTCCCACACGGAAGTGATCTCTATATTGAAAATCATCAGAAATTTGAAAAGACCCTCAAAGCAGAGGACTATGCAACAAGAACTCCCAAGTTCATAATATCTGTTTATGGTATGATCTGTAAGCTTGTGGCCAAGGTTTTGAGTAGCTTGCATATTTAAGTGAACTCTTGGAATTAGTGGTAAAAATGTTCTTGGTAATCTAATTAAAGAAGACTTTGACAAGCAAAAACTACAAAACTGAAATTAAAACCTACAATCTTCTCACAATCACAAGCAATACTTTAAGGCTACAATCCTAAAGGGAGAGGCTGAAGTTCCTTAGCAGCCAGCATGACTCTGCAGCAGCGTAAGTGCCCATTTAACCTGGGATAAAGGGCACTTACAGCATCACAGGTTGTATCCATGCCTGTTCCGGCACACGACGCAGTGCGGGGCTCAGGTGCCAGCGCTGCCTCCTGGCAGCGTTCCAGCAGCACAAGTCCCCACACCGGCATCCTGGGAGGCGTTCCCGGGGCATTCCCGGGGGCGAAACTGCCTTTAGGCAGCTTCCTAACCTAGGGTTGACAACCTCCAGGAACTAGCTGGAGTTCTCCTGCTATTACAACTGATCTCCAGCCAATAGAGATCCGTTCACCTGGAGAAAATGGCCGCTTTGGCAATTGGACTCTATGGCATTGAAGTCCCTCCTCTCCCCAATTCTCGCCCTCCTCAGGCTCTGCCCCAATAATCTCCCACTGTGGTGAAGAAGGACCTGGCAAGCCTATCCTAACCCCTTCTGCCCCAGGAATGCCCCTTCTCCCAGCAGTGTAGCTATGCCACCTTTTTTAGGTGGCATAGCCCCATTGATTTCAATGGTTTTAATAAGTTTTATTTTTCTTATATTTTAATCTTCATTGTGCGGCCGGGAATCCACTGTGGCTCCTATGTTGTTATTACTGATGTCATATATGCTAAAACCCATTTTGCATTCTTGCAACATATTAATAGTATTAGTATGTTTGACTTACATTTGTATTTTATCCCTTATCCTTGAAGCTTGTTTTGTATTCCTTTGTTGTTATTTTCTATTGAAAACATTTTGCTAATAAAGAATACATTTTTTAAAATGAAAAAATGAGCTCTGTTGCTGCAGTTGTTGTTGTTGTTGTTTTGCTTTTTGGCAGTATTTAATCTGGTAGTAAGCCATTTTATTAAAGTGAATGGAAACTGTCCATAAAAATCATGGATTGCTTTTGCTGTCCTCCTACATACAGCTAGCCTCCCAGATTTGCAGCTTGTTCTTCAGCCAAGCCCTGATTTCCATAAGGTTCATGAAAAGTTGTGAGAGAAACTAAACAACTTGTGTGTCTGGTTGCAGCTAATTATTTAAGTTTTCCTTGTCAATGTATTTAAGTGAATGTAAAGCTTAATCTGGGATAAAATGGCAAGCAGAACATAACAGCAGAGCGGCATTCTGGAGTTGTGAGTCCCGGAACCAGTGTCCTCCAGCTTTGCTGCCCAGTGACAAAGGATCTCTTGTTCTGTGACTTTAACCAAGGAATAATTACCGCTTAACTAAGCCAACTGAAACAAATACCTGATAGTTGGATGAGAGTGCTGAATAGCTAAGTTTGCCAAAAGCATTTCCCGAAGCAATTTGGCTTATTCTAAAACTTCATGATGAAGTTATCAAATGAAGTGCATTTCTTTTAATAAAGGAGAAAAAATTGAAGTGCATTTCATAGCAAATATACACATGGAGTAAGGGGTCACTGGGTGTGTGTGGGGGAGGTAGTTGTGAATTTGCTGCATTGTGCAGGGGGTTGGACTAGATGACCCTGGTGGGCCCTTCCAACTCTATGATTCTATTCTGCATGGACACAACTGTTCTTCTTTGTCCATGATGTGGTTTACAGCTCCTAACTGTTTGTGATACATGAACTAATTGGGGGGAAAATCTCTTTTTTAAAGTCGCGATAATTGTGATTTGGTAACTTTTCAGTAGAAGGACATAGCCTCAAGATAAGGCAAGCATTCTCATCCCATGTGTTGAAAAAATGCAGTGTCTACCTGTTAAGATGTCAACAAGACACCAAACAAAATGGGGAGAGATGAAGGTTGTACTTAGAGACACCCTTGGAGCAAGCCCCGCCCAACAGTGCTGCCAGCATCTCAGGATTTCGTCTTGTACTTGGCTGGTAGCTGTGCAGGTCGGGGAGGCAATGCCCTTTGCCCTCTCCTGCCCGTTTAGGCCCAGCAGAGCTGCCCGTGCCTTGGTTGCTTGGACAACGATCTGGTCCTGGATGCCAAGCAAAATAGCCTGGCATGCTGCTTTCTGCATGTGTCCTGGGAGTTGCCTACCCCTGACTTAGTCTGTGGCATCCTAGTTCTGGAGAAATAATGCATGCAAAATGCACAGTAACTATTAATGTGGCATTCTATGCAAGACAAACAAGGCTTTGCACTATTGGACTAGGTTGTGTATTAGAATGAATAAAGTTCTAACCAGCCATATTGGCCCGCACAGAATGAATGCCTTTCTAGGTGTCCATAGTCAAAATTGCTCAACTTAAAATAGATTCACAAACCTCTTTCCTGATCTCACCAGCTAGCAGGGCATGAACAGGCTTCGGTTATCTGAGGGGCCCCCAGTGTTTGATGTACTCAGCAGCTATTCCAAAGAGGGTTCATGTTGAGCAGGTACTCCATTTAGTGGTTGCTCCCAGTTTCATTGTTTACAACATTTTTATGCCACCTTTCCACACAGTTCGGGGACCCCAAGGCAACGAAGAGTCAAAACATAAGGTGTAGGTGTGTATACACACCGATAATAATAATGATAATAATGATAACAATTCAACAAAACACAAGCACATAAATGGGAAGGAGGTTCATTGAAAGAATGTTAAACAAAACAGAAAAGTCTTTACCCACTAGCAGAAAATGGCAATAGAGAAGGACAAACAAATAAATCTGGGGCAGGAATTCACTAAATTCGGGGCCATAGCTTGGAAGGTCCATTCTTGGGTGACCTCCTGTCTAACTTGTTTGGTGGAGGCACCCAAAGCAGGTAACTGAAGAGGCTGAAAAAAGAAGAAAAACCTTGTATGTAAAAATATCATGGTCAGTTCCAAAAAAGCGAAAATTATATTAATTATTAATTAATGTTGTAGTTTTAACAAATAGATTGTGTGGTATATAGTGTACAAATTTAAACCACTGTGGAAGGCCTTACAGCTGAAACACATATGGTGTACATGTATTTTATGTTATTAATAACTTTACCTGGTCATAGGAAAGATTGTTGTAAGTATGTGACATCCCCATGTGTAAAAGTGTAATTTTACTAGAATTTGTTTTTGCACTAGGGGAAGGTATCTATATATGTAACCATAGTTGATGGGGGTTTTATGCACAGTTTTTAATATTTACAAAGGTTCTGTGATTTAATATAATTTTAGCTTTTGGGGAACTGACCTTGATATTTTTACACAACAAGCTTTTCTCCTTTTTTTAACCTCTTTGGTAACCTGGTTTGTTCTGAGTTGACATTTGTTTTCTCCCCTGCCCCTTCCTTTTTGTCCATTGTTGCAGCACCCAAAGCAGGGCCTAGAAGGTGACTGTCATGGTGGTTCATATGGGAATAGGTGGTCCTCAGGCTATGCTCTGGGCAGTCTATCATGTACAACATTATCCACAGCAGAAAACAATTATCTTCTAAAGACTACTTGTTTTGGTTTTCCTTTGTTTTTTATATGGTCTGTAAAGTCTTAAGGAAACAGAACACTGCAAAAACATTTAGGGCAGTTAGGGAGGGAGAGAAACAAAATGACTTCACTACATCGTGAAGTGATGCTAGTAACCTGTCTTGGTGGATTCATTCCCTCCCCTCAATATTCTGCTTCAGTATTTTCCCTTTTGTTCCTGAACTTTGCCAGTCTTGTCACAACTTCTCACAGCATCTAGTCACTTAAGGTAAAATGCTTCATTATTTCTCTGAGGTATACAAAAGAAGGCCTCCTGTGAAGAAACTATTTTAAGTGGGAAAGAGCAGAGAAGGGTTTGCAAGGAGTTTGTGGATCAAGCATGTGATTCACTTTGGTAAGTTTTAACACAGAAAGGGACCTGCTTATTAATTTTCTCTTTCTTGTGGGCTTCTCTCCCCACTTAAGTGCAATAAAAGCTGCTTTGTATAGAACGCTCTGTATTCAGGCTGCTTGGCTATTGCTTTTCATGAAGCAACAATTCAGCAGGAAGAAAATCTTTCCTTTCCCTTCTTTCTTTCTCATCCTGAACCACCTTGGGTAATCTGCTGGAAGAGATGAGAACTGCAGTCCTAAGTATATCCGCTGAGAAGCAAGTCTCATTGCTATCTGTGGGACTTATTTCTGAGTAAACTGGCAAGGGATCAAGCTGCAAGGCTTTTCCTTTTAAGATAAACCAGACAGAATGAGGAGAAATGTATTTTAGGATTATTAAGTCTCTTCCTCCCCCGGCTGATTACTTGAGTTCTTTAATAAAGAAATTGCACTGGACATATGTAGAATGAATAATGTGGCTGGAATGAAATTTGGGATTATTTAATTGAGCTTGTTTCGAGCTCTGTTGTCTTGTTGCCCTAATCCTCAACTTTTGAACCGTATCACTGATCGTAAATTATAAGTAACAATTGAGTAGTGGCAGCCCTGACCTGGATAGCCCAGGCTAGCCCATCTCATCAGAGCTCAGAAGCTAAGCAGGGTTGACCCTGGCAAGTATTAGGATGGGAGACCTCCAAGGAATAACAGAGTTGTGATGTGGAGGCCGGCAATGGCAAACCACCTCTGAATGTCTCTTGCCTTGAAAACCCCACCAGGGGTTGCCATAAGTTAGATGTGACTTGACAGCAAAAACGAACAAAAAAATGAAATTGATTATCTTTTTAAAATTTGGTAGGGTCTAACTACACATTGAAACGAGCCCCGTGGTGCAGAGCGGTAAGCTGCAGTACTGCAGTCAAAGTTCTGCTCACATCCTGAGTTCGATTTCAACGGCAGTTGTTTTCAGGTAGCCAGCTCAAGGTTGACTCAGCCTTCCATCCTCCCGAGGTCAGTAAAACGTGTACCCAGCTTGCTGGGGGTAAAGTGTAGAATACTGGGGAAGGCAATGGCAAACCACCCCATAAACAAAGTCTGCCTAGTAAACGTCGTGATGTGACATCACCCCACAAATCAGTAATGACCCAGTACTTGCACAAGGGACTACCTCTACCTTTACCTTAAATGCACATTGTGGCTACACTGCATCTCTGAGATTCTTGGTCATGCAAAAGCTATAAAACAGTGGGGGGGTGGTTCAAGGAGAGAAGTGGGTTCTGGGAAGGATCCTGAACCCTTATCCTGCTCATTGCTTTTCTGATAGTCAGGTGTTGAGACTAGGACAAACCTGCTGCTTCCTTGCTTGACAACTATATGGCACCATTTTTATTCTCAGACATGGGGTGCCAGGGTTATTTAGCAACATCGTTGAATTTTGCAATTTCCTGGCTTGGGCTAAGAAATTGGGGATGCATGAAAGCTTTATAAATGGAGTGACATTTTATTAAGTGTATTTAATAATTTTATATATCACATCTCAATTTATAAGTCCCAACGTGGTTTCCAATGATCAGTGAGGACAGATATAGAATATATAATTAAATTAAATGCAGTTAAAAAAATAATGGCACCATAATGCCAAGTTCAGTCCAGTTGTATAAAATAACCAGAAGCAGTACACAAAACAAGGCTTGTGTAAAAAGACAGCAGATGCTGAAGTCGGCAAAAGAGTGCCCAATGAAATACAATAATTAATCATCTAAGAATACCTGTACGCACAGGGAACAAACTGCAAGCCATTCCATTCTTTACAATACTGTTTGGTAAATTTAATAACCTGACTTTGACTCCAGGGATGTTGTCTCTTCTCCAATAAATGAGATGATTTAGTTGTCAGACTGGGCAAAAGCAGCCGCAAGCTGCAATGATCAGGCTGTGTAGCACAAGCCACTACAACATATATAAAGCCACTCAGTATAGTATTATGCTCAAGGCAAACTTTGCCAGGCGATAGTGAAGTTATTTAGTCAGAAGCTTGCCTCTTGTGCAGTCAAGAGGAAATGAGCACTGTAAGTTATCCGGGCTGTGTAACCGTGGTCTTGGTATTTTCTTTCCTGACGTTTCGCCAGCAGCTGTGGCCGGCATCTTCAGAGGAGTAACACTGCAGTGTTACTCCTCTGAAGATGCTGGCCACAGCTGCTGGCGAAACGTCAGGAAAGAAAATACCAAGACCACGGTTACACAGCCCGGATAACCTACAAGAACCAATGAACTCTGACCGTGAAAGCCTTCGACAATATAATGAGCACTGTAAGTTTGCCTGGTGAATTATGCTTGCTGCATATGGATTAAAGGTTTGTGGACTGTCTTCCAAGGCAGTCCTACAAATAACCCAGTGTGGTATAGTGGCTAAGAGTGGTGGTTTGGAGTGGTGGACTCTAATCTGGAGAACCGGGTTTGATTCCCCACTCCTCCACATGAGTGGCGGACGCTCATCGGGTGAACCAGGTTGGTTTCCCCTCTCTTAAACATGAAGCTAGTTGGATGACCTTGGGCCAGTCACAGCTCTCTTAGAGTTCTCTCAGCCCCACCTACCTCACAGGGTGTCTGTTGTGGGGAGGGGAAGGGAAGTTGATTGTAAACTGGTTTGATTCTTCCTTAAGTGGTAGAAAAAGTCAGCATCAGCATCATCATCTAACCCTTAGGTGACCAGGGCATGAATAACTGCTCATTTCCTGTTTTTCAAGGATGGGATGTATCTTTCTGGCAAACCACCCAAAGCTGATTAAAAATGCCAAGATGAAATTTGGAGAGCCGTCTGTGGATGTAAATTTAGCAGCACACAAGACAGAAACTTGCTCCTTAAAGGGTTTACAATCTCATCTGGAGTAGGCCAGATCCCTAATCTTTGATCAGAACTATTACTGAACAGTAGAAACTGTCCTATGTAAACATCACTCTAATCTGGATAGTGTCTGCACAATGAGGAAGGGGTGCTATGAAGGTGAGGGTGGGATTCACTGGAGTTGGGAACTAATCCTCCCCAAGGGGCTAAGAGAGAGGACCTGGATTCTCTTCCACAAGAGTTTGTGGAGAGCTCCCCTGGAGTAAGGGAGCCTTGGCAGCTGCTGAGTAATGCAGGCACTTGGAGTCGGACCTCTTTGAGCAGTTCTTGTCTGCTTTAAGATTCTGCATATTCCTGGGCATTGTTCATGTTCACCAAGCTGTTTTTTATGCACATGTGCAGAATTACATCCAGAGGAGAACCTATTATTGAAGAGCTAATCAAATTGGGGGGAAGGGGTGAAATACTTCTCTGCTTTTAGTCCGTGCCTGTCTTGTGCAAGTTCCTCAAGCCCATGTGTTGAATCAAACAGGAGGCCAGCATGCTTCCTATTTCTGCCTACAGTCTAGGGTTTACTTTGAACTTCAAAGAGAGCAACATTAGGCCTACTGATGATCCCTCTGTTCATAGCTGCTCCCTCACACCAGACGTTGTTGTGCCTTTGGCTTTTCACATATTCTGTAGAATGCTTTTTTCTTTCTGAAACAATTTAGACTTTCTGCTCCAAGTGACTGATAATTTATTTTCTAAATTTTTGTCTAAAAACTGCTCTAAATAACTGGAGACTGGTCTCCCTTTTCTTTCCTTTGTTTAATTTTGTCTAATTGGTAATGCAGGTAGAGTATAATTCCCAGGAAGTACATTTTGCAAGTCTGCAAAGTGCCTTTTTCTTGCAGTAAATGTTAAGGTTGACCATACTTTATGTTCACTTGTTGGGCTAGTAACCATTGCATATTTTTCTTAAAACACACATTAACTATGGCAGGGAATTCTGAAGGATAGAAGTCCACCAAGTGATGGGAATTACGTGCATTTCCCTTTTCTGGATACAGATATTTCTAAAAAAAAGGGGGGGGGAATCTGTGGCGATTCCTGAAATGCCTCAGTTACCTCAATTGCCCAATAAAGTAATTCTGGAGAGGTTATCAGGATCAATCAGTTCTTTTATTGGCCAATAAAAGAGCAGCGCGTGTGGAAAATGCCCTTAAAGCGTCAGAGCATTCCCCACCCAGAACAAAGAAAGACATCGTGCTTTATACAGTTTAGCATAGGGGGCAGTAATCAGAATTACGCAGAATATTACAGCCAATACACATTAGATTCGTGTGTGTGTGTGTGTGTGTGTGTGTGTGTGTGTGTGTGTATACAACCATTAGCATATCCAATTAGAGTGGTCTTTAAGGCGTTCACTTAGGTGGCTATATGATCTCTTAATGAAGAAACGAAACTTAACATTCTTATCTGACACTTCTGGTGTCTTCGATCATTGGCGTAGGCCTTGTTACGGCGGCTAGTGGTACCAGCCGAACAAGGATGATCTCACTGGCACCTGATTAGAAGTGGCTGCCAGCTTATGCCCACCCAGTGATCACACACTAGTGAATCTGAACCAAAGATTAATTCTTTACCCCTTATACATGGGCAGTGCCTTTACATATGTGTGAAGAATATATGCTCTTATACCTGAGCATAGCACCTCATAAACCTATGAGTATACATACATGTGAAAGAATATGTTTTCCTATAAATGAAGTTTATAGGCACTTCATTCCCAAGACTCCTCCCTGCCATCACCACATCTACCTTCAGGTGGGGCCTGCAGATCTCCTGGAAAAAAATCTCCAGACTACAGGCATCAGTTCCCCTGGAGAAAGCAGCTGCTGTGGCGGGTGAACTCTATGGCATTATACCTCACCCCCAAATTTCCAGGGATTTTCCAAACCAGAGTTGGCAATCCTAGCCAATGGTGGAAGGATTCCTGGGAGCTGGCTGGTACATAGTTTTATATGCAGGTGGCCCTCATTTATTTTGTTGGGAGTTTTGCAAGTGTAACAGTACAGGTCTGCATGCCATTATTGAAGAGTGCGGCCTTCAACCAGCTGGTTCACCTGTGCGTATGCATGAACTGACTTAGCTGCAAAAATAATGTATTTCTAGCACTGATGTCAGGAAGAAGAGTTGGTTTTTATACGCCAACTTTCTGTACAACTTAAGGAAGAATCAAACCGGCTTACAATCACCTTCCCTTCTCCTGTGTCTAGCCCAAGGTCACCCAGCTGACTTCATGTGAAGGAGTGGGGAAACAAATCCAGTTCACCAGATTAGCATCTGCTGCTCATCTGGAGGATGCACAGGGGACCTTTACCTTTTTATGCAAATGAGCATTTAGGCATGACTTGATTATAACTTTCGGCATATCTTCAGAGCGGCTGTTAAGTAGTAAACTGTATTTTTATATGCCGACTTTCTCTACCTTTTAAGGAGAATCAAATCTGCTTACAATCACCTTCTTCCCCTCCCCACAACAGACACCCTGTGAGGTAGGTGGGGCTGAGAGAGCTGTAAGACAGCTGTGACTAGCCCAAGGTCACCTAGTTGGCTTCATGTGTAGGAGTGGGGAAACCAACCCAGTTCACTCGATTAGCATCCACCGCTCATGTGGTGGAGTGGGGAATCAAACCTGGTTCTCCAGATTAGAGTCCACCACTCCTAACCACCACTCTTAACGACTACACCATGCTGGAGTATGAAGTGGTGCAGTTGACTTTGCTTCTCATTCTTCTGCTTGTCTAGACCATGAGTAGACCTAGGCCTGCAGAGAATGTGAGGCATGCAGTCTTACTCTGTTCTTCTGTTTGGTCTTATCCTAGGGCCTGTTCCCTTTTCGTTCTTGCAAGACCTGGTTCCATTAAACCTTAATTGCAGTACTGAACTATAATCTCCAACATGATACACAATTGGGCATGATCTAACGAGCTACACTTAACTTTTATTATGTATATGTGCCTGCACAATTGTGTTTTTTCACTGAGCCAAAATGTGGCCAGACTTGTTTTAAAATACCTTTTGGCATATGTCAGTTATTTAACTAAAGCCAGTAGAAACCTGCCTCTTGATTTTTGGCAAGGAATTGTGCAGTTTTGTCTGGGTTCTTTTGGTAAAATGGCGAGAAAAGTCTCTGTTTTGCACAGCGCCAGCTCATAAAAATATTTCTAGCTTTAGTGCAAGTTTTTTTTCTTTAAAAAATAGCTAATTTAATAGTGCCTTGGTTCTAATTTATGTTTTTTAAAAATAGACTGGCAGCTGAAGAAGAAATACTTTATGAATGAATGCATGTCTGTAATGTTACCTCTATAAGAATCTATTGGAACAAATTATTAACCTAAGAAATTCCGAATCTCATTTTGCAAGTAATGAGAGAGCCCACCTTATTCATTTATTTCCTTTTAAGTTTCCAGTTTGCATTGGGCTTATAATATGTGCCGTTTAATACAAAGGCTTTCTATAAGGAGTGTTTTACATACCGTCCCTGTTGTGTGATCCCACTGATGATATTGTAGCTACTGTAGTGTAGTCAATGTGTTACTATATTGTTATTTGTCAGGATCTGATTTATTGACAAGGAAGATGACAAATTTGCACATAAATGCCTGGGCTCCTTCAAGTCTATGTGGTCCTTGCCACCGCTCAGACATTCACACATGCAAAAGAGACAAATCATGTTTCCTTTTATTAATATGTCTTTGACTACTACAACAGTAAAAGTTAGCCACTTTGCTTTTATCGAGCCAACTTGTAATTTTTTTTGTTGTGAAGAAATTCCTAATGCTTACTGTTTCCTGCTTGTAGATTCCTGCTTGTATATGATGAAGGGAGCTTGGACCCTTGAATGCTTATACCTCCAAAATTGTGTTGGTCTTTAAAGTGCTACTGGACTCGAATCTAGCTCCTCTACTGCCGTCCAACAGGCTACCCTCTGAAACGAATGTGCTAATTTTCTGTATGAGTGGAGGTTTTTTTATGTGATGGGCTTTCCCCAAAAATTTTTCCTACCATCAAGTCACAGCTGTCTTGCGGTGACCCTGTAGGGTTTTCAAGACAAGAGACATTCAGAGGTGGTTTACCATTGCCTGCCTCCGCTCTGATGTAAATTCCAGCTGGAAGTCTTCCATGCAACTATGCTGTTCATGTAATTCATCCTCAGTGTGTGGTTTTCATTCAGAGTCTTTTGAGAGGGGTTGTGTGGGGACTTTTGTTACCTACAAATATTTTGGAAGAATCTTATTCCGACTTCCCTCCAAAGAAGTCAGGGCCATCATACATAGTTGTGTCATCCATTTTAACCTCCTTACAACAACCTTGTGAGGTAGGTTAGACTGAAAGGGTGTGACCAACCATAACATTATGCCTCAGATTATGCATTCTGCTTGGGCATTGGAACTAGGGTGCTAAGCTCCAGGTGGGGCCTGGAGATCTTCCGGTACTACAGTTGATCTCCAGACTGCAAAGACCAGTTTCCCTAGATAAAATGGCTGCTTTGGAGGGTAGATGCTATGGCATCATCCTCGTCTTCAGTCCCTTCCTTCCCCAAACCCCATCCTCCCCAATCTCTACCCCTAAAATTTTCAGGTATTTCCCAACTCAGAGCTGTCAACCCTAATTGGAACCCAGGTCTCCTTGTTCCCATTCGGACCCTTTAACCATTATATCATAGGGGGCTCTAAGAATGTTCTTACTCTGACTTGGCTTGCATACCTTTCCTGTTCTGTCTTAATGAAGTACAGTTTACCTTTTAACTGAAGCAAAAGAGGCATTCAGCACTTTGGCCTAGTTTCTCTCATTTCAGTGTTAGCTCTTTGCAGTTAAAAAGCCGGACTGTGCTTTCCGGTGTGGGCCAATCAGTCCCAAAAGCTGAGGACCTTTCCTCTGTGCAGGACCTGGAGTGGTTGGCCCTTCACGTTCCGGCATTCCAGTTTTGTGGCTTTATGGATAAAGAGACAGCAAATGTTTCATTGTTTGCCACATTGGATGTGCTTGAGAACTAACAGAACAAAGAACCACAGATTGCATTTCAAGGGCAGTCTTCCAAAGCTCTCTGTCAAAGAGTTGAAAATAGCAGATGGCACACTGCCCTTTTAAAAATACAAACATGCAACAAGGCATCAAGCTTAAAAGGGATGTGAATATTCCTGAGGATAGTAGTCACAGTAGGTAGCTGCTGCAGCTTGTGGGCAAATCATTGCAGTTTATGAACCTGAGAAATAAAAGACCTCACTGGCAGTCATTTGCGCCAGATGATGCAGGGAAACTAGTAATAAAGAACTGAATTTCTGCCCCCTGCATGCAAGAAAGAAAGAAAGGTAGTTTATTTTAAAATAATGAAAATGAACCAAAGCTAGAACTAATACCAATGAAATCTCAGTGGTGGCAGATATAGCAGGCAGTGTACCCAAGACTGCCAGTGGGATTTTATAGATCTACTGGGCTATGTTTTGGTATGAATACTTGGGAGAACAGCAAAATAAAGCCAAAAGCATGAAAAGGATTGGGGGGGGGGTATTATAATGCATGTATGCAAATAGGTCAGGGCTTGGACAAATAAGCCCTCTTTTCTCACAAACACAAACACTGCTGGCAGTACAGACACCTCTGGCCTTTCTTTGCTAGTTTGTTCTTTTTCTTGAAAGGAACAAAGCTTGAACTCCAAAATGGAGGTTGCCAGGCAGACACAGGCCAACCATGAGCTATACCCCACTCTGAGTTCTTTACACCTCCCCTCCACCACCACCACCATTTGCCTGGCTCCACTGTTTCCAGTTCGTGTAGCACTTGGAATGATTGCACTATAAACCAGATAAAGATATGGCTTTATTTTGATTCTCCACAAAGTGCCACTAATCTTGTGTTTTGTCTCCTGCAGACATTTTTCTTGCTGTCCTGCTCTGATTCATAAATGTCATTTGTGTAAAATGTTTGTGTTTTTCTTAAAACTCCAAATTTAAAACGTAGATATACACCAGGCATTTTAGCAAAGTACTGAATGGCTTTATATTTTATTACAGCAGAAAACAGATGCACCATCTCAAATGCAGCAACATGTACCAAGTGCCTTGCTGTGGGCCCAGAATGTGGATGGTGTACTCAAGAGGTAAGCGGTTTCTCTGTATTAGGCGTCATGGCTCAGAGTTACTGATTTCAGTGTTTCTAGCCCATGAGCTATCCAAACAAGAAAACTTCCTTATCAAAAGGGGAAATCAATTGCTAGGGAAAAGACCATTAACTTTTAAAAAATAACTTTTAAATTCTCATGGTTTCCATCTGCTTTTTAATTGCATTGGTAGACAAAAATAATAATTGGATACTAAAAGAATATATGGCCTCATGCAGAGACAATCCTTTCTCCCGCTCCGACAAGGATATATGTTTCATGAAAAAGGAAGAATGTACAGTTTGTTGGTTCTTGTAGGTTATCTGGGCTGTGTAACCGTGGTCTTGGTATTTTCTTTCCTGACGTTTCGCCAGCAGCTGTGGCAGGCATCTTCAGAGGAGTAACACTGAACGACAGTGTCTCTCAGTGTCAAGTATGTAGGAAGAGTAATATATAGTCAGAAAGGGGTTGAGTTTGAGCTGAATCATTGTCCTGCAAAAAGTATCAAAGGTAATGTGCTAATCATTGTCCTGTAAGTATCAAGATAATGTGCTAATGAGGGTGTGGTATGTTAATATGGAACCATTGTATCCTGAAGTGATCTGTTAATATGTGGAACCCAAAGCTAATCTGCATGGCTATTGTGGACTGTAGTCTTTGTTAGTCTGGAGGTTTTCAGGACAGGAAGCCAAGTCTTATTCATTCTTAAACTCTCGTCTTTTCTGTTAAAGTTGTTCTGATGTTTATGAATTTCAATGGCTTCTCTGTTCAATCTGACAAAATAGTTGGTAGAATTGTCCAGTCTTTCAGTGTCTTGGAATAAGACCCTGTGTCCTGTTTGTGTCAGTCCATGTTCAGCCACTGCTGATTTCTCAGGTTGGCCAAGTCTGCAGTATCTTTCATGTTCTTTTATCCTTGTTTGTATGCTGCGTTTTGTTGTCCCGATGTAAACTTCTCCACAGCTGCAAGGCATACGATATACTCCTGCAGAGGTGAGGGGGTCTCTTTTGTTGATCGTAGCATCTGTTGTATTTTCTTGGTGGGTTTAAACACTGTTTGTAGGTTATGTTTTTTGAAAGGTTTCTCCATCCTATCAGTGACTCCTTTAATAAATTGCAAGAATACCTTTTCTATGGGAGACTGTTTTTCCTGAGTTTTCTGTTTTTTGTTTGGTTTAATGGCCCTTCAGATTTCATTCTTGGAATAGGCGTTTGCTAGCATGATTTAGATGATTAGTTTCTTCCTTGAGAAACTGTGGTTCACAGATCCGTCTTGCACGGTCCATTAATGTTTTGATTATTTCTCTTTTCTGTCGGGGGTGGTGGTTGGAGTTTTTGTGTAAGTAGCGATCTGTGTGAGTTGGTTTCCGGTAGACCTTGTGACCTAACTGAAAGTACAGTTTGCACCAATTTACCTTTTGAAAGCACAATTGTACAGGCTCATTGCAAGCATTCATGGAAAACTGAGTTTTCCCATGACTCTTTGGAGAGGAAGCGGCCGTTACAGACTGTGAAAAGGAAGTCTTCTTAAAATTCTCCTGGGTTTTTTTTTGAGGTAGAGTCACCAAATTTGCAGCGTAGCTTCAAGGGACTCTCCTTGCAGTAACCACAACGTTTGGTAAAATTTGGGACAGGGGGTCCAATTTTATGGGGTCTGAAAGGGGTCACCCCCTCCTCCATAGAGAAGTATGGTAAAGTTTACAATGCTTCTCTATAGAGGAGATGGGGTGACCCCCTCCGGACCCCATAAATCAGACCCCCTGACCCAATATTCACCAAACCTCAGGGTTCATGCAAGGAGAGTCCATTGAAGCTACCCTGAAAATTTGGGGGCTCTACTTCCAAAAATGCCTCCCCCAAAGCTCATTAAATAAGTTCCTATAGGGAAAATCCTGGGGAAAATGAAACAACTTTCTTCCTATCAGCTTTCTTCATTGTCCAACTTTCACATCCATGCATAGTAATAGGGAATACTGTGGTATGAATTATCTTGATCTTGTTCATCAGCAACCAGGACTGCCAATTTTTAATCTGGTCACTCTAGTCTAGATGCTCCTTTAATACCAATTTGATCTGCAGCAAATATCAGGTGATATTATGAAACTCCATTCAATGAAAAGCTTCAGCTGCCTGTTTCTACACATTTTCTGCCAGTAATATGGTATCATCTGCATTTCTCAAATTGTTAATGTTCCTTCTGCCAATTTTCACTCCACTTTATCTAATCCAGTTTTCCGCATATAGATTGAAGAGATAGGGAGATAAAATACATCCTTATCTGACACCTTTGCCAATTGGAAACCATTCTGTTTCTCCATATTCTGTCCTAGCTCTAATCTCTTGATCAGAGTACAGGTTGTACCTCAAAACAATCAGATGTTGTGGCACACCCATTTCTTAAAAAAAACCATAACTTTTAAGTGAGAGTCTTTTACTGTTATTTATTAAACACAAGCTGCTTTTCTTCTGAAATTCTCTCATATGCTCCAGTAAATTTGCGATATGATCTCTAGTGCCTCTTCCTTTTCTGAATCCAGCTTGAACATCAGGCATTTCTCATTCCATATATGGTAACAATCTTTGTTCTAAGATTACTGTACTTGAATGAGAAATTAATGTGATGGTCCAATAGTTGCTGCAGTCTTTACTATAACCACACAGAAAATATTTCTCAAGATGTAAGCCCAGAAAGAACTGTTGGAAGCTGACTGTTCACTTTGTCCTTTGAAATGTAACTTCAGGCCCTATACTTTTAAATGTTGCCTCAGACCATCATCTACTGAACATAAATGTCATGGTTCTTGTAGGTTATCCGGGCTGTGTAACCGTGGTCTTGGAATTTTCTTTCCTGACGTTTCGCCAGCAACTGTGGCCGGCATCTTCAGAGGAGTAACATTGAAGGACAGTGTCTCTCAGTGTCAAGGGTGTAGGAAGAGTAATATATAGTCAGAAAGGGGTTGGGTTTGAGCTGAGTATTGTCCAGCAAAAGAATTGTCCTGTAAGTATCAAGATAATGTGCTAATGAGGGTATGGTATGTTAATATGGAACCATTGTATCCTGAAGTGATCTGTTAATGTGTGTAATCCAAAGCTAATCTGTATGGCTATTGTTGAATGTTGTCTTTGTCTGGAGGTTTTTCAGGGCAGGAAGCCAAGCCTTATTCATTCTTAAACTCTCCTCTTTTCTGTTGAAGTTGTGCTGATGTTTATGAATTTCAATGGCTTCTCTGTGCAATCTGACAAAATAGTTGGTAGAATTGTCCAGTCTTTCAGTGTCTTGGAATAAGACCCTGTGTCCTGTTTGTGTCAGTCCATGTTCAGCCACTGCTGATTTCTCAGGCTGGCCAAGTCTGCAGTATCTTTCATGTTCTTTTATCCTTGTTTGTATGCTGCGTTTTGTGGTCCCGATGTAAACTTCTCCACAGCTGCAAGGTATACGATATACTCCTGCAGAGGTGAGGGGGTCTCTTTTGTCTTTTGCTGATCGTAGCATTTGTTGTATTTTCTTGGTGGGTTTAAACACTGTTTGTAGGTTATGTTTTTTCAAAAGTTTCTCCATCCTATCAGTGACTCCTTTAATAAATGGCAAGAATACCTTTCCTATGGGAGACTGTTTTTCTTGAGTTTTCTGATTTTTGTTTGGTTTAATGGCCCTTCTGATTTCATTCTTGGAGTAGCCGTTTGCTAGCAGTGCGTGATTTAGATGATTAGTTTCTTCCTTGAGAAACTGTGGTTCACAGATCCGTCTTGCACGGTCCATTAATGTTTTGATTATTCCAATATAACACGCAAGGAGAGAAACGCCATCAAGACCCTCAATGCAGATCCAGAAATCATCATTCTACCAGCTGACAAAGGCAATGCCACAGTGATCATGAAAACAGAAGAATACAAAAAGAAGATTGAGGAACTTCTGGACCCTGCCACATACAAAAAACTAAAACGAGATCCAACTTGCAAAATTACCAGGAAAACTAGCATTCTGATCAAGAATTCCACTCTTCATCCCGACACACACAGAAAACTATGCAAGACTGAAGCACAACCACCACGATTATATGGACTACCTAAAATTCATAAGGATTCTGTTCCACTCCGACCCATCGTGAGTGCCATTGGTTCCCCAACATATGAATTAGCTAAATATTTGACCACCCTCCTACAGAACCACATTGGAAAAACCACTTCTTACATCAAAGATTCAATTCACTTCATCAACAAAATCAGTCCGTTAAGACTCAATCCAAAGGATATATTAATCAGTTTTGATGTTGTATCCCTCTTTACCAAGGTTCCAGTAAAAGACACAATCTCATTGATTAACCAGATTTTTCCAGAAGATATAACAGCCTTATTTCACCATTGTTTGACAACAAGTTATTTCCTATGGGATCAAGAATTTTATGAACAGATTGATGGAGCAGCTATGGGAAGTCCACTCAGTCCAGTAATAGCAAACTTTTACATGGAATATTTTGAAAAGACAGCATTAGAATCAGCACCTTACAAACCTACAGTCTGGTTCAGGTTCGTAGATGATACATTTACCATTTGGAGCCATGGTGAAGAAAAATTAATGGACTTTCTAAACCATCTTAATAATATCCATCCAAACATTCAGTTTACCATGGAAAAGGAAATTGAGGGTAAACTCCCATTTCTTGATACCCTTGTCATCCGTAAAACAAACCTTCAGTTAGGTCACAAGGTCTACCGGAAACCAACTCACACAGATCGCTACTTACACAAAAACTCCAACCACCACCGCCGACAGAAAAGAGGAATAATCAAAACATTAATGGACCGTGCAAGACGGATCTGTGAACCACAGTTTCTCAAGGAAGAAACTAATCATCTAAATCACGCACTGCTAACAAACGGCTACTCCAAGAATGAAATCAGAAGGGCCATTAAACCAAACAAAAATCAGAAAACTCAAGAAAAACAGTCTCCCATAGGAAAGGTATTCTTGCCATTTATTAAAGGAGTCACTGATAGGATGGAGAAACTTTTGAAAAAACAACCTACAAACAGTGTTTAAACCCACCAAGAAAATACAACAAATGCTACGATCAGCAAAAGACAAAAGAGACCCCCTCACCTCTGCAGGAGTATATCGTATACCTTGCAGCTGTGGAGAAGTTTACATCGGGACCACAAAACGCAGCATACAAACAAGGATAAAAGAACATGAAAGATACTGCAGACTTGGCCAGCCTGAGAAATCAGCAGTGGCTGAACATGGACTGACACAAACAGGACACAGGGTCTTATTCCAAGACACTGAAAGACTGGACAATTCTACCAACTATTTTGTCAGATTGCACAGAGAAGCCATTGAAATTCATAAACATCAGCACAACTTCAACAGAAAAGAGGAGAGTTTAAGAATGAATAAGGCTTGGCTTCCTGCCCTGAAAAACCTCCAGACAAAGACAACATTCAACAATAGCCATACAGATTAGCTTTGGATTACACACATTAACAGATCACTTCAGGATACAATGGTTCCATATTAACATACCATACCCTCATTAGCACATTATCTTGATACTTACAGGACAATACTTTTGCAGGACAATACTCAGCTCAAACCCAACCCCTTTCTGACTATATATTACTCTTCCTACACCCTTGACACTGAGAGACACTGTCCTTCAGTGTTACTCCTCTGAAGATGCCGGCCACAGTTGCTGGCGAAACGTCAGGAAAGAAAATTCCAAGACCACGGTTACACAGCCCGGATAACCTACAAGAACCAATGAACTCTGACCGTGAAAGCCTTCGACAATATTTATAAATGTCATGAATTAAGTCTACTATACCTTTTAGTTTAGGGCATACTCCTGTTGAAGTCAATGGCAAAGCTTCACTTTCTTTCAAGAGATGGAAGCTCCTACATTAATTGTAGCATAAATCCCTAAAGAGAAATGTGATATGTAATGTCCTATATATCAAATTAAACAGAAGTTATTAAAATTGTGCAAAAAGGTCAATCACTTCAAAAATCAATGAACCTCCTTTAAAAAGTATTAGAACAATTGGCGTCAATTTTAAATGGTTTCTTGTGATTGTACTAAACATATTTTTGAAAAATTTGTGTGATTATACTGGTTATGTACCATTGTTTGCAATTCATTTTGGTTATGTAGCTGTGCTTGAAGACACTACAGAACATTTTCTTTAGAGCTCTATTTTATTATATTTTCCCTACCTCTCTTAAAACAGGATTTCATGGCTGGAGCAAAGCAGAAGGAACGGTGTGACATAATTTCACATTTAATTGCCAAAGGATGCAGACCAAACTTCATAGAAAATCCCAAAGTTGGTGTAATGGTTTCCAACAATGAAGTTAATATACAGGTGACACCAGGAGAGATTTCAATCCAACTACATCCAGGTTCGCTTATCAAAAAGAAAACACTGTTCAGAAGTTGTGTGTGTGTGTAATCTGCTGATAGTAGGGAGTAGATCTCCTCCCTTTGTCCATCCCATTCTCTCCCCATCCAGTGGTGGAGTTTTGGCTGCATATAGATAAAGCAGGAGAAGCGAGGCCAGGTAGTCTGCTGGCTGTTTCTCCCATGAAAGAATGAGGGGATGGCAACAGTGGGTGAGGACATGCTCCCGCCATCATTGTTTCCCCCATCGCGTTGTGCTATGAGGTGACTTTGAGGGAAGCAGCCAGTGATCCATCATATGGTTGAGTTGGGCCAAGGTGGGACCCAGAGTAAAATTTGTCTTGGGACTCATGGTGGCTCTGAGCAGCCGTAGCAAGAGTGAGACTATGTCATGACTTCATAGACCTACATAACAATAAGTTCTCTTATAAGATAACAAAATATAAATGCTGTTTGGTTTCCTTGACAAAGACCAGGCATATTGATATTGTTAGTATCACAAACTCAGCTAGGAAAATAATGGAGCTTCCTTATGTATAATAGTTCAGTTGATTGTCGGATAATTACAAGGTGAGTGTGTTTGTGCAGAATTGCTCTGGTACTCTTCTGAGAGCCAACATGTATGGCAGGACTGTCCGTAGCAGGTATCAGTACCTTTCTTCTCCCTCCTTCCACTTGAGGAAGTTCCATGCTGTTTATGACCTGGTCCTCTGAACTGTAGCAAAACCACTTTGTTTTGTTGCTCATTGGAATGCTTGCAGCATTGAGAAAAACAGCTGCTTCTGTTTATGGGTGATGACCTGTTTGTCACAGGAAAGAAAAAAAGCAGGGTGGTTGTGTTTGGCCCAAAGTCTATGAGAGCAAACTCCTAGTTGTCCCACATTATTGCAGCATCTGTTGTATCCACAAATGTCCCAGCGGGCTTTCACTGTAAAGAGTAGCCTGATGAACTTGACTTCTCTGAATATATACGGATTCCCTCAGTTCAATTCATTGTGGGACTTGGATTTGTTCAGCCTCAGCTCACACCCGCTACTTCCTGTCCGCTTCTCTCAGAGGCTCTTTGTTCCCTGGGCTGTGTCTTTTGTTGGATTCCTGACTGAGTAGAAATTTAAATCAATGAAGGGGCTTTCTTGGTAAGGGGGGGAAAGACTATTGAAGTGGGGCATGACAGGTTTATAAAATTATGTACGGCATGAAAAAGTAGGTAGTTTTTAAATTATTATTATTAGTCTTGTATCCCACCCATCTTATATCCTACCCTCTGCCCAGCCGAAGCTGGACAAAGAGTGGCTAACATCAGATAAAAGTGGCGTAAAACACAATAAAAACAAAACAATGTCTAAATTAAAAGGAGATGGTGCACAGGGTCCAAGGCCAGCCCGGTAAGCTGTCAGGGTCCCCAATTCTAGATCTAATAAAGAACAGCAAGGGGAATAGGGAGGGAGGCCAGCTATGTTGGAAAACCATTGCTGCCCTCCACCATAGGCCTGGCAGAACATCTCAGTCTTACAGGCCCTGCGGAATCGCCTCTTCCCATAATGCTTGGGATCATCCAATGACATTAATAGGAAATAATTTTTGGAAAGAACAAAGGCAGCAGATTTTCACACAATGCATAATTAATTTATGAATTCCACTACGATAAGACTTGATGATGGCTGCTTTCTTACATGGTTTTAAAGGGGAACTAAACATATTAGTGGAGGATAGGTCTCGCAACTACTACAGGCAGTGATAGCAAGTTCAGAGGCAGAATTGGTCTGAATTCTCATTGCTTGGGGACCACATTCTTCCCATGGGCACAGTGGGAAACAGGATGCTCAACTAGATGGACCCTTTGTCTGACCCTTAGCCTTTTCTTATTTCTGCACACACACATCCTAACTGTTCACTTTGAACTACTCACAAAATCTTTTTATATAACCAAATACCTGATTTTTCATCAGGTGGATCTAAATTACTGGGGGCAGGATAATCTGCATTTTCTGTTTCTATTTTTGGAGGGTATTAGTTTGCTGAACTCTTTTTAAAGAGCATGAAAGTTGCCCTGATGGCTGCTGGAAGATAGCGTTATTCCTGGTTGTAACCCAATATAGAGTATAACACTATATGTCCTAGATAGCGCACTCTCAGAAACTCTAAGCTAGCTACCTACATACTTTCCAAAAAATATTCCCACTTCTTCCACTGTAATTTGAGGCATATGGAATATGGAAATTAGAAGGACATGTACCGTTATTAGTAGAAAAGGGCAAGAGTCCAGTAGCACCTTAAAGACTAACAAAAATATTTTCTGGTAGGGTATGAGCTTTCGTGAGCCACAGCTCACTTCTTCAGCTGTGGCTCATGAAAGCTCATACCCTACCAGAAAATATTTTTGTTAGTCTTTAAGGTGCTACTGGACTCTTGCCCTTTTCTACTACTGCAGACAGACTAACACAGCTACCCACTGTGGATGTACCGTTATTGGCAATTTGACATTCCAGGTAACTCATGCCCAGTGAGAATAAGCTGTGGAAACAGATCAGGATGGGTGGCTGTGTTAGTCGGTCTGGAGCAGTAGAAAAAAGTGAGTGTCCAGTAGCACCTTAAAGACTGACAAAATTTCTGGTAGGGTATGAGCTTTCGTGAGTCACAGCTCACTGCACATCTGAAGAAGTGAGCTGTGACTTGCGAAAGCTCATACCCTACCAGAAATTTTGTTAGTTTTTAATCTGTGGAAAGATTATTGTATTATTTATCACACAAATATCACACTCTTTTAAGGTATGTAGGGTCGCACATATGTGTTTATCCAATTTTGATACTCGTGATAAATTTTGTGATGTCGGCTGAGGGAGAGTGACTTACCCAAAGCCACCGAGTCCACCCAGGACATGTATATTGTATAAATCAACAACAAAGGTAAAAAAGTGACCATTCCTTCCATGGAGTAGCACAATAAAATAAAAGATGCTGGTAATAGGAAAGATTGCATGTTGATAAAAGCAAGTAGTTCAGTAGCATCAACAAACTAGGCTTTTCTATCTAGGCATTGTAATTCCTAGAGAAATATAGAGTTTCTGCTCCTTTGCCAAGTCAAACATGCCTTTGAATTGAGGCTTTGTTTAGTTAATTAAAAGAGGATAGTCTGTACACTGATATTTCTGATTTACTAGAACATGCCTCCCAACCCATACGGGAGGTGCCACCATCACATCTAAAGGAACTGCATCTTGCCTCTTTGTTAGCATGCTTAATATTCTGGAAAAAAATTAATTCTCTGAGGGTTTGGTGGTGTGTAACACACTAATTTTAACATTGAGAAAATGATGTTAAGAAATATCCTTAGCGTGGCACAGCACTTTACCAAAGCCCCTAGAAATGGCATTGGGCTTTCTCGCTACCTCTGTAAGAAGGATTCCATGTTACTCTGAAGCCATGTTTAAAAGTCCCTGTCCAACACAGGGGATTATGAAAAGTTGTGTATGGGGGGGTGTCTAATGTAATTAAAATATGTTTTCTGAGCTTAGCTCTTGAGGGACATATCTGAAACTTAACATATCTGAAACTTAATCCATCACAGGCAGGGAGTTGACCTGGTCAGGATAAGAAAAAAGTCAGTGATCTGGAACTGACCTTCATCCAATAGTTAGTTCAAAAATGTGGATCAGTAACCCAAGTGTTCAGATTTCTCTGAGGGTGATGCAGGGACTTACTCTGCTTCAGTCGCAGAGAGAAGAGAAAACAAAGACAGAAACCATCAGAGAAGAGAGGGTGGAAAGTTTTCTGGGGTTTTCATATCCATTATATAGTTGCTCAAGTAGAGAGCTGTCCACTAGAACTATGGATGTTATCCACCAGAGTTTGGATCATGGATCTGACCAAATATTACATCGTTGCTTCATAGCTAAAATCAGAAATTATTGAGTAAAATCTCTCTACCTGCTTGGTGAGAGCAGCTGGACGTTGAAATAAGGCCCAAAGAGCCTTTCTCTGAACATTTTGGAAGGACTGCTGTATCTCTGGTGTGTGGTACAGGGCATCCTGCCAGTTGAATGACTCAGCAAGAGGAGTAGAGCTTGAGGCTATTGGCCCTTTATGAGCTCTGGCCCAGACTTCAGCTTCTGCTAGAGTTGCCACAACCGCCACAGACTGCTTGCTTCAGCTTTGTCATGCTGTTCCCATTTGCATTTGCTGTTTGCTTGTCTTGCTAGGGGGAGGAGCAGTGCAAGCAGTTCCGCTGACAGGAGAAAAATCAAATGTCAGCATGGGAAGGACAAGTTGGAAGCTCTGAGTCTCTGGTCTGTTTTTGCTTCTCATGACAATGTTTCAGGCAGGTATCAAGGGAGGTGAGACAGGGTTGAGAAAAGAGATGGTTACACTTAATAAGGCCATCCAAGAAAGAGAAGGAGCTTCTTATTGCCACTACTTAGGAAAACAGGTGGGAGGAAGCTACTGGACCTCCCTTCCGTAGTGGCTGCACACAGGAAGAAACCTCAACCCTCTGAAGAGACTGGTAATATCTGACTGCTGAGTGAAGCTTGGCAACCTATTTCTGGAAGATGGTAGTTTTACTCATCACCACCATGCCCAGTATGGTGTAGTTGTTGGACTGGGACTGAGGAGATTTGAGTTCAGATCTCACTCAGTAATAAAGCTCACAGAGTGATTTTAGGCCATTCTCTCTCACCCTAAACTACTTCTCAGGCTTGTTGTGAGGGTAGAATGGCAGAGAAAGGAACCTTTTATGTCATTCTGAATTCCTTGGCGGAAGGACAGGAGAATAATGTAACAGATGGGTAGACCCTAAAAGATCAAACACCAAGAGGAGCAGTGGTAGGAAGATTTTAAAGCTGAGGAGAGGACTCTCTGAACATGTGTGATGACCATTTTTTATATTTTGGATGGACTTTGTAGGCTGCCATGAAAGGCTGTATATAGTGAAATGATTGGGTGCAAAATCTTTTAAATAATAAAATAATGATTTATGGTCTCAGAGCAGTTGGAGAATTGGAAATTTGAGTGAGTGGACCTGGGCCTTAGGGGAAAAAAAATACTAAATACTCATTCAGAAAAAAATGAAATTGTTTTCGAAATAGTTGCTTACCTGTGTTTGTTAATATTTAGAATTATTGATCATAGCCGTGTCTTTTTATGTATCAGGATCTGAAGCAAGTTTTATTTTGAAAGTCCGCCCTCTGGAAAAGTACCCTGTGGACCTCTACTATTTAGTTGATGTGTCTGCATCTATGCACAAAAACATAGAAAAATTAAATACCGTTGGATTTGATTTATCTCAAAAAATGGAAAATATTTCCCTTGATTTAAGACTTGGATTTGGATCGTATGTGGATAAGACGGTGACTCCTTACATTAGTATTCACCCGGGAAGAATCCATAATCAGTGCAGGTGGGTGCATGTTCATTCCATACTGATTTCAATTCTAATGGTGTAATGCGCTCACACAGATAGGTGTTCTTGCAATGCCTACCTAGCGTAGGGTTGCCAGGTCTACACCTGCAACTCCTGGGAGTTTTTTGGGGTGGGGCTGCATTAAACCCCAGAAGTGACCCCTGGAAGCATGGAATAGAACTAACTTCTGCTTTAGCTATACTCTAATTTGTTGTGTTTCCTTTTCCCAAACAGTGATTATAATCTGGATTGTATGCCACCTCATGGCTACATAAATGTATTGTCCCTAACTGACAAGATAACAGAATTCAGAAGTGCAATTAATAGGCAAAAAATCTCTGGCAATATTGATACACCTGAAGGAGGCTTTGATGCTATGCTTCAAGCAGCTGTATGCCAGGTAAGAGGTAAACAGAGAAGAATCAGTTGATAGATAGTAAATACAGATCTTTTGCCAAATTTCTGTAATGGACAATCTTACGGTTGCAGACACAGGGCCGAGCTGTGGGCCCGGTGCCTGGCACCTACCAGCCACTGAGGATGCTGACCCACCTCCGCCCAATACCCCTAACCCAGAGACCCCCCCATAGTTCAAATGATGCACAGAGTCTTCGTTGGATGGAAAACTGGCCACAACTTTATTGGTTACAGCTCTAGGCATTGGCGTAGCATAGAGAAGAACTGAGGGCAGGAGGCAAGCAGGCAGCCCCTTAAATACCCAGCCGGTGGACCTGAGTGAAAACCTCCGGTCTGACTGCACTGGCTGGGAAGCACCAGTCAGCTGATGGGGCCTAATTGGCCCATTCAAATCCTGGCCAGCCTGAAGGGCCCTGATTGGCCCCCTGGACCTGCAGGAGAAAGGAGGCTAGGATGCTGTATGGCCACACGGCCATGGCCACCATTTGCTGGCAACCCTGCTGGCTAGCTGGAGGGCTCCCTGACACGTGGGAGCCGCAGAGCTATGCCTGGCTGGCCGAGGCCTCCCCACCGCCTGCCAGCCCCTCACAGAGCCACTGGCTACCCTCTCACCTCCCTCCCCATGCTGGCATCAGTCCCCCTGCCCGTGCTTGCAAAACAGACCGCAGGTGAGTTGGGGCCCATACTTTTGAGCAGATGATAACTTTTCACAGAGCCAAAGGCAATATTGTGCTCTCCCAGAAGCCTATTACCGGGTCTAGAGATCTCTTTCTGCTAAGCCAAAAAACTTGCTTTGGCAGAGGAAGGCTTCTTGCTTAGCAGAAAGCAGATATTGGCTACAACCCATAGATTTTGGCTAGTGGCTTTATGGAAGTTTGTCATGCTTTAAATAGAACTCTGAAAATCCCAGAACGAATTCCCAACAACACCTACACTGTGTTTGTGCGTGTGTGCGTTATATGTCTGTTGAGTAGTATTATTACAATGTAGTGGCCAATTCTGGAATAGGTTGGGTCCTATTTTACTCTTTCCTTTTAAAAATGCTATTTTTTGTTTCATTTCCAGTATTAAACCAGTCTTATGATACAGTAAATGAAAAAGAAAAAGCCTTCCCAACCCCCATCTCCAAGTCCATGCAACTCAGCACAAAACTTAACCAAAATACAGCAGCCCACAATGCTTTGTTGAAGTCCTTCTTTTCAAGATAGTCTTACATAAATAGCCAGATAAATATATGTCCTCCTTGGCTTATAAACTGAAAAAAAGCAGTTCTGAGCTTCAAATGTTGGGTCTGCATGATGGCAGTCCCCCAACATCTAGTTGCCTGTTGCATCATTGTGGGGATTTGGGCATTTCCCCAGTTCTTAGCAACATGTAATTACTTAATAGATTAACTCGAAGATTTTTGCAACTATGAAATTCCACCTCTTTTCAACTTCTTCCAGCAGACTCAAGCATGGGTTAAATAGAATCTCATGATCTGCCTGTTTGTTTGAATTCTCTTGCCCTCTTCTGGAACTCCTCATTTTTTTAAAAAAAATATTTTTATTATTTTCTACAATTCAACAAAAATAAACATATCTCAACAATATATTCAGTTGTAACTGCTTGTAACAAAAAAAATTCATTGCTATTACTGAGAATATGTTATCTATAATATTCAATGCTATCTACTATATGTGACTTCCCCGCATCTTCTTCAGTCACTAATTCTACTGGTTAACACTTTTGCATTTCAAATTAATTTCTAATCCTTATTTTCTCTCATACAGACTTGCTTTAAGCCATCTATACTACTTCTATAAGCAATTTCAAGTCCTACCTAGTTATAATATTATCATCATTGTCTCTATATAACATTCTATTATTCTATAATAAAGGGATTAGATCAATACATAAACAAATTTTCCCATTAGAAATTCATCAAAGTAAATCCACCGTGGCTCCCTTACACCCCAAAAATAAGCATCATTTTAGCCATTATCTTGTTTTGGGAGGGGATCTGCCAGTCCTTCTTTATTTCCCAATCCCCACCCCCCGTTTTTCAATATAGTAGCTGCAATTCTGGCCTCTGAAAATGTAAAAAAAGATCCCAGTGATTGTATCCATTGGCTTCTTGTTAAAATTTCCAGCAGCTTCTTGGTAAAATCCTTCGTCATGTCTCCCTCCATCGCTGGCTGCCAGGAAGTGTTTTCTTGGGATAATAATGTTCCTCCTGTCAGCAGTAACTCAGACAAGTAGATTGTAGAGGTATTGAGTTCTCTCATGTTGCTCTCTCTCATTGCCAGCTGGTCACTTGCAGCTACCTCTTTAAAATTAAATTGTTCTAATTCATTGTCATTTTTTTCCATTGACATAATTGTTGTCATTATCTTGGGTCTTCATATCGTGGATCTCCTCAATAATTGTGTCCAGTTTTCCATTAATTGATTTAAATAGGATATTCATCACCTCAGCTAGTTGAAATACTTGATGTGAGAGTGCTTGTTGTTTTTCAAAGACTAAATCTTGTTGCACTGCAAACATGTCCATTTGTTTGAGTAACATCTCTTCCATCCTCTTGTTTGACATATCTGCTTGTATTCTTATATAGAAGCAGGCTTTGTAATTTTCAAGTTATCCTCAATTACGCTTCAAAGCAGCACAGATAAAGAAAAGAAAGTAGACAGGAAACTGCAGTATCATAGACCCTGCGTCGTCTCCTCTCGGTGGTTAAATGGTAGGAACGATTTGATGGTTACACCGGGGAGATTCACTTCAAGTCTTCCAATCTGCCCTGTCTTTTCGATGGTAACAAAGCCCTTCTTATTATCTTCCGGTCTTAAGAGGCGACGTGGCTGGACATTGAATCAAAGAAAGCCGGAAGTGGGGGGGGGGAAGGTTTTCGTCTCCCTCCCTCCCCTCAAAGCATTTAATTGGTAGTTGTAAAGTCATTCAAAAGTCCCTTTTATTGCGTCTACTCACTGATCAAGTTGATAAGGTCTTAGTCAGTTCATTTAATGGCATTTGTTTATTTTAAAAGTCTCGTTACGCTGGGCAGGGAGTCGCCGGTTTTCGTAGGTGTTTGTATCGTCATTCAGGTCTTCTCAATCAAGATAAAGGCAAAAAGTGTCTTTTTACTCACTCTGACTTCCAAAGGTGAGGCTTCTTGTTCTTTTCATAGATTATTTGATGTTAATGTATAGAGGAGGTCAAAGCCTATAATCCAAAGAGTCGTCCGTGGCAATGGTGGCCCCTATGTGCCGGCGGAGACAACTTCCAAGTCTAAGAGAGGCTTAATAAAAGCTCTCTCAGAGAATATGGGAGTCCAAACCACTCTTGAAGGCTGCAGGGGAATTTCCTGCTTCCCGATCCACTATTTAGGACCGAGTTGGAGTGCTTTTTGCACTCCAAATCTAAACGACTCTTGGTGTCTCCTGGGAGCCCCAGGAAACAATGGCGCTCGGACCAAACGCTCTACAGGAAGTCTTCTGGAACTCCTCATTTTGTTGGCAAGGCTGCTATAAGTACATGGGAGGCATGTCATTCATATATGGCAATACTGGCAATGCATTTTCCTATAGTTTTTCTACTACTACCTATTGCCCACTTTATGTATACATTGAAGAATGCTGGGTGCAGAAAGCTGCAGTTAGAATGTTGACTGGAATGGGTTATAGGGACCATATTGCTCCAGTCTTGGCCCATCTACACTGGATCCCAATTTGTTCCTGAGCATAGTTCAAGGGGTTGGAGGATCAAGGACCCGAAGGATTGCCCAATCCCTTACAAATCTGCCCAACCACTATGGGCATCTTCCGACACCCTGCTTCAGATGCCTCCACTTTCTGAGGTTAGGCACGTAGCAACCTGAGGAAGGGCCTTCTCAGTCATGGCACTAAAGTCCAGCTCTCCTTCCCCAGGGAAACTCGTCTATTCCTTTTTGTCACCATCTTCAACCAGCAGCTCAAGACTCTTTTCTTTCATCTGGCATTCCCTCATGATCCCTTCTCCATGCCCTATGTTTTAATTGTTATTTTTATGTTTTTGGATGCATGTTTTAGCTTTGGTTTTAATTTTTAATGTAGTTTTTTATTGTTTTCAATAAAATGGTTTTGAAGGCATTTTTTATTATGTATGTTTTTAATGTGTTAGCCATCTAATGAGGGCAGAAAGGGTATACATTTTGTAAAAAAAAAATAACAGTAAATGTATAGTGATCCTATTATATCACATTTGCTTGTGATCCTATTATATAACTTAATTCAGTAAAACAGGAGCATTGTTTGGTTTTGCACTTCTTTAAAAAATGCAGGGTTTTTAAATAAGTGAAAGGATAGGTAGATATCTAGCTAAGGAAGAAAAACATGCCAACTTTCTCTTAGGAGTGAACTTTATCCGCTAATGATTCAACTTAGCCAATATTGCCTTTCTACTTACTAGTCTTTCCCCCACTTCCCTTGCCAGATGGATATTTACTTATTTAGTTGTTGTTACAATGAAACACATTGTAATATTCACTGTGTCTGTGATATAGATAGGGTTGGGGCCAAAAGTTCCATTCTGCTAGCAGCAAAGTCTTCCTCTGATGGAAACAATGCATTCCACTGGTGGAAAATACATGGCACTGGAAGAAAGTTCCGTATCAGTAGAACACAGAACCTTTCAATCTAACACGTGGTCAATGCCAGCATATTTATAAGGTGGTTCTTAGATATTTTTAATGTATATACTAAGAACTAATTTAGTATTGGGAGGAAATCACCTTGCAGGGCAATCCTATGCAGAGTTATTATAGTCTAAGGCTCTCCCATGCTCCTTGGTCGTGTGACCTTATCCCATGGCCTCCTGAGCCAATGGGGCAGCCCTGAAAACTCCTGTGGGTGCTACTTTTGCTTTCTCTGCTGCCATGCTCTCTTGTGGTCTTAAAGTTGCTTCTGAGACGGGCCTCCCAATACTGGCTCTCGCCTCTGCTCCTCCAGCTGCTGACATCCCAGCCCTCCCAACTGCAGTCGCTTGCCCCTGGGCGCTGTTCTCCTCCCCCCAGCTGACCTCCCTGTTGCCTTTTAAACTCTCCAGCTGCCCAGACAGATCCCACCCACCCAGCAGCAACATCACACTCTTTTCGGCTCAGTCCTTTTTACTCTCAGCCAAGCTGTGACAGGCCCCCAGCCACTGACCAGGCCCTGGGGTCTATTAGGGTTGCCAACCTCCACGTATTAGCTGGAGAGCTCCTGCTATTACAACTGATCTCCAGCCAATAGAGAGCAGTTCACCTGGAGAAAATGGCCGCTTTGGCAATTGGACTCTATGGCATTGATGTCCCTCCCCTCCCCAAATGCCGCCCTCCTCAGGCTCCACCCCAAAAACCTCCCGCCAATGGCATAGAGGGACCTGGCAACCCTAGGGATCTGTCCAGTTTGCCACATACAGCTCTATTGTCCCAAGCTGAGATTTCCAGTTGACTTAACAGCATATCACAATGTATGTGACTCAAATTTCACAGAAGGAGATTGTCCAGAGAGAGAGAGAGAGAGAGAGAGAGAGAGAGAGAGAGAGAGAGAGAGATGATGAGATAGGCTGAAAAAAGCATCCTTTTCACAGAATGTAGACCGACCCCCGGTATGCGTGGAATTTTGATGGTGCGTTTTGCAACATCACCTCAGGAGACCTATGCCCTGAAGGTGGTAACTAAGTATGTATCCCAGACTTTTAAGTCAATAACTGCCTTATGGCTGCTGTATATTAAACTGATGTTCACTGTAGCCTTTCCATTACAAATTTGCCCTTGAGCAATGCAGTGCCAAATAAAACCTCTTCACTTGCACTTTTCTATTTAAAAAGCATACAGAATTAATTGTTTCCCTTTTCCTAGAGCCAAATTGGTTGGCGCAGGGAAGCAAAGCGTCTTCTTCTCATGATGACAGACCAGACTTCTCATCTCGCTCTTGACAGTAAATTAGCAGGGATAGTAGTTCCTAATGACGGAAACTGCCATTTGAAAGATAACGTGTACGTCAAAGCAACCAGTATGGTAAGGTATATGTTGTAGATGGTGTTATCTTTGGACCATAGTTCCCAAAGCTTGAGAGGGCCTCCATAATGAGAAACAACTGCTGGGAAGACATGAACTTCTGCCAGATCTCTCCTCACTCAAGCTGTTTAAAGTTCTTGATTGGTCAGGAAGGAGGATGGCAGTCTGCTTCCTCCCAGTCAATGCAGTGTGAGTAACTATGGGCTGTGTGTTAATTGGGAGGGGAAGAGAAGGGAATATCAGTGAGGCAATGGACTGAAATCTATATCACAAAGGCCGTTTGTGCAGGGTGATTTTGATGCTTTTTAAAGCTGCTTTTTTAAAATCCGCCCTTTAAAATGACTATTCACAGTCCCGATGCAAGAGGAGAAAGTCAAACAAATTCCACCCCCCCAATCGCCTGCTCCTTCATTCCTTTCGTTTGCATAGCCATTAGCAATGGTTGTTTGCATAGCTAAGCCATGGCTGTGATTTTTCATGATTCTTTCCGTAAATGCTTCGATGCGGAGGCGGAGCAAATACAAAAGGTCGCGTTAAAGGGGCTCTTAAGAAATGCACCAGCTTCGCAGTGACATCTAAAATGACAGTTCAGCTGGAAGAAAAAAATATATATGCGGGGCACGTCAGCCTGGAACGCACTGCTAATTACCAAGCATAAACGGTCAAAGACTTTAAATGCTTACATAGGCTGCTTTCCCCCTTTTTCTTTTGCTGCTTTATTCAGCTACGAGAGCTACTCCTGAGTAATGAAAAATATCCCAAGCTACTCCATCCCACTCATTAGCATGTTGCTAACTGTTGTTCTGTCCTAGAAACAGAACATGGACTAAGAAGAGCATCAGAAATGAAGCTTTCTTCTAAACAGCACAAAGAAAAATCTGTAAACAGATTTTTACTTTTTAAAAAGCCTAGAGCAGGTCTTTTCACAGTCTTTTCCTGGATCTTCTAGAGGATGCATGAGCTACAGCATCTGGAAAGCTACCGATTGGAGACCCATGCTTTAGGGTATATGCCACACGGAAAAGTCACTATAACTAGCATGAGTCTTGCTAGAATCTTGAGCCAGAAGAGGTTAATATGTCTGAGAAGTTTACCCAAGACAGAATTGTTCCCCCTGTGTGCTTCTGACTAATCAGTTCCTTTATGGAGGCAAAAATTACATTCAGTATCAAATTATTTTGTTAATGTGCAGTGTGCTGGTTTTAAATATTTCTTCTTTTTCTTGTTGTCTTTTAAAATGTTTTGTTCCAAGAAAATAAATAGTAGATCCTTTAACAGTTATTTTAACAGTAAGGCTCAGTGGAATAGGCTAACTAGCTTGCCTCTGATAAATTTTCATTTCTGTCTATAGCCCTTCCTGGTAGAAAACACTACCTGTTAAGCATATGCACTTCTAGTTATTTGTGTTGGGTTGAATGTAGAAAGGAGCCCATTATTTTTAGCAAAACCCTTCATAAATGATGTGAGTAGCATGTTTATGTTAACAATATGGGCTGTATTTGAGTAGAATGGAGGTTTTTCATACTAGAATTTAAGTCCTTGATATTATAGAATGGAGTACACCATAACTCAGGCTTACTGAGTTCAGCAGAAATTTGCCACATCCACTCAAAAAAGAGTTGTGCTCAACCAAATGTGGGCTACCTAATACAAGAGGGAGATGCAAGACTGAAGACCCTCTACCCTACTTAACTGCAGAAGTTCCTGTGATATGTGCTAAATCTGTATTTGTCTGCAAAATTAGTGGTGAGAAGCCAGAGAACATCTGTGGAAAGTGGGCGAAGCTTTGAAACTGAAGCAACATTAAAGCTTTAATAGCAACAAACTGTTACCAAACTGTTCCAAAATAAGCTCTGCGGTATGCTAATTGTGGTAATTTGTATTAACAAAAATCTGCTTAGTGATTGTGAGCCAACGTTCTGGGAACATGTTTGTACCCTTTGATAGATGTTGCCCTAATTAATTTCTGGCCAGATGTCCGTTGATTTCTTTCCTTTCTCCCTTCTCCCTACTGAGTACTCAGTACTCAGGCTGGTTACATCCTATCACAATCAGCTAGGTACAGTAAAGGCTGCCTCTGGATTCTAGTTATCCTGACAGGGTTTCCATGTTACAACAGAAAGTATATACAAAGAATAAACCTGAGCTCACCATAAGAAAATGGTTATATAGCCCAAAGTCTTGAGAAAATGGCAAGGTTAAGGTGTTATTTTATTTTATTTTATTGGATTTTTAAGCTGCTCTTCCAGGCTAGGTCTGGCTCAGAGCGGCTTACAACCATTTGAAACAATTAAAACAGCCATAAGTTACAATAACATTTCAACAGTGATAAAAACTACTCGCCTTCAGTTTTAGCAGCAAGATAACCTACTACCAAATGGTAGAATAACAACAAAATACAACAAAACAAGACAATAGCAGGAAGCACAGCAGAGGCAGGTAGGAGGAGAAGGAGGAGAGGCCAGCCAGATGGAAACCGTCACTGTCCTCAACCATATTCTTGGTGGAATAGCTCAGGTTTACAGCCCCTGTGGAAATGTTTCAAATCGCACAGGGCCCGAACCTCACTAGGCATTAGGGTTGACAGGTCCCTCTTCGCCACCGGCGGGAGGTTTTTGGGGCAGAGCCTGAGGAGGGCGGGGGTTGGGGAGGGGAGGGACTTCAATGCCAGAGAGTCCAATTGCCAATGTGGCCATTTTCTCCAGGTGATCTGATCTCTATCTGCTGGAGATCAGTTGTAATAGCAGGAGATCTCCAGCTATTACCTGGAGGTTGGCAACCCTACTAGGCATAGAGTTCCACTAGCCGAGGCTAACTGCACAATGGCCGAGGCAAACTGCACAATGCTGGTTGAAGGGTGGCATTTTCCCACTGCCTCATTGATCTTCCAAAGTTGTAGTCTGAAATCCAACCTTTTGAACTTGAAGTGAAAGTCTAATCTTTTCCATTTGATTGTAGTTGACATTCAGATTCTCTGTGGCATTTTGCAATATTGTTTTGAATCTTGTATGTCAAGTTAATATTTCTGTTTATAATCAATCGGATTCTACTTATATTTTCATGCAGATAACTGTCGTTGTGTTTGGTTTTTGATGACCCTTTCTGTTTTGTTTTGTGCCTTAATGTATGCCACCTGTTTCACACTGTTTCGGTTCTCAAGCAGCGCTTGTAATTAATCTCCAATCTGGTACAAGCAAGCAGAGATCGTACCACATATATTAGATTTCCTGTTTGTTTTTGTCTATGGAGGTGAAAGTAGTCACATTATTGGTCCCTGTTTCTGTTTTGTTTTTTTACAGGAGCATCCATCACTTGGTCAACTTTCTGAAAAACTCATAGACAACAATATTAATGTAATATTTGCAGTCCAAGGAAGCCAGTTTCACTGGTATAAGGTATTTTAATCTTCATTTTTTGTTGAAAGAAGGCTGTGTTTAAGTTGGCATCGTAACCTTGAGTATATTTCTCTTTCACAGGACCTTCTGCCTCTGCTGCCTGGTACTATTGCAAGGCAGATAGAATCACAAGCAGCAAATCTTAGTGATTTGGTGGTCGATGCTTATGAGGTATTTGTTTCTGAAGATCTTGTATAATTGCGAAGTTATTTTCCTTTCTGTACTAGCTGCTTTCCTAACATCGGTATTAAAGTGACTTATTCAATAGACTCCAAGGACAGCTATAATATAGCAAGATAGCCAGAGAAAATCTCAGAAATCTCTCATAAGGATGAGGACACAAATACTTGATTCATATTTGCTCATGATAAAATAGGGCTATGAACTAACCAAGAAAGACCCCCCTCCCCATTTTGATTAAACTTTATTACTTTCCCCTGTATTCTACCTTTAATTAGATGTTGAAAGCATATGTGTAGTGTATTCAGATAACCAACAGATTTGGAATAATCTTATGGTAACAGCCCTGTTCTATTGCATACGGGGGGGGGGGGGTTTGCATTTTTGTTCCCTTTTTTTTTTAATCCCTACATTTAGAATTTAGCACATCACTTGAGGGGAGGGAATGATTGACTAGAACTATACTATAATCTTTAAAATAACACACGGTTCCTTATTAAGTGGTGAACCAGGATTAGACTAGAATGTTCTCTTGCCATAGGCACTCTGTGCTCCCATGAGGAAGGACACTGCTGCTGGCCATTCAGACATGGAGGCCTTCGAGGGAACAAGGAAGTCACCGACACAACTATGTTCCACTCTGTTCTCTATGTTGTGGGCTGCTGTTTACTTCAATGATACGTTATTGGCTGCTGTTCTAAAATAGAGGTCAGAGCAGGGGAAACCAGCTACAACTAAAGAGAGCTCGGAAGGAAAACAGATGGAACTAGGGAGGGAAAACTTGCATTCCCTAGCAAGAACTAGAGAGTAAGGGTGAAAATGCATGGTCGCTTTAGCCTCCTTTATTCCCTGTTTCAGCCAGGATTCAGCCAGGATCGAATGCATGCGTTTCACCAAACGTGCGTTCGATCCTGGCTGAATCCTGGCTGAAACAGGGAATAAAGGAGGCTAAAGCGACCATGCTTTTTCATCCTAAGACTGCCACAGTTGTCAGCGAGCACAGTGACAGTTCTGTCATCCATTGGCGGCACTGTCTAGGAGGCCCCTGCAGTGGGTTTTGACCACCACGTGTTCAAGGGGGCTCCTTGTGCTCATAGTTCCTCACTAAGAGGTGAATCTGGATTCAAACAGCATTTTCTGTTGTCATACGCACTTCATCCTACAACAGTATAGTTAGCTGGAAACACAGGCATTGCTATCCTCTTATAGAATAACGAGTTCCCCCATCTGTGGCTGTATGATACATAATGGAGTCTTTATGTGGAAAACAATTCATTCCTTTATTGGTGGTCACAGATAAGCTCCCCCCCCCCCCCCGCCATTTTGATGAAATCCACTGAGTCAGATATGCTAATACTTACTGGATTCTAAAATGTTGCAATGTGATGGAATTCTTTCTGTTTTTATTTCAGAAGCTGCTCTCTGAAGTGAAAATTCAGGTGGATAACACAATCCAAGATATACGTGTCAATGTTACTGCAATCTGTCCTGACGGAAGTAGAAAAACAGGCTTTGAAGGATGCAAAAATGTGAAATCTACAGCTGAAGTATGAACATTCTTTTGTTCCCCAAAGGGATGGATTTTTTTAATGTTTATATAAACTTCTTTTCATTTTATAAAGAGGGTCTTTGTATGGATTTAAAGTAAACTGCTGTGGGCCACAGGCACTCCACATTGTTCATTGGTTTTATTTGTACAGAGCTTTATTTTAAATTCAGACTAAGAGTAGCCATTTCTGTTCATGGATATCCATGTTCAAGGCAAGCTAAGAGCTTTCTAGAACTTTTTAGAACTCCCCTGTACTATCTGAGCCCAAGATGTGTCTACGTACATTTTATATATGTCTGATCATTTGAAGAATGTGAATAACAGATTTGAAGGCAAATAACCATAAGTGAAACTTCTATTTTAAATCACCATTCATTCTATTTCCAGAGTTTCTAATGGGTGGCCTTCAGAGCTATTGTCTTTGTTCTAACAAGTCTATTTAGTTTTATTCTTTTGCATGTCCAGTCCTCCATGAATACTGCTAGGTACCTGTTAAGAACATAAGAAGAGCCTGCTGGATTAAACCAGTGGTCCATCTAGTCCAGCATCCTGTTCCACACAGTGGCCACCCAGTTGCCCTGGAGGGCCAAGAAACAGGGCCAAGGCCCTCCCCTGCTCCCGTCTCCAAGCATGGGTATTTAGAGTTCTGCTATTGTGTATAAGGAAGCTCTCTTCAGTCACCATGGTCAGGAGCCATTGGTGGATTTCTCCTCCATGAATCTGTTTAAACCCCTTTAATAGCTGTTTATGCTCATGGCCATCACTACCTCCACTGGCAGTGAATTCCACAGTTTAATTCTACTGGCTGCCAAGGTGCTTGTGGAGCCGGGGAGTGTGGGGGCAGGGCTGCTGGTTTCACACAGCAAGCTTACGAGAGGTGCATGATTGCCCTAAATTATAATTATAATTCATGCCTCAGTGGCCAAAAACAAGATTACAGGTGACAGATGGGTAAAGGTGACAGATGGTGTTTTCCTTTCTAGTTGCTTTGAAATCAATAATCACTGTATTCTTAATGTCACAGTGAAACACAGGACTGTTTTTGACACTACAGTAAGTGAAAGTCCTTTACTGTTAACACAGGTGCTCTTCAACATATCCATTGCCATGAAAGGATGTGGTTCAGTTGGAGGAGGGGGAAAATATGTGATGCTTAAACCGATCGGCTTCAATGAATCCACCAGGGTTAATATACATACAAGATGTTCTTGTCAATGTGAGGACAGCATAAAGCACAGAAGAATATGTTCCGAGGAAACATCTCTAGATGTTGACATGTCCACCTGTAAGGGTAGTAGTTGTAGTTCCAGTGATGAATTACCTTCTGAGCAGTGCAAGATGCAGAAGAACCATCCAGTCTGCAGTGGTCAGGGAGACTGCATAGATGGACAGTGTGTTTGCCGAAAAACCAAACTTGGCTCAATATATGGTAAATACTGTGAGAAGGATGACTTTTCCTGCCCATATCACCTTGGAATCATGTGTGCTGGTAAGCCCTATAACTCTATTGTATTTACCAGTTCAGCTTTTAGTCTTTTCTGTAGTTTGTTCTGTTTCAAAAGCCCTCACTGGATAAAGCTGCTTTATTATTATTATTATTATTATTATTATTATCATCATCATCTTCTCAAAGCGGCTAGAATAATTGGCAATATGCAACATAAAAAAGATTAAGTTTCAGTTCAGATACCTTTATTGGCATATCCAACATTCATCCAAGTACAGTAAGGACACAACATAACTTATTAAAAGGAAGAGTGAATTGCCATCACACCAATAAAAAAATTAGCCACAATTTCTATAATTTTAGGGTCCTGGTTATTAAGAAGGGTGAGAATCTTTGAACAGTTAGAAAATCCCTCCAACTGAATCAAACTAGTATTTAGGAGTTTTAATTGTAATCTGTGATACAAAGGGCACCGAAGGAGAACATGTTGAATGGTTTCCGTCTCTTCCATAAAGCAAGGACACAGTCTATCAGGAAGGGGGACACCAGTATAATGGCCAGTTAGTAAGGCTGATGGTAATTCATTAAGTCTGGCTAGTGAAAAAGCCCTGCGCACTTCTGGAGTGTACAGTTGATATAAATACATGGCAGTTTCACCAGATTTAGGAAATATTCCATGGTGGAGAGGTGAGCATGTCTTAGTAGCAGACTCATATAATAAATGGAGCTCATGTTGAAGTAAATTGGCTCTTATAATTGAAAAGGCCAAAAAAGATTAATATGGTCATTAAACTAACAATTTAAAACATATATATAAACATACGACACTGTAGCCACAAAGCAGACAAGGAATGCCAGTAAAATATTTTATGCAGTATCCATAGCTAGTGTTGAAATAGTTAATTGGGAAAAGACTTTATGCGGGGGAAAATTAATGTCCAGAATATTCATAACTTGTCAGTTTATTTGACCACTGAAGGTGGTGCCAGAAAAATCATATAATGAGCGGCTTTTCAGGCATGTCACCTAGAGTGGGAAGCCCTTCAACAGTGTCCTTCACAAGACCTCATCTCATCCTGTAGGTACTAATGGGAAATCTGAGCAACCACTATGTATTGATGTCTGGAACATACATATGGGGTATATCAAGGTCCTAAAGAGACTGGCTTTTATTTCCCCAGGAAAGCTCACTAATCACCCATATGTGACACCCCTCAGAAGAAAAACAAGGTTGTTCACCTATAGCTATTGCTCTTAAAGAATCATCCACACAGTCATGGCTTTTTCCTGCTGTATGGAGCATGGAGAGCCAACGTGGTGTAGTGGTTAAGAGTGGTGGACTCTAATCTGGAGAACTGGGTTTGATTCCCCACTCCTCCATATGAGCAGTGGACTCTAATCTGGTGAACGGCATTGGTTTCCCCACATGTACACATGAAGCCAGCTGGGTGACCTTGGGCTAGTCACAGTTCTCTTCAAACTCAGCCTCAATTACCTCATAAGGTATCTGCTGTAGGGAGAGGAAGAGAAGGAGATTCTAAGCCGGTTTGATTCTCCTTAAAAGGTAGAGAAAATCGGCATATAAAAACAAACTCTTCTTCTTCTTCCTGCCTTCCTGTTTTAGCATTCACACCCAAATTGACATTCCGTCCAGTGATATGTGATCTGAGTGGGATAATAGGTAGTTTGGGGCATTGTCAGCTGCAGCCAAACAAGTATCAGGAAAGTTCTGTCTCAACCTTTAGGCATTGCTTTCCTCCCAAATTGCCTTCTTGGCCAGTCTCTCTTTGTTTGTGGATCACTCTCCAGGTACCTACAAGTAAGCAAACTTATTTTTCCACAACAGTCTATGAAGTTGGTCAGTATAGTTCCTGTTTTGGAAATGAAAAGCTGAAGCCAAGAGTTGGTAACTTGTCCCAGGCCACTGAGTGAATCCATGGTTGTTGGGTTTCTTAGCCCAGGAGTGTTGGAGCACAGGGTATGGTAGCCTAGGTCTTAATAACTGGGAGAACTTCAGGCTCATCTCTAGTGAGTGACATAGGGTAGGCCGCCTCACCCCTTCACTCTCTTGCTGTTGTAGGGAATGGTGACTGTGAAGTAGGCAAATGCAGATGTTTCGATGGCTGGGAAGGTGACCATTGCCAGTGTCCTTCATCCTCAAGAAAGCACTGCCTTAACTCAAATGGCCAGATCTGCAGTGGAAGAGGAACTTGTATGTGTGGAAAATGCAAGTGCACCGATTACAACAGTTTTGGTCACTTGTGTGAATTCTGCCCTACTTGCAGTACAACCTGCAGTGAAAAGTGGTAAGTTTCTTACAAGTTGAACTTGTTGCTTTTAATTTGCTGTATATAGACTTCTGTGTGGCATCTCGCCAGTGGCTGGTAGTTCTGGGAGGGTATTGAGGAGGGGTGTGCATTTGGATTTGCCGAACTCCTCCCCAAAAAGCTGAAAAATACATTTTCAGCGTTTTTTTTCCTGCTAAAAAATGGTGCCCTTTCACTGTAGCCGAAAAATCAGAATCGGAAAAAGCCCCCCAAAATTGGCTTTTTGGGTTTGTTTGTTTGTTGTTGTTGTTCTTTTGCTTTTCCAGGATTGCCAGCTATTGTTAAAAGGTGCCTACAAAAGCAAAATTTTCAGGATTTCCCAAAAAAGTGAGGGGGGGGGAACCATGCTAGTATGGAGATTTGATATTTTTTGAGAATCCTGAAAAATTTTAAGGCCTAATATACCCAAATCTGAAAAATACCTATATATATTTTTGTGAACACCCCTAATGAGTATTGGCAAATCATCTTGTTTAAGGAAATAATCTTGTCCTTCTTGAGAAAAGACTGGGTTTGAGTGTATGGTTTGCTCTGGACTATCCTTCATGGGTCATTGGCATAACACTCAGGAGGGCATAAACGATAAAAGACTTTCTTTTTTCCTGAACTGCTTATATTGGAAATTAAGGTTGATTACAGTTCTGGCCTACCAGTACAATACAGTGGGGTTGAGTTTATTAACTGCTTTTCACTCCTGCCTTCTTTCTTCTTTTCCCTGCCCCTCCATGTGGGTAGAAGCTGTTGTTACGGTCTCTTCAGGCCTCAGTTTGATGCTTCTGTGAGTGGATATTGTTTAATTAGACATGAAGCTATCTTATGTTGAGTCAATATATTATATTGATCTACCTCAGAACTGAATGTTCTGACTTCTAATAGCTATCCAGGTGTCAGACATGTAAAGCATATGTTGTGGTCCCTCCCTTACGAAGTAAGCTAAAGCGTACTTTCTTCACAGAGATCAGAAGCTGACTTTGTTTGCTTCTTGCTAATGAGCACAAAGTAACTTCTGTAGTTCCGGCACAGCCAGAAACGTGGTCTTTCTGTCTAGTTCTGTGTCTCTCTTGGACACTTCCGAGCACTCTTGGCCAGCTGTTCCTTCACTTCCCCAAATGTAAAGAGGGCAGTGGGAAAGGAGATAATTGAAGACTAATTCCTCAGTGAGGTAGAAATGGCTCCTGTGTCTTAAATCAGCTGCTTCTAGAGTAGACGTTTTCTGAGAAGCATGTGATAGGGTTGTTTAATATCCTAAGCAGGTCTGATGAGAATTCTACTCAGGTCTTTCCAGTGGGGATTATTCCCAAGAAAGAAGTTTTAGGATTGCACTGCTTATGCCCTTCGCACCGCTTTTGTATTCTGAAGAGCACAGTTCTGCTACATTCTTGATTAAACATCATGTAATTTTAATACAGACACTGTCCCACTCGTTTTTCTCTTGGCAATCACTGAAACAAGGAGAATGGTAGGAGTCCAATTTACGGTTAGATGCGATGCCAGACCATCTCCTGCCTTGAGCGACCTTGAACCAAGGCTGTTTGTTCATTGCTAGGAAGATATGAACCAAAAGGGTCTGAGATTATCAGTTACTGTTTTCAGCTTTCAAGAACCCACTCAGTTTCACTTTTCTTTACAGGAACTGTGTGCCGTGTCATCATTCTAATTCCTCTCAAATTACTCTTGACCAGTGCAAAGCCTCCTGCACTTACAGGGCCCATTATATTGAAAAATCTTCAGGTAGGTAAAAAAAAACAACCTACAAACCTATTATGATGTTTTTACATGAAAGAGTTCCTCATTCTGTCGTGTTTTTGACACAGGAACGCTTGGTTGGAATATGTGTCCTTCCTTGGTCAGCAGGTGCAGAATGATGATTTGCTGTAATGCTGCTTAGAGTTTTTCTGGTTATTGTGGGAGAGTGGGTGGTGGCCCCGTCTCCCCATAGCTATGTTTAGCACCTAAGCACCTTGCTGTCAAATGGCCTTGGAAGTGAGGAGAACAGGGAGCCACGGTTTTCTCTTCTCCCCCAACCATTACTCCTTCCAGCATCAGGAGCTAAGGTCCAGCATGTCCTCATAAGCTGGCTTCCTAGTCCTGTTACCCACACTGGCCCTGGCCCCACCTCCACCCTCTTTCCAATAAGACCTCATCCCATGAGAGGCTACAGCCTATCGCTTTCACCTCCCAACTATCACTCTTAAAGTCCCACCCCAGGAACTAGCCCTGCCTGGGCAGTAGGTGGCCAGCACCCTCTCCCAAGTGCTTTCCTCCCACCAAACAGCCTGTTCCACTTCTTGTCCTTTCTTGGCCTCAGGGAAGAGGCTGAGCCCTGGGCCCTACCTGCTACTATCCAGCTGGGGGTTCAGAGGGACAGCCTGGCACCAATCTGGCATTCTGCCATGAGGGTAAGAATCTGGCAAGTCCTAAAAGGAGCTGCTTTACTTGCAGGACCCTGGTGCCAGTGTTAGCATTTCCCCCTTCCCAGAGCAGGTCGATTTCAATGTGTGTCAAATGAACACACATGAAATGAATTCCTAGAGACAGTGCTAGTGCTTACATAGATGTTGTTTTTATAGATACTATTTCTTGCTCTCACTAGTATTTATATTTCCTTGTAGGAATTAAAAGGCAAATCTCTTTTTTTTTTCCTCCAGGGAAAGTGAAACCTAAATAACAACATGTAATGTAATTGGCAAGCATTGCTATGTTGGGTATTTCCATGCCCTTGAGAAATTAATCTGCTGTTGACGTAGCCAGTCAGAGTATTGCAGGAAGAAATATCTCTGTAATCCCATTATTACTATCTGTTTCATTTCTCCTTATATGGTTATTTCATACCAGGCACAAACAAACAAAGTAGATTAAATGTTTCAATACAATTATGAGCTGTCCCTTTTTTAAACCCTTAAAGGATTGCTTATTCCCAGATGAGGTCACACATACGAGGAACTCGAAGCCCTTCATAAAGGTAGCACCCCCATTAGAGGTGGAATGGTTGTCATGGAGTGACTGCCATTCTGTCAGAATCCCTCTTGAGGTAACTCTTCACACACTTGTATGTAAGGTACATTTTTGGTCTCATTCTATCAAGTTTTTAACACAGGTGAGTAACTTGTTCAGTACAGAGAAACAGGTGGCCACTGGATCTTGAATCCAAATGTGGGCCTGAATCTCTACATCCCATGCAAAAGACCTGCCAATGCCATAATTTCATTTCCTGGCTCAAGCTGCTGTGGAATTCAGGAGGCGTGTAAAATCTCAGAGGTTGCTTTTTCCCCCCCTTAATGTTGCTGGGAGCACATTTAACTGAAAGGCACATTTGATGTTTTATGTTTTGAAAAATTCACAAATAGAATTCTGATGCTTGTGGACATTGAAGCCTATTGACAGACAGAGTAGCCTGATAGAACACTAAAAATTTTATCCGGAGAACATGGGCTAATCGGTTCTTGTAGGTTATCCGGGCTGTGTGACTGTGGTCTTGGTATTTTCTTTCCTGATGTTTCGCCAGCAGCTGTGGCAGGCATCTTCAGAGGAGTAACACTGAAGGACAGTGTCTCTCAGTGTCAAGTGTGTAGGAAGAGTAATATATAGTCAGAAAGGGGTAGGGTTTGAGCTGAATCATTGTCCTGCAATCAAAGTACCTTTGATACTTTTTGCAGGACAATGATTCAGCTCAAACCCAACCCCTTTCTGACTATATATTACTCTTCCTACACACTTGACACTGAGAAACACTGTCCTTCAGTGTTACTCCTCTGAAGATGCCTGCCACAGCTGCTGGCGAAACGTCAGGAAAGAAAATACCAAGACCACGGTCACACAGCCCAGAACCGATGAACTCTGACTGTGAAAGCCTTCGACAATAACATGGGCTAATGTTTATCTTTGCCATTGGTGTTTTCAGTGACCTCAACCAAGTCACCTTTTGTCCCTAGTTCTGGATTTGAGGTGCTAACAAAACTAGTCTGTGATCTTGGTACTTTTTACTTTTGGCTTTTCAATATAATTATACAATATAATAATTATGCTGTATTGGTGATGTTAAAGCTGAAGATCTTCCTCATGAATGTTCTTTCCATGACTTGACATACATAAATTCATATATATATATGATTGCATTTATTCAATTTTTAGCATAGTAAAATGGTTAGATAAAGATCATTTGCAAATGGTAACTGAGTTCCTGATAATAATACAAAGGCCTCACTTATTAGATCTTTATGGTAATCCCTATTTTTGTTTTCTTTCTTATTGCAGAATGCATCTCTAATGATCCAAGCTACTGTAGAATCTTTTTCATAATCTTTATAGTTACATTTCTTTTTGGGTTGCTTAATGTACTCATAATCCGGCAAATAGTTCTGCAGTGGAGCAATAATAAACTGAAATCTTCAGCTGACTATAGAGTACCTGCAGCAAAAAAGGTAAATAATGTCAGAGAATCACAAGGAATGCTTTTTTTCCCTTGAACATTTAAGGCCATATTAATTGTATGGGGATTTCTGACCAGTTATATCTTCTCCTTCAAGGATAAGATGTTCTTGCCTGCTGTTTGTACAAAAACCGTAACTTACAGACGTGATAAGCCTGAAGAAATAAACATCAGCCCTACCAAGTTACAAGTAAATGAAACTTTCAAATGCGACTCCTGAAGATGAACCATTTTCTTCAAAGCCTTGTTTTTGCAGGAGAGAAAGTTTATTTGAGAGGCCCGTGTCTGATACTTTGGATACTTTATGGTATGAATACTGTAATGAAAAAAAAAACTGACCTAAAAGCCTTAGTTGCACAACACGGCTAGGCTTGAACAGAGCTGCTCCGTTTTGAAAGACACATGAGTGTTAACTACTGATTAACAAAGTAGTCTAGTTAAGCTGAGATATTTAGACCGGATTCAATTCAGCCCCATTTGATGGCTTTGAATATTCCAGTCAAAGAGGGCTTTATATGTGTTCACATCACCACTCAGCATTGTAGCACTTTAACGTAATGTAACTTAACAACATTTTAGCATAAAATGTTGAACTAAACTGGTGTGACAAAAGCACTGATTTCACTTTAGAGGTAGCTAACACAGGCTTGATCTATGGCAGGGATTCTCGAACTGTGTCAAGAAAAATACAACAGACACAACCAGTGTAATTTTACCTGTCAGTGCTAACAGATCAGTGGACAAGAAGCAGGACCAGGTGAACCAACAGGGAACCCTAAAAACTCTGCCAAAAAATAGGTGGCTCTACTGATTCCTATTCCACCTCCAGCACTGATGGTCAAATCTCAATGTTCTATGTTGCACTAATTAAGAGGTCAGCTTTCAGTCATCCTGCTAACTACAACACTAACAGTTAGCAGAGTTATAGCAGGAGTTAGCAGAGTTATACCCTTCTAAGTCCATTAACCTCAGTGAATTTAGAAGGCTGTAATTTTGCTTGAGACTGCACTGTAAGGCTAGTGTCCTAAACATACCATTATGGAAGTAAGTCCCATTAAACTGTGGCATGTACTTCCAAATAAGCACAGTTAGGATTGGGCTGCAGATTCTCAGAGGCCAGCAGCGGGAGATGGGTCTTTCCAGCAACCATCAGACCCACTTTGCTTTTCGAAAACCACTCTATGTGAACGAGCAAATCATGTGATAAAACCTAACCAAGCTGTATTTCAGAGAGCACTAGAAGCTACAAGAATATTTGTACACAACACATTTTATAGGTTTTTCTCTGCAGTTGCTACTAATTGTGATGATCTTGTTTGTTTTTGAAGTCTTTCTGAAATTGAATAGAATATTTTCTTATAAGAGACTGGAATAAACAAGATTGTGATTACTACTGGGTTTTTAAAACCAAAATGTTGTAGCGGTTAGCATTTGTTTGTACAGGATTTAAGACTGCACATTAAAACATTCCACTCCTCTTGACTAGTAGATTTTAACATGAGTTCCAAAATATTGTGTTAGTACAGAAAGTTAGGTTGCAGTCGTGTAGCTGATACAAAAGGATTATCTCTCAGGATCCAACTATGATACACTGGGAGTTCTTTAAATTAGACAGATTCTGGGAGGATAGGTCCATCAATGACCACAAGCCATGACGACTGAAAGGAACCTCCTCATCCAGAGGCAGTAAACCTCTGAATACCCATGCTAGGAGGAAGCATCAGGGGTAGGCCTTGGCCTTTCTGCCCTGTTCGTGGGACAGTGTGTGAAACAGGATTCTGGACTAGATGGGCCCCCTGGTCTAAACCAGCAGGGCTCTTCTTATGTGTCATGAGTCCCAGTGTTTCTTAAAGTCATTTATCATATGTGCAGTTGCCTGATTCAGATTTGGATAGGATCGCAAGGCGGGGGGGTTAAGCCTTACACCTCCATGCCTTTCTCCTAATCTAAAAATGGTTGAAGGGTGCCATTGTTTTCTCTGTTGGGAAAACTTATGTGTAGTGATATCAATACACTCAGGTTTTCTCAGTATGGCAAATAGTGGCACAGGGAGGAGGCTTAACCTTTCCTTTTGCATCATTGTCTTGATCAAAATCCCTGTACCTGTTGGCTTTTTAAAGTAAGGGGTGCTCCTGACACAGAACTCCCATTGTATCATCTAGTTAGGCCCTCAACCACTGAAAGCATACAATTTCACCTTAAAGAGGCTGCTTAAAATCTCCACCAGCTCAGACTTCAGGCTCGTATCTATTTAAAATTTTTAAGAAACTGACCCGGCAGATGCAGATATCTATGGAGCTCTTACCCCAACAACTGAGTGGCAGTGTAAGTTCCACGCTCATATCCATTGCACAGAAGGGAACTACCCTCAGCACTGATTTGAAATTGGAAGAACTTCCATAAGTGGAAACTCTGCACATTGTAATCTGTGCATCTTTTGATCAAACCAAGTTATTTATTTGTGGAGATAGCGGGGTTACCAGCCTCTAGATGGGACCTGGAGTTCTCCTGCAATGGCAACTGATCTTCAGACTTCAAACATCAGTTCCCCTGGAGGCAATGGCAGCTGTGGAGGGTGGATTCTATGGCATTGCATCCCCACTGAGCTCCCTCCCCAGGTACCACCCCAGATCTCCAGGAACTGGAGTTGGCAACCCTAGGAGATAATCAAGTGTGTCCCTGTGACTACAATGCTCAAACTACACAATCATAGCACTTTGAGGATTAGAACGTATATTGTTCTCTGGAAACGTTTCTTCCTAAATAATTCCTTTCTTTTCCCCTTTGCACACTTTTGGAAAAGGTACGTAATAGTGTCAAAATACTTAAATGTCACTTGAACATCATGCAGCCTAATATTTCTGCTTACAAATAATTGGGTTTTCCTTCTGTTTACTATGTTATAATCTGTTTGATTCTTGCATATAACTACATAACTGAAACAGAAAATAGACCCACTTTGAAATGTATATTTTGTGGTAGTTTCTGTTGTTTTTGCCTTTATCGTATTTAATTTGTAAAAATTTAATTTTGTATTTAATTTTGTAAAAAAAAAAGTGTGAATAAGTCATTTGTTTTTATGGACTTATTTAATATGTAGAATCTTTCTAGGAAAGAAAGAGCAGTTCAGAATATAAATACTCATTGTTCATTATAATCTTTTAAACCATTTGAAACAAATCACTGAAAGCTTACTACATGTTTTATTTAAAGTATATTTTTGTAGTGTATATGACTAACTTTAATTTCAATTTATTTATTAATTTGTCACTTTAGTATATCTGGAGATAGTTTATTTTTCTATGAGAGCTGCAATAACTGACTTAGCATTAAGTTAATGCAAAATTATTGTACTTTGTCTTAAAAAAAATTAAAAGAATTCTTGCCTCTGGTCCATTTTGTTAAGTTGTGCATATGTGTGCCTTTCTTCCACCTTAAGTGGCATGCTTGTAAAGTTCTCTCTTCTGAATGGCCTTTATTTAAAAATAATAATATTTGAGTGTGATTGCTGTAATTCTGCTAATCATAATTTATGTGCAAACACTGTTGAAGTCATGGTTTACTTTCTTTAATGATAGGGTCTTTAAAAAGTCTTGGGTTGGATCCAAACGTTGCGTTCCAGTAATAGTGAAACCTTCTTCCAGTAAAAAAAAGAATAGAGAAAGTATTCCTCATTAATAGGTGACCTTTGGAACAGACACCTGAAATTTATCTTCAAATAATTAAATTTCAGAATTGGCCAGTTGGAAACTGAAGGGTTCAAATCATCATGAGAAATAGTTGTATTGAAACATGATTACTTTTTTGTAGGCTGTTTTTCAAAGTTTGTCTGAACATAAGATCCACGAATTTGCATGGTTTTGGAACTCAAATATTAGTGATCATTTGATGGAAGAAGTATAAATGAAGCCCCAAACCTGATGCAAAATATGACACTCTATGTACTTAATAGGAAAGTCGCATACATCCAGAACCAATGGGGAAAATGTCACTATTGCACTAGCCTTCTTCATGAAAGACAATTACTACAAATAACAATAACTACAGATAACTGGTTCACTCATTCCAGTGCAATCCTAAGGGTACTTTCCCAGAAGTAAGCCCCATTGAGTAATATGAGATTTAGACCTGCTCAGGATTGCTCCCATTTTCTTGTATTGGTTCATCAGTTTGGAAAGTATTTACTGACAAGTTTGTCCTTATGTAGTTGTCCAGCACAGTCACATTGTATAGAGGCTTTGGGAGACAATTGTATAACACTTGCACTTGAGTCTTGATGGGGAACTTTATTTATGTAGCCCTCCCCACTTAAATGCCAGGACACAAAAACTAATTTCAGTTTCCACTATCCACAAGAATGAAAACAAATCCATGAGACTTTGGTCTGCTACGTTTTGGTCTTTCTGCAAATGAACAGGGAGATTACAGAGATTACAGTAGGAACAGATAAATCTCACTAAAGCTTCCATTTTGCTTTTGCTTTTTTGATTCTTTTTCATTTAGCAATGCCCACTGTTTGCTCAGCATAATCTCTGCATGCTCCCAGGAACTTTAGTTTTGTTGGATTTACTTGAATTGCAACAGCTTGGACAGCCAAAAAAAGCCAACTTGCTTTTTCAGAAAGACGTGTGTATGAAAATATTTATGTCATGTAGGAACCCAGATTTCATATATGCCTTGTACAGTACAATGGAAATGAGGTGCACAATGAAACTGAATGACAGTTACTGCTTAACTCTTGACACCCAGATTTAATGGTACACAACCTGTGGCAGGTGGAAAAAGGGAATTGCATATGGAGTTGCACAATGGCATTGAAGTAGTAAAGGGCTGTGACAAACATGCAATGCCTTGGGAAAGTGCCAACTGAAAGTCCACTTCCTATGAAGATCTTGTTCATCATCATGTCTTCAGTGCAGTCCCGCATCAAACTGCACTTGTGCAGGCCAGTCGTGTAGAACTGACTAGAAAGCTTTCAGAAGCCTCAGAGTGCCAGGAGCACTCCCCCTTCCCACCGTCCCAAGCTGAGAGCGAGGTGGCTTCCCACCCACCAGTCATATGATGGAGGAGGGAAGGGAGCTTCTCCCTCAGTTCTCTTTTCGCCACCGTAGAGCAGGGGTAAAGAACGTCAGGCCCGGGGGCCGTTTAAGATCCGCTAATTCATTTGGTCTGGCCTTTTGTGGGTCCTAGCAGATCTCTAGCTCAGAAGGATCTAAGACTGGTGATCCGCCCCCTTCCATGGACAGGAATCGCCTTTATTCAAGGCAGATGTGAGTTTGTTTTGCCAAGAAAAGGAACCTTCCCCCCCCCTTGCAGAAGAGTCGTTAGCTATGGAGCTGCAAGGATCACCCAAGAAACTGTTAACCCTTTCCCACCTGGGCCATGGAGAAGTGTATTCCCTCTGTACTACAAGAGGGCTGGAGGCGGAAATGGCAACAATGGAGGGGCTAGAATCTGCACGGGGGTGGGGGGAGTTCTTAGCCAGTTTGTCCTCATTTCATCCCTGCAGGCGGAGGTAGCAGGAGCCAGCTGTAGAATCCAGCCCCGACCATGCGGAGCAGGAGCAACTCCGGCGTGCAGCTGGACAGCTATACCCAGCTGGTGCAACAGACCATCCTGTGCCACCAGGTGAGCAAGTGTGCCACCGGTTGGATGCCTGCCTGCTTGCCCACGCAGGGGGGTCATCTGGGGCAGCTGCCTGCTTGGTGCTTGGTCGGCTAATTTTAAGTTGATAATTTTGTATGTCCCGCGAATGATGTTATAAACATCCAAATGGCCCTTGGCGGGAAAAAGGTTCCCCCCCCCGCCATAGAGAGAGGACTAGCTTTGCTTAAGAGCATCTTTTCTTTTACCTTGAAAACCTTTCTGTTCGGGATTTAATTTATTTTCTGCCAGTATGGCTGTATTTAACTAATGTGCCCAGAATGTGTATGGCACAAAATAATTATTGCTGTTCCGTTTGAGAGATTTGTGTCTTGCTGTCTCCGTTCCCTACTAGGGTCACGATTATTGCATATCCCTTCGATTCCTGCTTCTTCCCAGAGTTCTGGGGAAAGCCTGTCCAACAGGGCGAGCATTATGCTGATTACACCTCAAGGCCATAGTCTTCCAATATCCAGAGCTGTGGTATGATCTCTCCAGTACTGAGGCTCTCACAGTACTTGTTTAAAGACATGCACCTGAACACACGATCTCACATTCATCTACTGGAAGTCCGGACAATCTGGTACCATTTCAGCCACTGTCACTAGTACACATACAACAATATAAATTTGCACCTCTGTGCCAAGTTCTTCCAGTTGTGGCAATGGGCCACACAATGCAGTGTTTCCTTTCCGGCCGTCCAGGTGGTGGGAGAAGACCTCTTTGTTACAAATTTCCCAAGCAGACAGGTTGCGTCAACCCACAAGTGGGCCCTCAATCTAGGTTTTCCTGCTTCCCATTTCTAGAGAGTAGAGTTTGCCCTTGTAGATTCCTTTTGTCACAAGTGCTGATGCAAAATGTCCCTGTTTTACTCCAGGACATTGTCAGGCACGGGGCTGTTGGGGATGACTGCCAGTTCCTCTGGTCATGCTCTATCTAAGATACCTTCCCCTTTTGTTTTCCCTGGCTCCACAGAAACAGGACAACAGAGATGCTCATCGCTCCCTGTTGGTCACACTGGTTTCAGTTTTCCACTTGTGGATTACTTCTGATGGGGATTTTGGTTACTTCCTTGAGAAGAGGATCTAATCATAGTATGGTCTACTCTGCCACAATGTCCATTCACCACATATGGCGGTGTGGTTCTCCCAGGCAAGAGGTGTTGATAGTGCTAGGCATACATTCCACATAAGAGTCTTATGCTGCCAGGTGAACTCAGGTTTCCAAATGACTGGGGTCAGCCGGTCCACATCTTCATACTCATCATTATATGAAGTGTATAGTTACTCATACTCATTAAATGAAGCTGGCCTGGCCATTTCCTCCATTGGGCACATTAGGCACATCCAGTAGCCATCTCAGTCTTCCATATCCTGTTAGGTCGTGTTTCTGATCATTATCACTTAGACCAGAATGATGAGGGCCTTATCAGCATTATGATTTGCTTCCCTTTCACCACATACCTTCCAGTTAAGGTAGTTTTGTGGCCTGGCTTGGAATTCAGGCCTAAGGTGGTGTCTTCCATATATTTCATGGCATTGCCTAACCTGCTTTCTTCCCAAACCCCTAGTCTTTGAGAAATTATGTCACACACTCTATGCCAGAAGGGCATTCCTTTTTATTATGTCATTCAGGTTCAGCAGATAAGCAACCTATTGGTGTATTTTAAAATGCCTAGAAGGCTACAGCAGTAGCTTCTTTGCAAACTGTTTCCAGGTGGGTGTACTCCGTGAGACAATGTGCTTATAGCAATGCTTAACTACACTGTCAACTGCAGGTTGGGGCTACTTGTACCGGGCTCATGCCTCTTTAGCTGTTTTCCTTGCCATGACAGGTCTCCAAGGCTTCTGTATAGTGGCAACGTGGTCTTTCCATCCATGTTCCTCTGGCATTGCCCCGTAGACATGGACTCCAGGAGGGAAGCAACGGTTGGGAGAGTTGCCTTTTAATTTGATGACAAGCCCACACCCTCCTCCTTTGTAAGTGAGCTTGCTACACTCCCAAGCGAGAGTGCACTGAAGACATGATGATGAAAACAAAGTTGAGTTTACTTGTAACTGTTGTTCATTGAGTGTCTTCAGTGCATGCAGGCATTCCTTCCTCCTTTCCCCGTTGTGGGCTACTGTTTAACGACTATTATGCTCTTCCACAGCAGCAAAGGGAGAACTGAGGGAGGAGCACCCTTCCCCCCTCCATCACGTGACCGTAGAGCGGGAAGCCGCCTCATTCTCAGTTTGGGACGGTGGGGAGGGAGAGCTAAGGTAGTAGCAGGCGATCTCCTGCTATTACAACTGATCTCCAGCCGATAGAGATCAGTTCACCTGGAGAAAATGGCCGGCCTTGCCAATTGGACTCTATAGCATTGAAGTCCCTCCCCAAACTCTGCCCTCCTTAGGCTCCACCCCAAAAACCTCCCACTGGTTGTGAAGAGGGACCTAGCAACCCTAGGGGGAGCACTCCTGGTGCTCTGAGGTTTCTGAAAGCTTTCTAGTCAGTTCTCCGCAGCTGGCCTGCGCAAACGCAGTTCCCATGCACGCCTGCACTGAAGACGCTAGATGAACAACAGTTACGGATAAGTGCAACTTTGTTTTTTTTCTTTAGGTGTTTCTCATTGAGGCATTTGGCTGCATTTAAAGCTAAAGAGATTTTAACCCAAGTTGGTTATGGCCACAAGCCATGACTAATATGGACTGAGAAAACCACAAAAAACAAAGCTGTTTTGCCTTTTTACCATGTAATCATCATGGATTGTATATAACAGAAACTGGAGCTGGCCACATGTTCAGCACAAGGTCATGGAAAAATGATCTTCCCAGGTCTTCCAGAACATTGCATCCACTAGTCTCAGTAACTCCCCTGGGTTTGGTCTCAGTAACTCCCTGAGCAATACACATCGCAAAGCAAAAGAAGGCTTTATGGAAGAAATTTAAGATGAGACATTAAAAACAAGGCATATAGTTCAGTGGCGGTGAAATGCACAAAATAAGAAAACTGACCATTTATCTTATTTACTGGAGTCCCAACACAGCGTACTTGGTTTTTAAACAAAGAGTTCCAGACTATAATACAAATATCTTCTTGGCAGCAAGGTGGAAAGGGTAAAAGGATAAAAGATTCTTCTCTCTAACTATACTTACAGAAAAATGCTGGCCATAACTTCCTGACTTCCTTGACCAATCACTGGGGAATATTCATGGATCTTTCCAGGGTGACAGTGAGATCCCCCTCCCATACCAGACTCACAGCTGGTGTGAGTGAGCTAATTAACAGGCCTGAGAAGATGGCCTTGACAAGAAACGGCCAGTATGTGTGTGTGTGGGGAGTAGCTAACACCCACAGAAAACAGTAAACATAGCTGGAACCGATTTGGCAGAAGTTCCAAAGCTTTGGCACCATGACCAAGAAGGCCCTTTCTAGGGTTGCTATAGAACCCTAGAAGGCCCTTTCTAGGGTTGCCATAGGGTTGCCCACCTCAGTTGGTGGGGCCCAGGAAGTAGGGCCTCTGAAGATGACCAGATTTCACAGGAAGGTTCATATGGGAGTACATGGCCCTTCAGGTATGCTACCTAGGGCTGTTGATTTGGTTCCATCCGACATGAAAAACAGCCAAATTTTCCCTGATTCGGCGGGTTCTACTTTGAATAGAACTGAAGTCAAAAAAGGTGGTAAAACGACGAGTCGAACTCAGCGAGTTCGGGTAGACGCCGGATAAATTTGTACAAATTCGGCGCCTCCGAATCAGCATTCTCCCACAGCCAATGGTGGCCAAGCTGGGTCTTCTTCTGGCCAATCAATCACGGATGAGTGTGTGAAACTGGCCGCTGTGCGGCCCGTGGAGAGAAAGAGAGAGTGTCTGTTTGTGTGAGAGAGAGATCCCCATGGGGGTGTGTGCACATTTGCTGCTTTCCGCGGCTCCGGAGGGCATGTTTAGATGTAGGGGTTCCTAAAGTGTAGCTTTAGGGGACCCTTCTTGCAAGAACCCCCAAGTTTGGTTAAGGTTGGGTCAGGGGGTCCCGAGTTATGGGGTCTGGAAGGGGTCCCCCCATCCACCCATTGGAATAAAGCCATTTAAAGCACATCCGCGGCTTTCTGTGGCTCCGGGGGGCATTTTTGGAGGTAGAGGTACCAAACATTCAGGGTAGCTTGGAGGGATCCTACTTGCAAGAACCCCCAAGTTTTGTTAAAATTGGGTCAGGAGGTCCTGAGTTATGGGGTCCCCCCATACGCCCATTGGAATGAATGGGAGCAGGCGATCCTTAATGTGCATCTAGAGAGCGGCAAATCCAAGGCAAAACCTCACATGCATAAATGGCTAGAGAGTCTGTGTATGTGAGTCTGTATTCCTTCCATTGCTGCTGCTCCTGTGCTGCTCCTGTGCTGATCATTAGAGATCCTGAGCTGAGCTGACCTGCTGCTAGAATCGTATTGGATTACTCCTGAGTCCTGAGTCCCAGTCCCTGCTCCTGATGGAAGAGAAGACATCCACAGTTTGACCCATTTCGGGGCTTTTCTCAATAACTTTTTTCCTGTGTGTGTGTATGTGGGGGGGGGGGAGATTCTCTCTCTGTGTGTGTGTGTGTGTGTGTGTGTGTGAGGGGGGAAGCCAAAGGGGGGTGGGTTTACCTGTTCTGCTGGGGGGTGGGCTTGATTGCCTCTGTGTGAGACTGTCCTTTCTGCTGTTTTCACCGATTGCCAACTTCGTCTGGAGTTAACTGTGGGTCAGTAAGTCTCTCGCTGGCTGGCTCCTATTGTTTCCGATGGGCTGTGCAGCCGCTCCTGTGGTTTCTAATGGGCTAGCCTGTCATTCGTTTTAGTACATCCCATGTCAGTGAGTCTCTCTGACTGGCCTGTTCTCCTTTGTTAGGAATTTGCGTCTTCTGGTTCGGGGGGAGGCTGTTCTGCTGGGGGGGCTTGATCTCTTTGTGAGTGTGATTGTTGCTGTGGAAGATTTGAATACAGCAGCATGAAATCTATCAATACTGAAGATACACAATTTGCGCAGGTCGCACTTACGCTAGTAGCCTTATGAGATACACTTTGGCTGTGTTGAAATGAAAAGATACGTTACCCATGCTAGTTACGCTATTTACTTATGCTCTGAGCGTTGTTGGATGCACTTTCGGCTTTTAGAAGCCACGGACTGGCTTCTACTGTGTTTGTGTGTGTGGGGGAAGCCAAAGGGGGGGATTTGTCACTCTCTAGATGCACATTAAGGATTGCCTGCTCTCATTCGTTCCAATGGGCGGATGGGGGGACCCCATAACTCAGTACTCCAGACCCAATCTTCACAAAACATGGGGGTTCTTGCAAGGAGGGTCCCTCCAAGCTACCCTGAAGGTTTGGGACTTCTATCACCAAAAATGCCCCCCCCCGAGCCGTGGAAAGCCGCAAATATGCTTTAAATGGCTTTATTCCAATGGGCGGATGGGGGGACCCCTTCCAGACCCCATAACCCGGGACCCCTGACCCAATCTTCACAAAACTTGGGGGTTCTTGCAAGTAGGGTCCCTCCAAGCTACCCTGAAGGTTTGGGACCTCTACCTCCAAAAATGCCTTCCCGGAGCCACAGAAAACCACAAATGTGCTTTAAATGGCTTTATTCCAATGGGCGGATGGGAGGACCCCTTCCAGACCCCATAACTCGGGACCCCCTGACCCATTCTTCACACAACATCGGGGTTCTTGCAAGAAGGGTCCCGTCAAGCTACACTGAAAGTTTGGGACCTCTACCTCCAAACATGCCCCCCCAGAGCAGCGGAAAGGCGCGAATGTGTTTTTAATGGCTTTAAATTGCCGAATTTATTCGCGAACTCCGAATTTCATGCCGAATTCCACGGATCCGAATCGGGGGAGTTCGGACTTCGGCATTTCCTGAATAAAAACAGGCCGAAGTTTGCCGGATTGGAATTTTACCAATTTTTTTTCAACAGCTCTAATGCTGCTGCCCCAAGCCTACTGGGCTTTAAAGGTCAATACTAGCACCTTGAATTGGGCTTGGAAGCAAATTGAGATCCAACATAGATGGGCCAACTTTGGAGCAAGATGGTCCCTACAGCCCATCCATGTCAACATTCTGGCTACAGCATTCTGTACCAACCAGGTTTTGGACAGTCTTCAAGGGTATTCCCATAGAGAGCCCATTCCACTAATGTAATCTAGATGTTGCCACAGTGAAAATATCTTTCTTTCACAGGAAGGGCCACAGCTGGTTCATGAGCCAAGCCTGGCAAAAGGCATTCCTAGCCAGTTCTGATATCCCAGGTTCAGCAGCACCCCCAGCCTACAAACCTGCTCTTTACAGGGAATGCAACCCCATCCAGAAGATATCCTAGTTCCTGGGTCCATCCTTCCCCTCACCAATAGCACTTCCATTTTGTCAGGTTTCAGTTTAAGTTTGTTAGGCCTCATCCATCCCAAAACTTTCCCCAGGCTCCTTCTCACAGTTTTCACAGCCTCCTTGGGATCATTTATTCCTTCTCTCTGCTTTCTGTTTTTTTTAACCAATTTCCAGTCCATAAGAAGACGTGTCCTCTTATTCCATGACTTTGAAATTTTCTCAGGTGTTTTTGGTGAGGGACTTTGTTTATTTGGACCTCAAAAGGCTTTTGACAATGTCACCTGTTTCATTCCTGTCCAAATGTTTATTGATACTTTCAAAAAACTCTAAAAGGTTAGAGGGACATGACTTACCTTTACAGAAGGTATGTTGGTTTTTACTCTGTAGGGCTTGCTTTTTTGTATGCTTGACAATTTTACCTTTAATAATGTTTTCCCTCAATTTACCCAAAACAGACTTTTAACTCCAATTTCTCCCAATCCCCCTGGATCCTTTTTTTAAAAATGGGTGTTCTACTGGCCACTGTCCAGTCCTCTGGTTCAGAGGGCTGATTTTAGGGACATGTTACATAACTTAGAAGATAAGCAATTTCACATTTTAGTTCTTTAAGAACTCTAGGATGGATACCATCTGGTCCCAGTGATTTCTTAGTTTGCAATTGTTCTTTAAGTTCTAGAACTTCCTCCCTTGTCACCACTATTTGCTCAAGCTCCACATCCTCCCCTCCTGAAAACATCCATTCAGAAACAGATATCTGCCTTATATCTTCAGCAGTGAAGAATTCATTTAGCTTCCCAGCAATTGCTTTATTTTCCTTTAGTATTCCTTTAATTCCATTGTCATCCAATGTTCCAACTGCTTCCCTAGCTAGTTTCCTGCTCCTGATGCATTTAAAGAATTCTTTATTGTTGGACGATGCTTTTACGGATATGTTTCTCTGTTATTCTACCCTTCATTTTATGCAATGTGTTTATTCAAATTGGTTCTAAACCCTAATTTTCATGGAAAACCTGTATCACCAACCTTCCTTCTGCATCTACTATTGTGGAAACTACTAATGATTCCTGCTACTATTTTTATGAAAAGCTGTTCTTCATGAGGATATAAACTGTTAAATTATCTGATCGTACTGTAGGTCTGTGTGGGAGTATTGAGTTCTGTTTGACACAGTAAAGTTCTTAAAGAAAACTCTCCGAGGAATTTCATCTTGGAATCTCTCCTCCTCCACTCTTGAACTACTCGGTTTTTCATTCGAATGCTGTTTATTCATCTGTAGCTGGATTATGTCTGTTGAAAATCTGCTTTATTACTGCAAACTGTGGGATTCCAATCTTGGATCTGTGCCCTTGTTTCCACATAGAACCTCTATCAGTAATTCTCTAGCTTTCCATTGCTGCTTTGTCCTCTTCATAGTTCTCTGGAAATATTTATTTCTTCCTCTAAGATCAACTAATTGGTTGAGCAGCAGGACTGCAACTCATTATATACATACTAAGAATGGGCCAGCAATGCATACTGAGTTTGACAGATAACCTTGGATTAGCTTGGAAGATGCAAAAACTGTTTGGGCTAATGTCCAAGTCAACATCGTCACCCAAGGAACACCAAGAAATATAATTTTTGGCAATGGTGTGGTTCATGGACTCTAAATCCTGTGCCTTACTTCTTCCCTCTATGTTTACAAAGTCCTTCCACTCTGTTTTTCCACGCTGTGTCAGGGAGTCTTCAACATTGATATGGAAAGGCAATGTGTAAGTTAGTACTGAAGGTCAGTAATGTAATTCAATTGGGAATGTAAATGTAGTTTTCCATATTATTATTTTTGGCGGAAGAAACTGATTACATTCAACATAAAATAGGTGTGAGAGATGCAGATAAATTCCTCAGTGCTACATACTATTATTAGCTTAGTTCAGAGTTATATTTATTATGAACTATCTACTATTAAACGTCAATAAACCGTCAAATCAGATATTATTAACCTAGCTAGCACATTCACATTGTTTGTTCCATATGCCATAACAAATCAGTCTCATCCATTTCCTCACCCTTTCCATAAATTATTTCTTTATGGTATTTTCTTTCATTTCCACAGTTTGGCTAATGTCAATCAAGCTGTGGTTATAATTATAATGAAATCATTCTAAATTTCTTTGGGATGGTAGCAATGAGGTTCAGTAAGAATAATTCAGGTGAAAATTCAATAGTATGTTCAGTTCCTTTTGCTAATATTATGGCCACCGTCTTCCAATATTTAACTGCTCTAATGCATTTCCACTACATGTGGAGAAAGTCAGTACGAGATTCATCACAGTACCAACAGTGACTAACACCATAATAAATGTTGGTCAAGCTTGCAGGCATAAGATGCCATTGATGTATCATCTTAATGGCTTTCTCCCTTAAGTTCCGGCAAATAGAAAAAGACAAGTGGGGACCCGCAATGAGCCCCCACTGTTGAAACTCTCTTTAATGACCCCCCCCCCTTGGAGCTCACCCTTGAAGCTCTCCAGACATGTGCCGACAACGCTTTATTTAAAATTGGGGGGATTTAAACCCAACATATTTTTTTTCAATTTCAGTTTTTTCTGCAAACTTGGGGAGTACCCTAATTTTAAAGAAACATCTGTTTGGGTTGAGCATGCCTCCATCTGCAAATTTAAGTATCTGCAGGCAGAAAGCACACTTGGGAATCAGATATATAGATAGGCCAGTAGCCAAGAGAAATTTCCAAACATAGTCATGTACCTTATAGTCAAATGTCTCCTTCTATTTTTTTTCATAACCTTGAGCAGCACCTCAGGTAAGTACACATAGCATGTTATACATGATAGAGAATATTTGATTTTAGTAACAATAATTGTCTCATGGGGGGTCAATTTCCCATTAAGCTTTCGTTTCCACGATCTTCCTCCAAGACAGCTCCTGAATTTCATGTATTGAAAGACTGGAATACCTTCATCAATCCTTATAACCAATGAATAATATTCAATTATCTTCTTGTTATTTACTAAGTCACAGTACTGATGTATTCCAGCTCTCTTCCATCTAGAACAATCACTGTTACCCCATCCTGGGGGCTAGTTCTCTTACTAACAGAAGCAAGCATAGAAATCCAGGGAGATAATTTACTACTAAATTTGTTCCAGGTTTCAAGCATACAATTAATAAAACAATTATCATGTTTATAGTTAGTTTCCCTCTTCATTTTATTCAATGCAAACCCACTCCTTATGCCAATCTCCACAAAATTTTGTTCTAGAGCATTTAAGTGTGAGTCTGTATCATTAAACCATAAAGTTAGCCAATTCAATCTCACTGCATGGTAGTAAATTAAGATATTCGGTATTGCTAAGCCTCCTTGACTAGACTTCTTCTATGCAGCCTGCCAAGCCATTCTTGGTCTTGTATTTTGCCAAATAAAATCATGATATCTTCTCCACCATTCCAGTAATTTTTTCTCTGGTATTAGCTTAGGCAAAAGTACTATTTTAAATGCATTAATCCTATCCAAGAGAGATAACTGCAAAGATTCCCACATGGATAAAATATCCCGAATTTTCTTCCATATATGGTTTAAGGTATATATTTGTTCTTTACACTGTGTTATATAAATGCTGAGTTATTTTACCTGGAACAAATTACATTTCACTTGGGTTAACCAACACTCATCTTTTATTCCAGTTAAGTCTAAATCAAACAGCATAGTCTCTGATTTCTGAGTGCTTAACTTATAGCCAGAGACTTTCAAATATGTGTTCATCACTTTCTGTAATGATGAATGTATATGTGATAAAAAAAAGTACAATATAACCTGCATTTTAAAGTGATGTGAGTCAACGGCAGTGCCCTTAATCTCAAGAGATTGCCTAATGAGAATGGGTAATGCTCTAAAGCAAAAGCAAACATAAAAACTGATAATGGGCAGCCCTGTCTCACTGCTCTACAAATGGAAATTATACCCAATATATTTAATCTTGCTTCAGAATGTGCATATATAATTTCTGCCCATTCAGTCAGCACCAAAATCAAAAGGTTTTTATACACGCTATCAAGTTTTCCATATTTTAATAGTTGTTGCAACTCAGTCTCAGTCGTTTCCTTAGTTGGTGTCCAGAATAGCTAGGAAAACTTGTTTCCTAATGGATTATTTGTGTATTAGAACTGGGCTTTGGAGACCAGAGTTGCCAACCTCCGGGTACTAGCTGGAGATTTCCTGCTATTATAACTGATCTCCAGCCGATAACAGATCAGTTCACCTGGAAAAAATGGCCACTTTGGTTATTGGACTCTATGGCATTGAAGTCCCTCTCCTCCCCAAATCCTGCCCTCCTCAGGCTCCGGCCCATAAACCTCCTGCCAGTGGCGAAGAGGGACCAGACAACCCTATTGGAGGCACTGCCAATTTTAACTCACACATCTCCCCAAATTTAATTCTGACTACAGGGACATGTCACTCCTTGGAGGCAATCCATACATTTAATTAGGAGGCAGTGCCTTTGACCTCAGTGGAACTTCTGAGCAAATGTACTTATGGTTGTACTATTGGTGCACATTCTCAGGAAAAATTATGGTCAAGCTTGTACACAACGTGGTTAACCAGTGTTTCAATGGTTCAGTTACTGAAGCTTCCCCCAGTGAAGAGATGTAGTTTTGTCCCCAGTGCCTTTCAAAAGTACAATTCCCAATATCCCTTGGGAAAGGGGATCCCATCTCTAATAGTGCCATTTTAATTTTTTAGTATAGATATGGCTTTGATTTCAGATTGAGTCTTGATTTTCTCAGGTAAGCCTACAACTGAAAACCGAAGAAGCTAGGCAATGCTTAGTAATAAGCATGACTAAGAAAGAAAGTACATACTTTCCTCAGATTATTTCAAAAGCAAACAGATCCCTGGAGTTCCTTAAGAGCTCCTCGGGTTTCCCAGTGAGAAGATCAGCAACAGTTGTCAAGTCTCTCTAAAGGGTAGCTTGTGCACCATTATTAATCTTCCCCTACAAATTACAATGCAGTTACACATGAATGTTGTGTATGTTGTAGGCTATGCCTTTCATTTCAAGTGGTCAATGGTTAGTTCCAACAGGCCTATGCAGCACCCATAATAAATATTATATATGATTTTAACACATATATGATTTGTGGCCCTGGCAACAAAAGCTATGGAATCCAGAAAAATGTGTTTTCAAAACACTTCCACTTGCATTTTAAAATGTTACCTATATATAGAACATGGCTAGAAATCCTCACTAAAACAGGAGCTCTGGCAGATACAGGCTCCTTGTCAGACAAATTAACATAGGATGTTTTGCCTGAAGACAGAAAGACAGAAAAATAGTATTACAGAATGCTTCTATGGTATAAAAAGATGGGGATAAGCCACTAGACTAGAACACAATTGCCATTATTAAGATATTCCATCATACTGGAGTAGCTATAAGCTAAATTTCCTCTCTCCTCCTGCCAAAGACAGATAACCTGGGACTTTTTAAAAAAGGTATATTGAAAATTGAGTTGGTGGTACTTTAGCAGAGCAACTGTGCCATCCAGTGGCTGTATAGGCTAACTCATAAGCACTGCTTGATCTGAAGTGATATCTGGTACAACTGAGAAAGAATGCATTTCTCACCATTGTAGCCCACTCCTTTTTCAACAAGCTCAAAACAATTTATTCGTATCCCTTTGTGATAAGTTTAGACTGGGAGAGGCTGTTTTGGGCTACTGTTTTGTGTCATTTTTGTTAGTCTGAATTAAAAGGCATTACATAGATTTTAGTCTGGGATTTTTCTTTATATCGACATAGGTAACTGTAACCAGTGAGCTTTGTAGATTAGCAGAATGCTCCTGACTTTTTCTAGGTTGGCTAAAATGCTGCCAATAAAAACATATATTTCAGCACATACTGCTCCAGCACCTATGAGGCCAGCTGGAAGAGACTATGATCTTTCTAGAAACAACAGTCACTTTAATACATAAAAACATAAGAGAAGTTACTGGATCAAATCAGTAGCCCAATTAGTTCAGCATCCTGTTTCACACAGTATCCAACCAGTTGTTCTGGAATCCAACAAACAGGGTACAGAGGACAAGGGCTCCCTCTGATATTATATGCTAGCATCGGGATTCAGAGTTCTGCTGCTTCTGACTGTGGTAATTCTAGAGTTCCCAGTTTCCCACTGCCATTCCTGGAGTGGGCAGGAGAAAAATATAGCCATTGGCAACAGAGGCAGACCACTCTAGGAATCACCAGAAACTCTATGGTTTTGCCATAGAGATTCCAATGATTCCTAGACAGGAATGATATCACTTCTGTGTTTTCTCTGGATATGATGTCACACTGTCTCTGACAGTGCCCCCATAACTCCTGTCAATTTCCAGCCCAGGTTCCTTTTAGCCAATATGGCTCACTGCCATTGTTGGATTTGTCTCACCCTCTTTTCAAGCTATCTGTTCTTTTGGCCATCATTACATTTGCTGGCAGTGAAGTCCACAGTTTAATCATTCACCAGGTAAAGAAATATCTTTTATTAGGACCAACAAAAATATCACAGAACCACATGAACCTTGAGCATCCTGAGCAGCTGAACTTTCAATATGATAAACCAAAACATGGGACAGGGAAAGAAAATTAGGAGGCCAGGGTGGCTAAAAATCCCAAATCTGTAGCTGTATTAAAGTGAAACACAGGACATGCAGGAGGTTAAATTGAATTAGATAGTTTTGGGTGCCAAATGGGTATTCAAGTGGCGTGAATGACTGCCACTTGATAAAAAAATAAGATAGCAGATAAAAAAGTGGACAAAGAAAATGACACTCGCCCTTTGCAACAGTTAGTCAAGTGAGCCTCTGATACTAAAAGTGGCACAGGTCTTTTGTACAGCAGAAAGCAAAAGAAAATAGCAGTAATTGTTATATTAGTAGCACTAGAAACTCATTAAGGTGTTGAACTAGATTTTTTAAAATATACTGTCCTAATTGTTTAGTTTACATGATGCATTCTGGTTTCGATAAGCTCATTCCAGGCACCATACAATACCAGGGATATGTAATAGCAAAGGCAGAGCAGGCTGATCCAAAATCTTGACATGTCATTTGGGCAATAGCATTCCAAGAGAAAAGATCCTTTTCAGGAACACTCTAGGAGGCAGAACTGGCCCTTTCCTGAATCATCCAGGTCAATGACCAGCAAGGGGTGGAAAGCTAAAATCAGGGGGTATTTAATCTGGGGCAAAGCCCAAATGCAGGAGAGAAGAGTTCTGGAACAATTTCTACATTGCTATCTCAGCACACTAGCAAAATTACTGGTGAGATCTTCTAAAAACCCTTTATGACTATCAATAATACATAACAATAAACAGTGCAATAAACTACATTCCTTTCCCATTATGAAAGCGCCCTGCTGACTCGGCTTACTGACCGTCCTGGAGAAAAATCTCATCCCTGTAATAGAGGCTTAATAGGATGTTATATACCAGGTGATATTTTTAACCACCATGCCATGAAAAGCTTCAACTACCCATTTCCACACTTCAAGCCTCTACCCGCTGAGTATGATCAATTCCTTAGGTGTGCATAAAGTAGCTCTTTGGAACCTTGCTACAAAGTGGGAGGGGGGGAGAGAGAAGAAATACTAGTACTAGTCAGAATGGCAGTTTTGTGTTTATAAATCACTAACTGGTCTATCCTGACCTGTAGGGTTGACAGCTCCAGGTTGAGAAATACCTGGAGATTTGAGGGATGGAACCTCATGAGGACAGGGTTTGGGGAGGGGAGAGACCTCAATGGGGGTATATTGCCCACCTTCCAAAGCTGCTATTTTCTCCAGGTGAACTGATCTCTGTCACCTGAAGATCAGTTGTAATAGCAGATCTCCAGCCACCACCTGGAGATTGGCAGCCTTACTGGCCTGTCTGGTCAGGGCTAGCCTGGTCTCGTCAGATATTGGAAGCTAAGCAGAGTCCGCCATGGTTAGTACTGGGAAGAGAGATCACCAAGGAACACCAGGGTTGCTACGCAGAACTCAGAGGCAGGCAATGGCAAACCACCTCTGTTCATCTCTTGCCTTGAAAACCTTACGGGGCCTCCATAAATCAGCTGCAACTTGACACCACTTTCACCACCACCAAAGTAGGGAAAATACATTATATTGTGTTCTACATAATGTTTTACATTCTGTTTTGTATAGCAAGATGCTGTACACGTCACTGAATTTAACAGTGGGGATAACAATCAAGTAAAAAGCAGCAACAGAAGTTGGGGAGGGAGGGGCACGATTAAATGTAAGCTAAAAACATATATCCTCCAAGAGATGACTTATTGATCCTTGTAAATTGTTCAACATGTTTTGATTTAAAAACTCTTCTTCCTGGATACTGTAAATTAATAACATACAGAATATTAAAATGAATACAAACTGATAAATAAATCAGGGAATATTGTCTGATCTCAGGGAAAATGAGAGACAGACAGAGAGATAGAAAGGTCATTTATGCATGGGTTCTTTCACTCACGTTCGCCCCCAGTGTTAGCTGAAATGCTCTTTTAAATGGGGAAATTAGCGAGCAATCGGAAATTACAATATTTATAAAGCGGGAGCAACCTTTGTATACCAGAGCCGGTATTCTGTGACCTTTAAAATGATCACAGAGACAGTGGAATCCGAATTAAGAGAGTTTATGTTGTTTCAAGCATTCAGTGGTGCAACACAAATCATACAGAGAATCTAAGAAATAAAAGGTAGTAGAATAAGCACAGATGCCAACGTGGCAGGAGATCGTTGATGGGGTAATACTACACCTTATCTAGATGAGTTGTCCAAGTTCTTGTAGACTAAGATAGCAGAAAATAAGAGCAAAGGCGAGGGCAAGGGGTTCCTGTGGGCTCGGCCAGCGAGGCGGCAGGGAACGTGGTCAGGCTGCGCAAAATTTTAACCAGCAGAGTAACGGCAAAGATGCCAGGAAAGACCTAAGGTAACATTATGGGAGTGGGCTACCCCAGATATACTGTTTCTCTGGGGGCGGGGTGATGGGCTTACCCCTTCCAGGTTCCCAGGTGACAAAAGGTGACAAAAGGATTAATCTTCGGCTGCCGGGGTGGGGTAGTGAGAATTTAGACATCTATTCTAATTCCAGTGACTTGCACAACCGGGAGGATCTGGGAGCTTCTGGTATGATTGGCTTAACGACTTTACACAATAGTCCAACTTTGCAATGTCCAGAGGCTTGCTTCTAGGCAGGGGCTGGCAGGATGACACATTGATGATAACAGGATCGCTGCTGATGGCCCATTAATCTGCTGATGTTGCAATGGGAGGGGGGAGTATAGGAGCAGGATACGTGACTCTCGCTTCCACAAAATGGCTGCGGCTCAAACCAGGATCCATTCTACCAAAATGGAATCACTTCAGTTCACTGGGGAAGTTGACCTGGTCTCTGCTACTGAATAGGGTGACCTGGCCTCTGTTCCTCAGCTGCCGGCTGCTCGGGACGCATAAGAGCGGTTCGTGTCAGTTTCACTGGGGTGCGCGCTAGCCTTCCTGTAACGTTTAGGGCAGGTGCGCGGCTGGAACAGTGCGCACACGTAGACTGTTGCGGGTGTCCTGACCAGTCCGGGGGATTGGCGACCCGTATGCTTACACCAGTCTGTCTTGGTTGTTCCTTGGAGTTATGGATGAGTTTTCCGTCCATTAGAGATGACCTTGCTGCCAGCCCTCACAATGTCCATTCCTCTGTTAACCCGACTCTTCCATCTTCCCTGAGCAAAGCCCTGGTGAAATCCCCATGCATAAGGCAAAGCTTAGTTTCGCAAGCTTAGTTTCACTCGCAGCCAATTACAAAGCACCATGTCCAGAGGTAGGGATTGAAATACTTCCTGCTCCCTCAGAGCTCTTTCGGAGCAGAAGAAAATCTTTTTAAAACAGAGGCTTGGATTTCTCCCCTCCCCTTCCTTTTAGATTACTCCATTTTTTATGTTGTTGTTCTTAAAAATGCTTTTTTATGTGGCAATTGGTTTTTTGGGGGGAGGGGGATTTTCTTTCACAGTAAACACTACAAGTAAGCCAATTACAAAGCAGCATTTAAAGGGGTGGAACTTGATTTGAGCTTGGAGACTGCTGGTGCATAGTTTCCCAACAGGAAAGGGTGGGTCCAGCAAGCAACTACTTTCAGGTAAAACTCCCATGCATAAATGACCATAGAGACTAGCCCAAGGTCACCTAACTGGCTTCATGTGTAGGGAAACAAATCCAGTTCACCAGATTAGCCTCCACCACTCATGTGGAGGAGTGGGGAATCAAATCTGGCTCTCCAGATCAGAGTGCCCCACTCCAAACCACCACTCTTAACCATTATACCGTGCTGGCTCTATTTGAAATGTGTAATAATAGGGAGTTTCAATACATCTTGAGTTGTATAGGAAATATTCTTAAATGGTTTTGAAATTGTCCATGTCAGGGAAAGCTTTATTTTATGGCCCCAGTGTGCATGGAAATTCATAGAAGTAAGTTCACTCTGTCCAGAACAGCACTAGATTATCTCCCCGTGCACATAGACTGTAGATGTTACATATAATGCTTGTGTGCCTTTATTGAGATGACATCATCTGCAGGATAGGACATGAAGTAAAGATCCTATCTTGCTGTATCATATCACACGAGCTGGCTTTTCAGGTTACACAGTGGCTTACTTCATGGGTCATAAAATGCATAGCAACTGTCTTGATTGACAAACCACACTAAAAGAGCAATCCTGAGGTTGGTCTGCACTGGCCATGGCATAACTATGGTACTGCAAGCCGGCAGGGGAAAAGTCCTTTTGGGGGCTATCAGTGGCCGGAACTGCATCAGCATCCACAGCAACTGCACAGCTGCATTACTTGGAGGTGTTGTGGGGAGGCAGCAGGGACTGTGACAGACCACCCAGGGGTAGTGAGGCACAGGGGCCGAGCCAACGCCCGTCACAGCCCAGGGGTGGAAAGGGGCAGGGACAGGGATACTTGCTCACTGTCAGCCACATAGCTGAAAGGGACCAAGTTCCATCACAAGTCCCTGACCAGTGATGGCAAAAGCCACAGTATCGCCTCCCCCATGGACACCCACAGTGTGCACATTCATTGGGAGCACGTCTGGCTCAGGAGGTGCCCTGCCACTCAGGCCACCTTTTGGGGTTGTGCACTGTCTGGCACCCTTGGGGAGGAATGATCCAGCAGCCACAAGATGAGCGGTAGCCCACTGATTTACCTCTGTTTGTAGGGGGTCCCTCACACACGCCACTTCCCCCTTCCCATTCCTGACCCCATACTGCACCCCAGGACAATTGGTGAAAGTCTCCATTTGTAGGGAGGGCTTCTTTTGGATACCCACTCCATCTATGTCACCTCAGCTTGGCACATGCACAGCCTGGCCACAGGCACATGTGCCAGGGTGTGTGCAGGAAGAAGCTGCCGCACTATGCAGTTCAGCCTAAAGCTCCTGCACAGCCAAAACTGACCCTGATACCAGCCAACACAGAGGCAAGCAGATGATGACCATTGGCACCCATGTGAGTGCAGATCGGGGGGGCTTTTATTTATTTATTTATTGCATTTCTATCCCGCCCTTCCCAGCAAGCCGGGCTCAGAGTGGGTCACAACCAACATCATAAAACGCTGGTTAAAACATACCTTAAAACATACTTCATTCTTCGTTATACATTAAATAAGATGGCATTTCCTTCGTTTACAACCGCTAATACACTAAAACAGGGCCCACTCCAGAATTTTTGGTTCTGCTTTTTACATAATGTTTTTTTACATAATGTTTGTTTTCACTTTCTTCATGCATCCCTACGTATTTTGTCTTGTTATGTATTCGGTGGACATCCCTATGTTTAGCAAATACATCTCTTTGTATTTTGTCTTGGTATGTATTCGCTAAATATACAATAAAGTTGGGGAAATAAACAGTACAACACTCAGTTTAAAAGCCATGACAGCATAGTAAAAAGAGGGCGAGATACCTCTATGCTTAGCACCCACAGGCACATCTCCATATATGCCTTTTCCCAGTAACATACTTAAGTCAGACTGTGAATTGTGTGTGATTTTAAGGTACTCTGTGCATTGTGGGTGATTTTAAGGTATTCCTTTTCTAATAAGAAAAAATATTATTTTTCTCATATTGATTAATATTGATAAGCCCATTTGCAGGCTTATGAGGTGACAGTGATGGCAGCGAATAAATCTTTTGTTATTCCCACAACACCTCTCTTTCCGCAGAATTTGGAAACATCTCCACCCACCTGAATGACTAGCCAAGTCCGTCAGCATCGTGTGCTGTCTGGAAAGGTATAGATCAGGCAGATGAAAAAAGCAGGTTTGACTTGACAGAATGCATTATAGGACCCAATAGCGGAATCCACGCTGGACAGAGGACACTCTTGGCAACATAACTACCACACAGGACTGGCAGAAATTTCCATGGTCTCAGATTGAGACTTTAACAGGAATTGTGATTTAAATCCAAAATGGTGACATTAATTTGCACATTAAGTGAGCAGATCTTCTTCCAAAAGTTATACAAAACAGCATGAAGTGGAAAAGTAAAAATGAACTAGAATGTGCATTAAAATATATTTTCACTTTCAGAGTTCATTGCCAATGTTTAGAATGTTGACTGGCTCCCATAAAAATACCTATAATTTTGATAGCCTTCATAAACATTGAAAAGGTGGCATCCAGGAAGCCATAAAAGAAAGGTGTACTTTTTTTTCCTTTTAGCAAAATGCAAACTTTTAGTAGTAATTATGAGAAAGGAAACCTCTGGAGTTGGCTGTGTTACTCTGCTACAGCCAAAGGAACAAAGAGCCTTATGGCTCCTTAAAAGCAAATAGATTTATTGTGGCATAAACATTTATGGACTAGGGTCTACTTTATCAGATGCATGAAATGTTATCCTCATTTGGCCCATACACACTCACTTATAGTAACAGAGGAAAAATTAAAAGTACAGAGACCAAGAGGCAAAAAAAATGCAATTTATATATGAACAAAGTGAGTACAATGACAACTGATACCAGCAGTAGTTGCCAATATTAGTCTGGCTAGCAGCCTGAATAGCTCACTGCAGCTTAGCTCATCAGGGCTGAAAAACTAAGCAGGGACAGCTGTGGGTCAGGCGGGAGGGGAAACCACTAAGGGAATAGGATTGCTATGCAGAGGAAGGTAATAGCAAACCACCTCTGCCCATCTCTTGCCTTGAACATGCTGAAGGTGTGGTTGCCATGAATTGTGACTCTGCAGCAAGTTTTTGCCCTGTCCTGGATGGCCCAGGCTAGATCAGCCCTAGTTAGTACTTGGATGGATGACTACCAAGGAAGTCCACACAGAGGCAGGCAATGACAAACCATCTCTGTTAGTCTCTTGCCTTGAAACCCTATGGAGTTGCCATAAATTAGCTGCAACGTGACCGAACTTTCCACCACCAGTAGGGAGAAATTAAGAGGTCTCTGTTTATCTTTCCCTCCTCTATATCTGTGTATGTTTATAAGAGAGGTACCATGAGATGACAAGCAACAAGGACATACGAACTATATATGCACCCATCGGGAGATTCTGTCTAGGTGGATATATCTAGCTCAGGTCTTCTTAAACTTTTCCCACTTACGATCCGTTTTCGCCAGAGAAATTTTTACACGGCCCCAGGTATATAGGTATATAGAACAGGTATACAAATCAAACATTTACTGATAAAAGGTTCCAAAATCTTTTACTGTTGCCAAATTTTTCATGACCCCCACGTTCCGTTATGCGACCCCATATGGGGTTGCGACCCACAGTTTAAGAAGCTTTGATCTAGATTATGTTACTGGTTCCACTAGGAATTATTCAGTTTCTCTTTAAAGCATTTTAATGGTATTTGGAGTTTTTTTATTTATTTGTGTTACATTTTTAAATTTGCCTCTCATTCTAACATTTTGTCCTGTACTGTAGTCAATAAAAAGTTATTAATTTGATTAGAAATCTCTCTCAGTTTGTAAAAGAGAACTCCAAGTATATGCCTGAGTATATATAGGGTAGGGAGGATGCATGCGGAAGGATACCTACATGTGTAAACCACCTTCTCCATTCCCATGTTGGGTAACAGTGCAGAGTTACCCAATAGTACACATGAACAGGTGCTGTTGCTTTCTACAGAGACACCCCACTGGTTTATCAAGGTCAGTGTTGTCTATTCTAACTGGCTTCACTGGTTTCAGGCAGAGGCATTCACATCACCTTTTTTAACTGGGGGGGGGGGGGCAGGGATTGAACTTGGGACCATATGCATGCTCTTCCCCAAATTCTGCATAAGGTTGTCCTGTTAATATTCCAAATGAGACTGCATGAGAGAACTTTATTAAAGTATTACAGTACTGGCTATCTTATTTTCAGGCCCTTTACTAACCCCTTGAATGGATTGTTTTGTTACACAGCAGAGGGGCTTTTCCATTTAGCCCCAACCTCGAGATCTTTTTCCTAATCATTCACCACCAATTCAGGCAAGGGAAAATTAGGTGATTTAAACACATCCACTTGAAGATAATTCAGATGCCCTTGCTTATGTCTTCAGGCAGAGAGAGAAATAGTCACAACTTGAAATTGTTATGCTGTACAATAACCATGGATTATTACACTAAGAAAACCAACATGACCATGTGTCCTAGTTCAGCCTCTGGTGCTGCTCATCAGTTTTAAAGGGCCAAAAGATGAGACGGAACATTAGTTCCTGTGTCTACCTTGTTCGTTACTTGAGTACATGTGTTTTATCCCATTTTTCTTCCAGGGAGCACAGGGTGGAATACATCATTCTCTCCTCTACATTTCATTCTTACAAAACCTATGAGGGTAGGCTAGGCTAAGAAACTTGTCCAGAAAAACCCAGCAAGCTTCGTGGCAGACAGGGGATATGAACCTGGTCATAGAGGTGTATAATATTTGTACATATGTGTGTCCAGGGAGCTAAAGCTTCCCTTATCTCATTGGGTTCCTTTGCCTTAAGCATTTTGCTACGGTTGCCTATCCACTCAGTGTGAAGAGATCCTTTTGATATCCTTCCTTCACAGTCTGCTTGGATTTTTACTTTCTTGAATATCAGGGTGTCATGGGCAAAAGTCGCCACTGTAGCTTACTACTCACTCTATTCCAAATCATTTATGAACAAATAGATTAAGGGATGAGGGTTTTTTCCTTAACAAATTGCCATTTGAAGTGGAAGAGAAAGAACACAGTACATTTTCATACATTTGGGGATCTGAAAAACTATTAGCCATAATATAAACTATTACTGTTCAAGGAAAAAAATTTAAAGCCTTGTTTTATCCACCTAAATCCAAACTGATAAGTTCAGTCACAGAATCAATTTTATTGAAATCAAATTTTAAAAAACAGATGTTACCGACACAAAGTCCATAATTTTTTTCTCACTGACAAAGTTTTCTTTACTTCCCCAGCCCTGTTTCACAGTATCAGTAACCTTTAAACCAGAAAGTACATTAGGGAGGACTACAGCAGACAAACCATGCTAAACAGTTTATGATGTTTACATTCACAGTTTATTGTGTGAGACATGGTTTTTTAAAAGGCTGGTATGGTGAGGACATCATATGAATGTCTCATCAAGCAATGTTTTTTTTCAGATCCTTTGAATTGATTTATGTCTTTATTACTTTATTGATGATACAGGGTATACATTAGTCAAAATGAGGCATATATGTCATTTCACCTAGTTGTTAGCTGTGCATATATATATATTTATCACTATAATGGCACAAATAGCAACTTGAATAGCCCAGACCAGCACAAGTCCATTTAAACTCAGAAGTTTAGCAGAGTTAGCCATGGTCAGTATTTGGATGGGAGACCGCCAAAGAAGACCTGAGTTGCTACACAGAGGAAGGCAATAGTAAACCACCTCTGCTTATTTCTTGCTTTGAAAACCCCATGAGAGTTTGCCATGAGTTGGTTGCAACTTGTCAGCACTTGAAATTATTGTTATTATTGACACAAATAGTATAGTGTGGGTGAGTTGAAATCCCATTCAAATACATGTTTGCCTAACAGTAACAAAACTGATTTGCAAAAGCAAATCAGTTTAAATATGATAGTGGCAAATTTACCAGATGGCAAATTTACATTGTGTACTGGAGCATCTCCCTGTCTCTTCAGTTTATATGCAGACTCTGTGATAAGGAAAACTGGATTAGATAAGGATGTATTTCATCTCCCTATCTCTTCAATTTATATGCAGACTCTGTCATAAGGAAAACGATTTGATTTAGATGAAAGAGGAATTAAAATTGGTGGATTTTAACAGTTTGAGATATGCAGTTTGAGATATGCAAGTGACATCATGTTATTGGCAGAAACATTAAAAGTTTGACATATGCAGGTGACATCATGTTATTGGCCGAAAACAGTGACACCTTGAAATGACTACTGTGAAGATTAAAGCAGAGAGTGACAAACCAGGATTACACCTGAACATCAAGAAGACAAAAGTAATTACTGGGGAATTACATAACTTTAAGGTTGACAATGAAGAAATGGAAATTGTTCAAGATTTTCTATTCCTTGGCTCCATCATCAACCAAAAAGGAGATTGTAACCAAGAAATCAGAAAGACATTGAGACTGGGAAGGGCAGCCATGAAGGAGCTAGAAAAGATTCTTAAGTGTAAGGATGTATCACTGGTGACTAAGATAATTCATACAATAGTATTTCCTATTAGGAGCCCAGTGGCGCAGAGTGTTAAGCTGCAGTACTGCAGTCCAAACTCTGCTCACGACCTGAGTTCGATCCCGGCAGAAGTCGGTTTCAGGTAGCCGGCTCAAGGTTGACTCAGCCTTCCATCCTTCCGAGGTCAGTCAAATGAGTACCCAGCTTGCTGGGGGTAAGGGGAAGATGACTGGGGAAGGCACTGGCAAACCACCCCGCAAACAAAGTCTGCCTAGAAAACATCGGGATGTGACGTCACCCCATGGGTTAGGAATGATCTGGTGCTTGCACAGGGGACCTTTACCTTAGTATTCCCTATTACTATGTATGGGTGTGAAAACTGAACAATGAAGAAAGCTGACAGGAAGAAAGTTGATTCCTTTGAAATGTGATGTTGCTGGGGGCGGGGGGACTGAGCTGTCATATTTAGGTCACATTATGAGAAGACAAGAGTCATTGGAAAAGACAATAATGCTAGGGAAAGCTGAAGGCAGCACAAATGAAGAAGACCCAACATGAGATGGATAGACTCAATAAAAGAAGCCATGGCTCTCAATCTGCAAGATCTGAGCAATGCAATTAATGATAGGATATTTTGAAGGTCATTATTTCATGTGTGTGGGTTAAGTGCCATCAAGTTGTTTCTGACTCATGGCGACCTTATGAATCAATGTCCTCCAAAGTGTCCTATCCTTAACAGCCTTGCTCAGATCTTGCAAACTGAGTGCCATGGCTTCCTTTTAGAGTCTATCTCTTGTTGGGTCTTCCTTTTTTCCTGCTGCCTTCAACTTTTCCTAGTATGATTGTCTTTTCCAGTGACTCTTGTCTTCTCATAATATGTCCATAGTACGACAGCCTCAGTTTAGTCATTTTAACTTCTAGGGTCAGTTCAGGCTTGATTTGATCTATAATCCACTGATTTGTTTTTTTGGCAGTCCAGGGTGTCTGTAACACTCTCCTCCAACACCACATTTCAAAGGAACCTACTTTCTTCCTGTCATCTTTCTTCATTGTCCAGCTCTCACACCCATACATAGTAATAGGGAATACGATGGCATGAATTAACCTGATCTTGGTTGCCAGTGACACATCCGTACACTTATGAACCTTTTCTAGCTCCTTCATGGCTGTCCTTCCCAGTCTCAATCTCCTTCTGATTTCTTGGCTGCAGTCTCTGGTTCTTTTTGCATCTTCTGGTTCGGGGGGGGGGCTGTTCTGCTGGGGGGGGCTTGATTGCCTCTGTGGAATCTGATTTGGGGGGGGGGTTACCTGTCCTGGGGGGCGGCTTGATCTCTTTGCGAGTGTGATTGTTGCTTTGGAAGATTTGAATCCAGCAGCATGAAATCTATCAATACTGAAGATACACAATATGCGCAGGTCGCACTTACGCAAGTAGTGTTATAAGATGCACTTTGGCTGTGTTGAAATGAAAAGATACGTACGTTACCCATGATACTTACTCTGTTTACTTACGCTTTGAGCGGGATGCACTTTCGGCGTAGTTACATCAGCTCTTAGAAGCCACGGACTGGCTTCTACTGTGTGTATGTGGGGGGAGCCAAAGGGGGGGTGACCTGTCCTGGTGGGGGGGCTTGTTCTCTTTGTGAGTGTGATCGTTGCTGTTTTCACTGGTTGCCACCTTCGCCTGGAGGTCAGTGTGGGTCGGTGGTGAGTCTCTCTCTGGCTGCCCCAGAAACAATGGGAGGTTTTGCCTTGGATTTGCCGCTCTCTAGATGCACATTACGGATCGCCTGATCCCATGCATTCCAATGGGCAGATGGGGGGGACCACATATCTCGGGACCCCCTGACCCAATCTTTACAAAACCTGGGGGTTCTTGCAAGAAGGATCCCCTCAAGCTACACCGAAGGTTTGGGACCTCTACCTCAAAAATGTCCCCCCCCCCCCCGGAGCCGTGGAAAACAGAGAATGTGTTTTTAATGGTTTTATTCCAATGGGCGACTTTGGGAGGGTACCCTTCTGGGCCCCATAACAAGGGACCCCCTGACCCAATCTTTACAAAACTTGGGGGTTCTTGCAAGAAGGGTCCTCTCAAGCTACACTGAAAGTTTGGGACTTCTACCTCCAAACATGCCCCCCCGGAGCCGCGGAAAGGCGCAAATGTGTTTTTAATGGCTTTAAATGTTCACATATAAAGTGGAGGACTGGAAGGGGGCTCAATTTTGTTTAAAAAAATGATTTTACAGGAAATGGGAATTAACACCCACAGAGAGAGAGAGAATCATAGAATTGGAAGGGGCCATACAGGACATTTAGTCCAACCCGCTGCTTAATTCAGGATCAGCCTAGAGCATCCTGACAAGTGCTTGTCCAGCCTCTGCTCAAAGACTGCCAATGAGGGGGAGCTCACCACCTCCTTAGGTAGCTGATTCCACTGTCAAACAACTCTTACTGTAAAAAAAAAATCCTAATATCCAGCCGGTATCTTTTTACCCACAATTTAAACCCATTATTGCGAGTCCTATCCTCTGCTGCCAACAGGAACAGCTCCCTGCTGTCCTCTAAGTGTCAGCCCTTCAAATACTTAAAGAGAGCAATCATGTCCTTCCTCAACCTCCTCTTCTCTAGGTTAAACATTCCCAACTCCCTCCGCCTTTCCTCACAGTGTCAGCCCTTCAAATACTTAAAGAGAGCAATCATGTCCTCCCTCAACCTCCTCTAGACTAAATATTCTCAACTCCCTCAGCCTTTCCTCTCAGAGCTTGGTCTCCAGGCCTCTGAACATCCTCGTGCTCTCCTCTGCACCTGCTCAATTCTACCTACATCCTTTTTGAAGTGAGGACTCCAGAACTGCGCACAATACTCCAGGTGTGACCTGACCAATGCAATATACAGCAGAAATGTGGTGCCACATTGTAGCTTTTCCTTTGCATGTGAACAGGCAAATCTGAGCCAACATCTGTACTATCTGAAGATCTCTCTAAATTTAGGCAGCTATATCATGAAGGTACAGGGGTGGCAACCAAAAATGCCATGCAGTGGTGATTGTGTCTCCTCAAAAATGTACATGGAAATTCCCCATAACTGAGTTGGAGCATACCACTGGAATTTTCCAATGTATGGTGTGGAAGGATATTGTGATATGAGTGTGCTCAGAACAAAATCTCATACAACGAGAGAGCCTTTCATCTCTCAAACTGTAGAATTTTGACATGAGGTGACACATGTATGAGATTCTTGGAAACAACCACCTCAACAACATAATAGCTGTCGTTTCTGCATACATTCTGTTGTTTATACATCTTGAATCTGCCGTTAGATGGTCCTTCATGGAGATTACAAAAGAAGAACATTTCAGTGGGTTGCATCAATCCCCATTCGCAGCTATCATGTTCACTGTACTGAAGAAGCCCCTATTTATAGTGGCATCACAATGAAATTTCTTTATGTATAGCAGGTCCAGTAAAAGATATTGCTCGAACTGTTCTAGGATAGACCAGTGACACCAGTGTGGTCTATTGGTTAGAGTGTCAGACTAGGATTGGGAGTCCCAAATTTAAATCCCCACTCTGCCATGAAGTTTGCTGCTTGACCCGATGGGCCAGTCGCACATACTCTGCCTCATTTACCTCACGGGGTTGTTATGAATTAAAAAAAAAAAAGGAAGGAAGGAAGAACTGTGTACATTGCTGTGAGTTCCTAGGAGGAAAGACAGGGTGTAATGTACTTGACAAAGACGTGTTGTAATGTAATGAGCATGTTGAAAAGGTCTCATGCCAGTAAACCAAGGTTAAATTAAATTCTTGTTCTATGATACTGATGTTGATGCTCGGAAGCACTGGAAGAACAGAAGATGAAAAATATTTTTTGTTTACAATTATTTGTTCAGGATACTCCCTCCAATCCTCTGTAGATGTAAAGCATTTCCACTCCTGTCCTTTTATGGCATGAGCTAAACTTCATTGACCTACGGAATTGGCAGAGCGTGTCCTGAAAAGTAAACTTCAGTGAACTTAGAAGAAAAGCCAGATTCTGTTTTACTAGCTCAGTCTTTCCTGAGTTCTGTGTATTATACACTGCTCCCTGGAGATAATTAAAACATCCTTGCTTGTTTCTCCAGATTAACATCACAACCTGAAATGGTTACAGTGTACAATAATCACGAGTCATTACACTAAGAAAAAATGACATGGCAATCCTAAGCATGTCTACTCGGTTATTCAATGGAGCTTATTCCCCCCCCCAAAAAAAATCATAGAATCACAGAGTTGGAAGGGATCACCAGGGTCATCTAGTCCAACCCCCTGCACAATGCAGGAAACTCACAACTACCTCCCCCACACACCCCCAGTGACCCATACTTCATGCCCAGAAGATGGCCAAGGTGCCCTCCCTCTCATGAACTGCCTAAGGTCATAGAATCAGCATTGCCATCTAGCCTCTGCTTAAAAACCTCCAGGGAAGGAGAGCTTACCACGTCCCAAGGAAGCCTATTCCACTGAGGAACCGCTCTAACTGTTAGAAAATTCTTCCTAATGTCTAGACGGAAACTCTTTTGATTTAATTTCAACCCATTGGTTCTGGTCCGACCTTCTGGAACAACAGAAAACGATTGGGCACCCTCCTCTATATGACAGCCCTTCAAGTATTTGAGGATGGTTACCATATCTCCTCTCAGTCATCTCCTCTTCAGGCTGAACATACCTAGCTCCTTTAACCTTTCCTCATAGGACTTGGTCTCCAGACCCCTCACAATGTTCTTAGGGTTGCACTGTATTTGTCATAGTGCAGCATCCAGTGATGCTCACAGGTTCAATTATTCGCTTCACTTATACCCCACCTTTCTCCCCAATGAGGACCCAAAGTGACATACATTGGTCAGCTCTCCTCCATTTTATCATCACAGCGACCATGTGAGGTAGATTAGGCTGAGAGTGTTGCATGGCCTAACATCATCCAGCAAGCTTCCATGGCAGAGTGGGGACTCAAACTTGGATCTCCCAGGTTCCAGCCCCACTCTCTAACCACTATACAACAGTGACTGGCTGTCAAAAAGATGAGACAGAACATCCATTCATCTACCCTGTTCACTGTTTATAAAGTACATTTTCATCCCATCCTTCTTCCAAGAAGTTCAGGGTAGCATTCATCATTCTCCTTCCTCCATTTAATTCTTACAACAACAACAACCCTGTGAGGTGGGTTGGGTTGAAAGACAGAAAACTCTTCCACTTATCTCCCTGCATTCTGTTGCCTTCGGCGTTTTGCTATCCAGCCCTGCTCACTTCCAATAACAGAACTGAGCTGGGAGAAAAGTGTTTTCAAAGAATGAAGCAGGGAGTATAAGCAGGAGGAGGCTTTGGTTACCCTCACCCAAAAACACTTGGCCCACTTGATAAAGTCTGAGTGAAACGAGTACCAAAGCCGGGCAGCTTGTAACAGCTGTACTTTTAAAGACAAGATTAAGTCAAGACTGTTTATTTACATTTATTTACGTATTAATATATTAGGTGCTGTGAAACACAGGCATGATGGTACTGCTGCAGTCGTCTTGTTTGTGGGCTTCCTAGAGGCACCTGGTTGGCCACAGTGTGAACAGACTGCTGGACTTGATGGGCCTTGGTCTGATCCAGCATGGCCTTTATTATGTTCTTATGTCATTTGTTTTGTTAAGATTCATATGGTACTTTGCTATAGTTATTTTGAAATTTGACACAAAATGCTATTGTTATTTGTAAACTTGGTATAACCTTGATTGTGAATAATACACTCATAGCAGCAAGCTTGTTTAATAGGTAATGCCAACTGGTCCATGTGCATCACTACACGGTAATTGTTCACAGTAATTAATTTTGGTTTTTGCTTACTCAGTACTCCCTTTTCTTGTTAAAATATGCTATATTAACTGGCAGACAAATGAATACATACAGGTGGCTAGCCTGTCGCTTCTACCTTAGCCCTTATATTAAATAAAGCCAGTTTCAACAGGTTTTTCCTACCAAGCATCTCTCGCATGCAATATTTTCCCTTAAGGTCACCGCTAAAATTATGCAAATAGCTGTAATTTGTCATTTTAAACAAACACGGAAGGAGTTAGTCTAACTAACAAACACCTTTCACCTGTAACTGAGGCAACCCAGGGCATCTTTACTCAGAAGTAATGTCCTTTCCAGTTCAGTGGTACTTACTCCTAGCTTGAATTTGTAATGTTACAGTGTCTCCATGTTTTGCACAGAGAGCATGACATTTGAAGCGCTCTGTTGGATCGAAGCAAATATCTGTCCAGCACACACCATCCTCTGTCCCAGGTGCTTTCAGGAAGTCCACGTGGAAGTCATCAAGCAGGAGCCCACTGGAAAGTAAAAATGGCCCTGGAGCAAGCTACGCTGAGTGGCCCTTGGGACGCTACATGCCAGCACTGCAGGGGCTAATCCAGTTTTCCTTATCATATATACTGCATATAGATTAAACATATTTTTGTGCCGTCAAGTCACAGCTGATTTATGGTGACCCATAGTGGGGTTTTCAAGGCAGGGCCAACCCTGCTTAGCTTCTGAGATCTGACGAGATAAGGCCAGCCTGGGGCTAACCAGATCACGATGCACATTATACCCTTTTGATATATTGCTAGCATGCCAATTTTGTAAAAACCATGCTCCAAAATAATGAGCAATGAGAAAAGGGAGAGGTTTACAGACAGGCAAACAAATGAAATCAAAGCATTTCGGGGGTGGGGGGAGAGATCAGGAGAAAACAAAGAGCAGAGCAGAAAGAGCAGGGGGGTGGGGTAGAGAAAAGCAGGAACAGCAAGGGATAGGCAATGAAGCTGTGAAGAAACCTTTCTTTTTCAAAAGTAGCAAAGGGAAATGAAGCCAGAGTGATCCAGACGTTCTTGTTATGAGGAAAGACTAAATGGTTTTTCATTTGGAAAAAGGATAACTGTGGGGGGCTTGAGTGAAGTGAATAAAATTATGTATGGGGTGGAGAAAGAGAACAGAGAGAGCTTCTCCCCCCCTCCCAAAATACAAGAACCCAAAGGCATCCAACGAAGCTGATGGGCAATAGATTAAGGACAGACAACAGGAAATTCTTACTCAACAAGTGATAAATCGTGGAATTCACTGCCAGTGGACCTTGTGATAAGTATAAATGACTGTTAAAAGAGATTAGACGAATCCATGCAAGATAGGCTCATCAAGAATGAGTACAGGGAATCTCCATACACAGAGGCAGTAAATTTCTGAATACCAAACTCTAGGAAGCAACAACAGGGGAGGCATCAGCCTCTACTGACTGGTTTTTTTGGCCCTCAGGGCAACTGCTTGATCACTGTATGAAACAGCATGCCTGGATCGGTCAGGGGGGCTCTTTTTCTGTTCTTATTTGGGGCCTCTAGGTTGTGGGGGCACATTTGCATTGGCTGCACAATGCAAAAGGCAGTTTCCATCTGTGAATCTCTCTGGTTGTACTGGGACGCAGTGGTTTCTCGGTTTGTAGTCCAATGATGCCCTCACCGACTGTCCTACCATTGGGATCCAGGTAAGAAATCCAGGCATTTAGAAACAAGAAAGCTTTCACAGCTCTTAGTTAATTATTGTTTGGGTTAGCAGCGATTCTGTGTTCTCAAAATGCTAGGCTGAGGGTGGAACGCGCTGCCTCGGAGGGTGGTGGAGTCCCCGTCTTTGGAGGTTTTTAAGCAGAGGCTGGATGGCCATCTGTCGGGAGTGCTTTGATTGTGGGATCCTGCATGGTGGGGGGAGGATTGGGGTCACTGGGGATGTGGGGGGGGGAGGTAGTTGTTAATTTCCTGCATTGTTCAGGGGGTTGGACTAGATGACCCTGGTGGTCGCTTCCAACTCTATGATTCTATGACTCCAGAGCCATTTATGCATGGGAGGTTTTGCCTTGGATTTACTGCTGTCCAGATGCCCATTTCCCCTATCCGAATTCTCAGAACTCTGCATGGGGGCTTATTTTTGAGTTTTGAGAATTCAGATGGGGAAAAATATGTGCATCTAGAGCGTGGCAAATTCAAGCAAAACCTCCCATGCAAGCAGGCGTCACTCGTTTATTTAAATCCGTCTTTTACAGGGATTGTTTGTTTGCATTTTAGAAGACCTCTCCAAACTGGACTAAAACTGGCAAAAGGAATGCAATTCATGTTGTGGGCTTCCCTTATCTTTTCAGGAAGGGCTGTGAATAGGAATTCTGGAAGCACATCAAGGTGATCTGTCGTGTTGAAACCTGCAGGGGCGTAGCTGGTGCGTCTCCCGCGTAGCGACTCTCACCTACCCCGCCAGGCTAAAAGCGCCGTTGCATCGCTGGGGGGAAGACACTGGCAGCCTCCGCTTGGCCACCCAAGAATCTCAGCAGCTCTTTGGCTGGATCGGCTTCCGAGGTGAGGAGAGGCGGGGTGGGACGAGGAAGGCGACTCTTTGCTGCTGAAGCCACCCAATAGCCAAGTCATCCCCTTACTCGAAGAAAGTTATTTGGACCCTTAATTTTCACCCCAGCGGGGGGATAAGCAGCGTCTCTCGCGAAGCCAGATGGTTCACACCGCATTGGAAAACATTTCATGTCACTTGCAGGCGCTTGTAAAGTTGCTGGACAGTCTACTGAGCTGCCCCTCCTCTTGGCTCATCTCTTCCCCCGGGAACAGCATCGCCTCTTTGTGATCGTTTGCCTGCGAAAGTAAGATAACAGGATTTCCTCCAACCAATTGGAACTTCGTTTTTATCGCCTGGTTCTCCTTCTGCTCTTTCTTGCCATTTACGCATGGGAGGTTTCTCCTTGGATTTGCCACTCTTTAGATGCACTTTCCCCCCCATCCATATTCTCAGAACTCAACAATAAGCCCCCATGCAGAGATTTGAGAATTCGGATGGGGAAAATGTGCATCTAGAGAGTGGCAAATCCATTGCAAAACCTTCCATGAAAGGAGGCAGTTATCTGCAAAGGGGATCGCCTCTTCTAAAGAATTCTGGTTTGCAGGCTGAAGAGATTCAAGAGGTTTTCATATGTAGATAGCCTATCTTGTCAATCGATCCAAATAGTCCTGAAAATTTTAAACATCTGAATATAGTAGGAATTTAAATTTGTTTAAAACGATGAAATGACAAAAAAGCTCAATTTTAGAAAGTATTTTTAAAAAGCCAAAAGGATAAGGTAAGAATGTTAAAGACCTTTTGTACATTTTCTGAATCAAAGAATACTTTTGCAGGTGATGCTTCAAACCCTGGGTTTTTTTTTGAGGGTCCTAGTTTTTTTCCCCCAGGTAGCTGTCATTTTAAAAAAGACTCCACTGCCTTTCACCTTTCTGCTGAAGTGCCACAAAGGGGGTGTTCGGGAAGAGAGAGAGGTACAAGTACCTTCTCAAAAGCACATTCATTGTAATGGAGAATAAAATCTGTTGACACAAAGGAATATAGATCTAGGCCCTGACATTAAAATGGATGAGGAAGCTTTTAATGCATATTTGCAGGCACTCTAGGTTGGGTTTTATGTATTAAGAATGTGCAATCAGACATTTGCTAACTAATATAACACTCAGACCACAGCCTAGTTGTAAATATAGTAAATGCTCTAAACCTTGGAACAGAATTATTTCTGCTATTTTGGAGCAATTGCCAAACTTTCTGATGTGGCCACTTGTTCTGGCACTTTCGTAGGGTAACCAGTGCCAGGTTGGGAAATACCTGGGGTGGAGCCTGAGGAGGGTGGGGTTTGGGGAGGGGAGGGACTTCAATGCCATAAAGTCCAGTTGCCAAAGTGGCCATTTTCTCCGGGTGAACTGATCTCTATCAGCTAGAGCTCAGTTGTAGCAGGAGATCTCCAGCTAGTACTATTCATGCCTATTCATGGCTAAGATGAGCATGCCTATTACACCAGTGGTTAGCCACTGTGTGAACAGACTGCTGGACTTGATGGGCCTTGGTCTGATCCAGCATGGCCTTTCTTATGTTAGTACCTGGAGGTTGTAAACCCTATATTTTCTGGTTACATTTGGCTGGGACAACCAGTGGGAGCTCCCAGATAGCATGAGTTCTAAAAGTATTTATGTGACAGGGTGTTGATTGATTCCTGTTGCCACACACAACAGGTGAATTTTTTTAAGGTTATTGGAAAAACATGGGGATGTACAAAAAGTTACTGGTATATTTTTTAAAAATGTGCATAAAAAGTCCAGTTCCCATTACAGTACTAGCTGGTTACATAGCTTTTTTTGTTTTGCTGTCAAGTCACAACTGACCTGTAGCAACCCCAATAGGGGTTTCAAGGCAAGAGACTTTCAGAGGTGGTTTGCCATTACCTGCCTCTGCGTTATGACCCTGGTATTCCTTGGAGGTATTTCATCCAAATACTAGCCAGAGCTGGCCCTGCTTAGCTTCTGAGATCTGATAAGGACAGGCAACCCTGGAGCTATCCAGGTCAGGGCTATATATGTGTGTGTGTGTCTGTGTTAAGTGCCATCAAGTCGCTTCCGACTCATGGCGACCCTATGAATGAAAGTCCTCCAAAATGTTCTATCTTTGACAGCCTTGTTCAGATCTTGCAAATTGAAGGCTGTGGCTTCCTTTATTGAGTCCATCCATCTCTTGTTGGGTCTTCCTCTTTTCCTGCTGCCCTCAACGTTTCCTAGCATGACTGTCTTTTCCAGTGACTCTTGTAGTCTCATGATGTAACCAAAATACGATAGCCTCAGTTTAGTCATTTTAGCTTCTAGGGTTAGTTCAAGGTTGATTTGATCTATAACTGAGTTGGTTTTTTGGCAGTCCACGGTATCCGTAACACTCTCCTCCAACACCATATTTCAAAGGAATCTATTTTCTTCCTATCCGCTTTCTTCACTGTCCAGCTTTCACACCCATACAAAGTAATAGGGAATACGATGGCATGAATTAATCTAGTCTTGGTGGCCAGTGACACATCCTTACACTTCAAAATCTTTTCTAGCTCCTTCATGGCTGCCCTATATAGAGCACCTTAATTAAATTTCAGAGGGTAGCTATGTTGGTCTAAAGTAGAACAGTTAAGATTTGAGTCCAGTAGAACCATGGACTGCCCAAAAATAAATACCGTAAGGTGTTGGAGGAAAGTTTTACAGATACTGTGGACTGCCAAAAAGACAAATGAGTGGGTTCTAGATCAAATAAAGCCTAAACTGTCCCTAGAAGCTAAAAATAACTAAACTGAGGTTATCTTACTTTGGTCACATTATGAGAAAACAAGAGTCACTGGAAAAGACAATAATGCTAGGAAAAGTTGAAGGCAGCAGGAACAGAGGAAGACCCAACAAGAGATGGATTGGCTCTATAAAGGAAGCCACGGCCTTCAGTTTGTAAGATCTGAGCAAGGCTGTTAATGATAGGATGTTTTGGAGGACATTAACTCATTAGGTCGTCATGGGTCAGAAGCGACTTGACAGCACTTAACACAGAGACAGCACCTTAGAGATCAACAAGATTTTCAGTGTATGAACTAATTAAGTTTGGAAACATACCATCCAGACTGCAAGTTAAGATCCTTTATTTTATCTTCTTGCAGAGGTGATGTAGATATAGGTGACTAGAGATGGAGCTTTTTCACTGGAGGCTGCTCCCCTCTGGATTGCCTTCCTAGGGTTGCCAGGCCACCAGAAGGGAATGCCAGATCCAGGTTGGGAAACTCCTGGGGATTTGGGGATGGAGCCTGGAGAGGACAGGGGCCTCAGTGGGGTACAATGCCATAGAGTCCACCTTCTGAAGCATCCATTTTCTATAGGGGAACTGATCTCTGTAGTCTGGAACTGAGCTGTAATTCTGGAGGATCCCCAGGTCCTACTTTGAGGCAGGCATCCCTATGAGGTTCCGTTGAATCAAAGAAGCATAGAATCATAGAGTTGGAAGGGATCCCCAGGGTCATCTAGTCCAACCCCCTGCACAATGCAGGAAATTCACAACTACCTCCCCCATACCCCCAGTTACCCCTACTCCAAGCTCAGAAGATGGTCAAGATGCCTTCCCTCTCACAATCTGCTTAAGGTCATAGAATCAGCATTGCTGACAGATGGCCATCTAACCTCTTCTTTAAAATATCCAGGAAAGGAGAGCTTATCACCTCCCAAGGAAGCCTGCTCCACTGAGGAACCACTGTTCACCTGATGCTGATCTTATCTGCCTTTAGATGCCAGGTCACAGCATTTCTTTTAACCCAGGCTTTACATTAAGAGTTCCATCTTCTTTAGCTGTATTTACATTCTTGCTTCTAGCCTAAGGACTTTGTGAACATTATTGGAATGTTTTGCTCAGTTTTATGCTGTGTGTTTTTACGGCTTGTTTTGTGCAGTGGTTATATGATGTTATTCTACTATTTTATTTTGTGAGCTGCCTCAATCAGGTTTCTGGAGAGGGAGCATACAATTTTTCTAAAATAAGGAAAAGTCATAAAGGAGAATTTAAATAAAAATGTTTAATATCTGTTTTTAAAATCAGTGTGTTACCTTAGTAAGATTCATTGTTTTTCTCTACGCAGATTTGTGGTGAACACAGTTTTCTGATCTTAACCTATAACATAGAACAGAGCAATGAAGGATCACTGGGAAAATTACACAATGAATGATTTATCCAAACCTGGTAAAACTGATATTTTTAATTGTTTACTGGTATATGGATATTTTTGTTAATTAATGATTATGATGTCTTCAAATGAAAAAAATGAAACTTATGAATCGTAACTAAAAGCATGAATTGCATCCTGTAACTGCCTTTGTTGTAGTATGCTTGAATGTTTGTTAACAAAAGGACATTTTGGAGGTCATTAATTCATAGGTTCACCATAAGTCAGAAGCAACCTGAGGGCACTTAACACGCACATTCATTTGCTTTGTCAGGTCTCCATAATGATTAAATTGTGCTAAAAACAACAACAGTAAAAACCAATACTAAGACACTACTGATCCCTTGTATCAGAATTGCACAATACTGTAAATCATAGCATTGAAACCCACAGGAAGCTTTATTGCAGTCAGTGTGTTCTCATTATTATGGACAACGTTTGTAAAACTACTCTGCTGGATTCACATTTAGACAGCAAACTGATCGGTCTTCATAACATCATTGCAAGTGAAATATAATGGCAAGTTCAGTGGACCTGTCCTCTTTCCAGAGCCCGTTTTTGCCTAAGGCACGGATTCTTTTTAATGGATGTGGGTAGTCAACAAAGTGAGGCAAAGTACCTTGGCAGCATGAATATGTTTTAATAACAGGAAAGAAAAACAAGCCACAATACACATAAAGTGAGTTTCTTGCCTCCCTTTTGGTTGCTGGGGGCTTTCTACAGTGACAACCATTCCCAGCAGCCCCAGGTATCCAGTCAAGCCCCTTTGCTACTGCCGCCTCTTCCTCTTTTATACTTTACTTAGTATGCTTAGGTGCTGCTTCCTAGGAGGAGTATCACCTGGCAGTCATGTTGAATCTGGTTCTAGTGCTTATGCCTGACACTCCCCTTTTAGGAAGGCTGAAGTTTAGGAAGAACTGATCCTGCAGCCACTTTGATGGAACCTAAGCCAATATGAACTAAGCTAAGATAAAAGACAACACCATTTCTTACTCTTTCTGGACAGCTTCTTTCGCAATGGCACTACACCTGTTCCTGCAGTGATCAATCAATAACAGGCTGTCATGCAGAAAGTAGAAGAATCCTGGGATACTTCAGTCACTACATAGGAAAATGAAGAATCTACCCTGTGTACATTTTCCCATTTTAACAGGGGATCATTTCTGTCCCCCCCCCCCACACACACACCTTCCTGTATGAGGGTATTATACAGCCGCTGTTGGAAAATTTTGCAGCAAAATCTTATTTTATGGTAACACAACAGCAGGTCGGGTCAATTAAGTTCACAGAGCTGCGTGACTTCCTCTAGTTACAGAGTCTTTTGGTTGTCTCGTTTTATAACACACGTTGGTGTGCACTACCTTTGCACTTAATTGCATTGTAGAATTATCTACCTACAGTTAAAATGTGATAAGCCTTCTCAAATGAACAAAAAATAACTTTTGCCTCTTATGTCTTCTTCGTACTGTGTTCTCAGAATATTTTTGCTTATTAAGCACTGTATACTGTTGTTTCTCCATTTGAAGATCTTGATCCTAAACTGCCAACCTGCGTACAAGAGAAGTAAATTGCACAATCTTTTCGTTTTTCTTTTTCAAAAGGCACTTTTTTTCAGTTTTGTGTAAAATTTCACTCTCAGTGGAACCGGTACTACTTGCATATATATATGTAAGATACAGAACTTGAGTCTGCAGATCTCGTAAAACAGTACCTGAAGGGTGTAAGTGCTTTGGGTTGCAACCCCATATAAAATCTATCCTATATTCTCATCAACAGAGCCTCCAGACAATGCCTACGACAACCCTGCTTTCCTGTCGGAGGAACCGGTTGCAGAAAAGTAGGTTTTCCTTAAGCTGTTTCAGACCTTTATGTCTAAAATGGCTTCCACTGATCTGCTTTTCCTGATTGAATCTCTTTAGAAAGAAAAATGTGAAGTTAAAGAAAGAAAAGAAGAAGATGGTTGGATTTTTCCAGTTGGTCAGTGTGTAATCATTTATTTTCTCCTCATCACTTTTATTTCGGCCCCTTCACATGTTTTCTCCAGCACTTATGCATGTAGTGAGATCAGAAGTAGCCTCTGATTTGCATCTTCCCACCCCGCTCCGGTAACTGCACACAGGAAGGTAACACATGCAGGTGGTAGCTGGAGATCTCTTTCTATTACAACTGATCTCCAGCCAATAGAGATCAGTTCACCTGGAGAAAATGGTCCCTTTGGCAATTGGAATCTATGGCATTGAAGTCCCTCCCCTTTCCAAACCACACCCTTTTCAGGCTCTGCCCCAAAATCTCCAGGTATTTTCAACCCGGAGTTGGCAATCCTAGCTTACCTTGATGTGGGATTTCCCTTAAATTATTTTCCAAACAAACCAAAGGATATTCAAGTTATGTTTCTCCATATGTTAACAGCTGCTAGAACAAATTTTGCAAGAAACTGGAAAAGCAATAAATTCCCTGATTTAAATAATTGGCTCAACAAGGTTAAAGAAACCTATGCTTTAATTAAGCTGATGTATTTTAATAATAATAAAAATACCGAAGAACTTGATGCTCGCTGGAATTCAACAATTTTAGGGATGGAGAAAGCATTCTACTGTGTAAATTGTAGAGAGGGAGTGATGTAATAATAATGCGGATTTTAGTTAAATAGACAAATAGAGTATTATTTGATTAAGTGCTATGGGTATTTTAGTTATATTAGTGCTGTTTTAGTTTTGTTTGTTTTTTAAATAATTTGTATCACCAGTATTTGATTTTTTAAAAGTAATGTTATATCTCATTTTTTCCCCTTTGTCTTTTTTTGTAAGAATAAATGTTTCTAATTTTTTTTTTTAAAGGCTTGGATTTTGAAATGCCTTTCTCTGGCATCCTTGACTATACAGAGGTCTTGTGTTCAAATAATTATGGGATCTTCTTGTTCAGTGGTTACTTTCCCCCACAGTCTAAGAGCAGTGGGGAATGACTGAGAAGGAACTATGTGAACTCAAGTCCCCCCCCCAGCCTGCAGAGCATAAGATTTTATTCCTCTCTGTAAAAAAATTAAAAATGTAATATACAAATACCTCTCTCTCTTTCCCCCCCCCCCTCATCTTATTGGGGTTGCCAGGTCCTTCTTCACCACCGGCAGGAGGGTTTTGGGGCAGAGCTTGAGGAGAGAAGGATTTTGGGAGGGGAGGGACTTCAATACCATAGAGTCCAATTGCCATAGAGTCCCATTGCCAATGCGGCCATTTTCTCCAGGTGAACCGATCTCTGTCAGCTGGAGATCAATTGTAATAGCAGGAGATCTCCAGCTAGTGCCTGGAGGTTGGCAACCCTACATCATATATACCAATTCAATGAATACAAGAACAACTCTGGAAGTAAGACTATGATGCAAGTGGACTTGCCCCAGTAGCTGGCACCACACAACTGGGCCGCAGTTTCCTATGTAGAGGCTGCGGGGGATGGGGAGAGGGTGCTTGGGGCCATGACGAAATGGTTGAAATAGAGCCTACTGAAGCTATAGCCATCAAAGACAGAGGTCTTGTGGCTAGGTCATGGTGGGTTGGAGATGGGGTGCCAACTCCCGGCTCTTGATGGCACGCAACTGACATCTGCGCTTGCCGTCAAGAGTCTGGGTGTGATCTTTGACGTCTCCTTATCAATGGAGGTCACAGCCACAGCCAAGGTGGCATTTTACCATCTCCACTGGGGGGCTAGGCAGCTGGTGCCCTGTCTTTCCCCCCTCGAACATGCAACAGTCACCTCCAGGCTAGATTACTGCAACTCGCTCTACATGGAGCTGCCCTTGAGATGGACCTAGAAACTCCAGTTGGTTAAAAATGCTGGACACTGCTGAGAGCACATATTCAGCCAGTGCTCTGACAACTGCATTGGCTCCAGGTGGAGTACCAGATCAGGTTCAAGGTGCTGTTTTCAACCTTTAAAGCCCTAAATGGTTTGGGGCCATCCTATCTATGGGACGGTCTACTGGTGTGCCCCCAAGAAAGCACTACGCTCTGCAAACAATAACTTACTGGTGGTCCCTGGCCCAAGGAGTGTCCAGCTGTCCTCAACTAGGACAATTTTTCGGCCCTGGTGGAACTCTGTCTCTAGTGAGACCAGGGCCCTGTGGGATCTAACACAGTTCCTCAGAGCCTGTAAGACCGAGATGTTCTGCCAGGCCTACGGTTGAGGGCAGCATTGGTGTATTATATCATAGCTGGCCTCCCTCCCCCTCCCCCTCCCCCTAGTGCTTTTTCTGTTCCATCTTATTGAATTTTTAAGTGGGGTCCTGATTGCCTTTCCCCCGGCTCACTGTGGACCAGTGTGCTATTAATAGGCACCAATTGGTTTAATTGTTTTTATTGTGAAATCCTATTTAAATCTTACTTTTTGCTGTGCTGAATTGAATTTTTACATAGTATGTGTTGGATTGTTTTTAACAGTTGTTAGCCGCTCTGAGCCTGGACTTGGTTGGGATGGAGAGTGGGGTATTAGGGTTGTCAACTGCCAGGTAGTTCAATACAAATTACAACAATAGGCTCAATATTAATCAAACAACGGTGCTGAACAACAAAAGTGTACTATATACAATATTTACAACAAATAGTCACCACCAGATACATCCATCAAGCTATTCAGCTTACTGATACTAATAGTGTCCATAGACTCAAAATAAAGCCCCCGGCTTCATCTTTTTCTTGATATTCCCTTAAGAATTCCACGAGAAGCAAGATGTTGTAGGTGTCAATGAAAAGAACCCCACACAATACATAATATTCTCTTGTATTGTCCATTCTTCACACAGCTTCGGCTCAGTTTAATTAGTTCTCTTCCTCAATTTATTAATGCGGTGTCTACCGGAGATATAGATCATTTACTTGCTGATAAATGTCCTGAAGTTACCAACCAGGTAGCTGAGTTTTTGGCCAAGGTTCTGAAGGAGGAAGAAAGAAGGAGGGGAGCTCACAATTAACTGTTTTATAATGTAATTATTGATGATATTCCCTTAAAAGGGTAATGCCAAATGTCCGATGGGGACCACAACTGAATCCAAATTGTTCAGAACCAGATCAGAGGAAGGAACGCAGATCCATGGTATTCATTGCGTTTCACCTAAGGCTTCATCAGCCTTGATTAGTTTCTCAAGTCGCCCAGTTCACATCAGTCAATGTTCAAAAATACATGCTCAGAAGAGCTAAGTTGGTTTTCCAAAAACCTTCTGCCGATGGCAAAGAGGGACCTGGCAACCCTAGTGGGGTATAAATCGAATAAAATAAAAAAAACTTAAGACAGAGGGGCAGATAAAGGTCAGGTGGCTGTTGAGTGGGAAGGAGATAGGGTTGCAAACATCAGGTTAGAAAAGATCTGGAGGTTAGGAGGTGGAGCCTGGGGAGGGTGGGGTTTGAGGAGGGGAGGGACGTTAGAAGGGTATAATGCCATAGACTCAACCCTCTAAAGCAGTCATTTCTTCCAGAGGAAGAGAAGGAGATTGTAAGACAATTTTATTCTCCTTATAAGGTAGAAAAAATCAGCATATAAAAGCCAACTCCTCCTCTTCCTCCTTCTTTCCAGATGACAGAGATCAGTTCCCCTGGATAAAGTGGCTGGTTTGGAGGGTGGACTCTATGGCATTATACCATGCTGAGGTCGCTTCCCTCCCCAATCTTTGCCCTCCCAAGAATCCAGCCCCAAATCACTAGGAATTTCCCAACCTGGAGCTGGCAACCCTAAAAGGGAACTGATCTTCGTAGCTGGGAGATCTGTTGTGATTCCAGGAAATCTCCAGGCCCCACCTGGAGGTTGGCAACCTAAAAGTAGGGAAAGAACCAGGAAAAGAGGAGAGGCTATGGGGGCTTTCAGCAAAGGGAAAGAAGGAATAGTGGAGGAGGGAAAAATGAGATGCCTCCTGCAAGTCCTTTCGAGTTACCACTTCTATCTAATCTTTTGTAATACTATCTGATTTATTCAAATTTTTGCTTATTTGAATGTTTGGACCTCTCTCAGACTGCTTAAATATACGACTATGGTATTCTACCACATTTTCTCTGTATTTTACCAGTTTTTTCTTTATATTAATCCAGTTTAGTTTCGCAGACTGGCAAGATATTCTTTTAATGCTTGTGGGCATTAGCGCAGCTGCAGCAGTTGGACTTGGACAGCCTGCTGTTATCATTATCTTTGGACAGATCACTAACAGCTTTGTGGCAACTGGCCAAAATGTTCCTCTAGGTAAGTTAATAAACTTGCCCAAATGCTTTTCAAGATTCTGAATTCCTAGACTTGTATTTGAAAATATAGTTGGAGGATGGCAGGCTTTAAAATATTGGCTTATGACTAACAAGTCCCAGTATGATCTACCCATCACACATTCAAAGAAGTTACCTGTGACTCATGACAATCTATATTGAAATTAATGTTTAAGGTGCCTCTGGACTTTTATTTTGCTACAACAGATTAACATGGATTTGCAATGATTACTGTTGACTCTTTTTCCCTTAAGTGGGGAATCTTCATTCAATTTAGTAAAATGCTGTTTTAGAGAAGGTTGCAAAGCCTGTGTAGAAGATTTCTTGTAGGAGTAGCTGTTCGGCAAATGATCAGCTGCAGTGACAGTTGTTGCTGATAAAAAAAAGTTCCAAACCCTGTTCCCCTAAACCCGTGGTTCTCCCATTTTTTTAGGAATCCTAAGTCGTAGCCTCCATGCACAGATTTCTCCATCCACCTGGGGCCCGACCCTTGGTTATTAGATATTGTGATGGTTTTTCTAGGATTGCAGTAATGTAACAATGCCACGATGGCTTGGGATAGAGAGCATGCTAATCAAATTTTCAGATGACACCAAGTTAGGAGGGGTAGTTAATACCCCAGAGGATAGGGTCAGAGTTCAGAATGACCTTGATAGGCTGGAGAGCTGGGCCATAAGTAATAAAATGGATTTCAATAGGGAGAAGTGTAAGGTACTTCACCTAGGCAGAAACAACATAAGGCACAGGTACAGAATGGGAGAGAGTTGGCTTGACAGCAGTACATATGAAAGAGATCTGGGAGTCTTAGTGGACCACAAACTGAACATGAGTCAACAGTGTCATATGGCGGCTAAGAAGGCCAATACAATTCTGGGCTGCATCAATAGGAGTATTGTGTCTAGATCAAGGGAAGTAATACTACCACTGTATTCTGCATTGGTCAGACCTCACTTGGAATACTGTGTCCAGTTTTGGGCTCCACAATTTAAGAAGGATGTTGACAAGTTGGAGCGTGTCCAGAGGAGGGCGACCAGAATGGTCAAAGGTCTGGAATCCATTCCCTATGAGGAGAGACTTAGGGAGTGGGGTTTGTTTAGTTTGGAGAAGAGAAGGATGAGGGGAGACATGATAGCCATGTTTAAATATTTGAAGGGATGTCATGTTGATGAGGGAACTAGCTTGTTCTCTGTTGCTTCAGAGACTAGGACACGGAGTAATGGATTTAAGCTAAGAGAAAAGCGATTCCACCTAAACATTAGGAAGAACTTCCTGACGGTGAGGGCTGTTCAATGGTGGAATGCACTTCCTCGGAGGGTGGTGGAGTCCCTGTCTTTGGAGGTCTTTAAGCAGAGGCTGGATGGCCATCTGTCGGGAGTGCTTTGATTGTGGGATCCTGCATGGTGGGGGGAGGGTTGGGGTAACTGGGAATGTGGAGGGGGGAGTTAGTTGTTATTTTCCTGCATTGGGCAGGGGGTTGGACTAGATGACCCTGGTGGTTCCTTCCAACTCTATGATTCTATGTCTAAAAACAGTTTTCAATATATTTTCCAATTATGCGACTGCTGCCATTTGTTTTATAGACAAGAATAATTCAGAGTGTCCAGCAACAGATGTAGAAGCCCAGATGACCACGTAAGTTTCCATACAGTTATTATTTTGAAGAGTTATAATTTTATACTGCTGTCAAGCCAAATTTTGCTCTTGTCTTTCTGAATATGATTGCAATGAACACATGAAGCTGCCTTATACTGAATCAAATCCTTGGTCCATCAAAGTCAGTATTGTCTACTCAGACTGACAGTAGCTCTCCAGGGTCTCAGGTAGAGGTCTTTCACATCACCTACTTGGTCTCAGGTGGAGGTCTTTCACATCACCTTCATGCCTAGTCCCTTTAACTGGAGATGCCAGGGATTGAACCTGGGACCTTCTGCATGCCAAGCAGATGCTCTACCACTGACCCACAGCCCTTCCTCTCCTTTTTTCAGTATACTAAACATGTTCTACAGAATTCTGCTTATTTTAGCTGTTTATGTCTTCATTAGGAATGCTTACTACTATGTTGGACTTGGCTTTGGTGTGTTGGTGCTCAGTACCATTCAGGTCTGGACCTTTTTGACTAGTGCTGCAAGACAAACAGCGAGGATACGTGATAAATTTTTTTTTGCTGTTCTTCACCAAGAGATGGCCTGGTTTGATACCACCCAGATTGGAACACTGAATACCAGACTTACTGAGTAAGATGTTTCTGTTCTACTGTTGGGGATGGGATGTGGAAGGATACCGGTGACTTCTGATCCAAGGATACTCAGCCAGATTTTGTGGGCGCAGTCTGTCCAAATCCAGGTGAAGATTGGAAATATATGTCTGAATAATTTGTGAGCGGCATGCATTGAGTGTGCACTTTCCCTTCCTGATCTAACAGCTGGAATTATGCACGTGTCATTCTGCCAAGAAAAAAACATAAGGGCTGTATACTGAGGGACACATTGAACTCTTGCAGGTTTGGGTTATCCCATTAATTTCTGCAGAGAACAGAATTATGTATAGAAAAACATGTACATGGGTTTTCTCCCCTTATTAAAATTAAAAAAGAAAGTTCAAATGAGGTGAAGGTACCTCCATGTATGCTCCAAACCTCCAGAACTCATAAGAAATCACTAGGTTGAGGCACACATCATATCATTCGAGAGATTTTTGAAATGTGGAATCTACAATGGTCATTATTTGGGATTGGACAGTTTGCTTGTGCTCTGTTCAGATGTCACTCAAAAAGCCCATTCCTAGGCTGTCGGCGGCTGGGGAGGGCAGGTAGGAGGCACAGCTGCGGCGCCTCCTAACCTGTTTCCCTGCTGCCAAAAGTTCGAAAAAAGCCTTTTAAAGGCTTTTTGTTTTTTAAATGAGGCTTTTCACTCCATTGAAAAAAGCTAGGCTGAGCCTGCTAAAAATGCCATTTGTCCCAATGGCATGCCCGGGGCGAAAGGGAACAGGAGGCTGCCTACGGGCAGCCTGGCTCCCTAGATCGCACCGGGGGCGCCTCCCAGGATGCCAGCATGCCCCCGGTTTGCTGGCACAGGCCTTTACACAGGTGGGACGCCAGCGAAAGGCCCAGCTTGTGTTCCTGGGTGGCACTGCCATGGCAGCACCAGGAGACCGGTGTCCAGGCCTTCCCTCCGGCATCTGGGCTGCTCTGCACAGTGTAAGTGGGACAGCTGGCGGTGACCATCCCATTTAAGCTGGCGCAGCCCCTTTTTTTTTACCTCCTGAGCTCTTTCAGCCGAAGAGCTCGGGAATGTACTGTAAAGGTTCAAATGCCTGAATGTGTCTTGCTTTTTAAACCAATGAAGTCATAGTGTTACCCAAATGACCTACACAGATATATGTCTCAGTCACAGGAGCGTTACCCTGTAATGTGTCAAGAGCCCATACCCGTGTGCATCAAGGGAAATTATTATTGGAAGCTTCTGCCAGGTGTAATCAGATAATAGATTTTGTGTGTACGATACTGCACATTAATTGTGTCTTAGAGCTTTGGTAAATGGCATGAGACTCTCAGAAGAAAGATAATGTTCATTCACAGCCCATTCCTGAGAGCTACAGCAGCAGGGGATGGCGTGGCAGTGCCATGGCGCCCCCAAAGAGGTTTGGCCACTGCAACAAGGGGGAGGGGAGAACTTTTTTAAAAGTTAAACTTAGAAAAGGGGGGAACCCCATTGAAAACAGCAATGCTGTGCCAGCAAAAAGCTTCACTTCACTTTTATTCCATTTGCTTTAAGCAAGACTCATTTGCCTTTTCCCCAGTCCTCCCTCCTTTCTGATACCCAAAAGCTGGCGCAGCACTGCTGTTGCTTAAGGGGGCATTCCTGGGCCGAAAGGGGTTATGAAGCTGCCTACTGGCAGCTCCACCTGCCCCCCAGAATGCCCCAGGAACTCCTCCCTGGATGCCGGCGGGAGGCTGAGCCGGCGTCCAAGGGCTGCGTTGCCATGGCCATCCAGGAGGGCCAGCACAAGGGGCACTTCACTGGCTTCCTTGCAAGTTTGCATGGCGCAAGTGGCACAGACGCTAGCATAGGGGTCACATCACCTCCTAAGGCGATTTAACCCCCGGCTTCAGGAATGCACTGTTAGTTATGTATTGTCAGAATAATGTTCATGAAAGTGGAAAGTGGAAGAAAAATGGAAAATGAAATATGTTAGACTTGAGAGACTCACGTGACTTATTTTGTCTCCACACAGAAAATCCACAGTATTTCAATCCACTTTCTTAACTGTACTGAATTTATCAATGTTATGTGATACCAGGAAAGTAGGTGACTAAAAGCATCCACTTTCATCCATCTTTTTATCTCCTTTAATTGCAGCGATATTAACACCATTCAGGAAGGCATTGGAGACAAGATCAGTTTAATAGTCCAGTTTTCTTCCACATTTGTGGCGGGGATTATCATAGGATTTGTGTACGGATGGAAGCTTACTCTTGTGATTTTGGCTGTTAGCCCTCTTCTTGCTGTAGCTGGGGCTGTGTGGTCATACGTAAGTTGCTGAGGCTACTAATGATAATTCCTCCATCATTAAGTTACACCATTTAAGTTCAATGTGTTGTGTTTTCTTTTTAAAAGAAAGTAATGCCATTTTTTAGCATATGCATTTTTAAAGAGGACATTTAGTCAGTCATTTTGCTAAAATCCCTGTAATCACTTTTGGTATAGAAAGTTAATCTGGAGATTACTATTTCTCTGCACAAAGATTTACATGTACAATCAATTTCATGAGTGTAAAAATGGGGCTTATGCATTGCTAGAATTAAGGCATATCTAAGAAAGACATTTCCAGTTTCTTATCACATACAATAACTTTATTAGTATATATGGATTTAACGTTTTATAAACTTCAGTAATTTTTCTTTACGTTTTCCAGCTTCTGTCCAATTTGACTATTAAAGAGTTGACAGCTTATGCTAAAGCAGGTGCTGTTGCAGAAGAAGTCTTGTCTGCCATCAGGACTGTTACTGCTTTTAATGGACAGAAGAAAGCTGCCGCAAGGTAAAATCCTGTGGGTACACATTAGGGTTGCAAGTCCCCCCTCCCAATCAGCGGGAGGTTTTAGAGGGTGGGGCTGAAGCGGGCACGCAATGACGGCACTTCTGGATTTACTTCCGGAAGTGCCACATTGCCACTGCTGATTTAACACTCAAATTTTGGGGGGTTGAGTGCAAAATTGTGATGTGGCGCTTCCGGAAATAAAACTGGAAATGCTGTCATTGCATGTGTGCGCCCGCGTGCGCACACAGCCCCAGCCCCAGAGCGGCAATTGCCCGCCAATACCACCCACCTGACAACCCTAGTGCACATGTATGTAGGGTATGTACATTGTACAATAACTCCATTAATGTAAGCAAAAAAAAAAAAAACCAAACTATGTAGAAGCTTAGATTTTACCCTATATCTCCAAAAGCTGAATGAAGCATTCTCCAAGGGCAGTAGAGATTAGCAAGTGAATGCATCCCTCTCACCTAGTGTATAAATGTAACCTTTCGGGATAGACTGGCCTATCACATATTCAGGTTTATGTAGTAATGTTTGCACAATAGCCTTATGAAGTGTGTTCTTTCTCCCCGTTGATGGGAACCTCTCTAGCACATGAAGTAAAGGCTTCTTTATTTATTTACTTCGTGGGTTTTTTACCCCCACCCTCAATCCCCCGCCAAAGCTGGGCCTAGTATTTGTAATACTAAATAGAAATATTACTAACATTGTTTCAATTGCCTTGGAATTATGAGTTCACTCTTAGTTATTTTATGTCAGATAAACATTGAAAAGATAGTTCCATGTTACTAATCTGGAGGACCAGATGTATTCACGCAGCACATCAGTTACCTGTGGGCAAAGTTTACCTTAACTCACATTGTACCTTTGTTTCTCCATGTGGCTAGTAGTAACAAAAGGGGAACATAGTGTGTACAGATTGAGCATCTTGCTTGTAGCCTTCATCACAGGTGATGTTGTACCTGCTTTCTCCAAGCATGCTTACTGCGAAAAAAGGAATCCACATATTCAGAAAGGGAACTATCAAATGGGATTCAAGCTGCTCGATGACGTTACATTATTATTTTTTTAACAGGGAAAATATTCATCACACTGTAATTTTAAAACTGGAAATTAAAGCAAACATCTGAATTATAACATTTTGGGTCTGTTTTTAGGTATGATGCAAACTTAGAGGAAGCTAGGATTGTTGGAATGAAAAAAGCCATCACCACCAATGCTTCCATGGGTGTCACCCAGTTTGTTATATTTGCATGCTATGCACTCGCCTTTTGGTATGGAACTAAACTCACAAGGGATGAGCCAGAGAACTATGACATTGGAAAAGTGTTAATTGTAAGTTTAGTTGTTCTAGTTAATGCAGACTTTACAATATGGTCTTGGGACTTCAAACATAGGTAGTAGCTTCATTTGGACTTGATGGTAAAGACCCAGCCTACAGAAGCATGCGTGTCTGGCTATAGTCCATTCTTTATGTACAGCAGTATGCTCTTATGTCCACCAAATATACTGGTGCTGACAGCAGTTATGTTCTAGTCATAGGAAGGGTAAGGGGGGCTGACATGCTCCCCATCCCCAAATAACTAAGCCATTGTCAAAGACGACCACATAGAAAAATAATTTAGTGGGTGTTTGTATGGAACTAATATGGCAGAGATGACAGTACGCACAATTCTGGGTGCTGTGAATGCAACACAGAGCACATCCTGCTAAGGTCTTGTGGCACCTTAAAGAAAGACTAACAGATTTTATTGTGGCATAAGCTTCTGACAAAGTCAGCTTCAGCTCATGAAAACTTATGCCACAATAAATTCATCAGTTTTTTAAGGTTTTAAAAGGCTCCTTGTTACTTTGGCAGCAACAAACATAACACAGTTGCCTCTCTGGAACTCATCCTGCTAGGCAATCTGTGCCCAGATGTCTCCTCCCGTAAAGGTAAACCCTTGGATATTGAAGTGGACATTCTTTAAAGAAAAGCGTAGTTGAGTAAACTAACAGCTCTACATAGTTATAATGAAAGAGAGAGGTGTGAAGAGAGTGGGACAGGGAGAAGCTTTTCTCCCTCTCCCCATGATACTAGAAGCAGGAGTCATCCACTGAAGCTGAAGGGTGGGAAGTCAGGACAGACAAAAGCAAGTATTTTTTCACACAGCATATAGTTAATTTGTGGAACTCGCTGCCCCAAGATGTAGTCATGGCCACCAATTTGGAGAGCTTTAAAAGGAGAGTGGACAAATTTGTGGAGGACAGGGCTATCAATAGCTACTAATCATGATGGTTATCTACTCCCTCCAGTACCAGAGGCAGTATGCCTCTTTTGCTGGGGAGCACAGACAGGAGGACACTGTTGCAGTCATCCTGCTTGTGGGCTTCCTAGAGGCAGCTGGCTGACTACTGTGTGAACAGAATGCTGGACTAAATGGGCTTTTGGTCTGATCCAACAGGGCTGTTCTTATGTTCTTAAAGAAATAACCACACCATGTACTGTTAGGTGGAAGTTAATTGTACTGTAAATAAAACTCCAATGTATTCATGGCTACCATACTAAAGACTGATTCACACATGCATGTGACATGGTAATGAAGTAGTAGAACCCTGAAGTGGAAAAATGGACAACATCACTGTGTGTGAAAGTTCATTTGCATAAAAAGTTCTTTGCAGGTACAAAACTAGTACAGAAGTTCTATCCCCCACTTTTTTTTCTGGTGCAGGAAGTGCTGTATGCAAAGTCCATTCTGCCACCTCAGCTCTCTACTGTCTTACTACCACCTAACTTGGCATATGTGGACCAGGCCGAATTCTTTCTAGTTTCTTTCTTTTAAGGTCCCACACACACACACAAAAAGAGAATATATAACTGGATTTGAAGGATATACAAACCTGCTGAAGAGAACTGAATAACAATGCAGCCTAGTCTGTTCTCTTCTGTCATTTTTTTCAAGTAACTGCTTTGGAGACTTAACTGAATTGCTGCATTAGCTGATGACAAATCATTGACAATTCTCTCCTCGTAGGTGTTCTTTTCTGTGCTGATTGGTGTATTTTCCATTGGACAAGCCTCCCCAAATCTGGAGAGTTTGGCAAACGCTCGTGGTGCAGCCTATGAAGTCTATAAAATTATCAATAAGGTATTTATTGGCCAAGATATATCACATGCTTTTGGCAGAAGCAATAGAGCAAAGTCTTGATAAGAGAGATTACTCTGGGCATTTAGAAGCACATTCATGAATCCATAAGGGGTTATGCCCTTTTTCTGAATTTGAACAAATGTGGATAAACGTTTGTCACCTGTCAAATACTCTCTCTAAGGGAAAATTGATCTGCAGAAACATCTCCAGTCTGGCTGCCCTGCATGCATGCATGCATGTGTTCTTTTTTGGTAGCTGTATAAAAATATATTTTATCTTCAAACACTTTTGTCTTATTACGATTAATACTTTCCTTTATCTTGCCGTGCTCATAGTCTTAGTTGCTAAAAGGTGTGTGTAACTTAAACATGACCTAGGTGAAAGTGATGGGGGAGATATGAACTAGGCAGAGCTAAGTGAGTCACATGGGGATGGTGCTCTCCTTCTTGGAGGAGATCAGCCTCCACTTAGCCTCTTCTAATTAGGAATGTTCCTATTCTTTTAAAAAAAGCACTCGTTCTTTAAATGCAAGCTATCATGACACATGTTAAGAGCCAGTGTTGTGAAGTGGTTATAGCTTCCAACTACATTCTGGGAGATTCAAGTTTAATGCCTTACTCAACAGGGATGCCCACTGGGTGACCTTTGGCCACTGTCTCTCATCCTGATCTAACTCACAGGGTTGTTGTGGCACTATGGGGAGAGCCATATATGCCACCCTGAGCTTCTTAGAGGAATGGCAGGATGAAAGTGGATCGATAGACATACAATGAAAATTCTAGCTTGGTACGAATCAGTACTTTTGAGGTCACACACCCACTCCCCCACCCTGGACACAACCCGGGTTGTAACTTACTTGCAAATGTCTTTCCAGCCCCGTTCCATAGATAGCAGCTCCACTGAAGGGTTCAAACCAGACAAGCTGAGAGGAGAGATTGAATTCAAGAATGTCCATTTTAGCTACCCTTCCAGGCCAGATTCTCAAGTAAGTTTTTGTCTTTCTTCATCTTTCTGGAGATGCAGCTGCTTGTGTAAAAGGAGCGTTATGGCTCCATTCTGTGCAACAAAAGCAAAGGTGCTGATGGTTGTAATGACCCATTTTTTCAATATAGTTTCCCTTTAAATATTGTCAGTGATATAAATAAATATTTTTCATCTGGTTAAGAATGTATAATGTTTTATTGTATAAAACTGAATTATATACTGAGGCAGAGTGTTGGTCTATCAGGGTCAGTACTGTCTACACTGACTGGGGCAACTGTTGACAAGGATCTGAGGCAGAGGTCTTTTATATCACTTCTTTACTGATCCTTTTACCTGGCAATGCCAGGGATTGAGCCTGGGACCTTCTGCAGGCAAAACAGATGCTCTGCCACTGAGCTACAGCCCCTGATAAAATGCAGTGGTTAATTCTGCACATTTTAGGGTGTCATTGTTTGTACTATACTTTGGTAAGCTCACTTCTTGAAACAGTTTGCCAGTGCAGTTGTCATCATCCTAATTTTATTTAATAGAAAACTGGGTGGCTCGTGTCAATCATGTGAGCTGAATAAATGTGCCTCTCACAGACAAGGGAGCAATATCTTCACACATGGAGGACTCCTCAGATTTGTAAATTAGGCTGTAATCCTGAAGGTGGCTGGATGTCCATAGGAGCTGGTGTGACCCCATGCCAGTGTAGGTGCCCCTTTATCAAGGGATAAAGTGTCAAACACGCCGGTGCTGGTGTCCAGGAGCAAAGTAGCTTTGCCGACCCCCACTGTCAGCGCAGCCAGTCTGGAAACTAAATCCTGGAAGAGAATGGCCATGCCGGCATGGGGGTGGAATTCCCGGGGCGTTCCTGTAGATGGAGCTGCCTTTAGGCAGCTTCCACAGCACTTTCAACCCGGGAACGCCCCTTGAGTGGTGGTGAAGCTGAGCCGCCTTTTTTGGTAGCGCAGCCTTTTTAAATGGGGAATTTCCCCCCATTTTCCCTTATTTTATTTTTAAAGACTTTTTTTTTCTCCGCAGAGGCCAGGAAGTCTCAGAGGAGGTGGTGCACCTCCGCTGCTCCCGGCCACAGCAGATCAACCCCCTCTTTGGGCCACTACTGCTATTTTTATTATTGATTATATTGATGTATTTTATATGATGTTACGCGCTCTGAGCCTGGCTTCAGCCGGGGAGAGCAGGTTATAAATCGTAAATAAAATAAAATACTGTAACTTTGCAAAGAAAAAATGCAAAAATGGTGCACTGAGGATGCTCTAGGAGACATAAAATCTTGAAAGCAATTAAAAGTCAGTTTTAAAAAAACACTAATTAAGAAAAGATGGGGAAAGTTGCATCTCAAGCTCTCGACAGTTTATGGAATCTTGTAAGGACAGACTTGGGCAGGGGTTGAGGGGTGTTTCTGGATAATTTATATATACCCCCATTATTATTTGTTTCCATATAATGTAAAATGTGGTGTCCCCATTCCAATCAATATAGCAATAAAACTTGATTATCTACCGACAAAGTTGAGTGAGTCTGTAGACCCAGGTATGTGGAAAAATATGAAAGAAAAAAAAAGAGAGAAAGTAAAATCCTTTGATAGTAACTGGACTCTAGGAATTGTGAAAAGCTCTCACAGTGATGAAAAGAGGTGAATACAATTGGCAGTGAGAGTTGTTTTGAAAAACACTGACTGATATCTGAGCCTGAAAGGAAACTACAGCTGCAAAGTGATATAAAAATAGGCAATGGTCTATAGAGAAGAATGAAAATCATACAAACAGAGAAAAAGAGATTGAGAGAAACCAAAGTTTTAGAAAGGACTAAAAATGAAACTGTTTCATGTTGACATTACTTAAAAAAGAAGTCAGGCACTGGCAATTAGAAAGCCACAGATACTATGTTCAAGTTTTGAAAGCAGCAGTTATTTAAAGTTAGAAAAGAAATTATATGAAATCAATGAGTGATGGATTGCAAAGGGGATACAGAAATAGAAATTGTGGGGGGAATTTGTTCACAGTCATGTCTGTATTGAAGGAAAAGAACAGAGGTTGCCAATGTAGAATATTTAACATATAAACTTAATGGAGAAAAAAAGAACTGTATTTAAAGAAAACCTATTCACCTATATTCCAGAAACAAACTCATAACAAATCCACAGGAAAGGGAGGGGAAACAGCATCATTTTTAAATTAAGTCACTGGCCAATAATAGCCCAATAAAGATTAACATAAAAGTGTGTGAAAGTTTTTGTGGCTGGGGGAATGCATGAATGTTTCAAAAATAGCTTTAAATATATTTGAAAGTTGATTGTAAAATGCAGAAAAAATACTAATAATAGCACTGGAAATTATTATTAAGAAGAAAAGAAGGGGGGGGGACCCTGAAAAAACAAACCATTAAAAGAGATAAGGGAAATCTTTAAGCATAGCATAATAACCATAACCCCCCCAAAAAAAGTAGAAATGGAAGTAAGGTCAGTCATAAAGGCTGGGAGGGTATCAAGATCAAGTTATGACATGATGCAGTAACTGTCCAGAGTAGAGGGATATAATGATGTGTGAGGGAAAATAAAACTGAGATGAAAGGACAGAGAAAGTTTTAAAAATAAAATTGTTCTATCTTACCTATGGTAAAGATATAAACTATATGATATTCCCAACTGCAAAAGTTTGTAGACTGAAGGAAAGTACGTGGAATTATATCCAGAAAGCAGAATTCTTTAAAAACGCTGGAAAGTGCCGAAAGCAAAGAAGACTCCAAGGTATTACTGTATAAGGTTTAACACCTTACCAGAGAAAATGGTGGAAAGCATTTTAAGAAAGCATTTTAAAAGAGGTGTTTAGGGGAACCCACCTGTCTTTATGTATCTTTCTTTTATCGGTCAAGTGATCAGTCCCATTCATGTAGAGAGATGGCAAAAGTTGTATTGATCAAATGTTTGTGAATCATTCCAGATTCTCAAAGGTCTGAACCTAAAAATCCAGCCAGGGAAGACTATTGCTTTTGTTGGCTCCAGCGGCTGTGGGAAAAGCACAACAATTCAGCTATTGCAGAGATTCTATGACCCAAATGAAGGAGAGGTATGTTTTGATTGAATCACTGTGGCACACGTTCTGATTTCCTATATAAGGGGCATCTCAGTACATTTCACTAAACAGAGGCAGCTTATTCTTACCTGCCGTAGCACCCCATCCTCATCCACTCTGTCTGCTGTGTATTGCACAGTGGTAAACTTCCCATCCTATTATGTTGTAACCCCATTCTTTCTCCAGCAAGATCAAGGCCGCACACATAGATCTCCCTTCCTCCATTTTGCCTTTGCAACAACCCTGCAGGGTATGTTGCGCTGAAGGAGGGTGACTGGCTCAAGGTGAGCTCCATAGCTATGTGGAGACTAGGGCCATTAATGCATGACCGATTTGTCCGGGGAAACTCCCGGGCATGCAGTGAATTGTCCTTGTCAACACGCATGGCCGTCTCTGGCTTGCGTGTTCGATGCGGCCCATCCCAGACCTTCTCCGAGTTTTTTGTTGCTGTGATATTGCGACTTAAAATTGAAGCCCCGCTACAAATCGGAGACCTTGCTTGTGCGCACAGCTTCCGGGTCGTCTCTCTGCCGCTTCCACACACCTCTTCGCTGCTGGAAGAGTGCAGAGCCATCGCTGCAGCGGCCACCTGTGAGGGAGGAGGAGGAGGCAGAGAGAGAGAGAGAGGGAGGGAGAAAGAGGCCTGTTTGCTGCCGAAAGAGAGAGAGAGACCAGCCGCTGCCAGAGCATCCACAATTAGAGGCGAGGTGAGGCGAAACGGAGGGCTGAGAGAAGGGGCAGTGGCTGCTTCCCCAGTTCCCGCCACCTCCACCCGCCGCTGGCTTCCCCCCTGCTTTGCCTGGGGGCAGCAGGGTGGCAGCTTAGCCAGTCCACCTGCCGCCAGCTTCCCCCCCCCCCTGCTGTGCCCAGGGGATGGCAGGACAAAGGCGGCTGCTTTGCCAGTCCCCGGCCTCGGCTCGCTGCCAGCCTCCCCTCTCCTCCACCCAGGGACAGCAAGGTGGAGGAGAGAAGAGTGACGGCAGCTCCCACTGAGCACTCCTTTGTGCCGTGTGTTTGATTTCCCACTTTAAAAAGGTTCCCGCTTTTAAAAAGCGTGCACCTTTACCGGCACAAAGGAGCCATGCATTAATGGCCTAGGTCACACTCGAGCGACTGTTAGAGCAGATGTTCAATACCTGGCAATCAATGTTATCTGAGCTTATGCCATTCTGTTACCTATTGTCAGTTTCTTTCACACTTTAAAAGCAGTGTTAGTACCTAGTTCTTTCTTCTAGTCAGTTAGCGGGTAAACTATTTCATCAGACTAATAAATGGCCAAATTTGTTAACAGAAACATTTTTTTCATTCGTTGTCATTCAGTGGCCATGCAAAACTAAGTGAATTGCTCTTCAACTAATGGACAGTACAACAAAATTCACGTCCAAAATGTAGAGTGTTAAATGTCAGAGCTGCTTTTCAGATTCCAAAGTAGTAGTGAGAGAGAAAAATTTATGACTAGTGCTTCCTTCACACCCACCCCCGGTCAAGAAGTGATGTGCACAATGCACATATTCCCATGTTGTGGATTCTAAGTTTAAATCACAGTTTTGGATGTTATGATATAGTAGTCTTTAGGGCTTGCTTTAAGGTTTTTGCGAAAATCTGCAAACATGCATCTTTTCTGTTTTAGCTGACTTGCAGTTTTCAGCCTTGAGAAGAATTATTTATGAATTAATGGCTGTATGCCCAGAATAAATGGAACAGAGTTTCCAACAATTATTCTTTGGGATTCTCAGATGTGTCTAACATCACACATTTAGAGAAAACAAATTAGATAGTTTAGCAAAGTTGGGTAAGGCTCACTTATGCCTCTATAAGATAGCATCACCCTAAAATCCCCGAATATTTTTGCTGAAACTATCTGATCTTTTCTGAAAAGGATAGGTAACAATTTTAGAAATTGCATTTATTCTTTAAATGCAGACTAAGTAGGAGAAGTTACGACATACATTTCTTTTTATTTATAATCTCGTATACATATGCTAGCATTTTCTGTATAATTGTGCTTCTTGGTTATTTAATCTGTTCAAGGATAACTACAGTGATTTTAATTTCTTAAAAGACAACATAGAGTGATTATTGGCTGGGATACAATGTTTTCACCAAGCCCTGGAATCAATAAACTTCTCACTTCTCTTCAGTCAGAAGCATGGTGCCTGTACTGAATAATCATTGAAGAAAGTGACCATTCACATTGGCGAAAGTGACCATAATCATTGAAGAAAGTGACCATTGAAGAAAGTGACCATTCTTTGAGTCTAGTGGTTAATGTGTTGCTTTAAAACAGTCAAACAGACTTTGGGTTTCCATGTGCCTGTTTTAAGTAATGACCCCCATGGTTGGGAGTAACACCCCCACACAGAAAGATGCACTTTCTGTCCCTGCCCAATGGAGCATGTCCTTGGTGAGGCTATACATATCTCCCTACTTTAGAAAAGGCCCAGAAGTTTGGAAAGAAGCAGAAATCGGTGGTGGGGTTTCCCGCCCCCCCTTGTTGTTGTTCTGCCAAGTGTAAAGCAGCAGGATATTAAGTGTCATTGTCAGGGGGAAAGCGGGAATGAGAAGCCAAAATTCATGTGTCAAAAAGCATTATCTGTGTCACATCCTAGGACAGTTACTGTGGACAATCCTCCCTGAAATCTATGGACTTGTAGAGATGCAATTGCTGTCATTGGGGCTTACATATTCATTGATGTATATTGCAACTAAAATTTGTGTCCAGGTGGGGAAATATCTGTGTTGGGCTTTGCAAGGGATGTTCAAAAATGTAGCGGCTTTCTCCTTATGCAATGCTATTCTTAGTTTTAAATGCTTATTTTCATGGGGTAAAGAAATGATAAAATAGTAGCCTGGATAATCCCTTTAAAAGATATTTATTTAAACCATCTAGTTAGCTATTTCACTTTCCAGTATATTATTCACTGCAAAAACTGTAAATCTACTAGCTGCCCTTTGCTTTATCTCATTTATAAACTCCTACAATGTTCTCTTAGATTACCATAGATGGACATGATATCCGGACACTCAATATCAAGTGGATGAGAGAGAACATTGGCATTGTAAGTCAGGAGCCCGTTTTGTTTGCCACCACAATAGCTGGCAACATTCGTTATGGCAGAGAGGATATAACGGATGCTGAAATTGAGCAAGCCGTCAAAGAAGCTAATGCTTATGACTTCATATCAAAACTTCCTGATGTGAGTATCTCAGCATCCAGATTCTTTTTTATGAACCTAGTATTTTTGCTACTTACAGTATACTGCATATCTCTTTTCAAGTATCGTGTGGTTCAAGTGTGTGGCAAAAAATCGTTCAGTAGAACAATCTGAATATTGTTTGGCTAATACTTCAAAATTAGCACAGACAAATCTATAAATGTGATTCTTCCGTTGGATTTATTTTTATTTATTTATTTTATTTAAAACATTTTATGCTGTCTTTCTACCTGATTAGGATCCACAAGGCGGCAAACATGAAAAACATCTGTGGTGTTATGCAGGCTAATTACTATATACAATATTCTTGTTATTAATTTATTATATGCTGTTGTTATCTTTTACTACAGCCATTTGTATTAGGGAATCAGGGAATCACTTAATCTGAACCACCCTAACTGAAACTTGTTTGAGAGGATTTTTTTCTGCGAATTAGAACTGAGCCCAGACCGAAAATCTCTTGGTTGCCCTGAACCAGAATAGAAACCATTTTTCCCATTATACTAAGGTTCACATTCCATTCCAGTTTACAGAAAACAGCTCTCTGAATGGAGTTTTGAGCTAGGAGGTTTCATTGTGAGTGTTTGATGCATATGTCTAGGTCTGATTCTTTGATAGTGATTTCTCAGATCAAATTATTATATTGATCGCCATTTTTTCCTCCTTTTCTTTGTTGGAATAATGTTTGACGTGCAGTTTTTACAGACAAAATGTATATAAAAGGAATAGCTATAAGCATATTCAGGTTCTGTCATATAAATACAGTAGCGGGCCTTTTAGAGTTAAATAATTTTGGATACGTTTTCAAAGGGAGAGCTTTTCTAAATGTGAGGCTAGAGTAGTTATTCTTCAATTATAGTTAATCATTCAGGAGGTTTCATTCAGCCAGTCTATATTCATTTGCTTTCTTTTGATAATGAGAAAAACACCCTTTTCCCCCATACGTAAACTTTAATTGTGCAGAAAACATCAAGAGACAAATGTGAATAGGTAAGTACCGTAAGGAAGAGCCCCGTGGCGCAGAGTGGTAAAGCTGCAGTACTGCAGTCTAAACTCTGCTCACGACCTGTGTTCGATCCCGACGGAAGTTGGTTTCAGGTAGCCGGCTCAAGGTTAACTCAGCCTTCCATCCTTCCAAGGTCTGTAAAATGAGTACCCAGCTTGCTGGGGGTAAAGGGAAGATGACTGGGGAAGGCACCGGCAAATCACCCCATAAACAAAGTCTGCCTAGAAAACGTCGGGATGTGACATCACCCCATGGGTCAGGAATGACCCGGTACTTGCACAGGGGACCTTTACCTATAAGTACCGTAAAACAATGTAATTGCTAACTACAGTGAAACAATGTAATCTGTACTCATCCCAATCAATGAATCCCAGTTAGTACTAGAATATTATGTTCTCATTCTCCCCTCCCCACCCGGAATGTTTCCAACTATTATTTAGGCTGACACGATCAATTTAGGAGATTCCTCCTATATTTGGAAGGTAGGATATCCTGGCAATAGAAAGCAAAACTCATCTGTGTTTCTGTCTTCAGCTACAGGTGTTTTTGGAAGTTATTAGTTCATAGGGTACCCAGCTTGCTGGGGGTAAAGGGAAGACGACTGGGGAAGGCACTGGCAAACCACCTTGTAAATATAGTCTGCCTAGTAAAAGTTGGGATGTGGCGTCACCCCATGGGTCAGGAATGACCTGGTGCTTTCACAGGGGACTACCTTTACCTTTACCTAGTTCATAGGGACGTCATAAGTTGAAATGACTTGATGGCTCTTAACCCACATACACATAGAATGTTTCTAAAACACTTATTTGAAAATTAGTATCCTTTGTAAAACAAATTTTAAGTGTATCATGATTTTATCTGATTTCTGTGCTCTGAATTTCCTAGAAATTCAACACTATGGTTGGTGAAAGAGGAGCCCAACTGAGTGGAGGGCAAAAACAACGCATTGCTATTGCCCGCGCCCTAGCCAGGAACCCCAAGATACTACTGCTGGATGAAGCTACCTCTGCTCTGGATACTCAGAGTGAATCCATAGTTCAAGCTGCACTTGATAAGGTAGACATGTTTCTGTACACTCACGTATTTTAAAAGCCTGGTTCCAGCAAGACGTAAAGAATGAGCATTTGCAATCCCGAGTATGCATAAACGCCACACACACAAGCAAACAATTCCGAATACAAGGGCAGCTACTTTACCATCAAACTTCATAAAATCAAAGGCAGTAACAATATATACTTTCAGTTTATTATTTAGTTCATGGTCTTGAATCCCGCTCGTGAACCTCTGACTCAATCCTGAATGACTGGAGCTGGCCACAAGGGAACCTATATAAATGCCCCTCTTTTTCAGAGTGTTTTCTACAAAGCAACATTGATGATATCTGAGGAGGTGATTCACAAACCACTTATCCTGTGGCTGTCCTGTTAACATGGTCTGCATTTCTTCCGCTTCATTGCTGCCGTTCTCCTACGAATTGGGGCAGGGAGTGGTATTACCATATTTTTTAAAGAGAACCACTCAGGAGCCTAAGCTGAATGAACTGGACAGTGAATGAGTTGTTCATAGGAGTGATCTAACAACCTAGCAACTTGGTCTAAGTGAGAATGACAGAGCTGCTCGTACTGTTTTTGTTTTTTTCACTGTTTCTAATTAGAACTAAGGCCTTTTAAGTTGCTTTAAGTATAAAAATGAAAACACACTAAGGAAAAATACCCTATACAATAATCAGTCAAATCAACACCAAAACAAAACAAAAACACGATAAAACAAAACAAAAACACGATAAAACCAGCCCCATGCCTGCAAATCTCAGGAGCTTTTGGGGACAGAGGCTGGGGAGCAGGGAGCATCATAGATGCTGTGATGCCACACAGTAATCACCCGGAAGTGCCACACACCCCATGACACTCTAGCAATTCCCCCGGTCTCTGTGGTAAACAATAAACCATGTAAGAATAAACTATTGCCATAGCTCTAGGAATGCAAGGGCATTACATCGATGGCAAGGCTGAAGTGTAACATATTTATAACAATTATACTTTTCACAAGGTTAATGAAAGTAAATGTGTACTCTTTACACTGAATGCTAAATTGGTTGTGAAAACAGCATTAAGGATATGTACAAGTGAGACTTAAAAATAGATTTTAGGATTGAAAATTTGAGAAGCACAAGTTACAAAGTAACGATTTCCAAAAAGCATGGAGCATGTTGGTTGCATGTTAGGCTCCGTGCCCCTATACTTTGCCATGGTCATTCAGCTTGACTTAGTTCAGGGGGAATGTTCTGATGCAATAGATGTGCCTTCCCAAATGCAATAGATGTGCCTTCCCAAAGGCTGGCTACATTCACGCCTAATAGATGCACCAGGCTCAAATTCGTGAGGAACAATGGAGCCTAGCAATAAGTGACTAACCCCCATATACGTAGGTAACAAACTTCTGAATCCCAGGCTAGGAGGCAGCATTAACATTTCCGGGGCGTTCCTGGGGAGGAGCAACTCTTAGGCGGCTTCCTCGCTGTTTTTGCCCCCGGACCACCCCCTCCCGCTGTGGCTGTGCTGCGCCTCCTTTTGGTGGCACAGCCCCATTGTAGGCAATGGGGGATTTTCTGCCTTTTTTTGCCTCTACAGTAGCCGGGAAACCTCTGAGGAGGCGGCACAGCTGTGCCGCTCCCAGCTGCTGCGGATCTGCCCCCCCCCCTTCAGTATTGGGCTGTCCATGTGGATGCATGCAGCCCAGTTTGTAAGGGATCATAATATGTGAGACTGTACAACTTCTTTACTGCTTTCATGGTGCAGAAGTTAAAATGTGGCTTACAAAACTTGCCGTGGTTCTTTCTTATTTTATTTTATATATTTTTTCCTCTCTAGGCTAGAACAGGGCGTACCACCATTGTGATTGCTCATAGACTCTCCACAATCAGGACAGCTGATGTTATTGCTGGCTTTGACAAAGGTGTTCTTGTTGAACAAGGGACACATAATGAACTTATGGAACAAAAGGGAGTCTACTATGCTCTTGTAACGCAGCAGGTAAATAGATACAATTGAACATTTTGATTCACTGTCTTCCTGCAAAGATGTCTATGTATTTTAAAACAAATCTTTTGAGAAGCCTCTCGATGCTTGGTCTATTAATGTGGGACTAAAACCTCTGCAATTTATTTTCCTTTCCATGTCAAAAGACTCTATTTGCTGAAAACTTAACACATTGAAAAGAAGTCTTGTCAAAAACATCTATAGGCAGTGAGGTTTTGTTTTGTTTTTGTAAGAAAGAGTATCCTAATGCGATTTCCCTCATCAAAATGTAGCACATTTTTTTCTAAGCATGTAGACTGCTTGTAATTAAAAGGGGGTGGCCATGATATTTCCTATTGGTAAAGCATTTTCTTTGTTTCTTTTAGAGTTTTGGAGGGGATGTTCATGAGGATGAAACATCAGAAGAGGGGACAGAGTATGAGACTGATGATGATAACGAAACATGTGAGGAAGATGATATAAATTATTTGGAGCCAAACGGCTTGGGAAATCCTATCACAGAAATGTTTAGAAGGGACACCTTGGTTAGAATGTCTAGCAGACGCCGCATCAGTAGGGCATCTACTAAAAGGTACTCTGAAAGGAGGAGAAGGAAGACAAGGAAGAGAAAAACCAAAAAGAATGAAGTGGTAGGTGCTGAGATTCTGATATGCTTTGCTAAGAAAACATTGGTTCATTATATTGGTTCATTCTGATTTTGACTCTGCCATGGAGTCTTTACAATCATGTTTCATACCTAGCTATAGGATTAGGGTTGTGTCATGGGCCCTGCCTTGGGAGCTGAGGACTCGGAGGACTCTGAAGCTGAAGTGGAGGAACAGGTTGCCTCTGGGCCTTCAGTACCTCCATTGCAGTCAGTAGCACAGGAGCCTGAAACAACTCAGCAGGAACCACAGCTAGGCAGAGAGATGGAACAAGGGCAGACAGAAGCTACTCTTCCCCCAACCCCTGCAGCAGAAGCTGAGAATGGCAGCCCTCCAAGCTCACCTGAACCTAATAGGCATATCAGGACTCGGCAGCGTGTGGTTTTGCAGGGTAAAAGGAGGAGTGCTCGCTTGGAGAGGCTAAACAGACAGAGAACTGGTGCTGAGTCTTTTCAGGATGAAGCCTAGCTTGGAAGTGCACTGACTGATAAAGGCAGTGCAGGCATGCTTTCACTTTGCGGAAGCAACCGTGCAGTTTCTCTGTGTTCCTGCTACTGCCTTTGATTAATCTTTCCGGCCGTTGACTCCTGCCTGCTTTGACGACGCCTCTGACTTCTGACCCTGGTAGATAGCATAATCTTTGTCGCCTGCTCCGAAAGGGGATAAATACCTCCCGCACGTCTGAGGACTGCGGGCACTGCCCAGCCCTTGGCCTACGCCGGCACAGGTTGCCAGGTCCAGATTGAGAGCTTTGGGGGGTGGAGCCTGAGGAGGGTGAGGTTTGGGGAGGGGAGGGGAGGGATTTCAATTGGGTATGATGTCATACAATCCACCCTTTTCTCCAGGTGAACTGATCTCTGTTACCTGGAGATCAGTTGTAATCCCAGGAACTCTCCAGCCACCACTTGGAGATTGGCATCCCTATATTGTATGGAGGCTACTTTGGTAGTCCTGGTGGATTTATGGATCCTTGTGGATCTGGATTTGTGCATGAAGAAAGAATGTACATCTTTGTATACATCTGTCACTGGCATTTGATATGGTTGTCCGTAGGATACTATTAAGGCATTTGGAATAACAAGAATATATTAGAGCAGTGATGCTCAGTAGTTTAGGAGCCACATGTGGCTTTTTCACATGTCACCTGTGGCTCTTCTGAGCACCTTTCTCAATGGGGCACCTGCCCCATGTTCCAGAAAAGTGGGCAAGGCTCTTGCCCAGTGGGGCTTGTGATTGGCAGTTGGCTTCCACCTTGCAATAGCCACTGCCGGAGGAACAGGTAAGCTGCAAGTCTCACTGAGGTACAGGCCACCTGCCAGAGATGGAAGTAAATGTGTGCTTGATGGTAATTGCAAATATGGCTCTCCGTGAGCCATGGAGTGCATACCACTGGATGAGAGGAAATGCTTTGCAGTGCTTTAAGTTTTTTTTCTATGTCCAAAAAGTTGCTATATGATAAATTGTCAGCATGGGATTTGCCCTGTGGGGTTTCACTGAGTTCTGTGTTATTCTCCAGTGCTTTTCAGTCTCTGTATAAAACCTTTAGGGGAGATTGCACTGTAGCTTTGGGGTTAATATATGAAGTGCCCTGTTGGATCAGACCAGTGGTTTATCTAGGCGAGTATCCTGTTTCACTCAGTGAAATCAGTTTCACTTAGCCAATCAGTTGCTGTGGAGGACCAACAATTAGGACATACAGGCCAAGGAACCTCCTAGGTTTCTCCTAATACTGTTGTGTTGGGTGTACTGATGACACAAAGCTCTGAAGTTCTGTGTCTCAGGCAACAGTTTCTGCTGTCTCAATCCTGGGACAGTGTCTGTCGGCCGTTGGCAAGAGGCTGAGTGCAAAAAAGCTGGAGTTGAATCCAGACAAGAGAGAAGATCAAGAAGGCTGTGTTTCCTGACATTGAATGGACTACAGCTGTTCTTGGCTGACTCAGGAGTCTGGAAGTTATGTTGAATCCTGCAGAGCTAGTAGAGAAGCAGGTTAATCTGATGGAAAGAGGCTGGTGCCTTACTGGGACTCAGTTGATCTGTCTATACTGCTCTATGCCATAGTCACCTTGGGGTTAACACACTGTACTTTGGGCTGCCATTGAAAACAACTCTGAATGCCATGGCTAGTTTGTTAGTGGAAACAAGCTGCAAGGAACATATTGCATCTGTACAACCTGTTGGTTTCTGAGTGGTGATCACCTAGGGCCGTGTTGGCGAACCTATGGCACGCGTGCCACAAGCGGCACACCGAGCCCTTTCTATGGGCACGCGTAGAGCCGCCGGTCCCCCCCTGCCCGTCCCCCGCCCCCTCCTTGCGGCCTCGACGCCATCTGCCTCCGTTGCCCCGCTCCACCTTAGCAGCAGCACCGCCGCCCCACCCAGGCGTCGCTCCAGGCCCCCCGCCGCCCGCTCGTGCTCGGCCCCGAGGGCTGCCCTGCCGGCCGCACTGCTATGCCCGCCGAATCGCCCCCTCCCCCTCCGCTGCCGCCCCTTTGGCTGCCCGTCCCCCTCCTCCACCCCTCCTCGCGGCCTCGGCGCACGTTTCCGCCGTGCCACAGCCAACTTTGTCGAGGGGCGGGGGCGACTCGGCGGGCGTAGCGGGGCGGCCGGCAGGGCAGCCCTCGGGGCCGAGCATGAGCGGCCGTGGCCGCGGCAGGTCCAGAGCGGCGCCTGGGTGGGGCGGCGGCGCTGCTGCTGAGACGGAGCGGGGCAATGGGAAGCTTGCGGGAGGCTTGCGGCGGGCGGCTCTTTCGCTTGGACTTGCCACTGAGATGCACATTTCCCCCATCCAGATTCTCAAAACTGCATGGGGGGGCGTTATTGTCCATTTGTGTATGGGAGGTTTTGCCTTGGACTTGCCACTCAGATGCACATTTCCCCCATCCAGATTCTCAAAACTGCATGGGGGGGGGGGTTATTGTCCATTTGTGAAAGAGAGGTTTTGCCTTGGACTTGCCACTGAGATGCACATTTCCCCCATCCAGATTCTCAAAACTGCATAGGGGGGGGGGTTTATTGTCCATTTGTGAAAGAGAGGTTTAGCCTTGGACTTGCCACTCAGATGCACATTTCCCCCATCCAGATTCTCAAAACTGCATAGGGGGGGGGGTTATTGTCCATTTGTGAAAGAGAGGTTTTGCCTTGGACTTGCCACTCAGATGCACATTTCCCCCATCCAGATTCTTAAAACTGCATGGGGGGGGTTATTGTCCATTTGTGAAAGAGAGGTTTTGCCTTGGACTTGCCACTCAGATGCACATTTCCCCCATCCAGATTCTCAAAACTGCATGTGGGGGGGGGGCTTATTGTCCATTTGTGAATGGGAGGTTTAGCCTTGGACTTGCCACTCAGATGCACAACTCAAAAATAAGCCCCCCTGCAGAGTTTTGAGAATGCAGATGGGGAAAATGGTGTTTGTCAGTCATTGCCATGATTTAATTTTATGGATGACAAAGGATAGTACAGTTAGTTCTGAAAATGAAATCCTTAAAGTGTGGAATTCTCTGCCAAATAATTTTAAATCAATTAAAGCACTTGGGATTGCTTTCCTTACTTTGTTTGGATCATTTTATGCTTGTGAGCATAAGATCTTAACGTATGAGTTGTTTTTTCTAAACTAAAACCTCAGTATTCAGGTTAAATTGCCGTGTTGGCACTTTATGATGAATAAGTGGGTTTTGGGTTGCAGTTTGGGCACTCGGTCTCTAAAAGGTTCGCCATCACTGATCTAGGGCCACAGGAGTAGCTCTCCTGACAGGCTCCTTATGTAGCAGCTCTGCTCTATAGAACTGGCCCTGTGGACAGTGCCATCTTGAAGACAGATAAAGACAGCTGTTACACATGCTAGAGCATCTTCTGCAGCAGCCACTGTCTTGTGGAATCTGTCAGGGAGGCCCCATTTCTATTCATTTATGGAGGCTTTGCAAGTTTGTGGAACTCCCTGCCCTAGGATGTGGTGATGGCTGCCAACTTGAAAGGCTTTAAGGGGGGAGTAGACATGTTCACAGAGGATACGGCTATCCTTGACTACCAATCAAAATAAGATACTAGTCATGTTGCATACTTATTCTCTCTAGTATCAAAGGATCATGCCAATTATATTAGGTGCTGTGGTACACAGGCAGGATAATGCTGCTGCAGTCGTCTTATTTGTGGACTTTCTAGAGGCACCTGGCCCATGAACGCACCAGCAACTTACCTTGTTATTTATACGTCGAGTACAAAAGGATCCAAAGCGAAATAATATTTCTGTTCCCACCATGCCGCATTTCTCTGTGTTTTTTATAAAATCCGCAAGATTTCTGTCCCCACTGTGCCGCCTCTCTCCGCTGTACTGAGGTCGAAGGAAGGGGAAGGCTGTTTAAAAAATGGCGGCAAAAAAGGGAAAAAAGGAAAAAAAAAACCAAGAATTGTACTGCGTGGCTGGAGTTCAAGGGGAAAGCAAAAGTGACTTGCCGCCATCCCACCCTCTCGCATCTAAGCTCTGCAAAGCCGAAAAGGGGGGGGGGAATGAGTGTGGGCGGTTAGGAAGGATGGGGGCGGGGCGGTGGACTTTCAGCGGGGTTGCATGATCACACTTCACAGCTCCATGTGAGGAACACGTTTCATTTTAATACTTCGCCGTATAAGCGGATCCTCTTACCGTGGAGAAACTGTGTACTGAAGCCATGTCTGGCATCCTTCGGGTGAGTTGAAGGGCGAACATGCAAGGAAAGCCGCAAATGGCAAGTGCGGACATGACCCTGGTTGGCCACTGTGTGAACAGGCTGCTGGACTTGATGGGCCTTGGTCTGATCCAGAATGGCTTTTCTTATGTTCTTATTTCCTTACAGCTGAATTCTTTAGATAAGCATTTAAAATAAATGCATAGGCACTTCTAGGAATCAGTTAATGGGCTGGATTTTATAGTTGGCTTTTGTTGATTGGTGTAATGTTATTGGGTGATATACTATGGTTTTAATCAACACTGTAACCTACTTTGAGTTCCATGGAAGCAAGAACAGTGGGTTACAAAATCCGTAAATAAATAAATAAGAATGGTGGTCAACTGAGCCGGCATTTAATGCATTGGAATATAGAGATATGGTTTGACTTGCAAAGTCAGGCTCATCTTGCGGCTCAGAGATGCAACACAAGTTTTCTCTCTTGATGGCTGTCTTTACCAGCAGATAATAGGAGACAGCACAGATAAGGGCGAGGCTCAGGTGGTTTAGTAGAAGCTGTGAAGAACTAATGGAGTTGGAAGGATGATCAAAAGCAGAAAAGAGAGTGGATCTAAAGAGGCTTTTCTAATAATAGAAAACAATGCAGTAAGAGCACTGAAGTTAAGAGTGGAAGAAGAGATATAATAGCAGGAGGATACTTTAAAATAGGACCAAATGTAGCAGTCCTAAGAATATCAGTTTTGAAAAATAGTTCATGTATTGCTGAAATATGGTCATGCTGCTATCAGCATCTACCAGAAATTGACCTATACATGTTGCCTCCTTTTATTTTGTATGACATTTATTTTAGTCTGTTGTTATGTAACCTGCCTGATAAAAGATGGACTGTGCATATTTTGGCAGATCAAACTGTTGGAATACATTTTCATACTCTCTTTAGGTAATTCTCTGGTAATGCAAAGATGACAGATATACCAGTGACATTCCTGCCTATATATTAAATGGTGCCTGCAATAGGCTGATATTCCTGTGCTTCACATTGTCAGATTTATAATTCCACAGAACGATTAATGCTTTAACTAGGGTTGCCAACAGGCCTGGAGAAAACAGACTCTGTGCCTTTACTAGCAGCTTAATGTGTAGAAAAGAGCAGACGAAGTTTTACATAGCGTCCCCTGATAAATAACACCCATTAAGCTTCTATTAATGGGTCAGGACTTAAGACGGCTGGTATCCCTAGCTTTAACACCAACATCCATGACGGCTCATCCAATTTTTACCAATTTTCAGGGATGAAATGACTCAGCCTTTTGTTCCCCTTTCTCATTTCCACACTTTTTACAGAGCAAGTAAAGTTAAGTCCTGAAAAGCAGTGGATATGGATAACTCAGCATAGTTTTCGGTATAGTTTTGAGTTCATTAGAATTTCTTGGCAACATTTGGACACTGTGGTTGGTTGGCCAGCAATTACATGGCCTCCTGCAGAGTTCTCACCTGTTGCTGACAACTGCAATTTTATTTGTGTGCAATTTAATTTGTCTTGCAGGAAGAAAAGCTGCCTGAGGTGCCTTATTCCAGAATCCTGGCTCTGAACAAGCCCGAGTTTTGTGTAATTGCAGTTGGTGTCATTGCTGCTGCCGTTGGCGGTTGTGTTACTCCCGTGTTCGCAATTTTGTTTGGAAAAATCATTGGGGTATGTTTAGGACTGTGTAGTAGACAGATTCTCTTTAAACTTTGCAAAATCTTTCTCTTCCACCTTCCAAGCAAGCCGTCTTACTTATCCTTTACAATAATCTTTCTCTTTGCATGAAAATTATGAAAGCTTCTATCCTACATTGAGGGTTTTTTAAATATTGAGAGTTGGTAAAAGTGCTTAGAGTTTTTCCATCTCAGTTTATTCCTTGCTTTCGAAAAATATACTTTGGATGGTCTTTACCAGTGTGAATAAAGACACCTTCATAGATGACTGTAAATCAGCTTCCATGTTTCCTTCCTCCACCCTTACTAGAGGTGTATTTTCCTGCATTAAGTTGCACAACTTCATTGTTTCTCAACAAAGTGGTCCTGCTTTGCTCAGTTGTGTCTCTAGGAAACTATAAAACTACATAAAAGGGGCCTCCCAAACACACGTTCAGTTATTAACTGTATGGGAAGATTATATGGGATTTGTGTAGAAAATGCCTTATAGAAACTATATGGTATAATACAGAATCCATATGGTATAATACAGAATCCATATGGTATAATACAGAAAGTGAACCAATGTATTGGGAGGGCAGGAGCTGAAGCTGGTTTAACACAAGCCATTTAATCTGTAATTGCCACAATTTGTCCAATTGGCTTTTATGGACAATCTGCATGACGTCGTGGTCAGCTCACTGCATTCTCGTATTTTCTGTGTTGCTTCCCCATATTGATTAAGGTCTTAATTTAGGTGATAGTTTTCCTATTCAACACAGTTGCAGTGTTTTGTTGATTTCCCCATGTGAACAGCCAAAATACTACTGAAGTATCTTAGAGCTACTATCCCATTAAAAAGCTTTATTATCTTTCTTCTCATTCCTGTCTAATTACTTCATGTTTTCTTACCTTTCTGTAATTTGTGAATAAATGACTGAATTATCAGATGAGGGAGGGCTAGAGATCTAGTGTTTTTTCTTGGCAGCAGGCCAATTACTAGGGTTGCCAGGCCCCTTTTCACCACAAGCGGGAGGTTTTGGGGGTGGAGCCTGAGGTGGGCGTGGTTTGGGGAGGAAAGGGGAGGGACTTTGATGCCATAGAGTCCAATTGCCAAAGCGGCTGTTTTCTCCAGGTGAACTGACCTCTGTCGGCTGGAGATCAATTGTAATAGCAGGAGATCTCCAGCTAGTACCAGGAAGTTGGCAACCCTATCAATTACTCAACTTTTCTATTTGATTTTTGGGGTGGTTGTTATTTTGTAATAGTATTATAAATGTGAAAACCCATGGTGACTTTAGCTTTCTGCAGAGTCAAAACAAAAAACCCTCTCTCCAATACTGAGCATTTATTCATGGGTATATATAGGCATACGGAGAAAGATTTTTTTTTACAGTGAATATAACTGGCAGGAGCCCCCATTTTAATTTCACTTACAGCTGATGTGGAAGAGGAATGATTGGGCGGGTGGGGGGAGTTCATAGTGTGGAACCAGCTAAATGATGTGAGAAAAATGCAGCTAACCCTACAGGAAATAAAGCAGAATCACAGTTGTTCTGCAGTCATTGACGAGGATCTAGATCTGCCATTTTTAGATCATTAAACGTAGGATGAACTAAATAGAATGGCTGTAAGTAGTGATTTCCTGTACTGGCAGTTAACACTATGCTTTGCAACACAGACGTTTGGAAAAGATCTTGAAAAGAACAGCCAAGCCACAGTGTTGTATTCTCTGATGTTTCTTGTACTGGGAGTGATCAGCTTAGTAACATATATCCTCCAGGTAAGCACTAGTCTAAGACTGACTTAATATTGAAAACAATCATTAAGTTCCTCTAAATATGATCAAAATGCCCCAAAGCATACATGCCATCTGGATAACAACCTAAGATTACAAAGGGTGAAGTAATGGGGATGGACTTTTCCTTAGATCTGTTACATAAAACCAGATTTTTATTTTTATTGTAGTATTAATGTGTTGTGTGTGTTAAGTGCCATCAAGTCACTTCTGACATGGCGACCCTAGGAATGAGCTCCAAAACACCCTATTGTTAACAGCCTTGCTCAGATCTCGCAAACTAAGGACCGTGACTTCCTTTATAGAGTCAATCCGTCTCATGTTGGGTCTTCTTCTTTTCCTGCTGTCTTCAATTTTTCCTAGCATTATATTTTCCAGTGAGTCTGGAGCCCCGTGGCGCAGAGTGGTAAGCTGCAGTACTGCAGTCCAAGCTCTGCACACGACCTGAGTTCAATCCCGACGGAAGTTGGTTTCAGGTAGCCGGCTCGAGGTTGACTCAGCCTTCCATCCTTCCGAGGTTGGTAAAATGAGTACCCAGCTTGCTGGGGGTAAAGGGAAGATGACTGGGGAAGGCACTGACAAACCACCCTGTAAACAAAGTCTGCCTAGTAAACGTTGGGATGTGTCATTCCAGTCCCACAGCAATCTGTCTGTGGCCAGAGACCGTCATTCTAAATCCATTCCGCATTCATTGTAACTTTTATGTACAGTAATGTATTTCAGTGGAGGCTATGCAAATCAATTGGCATTCCTGGCTCCCATGATATCCATGATATCAGGTTGTGTGCAGAGCTTGGACTGCAGTACTGCAGCTTACCACTCTGACCCAAAGGGGCGGCCATGTAGTGACATGCTTTCCCAACTTGTGGCTAACATGTCTCATTGCAGAACCCTAATAGCTACCCCATCTCTGAAGGGCTGACTTGCTTTCCCCATTCCTTGTGCATGACCAGATGCCTGACAGGAAGAAAGTAGATTCCTTTGAAATCTGGTGTTGCAGGAGATACTGTGGACCGCCAAAAGGACAAATGAGTGGGTTCTAGATCAAATCAAGCCTAAACTGTCCCTAGAAGCTAAAAATGACTAAACTTTCTTCCTGTCATCTTTCTTAGGGTTAACCAAATGAAACTGGAGTGAGAATGTTCTGCAATGTCAGCCCCCAGAGCACTAACTCTAGTCCTAGGGGCCATCATTCCACTCTGGGCACTGTCATTCCAGTCCCACAGCAATCTGTCTGTGGCCAGAGATCGTCATTCTAAATCCATTCCGCATTCATTGTAACTTTTATGTACAGTAATGTATTTCAGTGGAGGCTATTCAAATCAATTGGCATTCCTGGCTCCCATGATATCCAACAGGCATCTGGTCATGCACAAGGAATGGGGAAAGCAAGTTGGGAAAGCATGTCACTACATGGCCACCCCTTTGGGTCAGCCCTTCAGAGATGGGGTAGCTATTAGGGTTCTGCAATGAGACATGTTAGCCACACAGTATGGACTTTGCTCTACAAAAATGAGGTGCCACCCTGGCAATGCTACCTCCCACATGCAAACCAAGCATTGCGTTCTTGCAGGGGCAGAATGAGCCATGGCCTCCTGGCACCATGGCCTCCTGACATGCAATGGGAGAAGATCCTAGGAAAGGTTCTCAAGCAAGCTGATGTGGAGAGAATGTTTTGACCCCCCACAATGGGCTGTTAGCTCATTGTTTTGCCTAGAACCCCTTCCCCCAGAAGAGGACAGGGCTCATTGGCGGCTTGGTGGGTCATATCCCATTGTTCCCAGTGGCCATTGCTGTCATTCAGGTAGTACATCCCCTCTCAGTGCATACTTGGTTGTCCCCTATGTCCCTCCTGACAGCCAGCACCTCCTCCAGGTGCCTGGCAGCTGCTGTCACAGATGCTGCCAGCCCCTCCATGCCCCAGGAGAAAGCACCCTTCTCTTGTGGCAGCCACTCCCACTCAGTCACCCAGACTTTATTGAACTCCAAATCATGGGAAGGTCTGATGGTTCAAGTTGCCACCTCCCTGGGTCCATGGGGTGGCAGACTGAGCCTTCCCTGTCACGGCAGGTATCTAAGTGGGATTGCGTTGCAGGTGGAAGAGTTGACAAAGATTAACACTCCACTCCAGGAGGTGGGCTGGGGCTTGAGTCTGTGCAGAGTTGTGGAGAGGTCTCCCTGCTGAATCATCACCTGCAGGAAAGCAAAACAGAGGCGCGTGCAGTGATGGCAACTGGGCCGTGCTGGACTCAACCAGGTCTGTGGCCCCCCTGCCAAGGTCCACAATCCTAGCTCCATGGGAATTAACTCTATCCCCACCCCTTGAGGCAGATGCCCCTTGAGGTGTGATCCACACTACACTCGCCCAACCTGTGTTAAAGTACTCAGCGACTGCTAGTGATCCATCCACCGCAGCCCCTGCAGCTGCCGTGCAAGCTCTGATCCTGCGAGGCAGTGAGCGCAAGGGTTGCCCATCAAGCTGCTCCACCGAGTAAAGCAGCACGACAGGAGCTCCACACCCCTCCCTGCCCCACTCTCTCCACACCCCATCTGTGACTCCAAGAGGGAGAGCTCAGACACAAGGATGCTGTGGTTGGATGTGCAGATGCCACTGGTCCTCCATTATGGTCATCTCCCAAACATAGCAGCGGCCCATCATCACCTCCAAGGCTGACCCCTCACCTTGCTGGCTGTTGGGTGAAAGGGGGGAATGGGCTAATGGGAAGTCCAGGTGAACCAGCCAGCATGGTGTTGCAGTTAAAGTGTGGGACTAGGATCTGGGAGCTCCAGGTTCGAATCTCCACTCTGCCATGGAAGCTAGCTGGGTGACTTTGGTCCAGTTGCAGACTCTCGGTCTAACTTACCTTTCAGGGTTGTTGTGAGGATAAAATGGAGGGGAGGAGAACAATGTAAGCCACTTTGGGTCTCCATGGAGGAAGAAAGGTAGGATGTGTATAGAGTAAACGAATAAACCAAATAGCTGTGGGTTTGCTCTAAGAAGGGGGACTCTGCCACCAAGGGACAAGCATCTAGGAGGTATCACTTTGGAGGGAGGTGACCGTGGGATTCCTGGAGTCAATGGCTGGGAGGGGGGAAGTCAAGGCAGTGGCCAGATTTAATGTCTTCAGAAAGGTTCAGGGAAGGCACTAGTGGGGAAGGCAGGCAGCTGCCCTCAGGTCCTGGGTGCTGCAACAGAGGTCTTAGAGCCCTTGATGGAGTCCTGGGCATGGGGCCAAGGTCACCCAGCAGGCTTCATGTGGAGGAGTGGGGAATCAAACCTGGTTCTCCAGATCAGAGTCTGCCACTCTTAACCACTACACCATCTCCCCCACCCTCTTTTTCATGTGAGTGGTGACTGAGTGGGAGTGGCTGCCACAAGAGAAGGATGCTTTCTCCTGGGGCATGGAGGGGCTGGCAGCATCTGTGACAGCAGCTGCCAGGCACCTGGAGGAGGTGCTGGCTGTCAGGAGGGACATAAGGGACAACCAGGTATGCACAGTTCTCTCAGAACTCTCTCAACCCCACCTACCTCACAAGGTTCCTATTGTGGGAGGGGGGAGGAAGGTGATTCTAAGCCACTTTGACACTCCTTTCGGTAGAGAAAAGCATGGGGCCTGTGGCCAGCAGCAGAATAGTTGCTTTTATACCCTGGTATCCAAAAGTAAAATATTTTGTCTTTGTACATTTTCAGGGACTCATGTTTGGGAGATCTGGGGAAGCTCTCACTATGCGGTTGCGATCACTTTCATTCAAAGCATTGCTTCAACAGGTAATGATAAAATAACACAGATATGGGTGGGGGGGTTGGACAAAGACGCAATTTTGTGAGGTTGGGTCAGATTTGCAGTTCATGTGGGTCAATGTTGTATGTCAACATTGAAGCCAAAGACGGAGTGACCCACAATATCTGCCTCACAATATCTGAAGAAACCTGTGCAATGTGCAAGGTAAAGAGTTATCCACGGTGTCCAAGGTATGTGTTATCCATGATAACATATATCAAATGGTTGAATAAAAGATGAAAAACAAAAAATAAATGAAGGTTCCTTCAAAGTTAAGACTCTGTAATGCACTTAAGAAAGTGCTCGTTTCACCACAGGATATTTCTTTGAATTCAAGTAACTTCTGATTGTAAGCAACTGTGCAAAGAATTTGCAGTCAGTGGCTTGGATCCAGCTATGTGCAAACAGAAACATAAGTGGACTTAGCACAGTTCCACTTGCACAAGATCTTGTGCAACACCTAGTACTTTCCTCCCTGTGTATTATAGTGTCCAGAAATTGATTGTATGACATTTTGTGAAAGCAGAACCCAAGTGGTGGTACAATACGGTTGACTTAGCACAACTCAAGATGCATTTTTTTTCTTGCATTTCTGCTTGCACAAGAGCTCAAGTACAAGTGAAAATTTTACACTAGATCCAGCCCTATATTGCTGGTGCCAACAAATCATCTTCATCATAAGCATGTAAAATAAACCAGTAGATGTGATAATTCTCTGAATTGGCACTAAATGTAATTATATGATCCTCAGCTATAGCCATGCAAAATTATCAGATTTCTGGAGTAGAAAATAATTGTCATAGATGACCATGTAGGGGGAAAAGTCTGTACTTGAGGATAGTAAAAACTGGGATCTTCCACCCCTAAACTCTCAAGATGCTTAGAGACAAGGAACTTCTAAAACACAGAGTAAAACCCAGTTCAGTGAACTGAACATAGCAAATTAAATTGAGAACAGGACCTGGGTTTTCACAGTCCTTCCCTCGGTCCCTTTCTACTCGCATCTATGTAAGAAGAAGCTAAACATCTGAACTGGAAGATTGTGCATTCTAGTATCTGAAGGCAGCATTTCCCAGCTTGGTCATTCGCTTCTCATTTTGAAAGGAGTTGCTGAGAGAAAATTGGGATCTACTACTGATCTCCTAGATAAATCCAGCTGAGGCAATATGTCTAAAGTTCACAGAATTCTGAATTAAGGTAATGTTGACTATTTCTGTGGATAGGTTAATCTTTTATGGTTAATAAACTATAACAGAAACACTTTCTTATTAGAATATCATAAATACTTGATATTCTGATGACTAAATGTTTTGATACTACAGTAGACTTCCCTTCTTTTTCTCATTGATTCATTCATTAGGTTATAATATAATAACAAACCACTCTGAGTTATGACAAGGACCATGTACAAATAAAAAGATTTTCTCAACCACTTTTTTGTTTGCAGGAAATTGGATGGTTTGATGACCATAAGAATGGTATTGGGGTTCTGCTAACCAGACTTGCTACAGATGCTTCTCAAGTCAAAGGAGTATGTGTTCTGTTTTTTAAAAAATATGTATATTTCTGTAATAAGATTTTAATTGCACTCCTTCAGACAAAAGGTTATTGTAAAAAGCAATATAATTCAGCTGTATTTTAAATTACCTGGGATTTTAAATACCACACTGTTGGTGTCTTAAGCAATTTATGAATGCTGTTAATAACGCAGCTTGCTGTAACTAAAGTTTCTATGCCCACATCATTCAACATAATGCATCCAAGGTGACATTCAGCCAGTCAAAGGAGGGATTGTGGGAGGATCACCCACACTTCTTTAACTCTTTGACAAAGATGCTTGTGGTTAAGTACTTACTAGCATGAAAACAAAAGACTGTAGCTTAGGGTTGCCAACTCTTGGCTGGAAAATTCCTGGAGGTTTGAGGGGTGGAGCCTGAGGAGGGGAAGGACCTGAGCAGGGTATAATGTAGGATTGTCAGGGCCCCTCCTCCCGATCTGCAGGAGGTTTTAGGGAGCAGGGCTAGGAAGTGATAACGTCACTTCTGGTTTTACTTCCAGAAGTGCTGCATCACCGCGGCCGATTTAACACTCAAATCCCCAAATTTTGGCCCTTGCCCACCAAAACCACCCACCTGGCAACCCTATAAATTACTTCCTAGATTGGAGTGCAAGTTTGCTGCATGAAATGCTGATCGCATGTTGGTATAGAGAGATACGGTTGCATTTATTCTAGAATGCCTTTGTGAAAACCCTGGTTACTAATTCTAATAAGGAGAAGCTATAAAACTGCTATTGTATATTGCAACTAGAAAGCCCTTAATGATTGTTCAAAATGTTAGTGGCATTGCTGGGCAGCAGAAGGGCAGTTGTGTTATTTGAGGCCATGGGGGGAATAAATCTTTCTGCCAAGCCACATTAACTGAATTTGTAGATATTAAAATAGCAACATATATAAAGACAAGTTACTGGAACATTGAGCTTTTGTGTTTTCTTATTAAAACTGTAGTTCTGAAATCAATAGACTCCATTTATTTTGTTTTGTTTTTTATGGCAGAAAAATGAGGTAACTTTAAATGCTCTTTCATTTCAGGCAACAGGAAGTCGACTGGGCTTATTAACTATGACTATCTCTACCCTCCTTGCTGCTATTATTATCGCTTTTGTACATGGCTGGCAATTAACATTACTCATCCTGGCCTGCATTCCTTTTGTTGCGATTGCAAATGCTATTAGATTTCGATCAATGACTGGTCATGCATCAAAGGATCAAAAAGCCCTTGAAGAGGCCGGAAGAGTAAGTTCTCCAAATCAGAAATACTTATATATTATTAGATCCATAGCATTGACAGTGGGCAATACATAGAGTTGCCAGGTCCCTCCTCTCCATCGGCGCGAGGTTTTAGGGGGCAGCTCTGAGGCGCTTCCGGGGTTTGAGTGCTAAAGCGGCCGTGGCGATGCGGCACTTCTGGGGGTAAACCCAGAAGTGATGATGTAATTGTGTTGCGCGTGGCCGCCACTCCAGAGCAACTGGGTGGATTGGCAGGCAATTGCCCGCCCAAACCACCTACCTGGCAGCCCTAGCAATACATACAACATTTATCTTAATTTTTGTTCATGTCAGTGGTACTTGTCCAGGACTCTCTTGGTTGGTTAGTGAGGTTCCATAACAAAGGGTCTGGCTGCAATCTTAAGAACAGTGGGGAGTAAGACCCCACTGGATAGCATATGATTTACTTCTGAGTAGGCCTGCTTAGGCTTGCAGCTTTTAATTTAATCCGTTGCTGTATCATTTTTCTCATTGTAAGCTACTCGCTTTTATTCTTTTGAGGTTTTGAAACTGGCTATATTTATTGTTGTAAGCTACACTGGGTTTGCTATATCTTAAGAAAGCTGGTATTTTAATAAATAAATAGCAAAAGAAGAGTTTCTTAAGCAGTTTTTTTCTTGTTCCTCAAATTAGATTTCAACAGAAACTGTAGAAAACATACGAACAGTGGTTGCATTAACAAGAGAAGACAGATTTTTTGAGCAATATCAAACAAGTTTAGCGGGTCCATACAGGTAATTATTTTATGCAAGACATTAGCTTCTTCATATGTTGTGGTGGAAAGGGAGATGATGCTTTATTTGTAGCTAGAGTAAGATCTGCATGATGAAACTAATTAAGATACAATTTTGTCAAATGTTGTACAGTACAGTTCTCAGTCTTACATACCCCAACTGCATGTAAATTAAAACATGTATGTTCAATGGGCAGTGGAGCAACACTATGCAGCTGCCTCCACTTCTGAGTTTATCCTGCTTTTGTCCCTATACTAACCTCATGTATATGCCATATTACATACACATGGAGAGTCCAATGCCAATGGGCATGAAAACCTATAATCAGCTGTCTTCAAGCCTTTCCAGATAAAAATAGCAAGTTATTGGTACTTTCATATGCACAACTTGCATAGTACATCCGCTGCATGTTACTGAGCCACTGAACGTGAGCTGGGACATGTATAAGAGAGCCATGCTGATGGGTGCAGTTCTACCATCTCACTTCAGACTGAGGATTCATGAGTTAGAAAAAGTCAAAATTGTTACAGGTTAGGAGAAGTGTCACTAATTATGTTTCGGTCCTTAACAATTTATTACAACTCTAACGATCAAACTAGCCAAGATGAGATCATAGATCTCTAGGCAGCTTCTAAAAGTAAAATTATAGCCATACTGTACCCTGAAAGTTGGGTTGCCAGCTGTGCATTGGGAGATTCCTCGAGATTTGAGGGTGATGCCTGTGGAGGGTGGAGTTCAGGGAAGGGGGGACCTCAGTGGGGTCTAATGCCATAGAGTCAACCTTCGAAAGCAGCCATTTTCTCTGGGGGAACTGATCTTTGTAGTCTGGAGATCAGTTGTAGTTCCAGGATATTTCTAGGCCCCATCTGGAAGGTAGCAACCCATCTGAGAGGGGGTTAAAACCTTCTAACCCTCCACAAAGTTTTGCTAATCCAAACGGACCCCCTTCCTGTTGTTATCCATTTAAAGTTAGTATTTTTAATGCTAATGAAATGACAAATGTAAATTGGTGGTAATTCTAGGCTTGCCAACCTCCAGGTAGTAGCTGGAGATCTCCTGCTATTTCAACTGATCTCCAGCTGATAGAGATCCGTTCACCTGGAGAAAATGGCTGCTTTGGCAATTGGATTCTATGGTACTGAAGTCCCTCCCCTCACCAAACCCTGCCCTTCTCAGGCTCCACCCCAAAAACCTCTTGCCGGTGGCAAGAAGGGACCTGTCAACCCTAGGTAATTCCCATAGTATATATGTTTGTTACTGTTAAAAATACATAAGACCTGTAAAGCTGAAGTTGTCTGCTGTTCCTTTTGTTTCATGACAAAGTATGTTTTTCTGAATTCTTTTTTTATTGGCTGTATCTTCTGTCAGGGACTCATTGAAAAAAGCTCCACTTGATGGGTTTACATACGGAATATCCCAGTGTGCCAACTTTTTTATAAATGCTGCTATTTTCAGATTTGGAGCATGGCTTATTGCCCATTGTCTCATGGACTTTGAACAACTCTTTATGTGAGTGTATTTTCTGTTTTTAAAGATCTATATTAATGGAGATAACTGATTTTAAACTATTTACTAAACTACAGCTCACAGCTATGTATATTAGTATCATAACTGGTATATTCAGTTCTTCAGATTTTTTAAATAAGACAAAGCTGACACAAAAACAAACTCTTGTACATTATAATATATGTATATATAATTTATTTTTACGGCATTAGCCAGAATGCATCAACCAAGTTACAAACATTTAAGTAAGTAAAATAATCTCTTTGTAAAAGGAAATATCAAAAGATTTAAAAAAATTAAAATCAATATTTACCAGTTAAAATTAACCAGTATCGTTGTTAACGTTATTAATCTTTTCCAAATGGATCTTAATGGCCACAGAGCAAAATTTGGCTACCTGAGAAAGACAAAAGAATCCCCCTCACATAGAAGAAATTTCATTTCCTCTTCCTCCAAGTTAAACTCCATTAAATTAATAAAAGGATAAACCAACTTCTGCTAAATACCCTCATAATAATAACACCTGAGAAGGGCATGGCTAGTGTTTTCTGTTTCTCCTGCCCCATTGCACATCGGTATCTGCTGCTTATTTCCTGGTAGACAAGCCTATATTCATTATATTTGTAGAGTATTTGGCATCAGCAACTTTACTAATCATAATGCTCTAGGATGCCATTCTGGAAATGTGGATACAGGAAAGTGTTTCTCTGGATGTGTGCAGAAAATGTTCTTCCCTCACCCCTAAGGACCTGAGGAGATCAAGTCTGATATGTATGATTTCCAACTCTACTGGAGCCAGCTGCCCCTTATAGCAGAAACTTGAGTGGTGAATGCTAAACGGGGATCATGGAAAGGACGGGGTTAAGGATTGATCTACAGAAAGAGATGGGAAAGATCATTAGCTATCAGGATTCTGAGGAAGAAAGGAAATGGAACAAGAGAAGAGGATGTTATGGTCAGTAGAAAGGTGGAAATGGTGCCTTTCTTTGCTGGGAAACTCCCTTAGACCTAGGGTTACCTGGAAAGTATGCTGGTAACCAGCTGCCACCACTCAGCACCTCCTGAGAATGTCTTGACTGACCCACTGAAAAGGTAGTCTTCCACCGCTGTACTAGAGCAATAACTAATTTATAACCAGTGGTTTCTGAATGAAAGATAGTAAAAGTTGAGTAAAAATGTGTTAACAAGTTAAATAAGATTGTAGCAGAAATGTCAGATAGGTATTATAATTATAAACACAAAATCTAGAAATATTACATTATATCATAGTGTAAACAGAATAGAATGACTATATAATTATCAAGATGATGATGTACTATGACTTTAAGAATTGTTAAACATTAACCCTGGAAGAAGCCCAATTTGTATGTGAATGGAAATGTAAACAGTGTATGTTGTGTTAAGTGTTAAAATTTAATAAAATGTATTATAAAATGAAACAAAACTAATTTATAACCAACCTGGTAGCACCCATGCAGTCTAGCACATGGGAAAGAGATTAAGAAATATCCCAGAGAAATAGGTTATACTAAGTGAAGCCAAAAAAAGTCTTTATAAAAACGTTTATTGTAAGAGAGGGAAAAAGTGAAAGGGTGGTTAGATTCCAAAAGAGGTGGGAAAAAGGAAAAAACAAAATACAGGGAAAAACACACAGCAACAATACAGAGATATTCAAATGAAAAGCGCTATAGTTGAACTAACTAGGCTAAACACATTACCTATGTTGTAGCTAGTTCCTCAGAGCATGTGCAGAATTTCTTATGGCAACAAGAGGTCGAAGGAGTCCTTAACCCCTACCCAACTTCCTGTGGACCCAGTTTCCACTGAAAACTGAAGACAAGTGAAAATCCCAAATGTCCAGATATTTTTTCCTAAATGGAGTTGGAACTAAGCCAGCCTCCTTTCTAAGAATGACAAACTCATTTCTCCAATCCCATGCAAATCCCCATCTCTGATGTCATAGGCTACTTTTACCAGTCAGAACCATATACGATATAGTCCCATCTCCATCAAGCACCTGGTAATGGCTCTGAACTTCCATGACAAATAGGTGGTTTGGTCCAAACCAAATTGATCTTTGTGCAAAAGGATTAGGTGTGCCCAGATGGGCCAATGTGGAATGGAAGTAAATAACTTATTCTAATGGAATCTCTAGATTTCCACGATTCCAGACACTCTAGATGGCACTCTTGAGCCTTAGCATGTTTTAAGATTTCTGTCACAGATGATAACTAGAAATGTGTCCTTGGATAGCTTGGGGAGATGCCACTTGACTGAGGAAAATGGATGTGTTAAAAACCTAGCCTAGACTATTCAAAACAAACCAAGAAATGTGTGAAAGTAAAGTAAAAGAAGTAAAATAAAGAAAGTAAAATAAGATTATGTCTAGATTGACCTTTAAACCTACCAGGGAACGGGCAGCCCCTATTCAGGGTGGTTTTAGTAGATGTAGATCCTTGATCTCCAGTGTAGCAGCTTATGGTGTTCAAAGGAGACCCTTCATTCCTTTTTTGCCAGCTAAAACATCTGGTTGATTTGGGGCTGTAGCTCTAACTCACATTGCATAATTTAATATTTGATCTGCAGGTTATGTTGCTGTGTTATTTGTTTTCTAGCACATCTCCTTAATATCTATATTTTGTGATTCTAGAGTCTTTGCTTCTGTGATTTTTGCTGCTATGAATGTTGGGCAGTCTAATTCTCTTGCACCAGATTTTGGCAAATCAAAAGTTTCTGCTCAAAGAATTTTTCAGCTTTTGGATCGGAAACCTTTAATTGATAGCTACAGTGAAGAAGGTGACGAACTGGTGAGGCTTTGCTTATCATGTTGCAGAAAACTTTTAATTTTATTATATTTAAATAATCTTGTATGTTTTTCTTGGCAAATAAAATAGTATAAACAAACAGCAGCAATTTTTTTAAATTGTAATATGATGGAATTCTTAACATTTTTTTCGCAAAAGAAAATGCTATGGGAAATTCTTATGTGCAGGTTATTGAAGCCAATCAAAAAAGGTAATTCACTATTTATCCATTTTTAGAGCCTGACTACGCATGATGTTTTCCTTGTGTCCTCTATGGGTGCATGATCCATTGTGACTTCACTTTGTGCGAGCTCAACTATGATCAGAACTGCAGTATATTGGGAGGGGGTTTAAGCTCGTGCTGCTTTCCTGATCTGAAAGCCATTCTTTTCTCCTTTGGGGAAACTTGCATGTAGCCCAGGGCAACTGATCTCTGTCATCAGTTGTAATCCCAGGAGATCTTGAGGCCCCACCTGGATGTTGACAACCCGACCATCTGTGCTCATGAGTTCCTTAATGGAGCAAATAGCAACTTCCTTGAGCTATTTCATGTCAGGTCAGGAAAATGGCACAGGGAGAGGCTACAGTCCTCTTGACCCAATCCAAATCTGCCGCCCATGTTTGGGAATTAAGTTCCCAGTGCGCTACTTGCAACACATGATCACATGGACCTGAGAAGGATTTGAGGGAAACAATGTGTAATTAGTCCCTCAGAAGGATATGCACTAAGAAGAAGAGTTGGTTTTTATATGCCGACTGTCTCTACCATTTAAGGGAGACTCAAACTGGCTTACAATCACCTTCCCTTCCCCTCCCCACAACAAACACCCTGTGAGGTAGGTGCAGCTGAGAGAGCTCTAACAGAGCTGTAGCTTGCCCAAGGTCACCCAGCTGGCTTCGTGTGTAGATGTGGGAAACAAATCCAGTTCACCAGATTAGCCTCTGCCGCTCATGTGGAGGAGTGGGGAATCAAACCCGGTTCTCCAGATCATCCACCTCTCCAAACCACCACTCTTAACCACTACACCATGCTGGCTCTAAGCATTAAAAAATATAATTTCATCATTCCTGCTATCTTCAGCAAATCCAAAATGTTTCATTGAACATAATTTTGTGTTCATTCTGTAAAAATCAGGGGGAGGAAAAGACTATCTCTTATAGCTTGTTTGCTTATGTGGATAATTTACATGCCACTTTTCACAAATAAAAATGATAGCAGAAAATCTTAACAACATAAATGATCAATATTAAACTAGCTTTTATTTTTAAAAAATTCTCTCTCTAGGCAAAATTTGAAGGCAACATTGAATTTAAGGACATCCATTTTGTATATCCAACCAGAACAGAAGTTCAGGTTTTGCAAGGACTCAATCTAAAGGTTAATAAAGGGCAGACTCTGGCATTGGTGGGGAGCAGTGGCTGTGGAAAAAGCACCTCCATTCAACTTCTGGAGAGATTTTATGACCCAGGATCAGGACATGTGGTAAGTCAGCATTTACTCTCAGACCTTAATTGGAAGTTAACATGGCATCAGAAACATTTCTTCACTTAAATGCCCACCAAGTTTTCATGATGGGTCTTTAACAAGAAAAAAAGGTCTTTTAATCCTATAGTCCACAAAAAAAGAGGTGAAGCTCCCAATTCACTTCAGAAAATGGCCTCCCAGTTAACCAAGTGATTCTGTGTGGCATCCAAAATGTCTGGGCCTGCTTACCATGTGGATCACTGCCACCATGTTTCATTGTCTCCCTAGAAGAATGTAGAAAGATAAAGATTCTCAATATGGTGTGAGTGATCCACATAAATAAGGGCCAAACTAAACAAAGAAGCCAGTTAGTTTAACATCTGTTCCAGGTAAATTGATGGAAAGCATTATTAAAGGTAGAATTGGCAAGCATATTGAAGGGCAAGCCCTGCAGAGCAAAAACCAACATGGCTTCTACAAAGGTAGGTCCTGTCTCTCTAACCTTTTAGAATTTTTTGAAAGCATGTGGACAGGAATGAGCCTGTGGACATGGTGTATTGGGATTTCCAAAAGGCTTTCGACAAAGTCCCCCATCAAAGACTGCTAAGCAAACTTCATAGTCATGGGATAAGAGGACAAGTCCTCTTATGGATTGAGAGCTGGCTAAAAAATTGGAAGCAAAGTGTAGGAATAAATGGTCAGTTCTCACAATTGAAGGATGTGAGCAGTGGGGTCCCTCAGGAATCTGTGTTGGGACCAGTGCTTTACAAACTGTTCATCAATTACCTGGAGTTGGGGTGAACAGCAAGGTGGCCAAGCTTGCAGGGTGGTTAAAACAAAAATGGATTGTGAAGAGCTTCAAAAGGATCTCTCCAAACTAGAGGAATGGGCATTAAAATGGCAAATGAGAGTCACTGTGAGCAAGTTTAAACAGATGTATATTGGGGCAAAAAATCCCAACTGCACAGGTACACTGTTGGGATCTGTGCTGGTACTGACAGCCCAAGAAAGGGATCTTGGGGAAGTAGTTAATAGATTGATGAAAATGTCAGCAATGTGCAGCTGCTGTGAAAAAGGCAACTTCCATGCTGGCCATAATTAGACAAGGAACAGAGAATAAAACTGCTGATATTATACTGCCATGCAAATCTTTGGTGAGACCACACTTGGAATACTGCATATAGTTCTGGTCACCACACTTTAAAAAGGATATTGCAGAGCTTGAGAAGATGCAGAAAAGAGCAACCAAAATGATCAGGGGGCTAGAGTAACTGCCCTATGAGGAAATGTTAAAACGTTTAGGACTGTTTAGCTTAGAAAAAAGGCAGGTAAGGGGAGACATGATAGAGATCTATAAGATTATGCATGGTTTGGAGAGACAATACAGACAAAAGGAAATATTTGTTTATACGAAGCATAGTTAAATTGTGGAACTCCCTGCCCCAGGGTTTGGTGATCACTGCCAACTTGGAAGGCTTTAAGAGGGGAGTGGATATGTTCATGGAGGAGAGGGCTATTCATGGCTACTAGTAAAAATGGATACTAGTCATGATGCATACCTATTTTCTCCAGTATCAGAGGAGCATGCCTATTATATTAGGTGCTGTAGAATACAGGCAGGATAATGCTGCTGTAGTCGTCTTGTTTGTGGGCTTCCTAGAGGCACCTGGTTGGCCACTGTGTGAACAGATGGCTGGACTTGATGGACCTTGGTCTGATCCAGCAGGGCTTTCCTTATGCTCTTATGTAATACATTTGACCGTGAGTCTGATGGAGGTTCCCACCAAACTCACTTTCTTACAGTCACATGGCAGTTGCAAGGAACTTATTTCCCCAAGCATCACAGAGTCCAGTTCAGATTGGGCTGCAGCCCTCCTCTGCTCTGCTCTCCAAGCCAAAATCGCTCAGGGGGCATTTTGGCTTCTGAAAATGGCACAGGAAAGAAGGCAGGAGCTCCTCCTTCACAGCACTGCAGTCCTTATTTGAATAAGTCCCCACTGCTGTTGTGTGGCCAAACTTATTGTATAGTTTAGCTCTAAGTAGCTCAGTATACTACTGTCAGGGTGGAGATAACATGCAATAGGAAGATTGTTTTTCAGGGTACCCCAATCCTGTATTGATTATTAGAGTTCAGTGACAGAAGTGGGAGTAAAAGGTCTGGTTTACTGTAGCTGCCTTCATTTTTTTTTAAGTACACCTATATACCCCAAATACAGTGTCAAGTCCCATAATCTGAGCATCATCCTGTTGGGAGGGGGCTATCCCTGATGCTGTACCTGCACAAACTATGACATCCTCTTGACCTTCTCTTCCCATCACACTTTTAATTTTGCAGTGAGGCATTTGTACACAATTTCAATCCGTTTCAACCTTTTCAATTTCTAGTTTATAGATGGAGTGGACACTAAATCTCTGCGAATACAGTGGTTAAGATCCCAGCTGGGACTTGTGCAACAGGAGCCTATTCTGTTTGACTGCAGCATTGCAGAGAACATCCAGTATGGAGACAACAGCAGAGTTGTCAGCCAGGAGGAAATTGAAGAAGCGGCCAGAGCTGCTAATATACATAATTTTATACAAAATCTCCCAGAGGTAAATGAAAATATGTTTTCATTATCCAGCTCCTCCTCTCTGCAAGAGGATAGTGATACTTATCCCTCTTTTCTTAAGGTCTGGCAATCTTTAGCTACCATTTTACCAATATTTAATGATTTTAAATGGTCCAGGATTATATACTATACAGATTTTCTAGTAAAGCTAAATATGCTCTGTATGTCATAACATCTGGTGGCTCTTCTTAAAAGAACCCCCAGGTTTGGTAAAGATTAGGTCAGAGGGTCCAATTTTATGGGTCCCCAAAGAGGGTGCAACCATCCATCCTCTATTGTTTCCAATGGAGAGAAAACGGGGGCTCATAAAATTGGACCCCCTTATCCAATATTTACCAAACTTGGGGGTTCTTGTGAGGAGACTCCCAGTAGCTTTCCTGAAAAATTGGTGCCTCTACCTTAAAAAACAGCCCCTCTCTGAGACCCGCAAAAAGATTTCCTATAGGCTATAATGGAGCAGAAGGGAGGGGGGATTTAAGTGCTGCGGCATTAGGCACAAATGAGATGAAGCAGGGTTGTTATTGTTGTCTTTTATAAAGATTTTCTACTGCTGTAGCCAGTGATCCTGAAATGATTCCGGCAAAAAGGCTAACTTTTTTTGACATTTTGGGATCAGGATTACCAGCTACAGATTAAAAAGCCTGTTTCTGATTTGTAAGCATTCTGTACCACTACTTATGGCACTGGCATTCTTTCACAGAGAAAGCTCACAAAGCCTGTGATCTGTCTTTTCAAACTGCAGAAATATAATACTCGAGTAGGTGATAAAGGATCACAGCTTTCTGGAGGCCAGAAGCAAAGAATAGCCATTGCCCGTGCCCTTGTCCGTAAACCAGCAATTCTACTCTTGGATGAAGCCACATCTGCCCTTGACACTGAAAGTGAAAAAGTTAGTAAACCCTTGCATTACTGTTCACTATACAAATGAGAAATAGTTGATGAGTTTTAAAATGGATATATGTCCCTGTGCTATTATGGTGAAGACATTTTGTATTTTGCTGTTGACTGCAGGTTGTCCAGAAGGCCTTGGACAATGCCAGAAAGGGTCGGACATGCGTTGTTATTGCTCACCGGTTGTCCACTATCCAGAATGCTGACATCATAGCAGTCATCCAAAACGGCAAAGTGATGGAACAGGGAACTCACACGCAACTGCTAGCAATGGAAGGGTTCTACCATACATTGGTCAATGCACATGTGCCCCATTAGCTTCGGTTCTAAAGTCTGTCCTATTGATAGACACAAGACATAGAATCTCCGGATAAGAAGCAGCCGGGATCCAAATAACTATTCAGCTATTTCTGCGCACCTAAGGTAGCTGTGAGCTTGTGTTTGGCCTTATGACATGAGGAACTTTTGGAACCATAGGCGGGGCCAGAATTCTGCCATACAGAGAACAAATTTCACCAGGCGTGCCTGCCCTAGCTAGCCTTTGGGTACACTTAAAGATCAAATTGCTGCCATGATTAAGGCTAGCTATGCCATCTTTGTAAAATTGTCATGAAGTAGCACTGATGCAAACTGCAGGCATGTTGGATGCCTACATGAGAAGGAAATGAGACTTATATATAGCTTTTGTACATGATACTGATTTTGACTTTTGTAATACAGGTGATATACACAATCACTTCTAATAAAATTTATTGATCATGTTGGAACATGCCTTGTGAGCCGATATTCTGCCCTGTAGCATGTCTCAGGAGATTTAATGTGTGTAATCCAACCCATATGAATGTAGAAGAGAGCAGGAGAAAGCACGTGCATGCAGAATTTATCTCTCCTGTTGAACCAAGTAAGTCAGCATAGCTATAAAGTACAGAGAAAGCTAATTTTTAAAAACTTTTTTCAAAGATTTTCAGAGCATTTAAAAAATATATTGTTTAGTCTTTCTAACCTTTTAAAATTGGTGTTACATGAAAATATTTGAATATCATGTTTAGCGAAGTCCATAAGTATTGCAGTTTATGGATGGTTTTCAGTATGTAAATATCGAATTGTTCCTGTTCACTAATACCTGTTAAAAATGTTTTCCATTTGTTGCTAACTTTCACAAACGTTGTGGGCATGAAATGCAAAATCCCAAGACTCCTATTTCCTCTTTTTTCCCCACTAGTTCAAACACTTCCTTTTTCTGATCACACTCCTAAACAAGATGTGATGAAAATCATATCCGAACAAATCCCAAATCTGATATATACGTGAAGTCAAAGGATTGGACTTTGATAGTGCCTTTGGGTGTTTCATAACATAGTGATGTAGTAGTAAGTTGTATATTAATAATATTGTTATAGGTGATTATTGTTGTGTAAGGATGGTTAATACATGTTGAATATTGTAATTGGAGCATAGTACTGTTTCTTTAGTTTTTTGCAGCACAGTTTCTTTTAGTTGTTTGTTGCTTAACCTCCAGGTACTAGCAGGCGATCTCCTTCTATTACAACTGATCTCCAGATCAGTTCACCTGGAGAAAACGGCCGCTTTGGTAATTCGATTCTATGGCATTGAAGTCCCTCCTCTCCCCAAACCCTGCCCTCCTCAGGCTCCGCCCCAAAAACCTCCCGCAAATGGCAAAGAGGGACCTGGCAACCCTATATGCAACTCTATTGTTTGTTTTTTCAAAGATGGCAGAATAGCTCTCAATCGTGGCAGAAAAATGCTTCCCTACCCTAGATACTGGTGCTTGTCTTCCATTTGGGGTGTTATTTATGTAAGGTAACCCATGTTTATAGATACTAAGCTGTAGAAAGCTGCTGAAGCAGTCAAGATAAAGGCCAGAAATAGAATAAAAAGAAATTTGGACATAATGCACACTGACCCTGATGTGTATATCCTGGCACTAGGGTAGGATTAGCCTGACAAATGGCGGGAGTTGCAGGGAGGCGGGTACATACTGCAGGAGGTCGGTGATCTTTGTCGCTATGCACGGACATCACTTCCGGCACAGCCTGCAAGCACCAGCATTGCATTAGGGTGACACTGTAACACTCACCCCAAAATTCTATGGTGTGATGCTCGCACTTCCGGGTCATGCCAGAAGTTGTGTCATTGCAAGGTGCTGAAGATCAACACCCTCCTCTTTTGCTGGCCTGCTTCCACCCTCCGAACAGATGTGCATCGGCAACAATTACCAGGGATTTTCCTGCCGTTAGCAGGCATCTGGTAAGCCTACCTGGTGCCCTGCAGGGAATGAAGGAATTGAATCCACCATTTTCATTAGTGGTTATTAGTACAGTTGTAGAATATACCACCAAGTGCTTTTTTTGAAGAATGTTGTCTGCCCACCAGTTGCGGGTGACATGAAAAAGGTAATATGGCCATTGTTATAAATTAGTTGCTGATCAGAAAAATAGGAACTTAAGTTCCAGGTACAAATTAAAATAAATAAAACAATAAACCAATTGTTTGTTTCACTGGAATTGCATTCAACACAGGTCCCTGAAAAAGCTGAAATAGGACTGCATTCACTTTGCTGATAGCATGATAAAAAAATAATATCAGGCAGCAGTCTAGGGAGAAGAGGAGACTGGATTCAGTCCCTCTCCAAAAGGTGGTTTATGTTTCAAAACTGACGGTGAGCACGGAGCTCCAATCGAACTGTTTGAAACCATTCACAAATCCCTGCTGCTGGTTGGAAAGATCTATCTAAAGATAATCTGTCTATACCATGAATGCTTGCCTGTAGCTTCTGAAAGGGATGCTGTGGGCTTCAGCACAAACATGATTGCTAGGTGATCATATCTTCCTGAACTCTCTTGAACAGATGCAAGATGCGTTGCCTTGATGGTCGTTGTCAAAGTTTGGATGCCGTAGGTTTACCCCGGTGCAGTAGCTGCTTATTCAACAGGGCCAGGTTGTTGCCTGTTTAGTTCTTACAGTTCCAGTGTGGTGGTCTTTCATTTTCCATTGCAACTATCACACCACTGCACTCTTTCTACTATTTGGCAATAATCCTGGTAGCATGATGGCTACACTGAAGCAATCTGCTGAATGTTTCCAATAGCCTGTTGTACGTATTTTACATATAAGAATGGAACTGCTTAGTATAATGCATGTGTTACATCAGCAGGAGTTTGACCTTTTATTTGGAAGTATTTGGCAGTGATATGCTTAATCATAATCCAGGTCCTATTTTAGTTACTGTACATGAAATTCAAATTAACAGTGAGCACAAAAAGTGAATGGCACGCTTTTATGAAGAAAGAGCCATGTGCTGAGAAATCTGTAGCGTGATTTATTTTTAATACTTGGTAACAAAGCTCAACTTGGAATACAGAGAGTTCCATATAAAGATTCATGTTTCAGTTTTCTTATAAATCTTATTTTACACATCTTTTGAGAGTTGAAACCATTTTTCCATGCAACTCTGCCAGGCCTTTGAATGTTCCCCCTACCCCCACCCCCATGCTCTGCTTTGACTAGTGTTACTTAATTTATTGGAAGTACTTTTCACCCTAGCATCCACTTACACCAGATGAAAATGTATAGCAATTTATTAAGGACTCTGTTCTTGAAGGGACCACCAAGGCGGTTTGCAAAACAGAATATGTGTCACTACATTTTTAAATAGACATAATAAAGCAAGAAAACGACTCATCCCGTTTGAAACTGAATTGCAGTTCTAGTATGTTAAAAAGTCTAGCAGGAGAGAGAAGCCCTTGGTCATTCGCAATTTCGCAAATGCAATTTACCAAATTTGCTGGCCTTTCTGAAGAAAGAGTTCCTTTACAGAGGTACATCACCTCTCCCCAAAAAATGTGTGCTGTAGTGTTAGACTGAAAGCTGGACAGTGAAGAAAGCTGATAGGAAGAAAAAATAGATTCCTTTGAAATGTGTTGGAGGAGAGTGTTACGGATTCCGTGGACTGCCAAAAAAACAAATCAGTGGGTTATAGATCAAATCAAGCCTGAACTGACCCTAGAAGCTAAAATGACTAAACTGAGGCTGTCGTATTTTGGTCATATCATGAGACGACAAGAGTCACTGGAAAAGACAGTCATGCTAGGAAACGTGGGGGGCAGCAGGAAAAGAGGAAGACCCAACAAGAGATGGATTGACTCAATAAAGGAAGCCACAGCCTTCAATTTGCAAGATCTGAACAAGGCTGTCAAAGATAGGAAATTTTGGAGGACTTTCATTCATAGGGTCGCCATGAGCGACTTGACAGCACTTAACACACACACAGTGTTAGACTAGGATCTGAGATACCCAAGTTAGAATCCCCACTCTGCCTTGGAAGCCTGCTGGGTGACCTTGGTCCAGCCACCACACTTTCAGCCTAACCTGCTTCACAGGGATACTGGGAGAATAAACTGGAGGAGAGCTGCTTTTGGTTCCCATCAAGAAGAAAGATGGGTTATAAATGAAGTAAGTAAATATTCTCATAGCCACCTTAGCATCTCATGACAGTAACATCCAAATTGGGCTCTGTTGGGCTCTGTTTGTTCACTTTCATTCTTGAAGAAAGAGTAGGAATGCCAGCCTCCAGGTGGGACCTGGGGATCCCCTGGAATTACAGCCCATCTCCAGACTACAGAGATCAGTTTTTCTGGAGAAAATTGATATAATGGAGGGTGGACTCTATGGCATTATACCAGGGTTGCCAGAACCCACACCAGGGACAGGGGATCCCCTGCTTTGAGCCCCCTCCCTGGCACCATTCTGCTGCCAGCGGGGGTCTTACCAACTGTAAATTGAGGCCTAGGCCTTGTTGCTGATGGCGTGTTGATGTCACTTCCAGAAGTGATGTCATCATATTGCCAGTGACCTAGGTGACACTTTGGCATTTAGGCAAAGACTCCATGGTTGAAGCTGGTTTTACCATAGAGTTTTGCCCAGAGCAACTCCTATGTCACCAGCCATGTGATAACATCACTTGAAGTGATGAGCCCAAGGCTTTAACTTGCAGCTGGTAAGACCCCCACACACACTTAAAAAGTGGGGAACCTGGCAACCTTACATTAAACCTCACTGAGGTCCCTGTCCTCCACAGGCTCCTCAGGTAATGTGATGACATCACTTCCAGAAGTGACATCAATGTGCTGACAGTGCCGAGGCCTAGGCTTCAATTTGCATCTGGTAAGACCCCCCTCCCCCCCCAGTTGCCAGGGGTACCTGCCAGGGGGTACCTGGCAACCTTACATTAAACCTCATTGAGATCCCTGTCCTCCCCAGGCTCCATCCCCTCCAGGAGTTTCCCAGCCTGGATCTGGCAACCCCATCGTCCACACCCCACTGGTGGCCAGGAGTGACTGGCAACCCCTAAGAAAGAGAGTCCTATATGAGGCAACCCTGAGACCTGATTGCCATGGGCACAATCCATTCCCCTTTCTTTGCTTGTGCAGAGGGGATAGCCCTTGCAATTAGGCCTCAATAGATATAATGCCATTGTGCAATGCACACAGCAGCAATGCCTTACTGTTCCCAGTATGGGATGCTCTCTATCCAGTGGTCTACCCCTGCCTAGGCCCTTAGGACAAAATGTATTTGTGCACACTAATTTTGTTTTTTGCATATTTTATAAAGATCTTAGCTACTCTTATGAAGCTACTTGTGGAAAGTTGATCACATTAGAGCATGTTTGATAAATAAATTGAAGTTGTCTTTCAATAAGTCATTGGAAGATTCCAAAAAGTTGTCACTAATGATAAAGAGCACCAGAGTGCTGCATGACAGAAATCCAGGAAGTAATTTTGCAACACTGCCAGCATGGTGTTGTGGTTAAGAGCGGTGGTTTGGAGCGGTGGACTCTGATCTGAAGAACCGGGTTTGATTCCCCCATTCCTCCACATGAGCAGCAGAGGCTAATCTGGTGAACTGGATTTGTTTCCCCACTCCTACACACGAAG